>NC_140583.1:69407047-70607047 GCF_964204655.1 Triturus cristatus | reverse complement strand
ATACTAGAGAAAGCACAATGCCAGCCGTAGAAACCCATATTTAAGCTACCAAAATACACCCGGAACAGCCTGATTCGCTAGGAGTTCGGTCTGTTTCAACAACACTATGAATACCTGGGCATGCAGGCAAAACATTATTATCACCAGGTTTTGAATGCACCAATTGGAAGCTATGAGCATGCTAACGCCCATTCACAAAGAGACAACCAATCCATGGAAAACCTATATGCAGGAAGCAGCGGAATCATTGGGCCTGGCAACACAAAACTGGGGACGAGAGGGCCTCAGCTACGCTGCAATTAAAAACATACTTAACAAAAATATCCACCAATGTTTACAGGAAGCAGACCTAGCAAAGTACACTGCTCTGGAGGCCTCCCTGGGCTGATAACATCATATCAAGAGCATAAAATACAGCCTTACCTGAAGCAAGCAGTGGGGAGGAAGGCTTTAAAAAACATTCAATGGGCCAGGCTGGTGCTCCTTCCAACCAAACAACTAACCCCTGGATGGAAGTCCCTGGCCTCCATAACCAGGTGCAGAATCTGCAATTATAAAACGGGGTCTCAGCTACATTTAGTCTGCTGCTGCCGCGCCCTGCTACAACGATGTCAGAAGTTGCTAAAACCGATATGCCTGTCTAAAGGGGTTCGGACATGCAATGAAGCGGTAACAGTTCCGTTCGCCTGCACTGTACCAATAGATTTGGCCAAATTTGGGAAATAGATGGCTGAGTTGCGTGTCTCCGATAAAGAAGGTCCCGTCGACCTCTGAGGAGCTGGTACAGCAGCAAAGTAAACAAACCGGAAATGGATTTACTCTCCAATTTCAACATCATACTCACACGACACAAGGCACTCAGTCACCTTAAAACTAGTGTTGCTTAGACACACGGTGGCCGATATAGATGTCATTTCTGTTTCACACTCCCGCCGAAGGCTTCAAGATACGGCATTGGACACTTATCTTTTAATTGCTGCTAAAATAATTCCTATTTTTTTTATAGACGAACAAGCATTTTTAAACAATTTCACCATGGTATTCGGTTATAATTTTTTCTATTTATAAATGTAATAAATATTGCAAATGGTTTCAAGTAATTGTGTAATAAATGTTTCATTCACCATCAGTCACCAGAATAGTTTAGATAGTTCTAAAACATTTTTGAAGTCCTTTATTTTTGCATTTGCTCTTTTAAGATTATATTTCAAAGGGCAAAAAAAACGTATGTTTGCTGAATTGGACAGTTGTTTTTAAACAGCTTTTGCCAAACAAATACCAGCCACAACAGTTCTATACTGGCCAGGTGGCAGCCCTAGGAGGGCGTCATTGTTCAGATATCACAAACTAGCGCCATTGGTGAGATCTCTACTCACGCAGGAAGCTCTGACGTCAGTCCCGTCCTCTCACCCAGTTACAACCCAGCATCATTACGTTACAGTGAGCGGGGCCTCGTGCTACCTTGGACAGACTCACAGCGCTGTCTGCCACCCCTTTTGTGCTCATCCCTTTAACAGGGACAGAATGTGTAGACACATGGGTGTTTTAAGGTTTTCAGCAACTGCTGCTTTTGTTCAAACAGTGCAGTCTTCCTCTCTTGAGCGTCAGCCGTCAGTGCCTTAGCGGGGCTCTGCAGCGGGCCAGAAATACTCTCTAACAAGCATTGGCAGAGACAATAGGTCTCGCCTTTGGGACCTTATACGTGTTTAGTTATCCAGCACAATATCCTTGGTGCAACAACATCAACTGTTGCATAGCTAAACACTTATAGGCAGGGCCGGACTGGGAACCACAACCGGCCCTGGCAAAGTGCTCGGCCGGCCCCCTCGGGTGCCCCCGAGCTCTTTGCCAGGGGCGCTTTTCGGCCGATTTTGTTACAGGGCCGATTTTGCAGCTATGCTGCAAGAATGGCCCTGTAACAAAAACGGCCCCCATGGGCCCAAAACCGGCCCCCACCTGTGTGGCGCACCGGGGGATTGCCCGGTGCCCGCTACGGCCAGTCCGGCCTTGCTTATAAGGTCCCAAAGGCGAGACCTATTGGCTATGCCAATGCTTGTTTTAAGTAGCTGTGGGGAGAACCGAGCGCAGCGCAAGCAGCCCCGCCCCCAGTCAAGCATTAGAGCGGGAAAATCAAGGTGGTGCAGTAGGACTACACAGCCGCCATTAGCAAATAATACATAATTCTAAACAGTTGCAAGAGAAAAAAACAACATTTCACAGTCCCGATGTGAAATAAACTGCTGAGCAGACAGCTAAAAATTAAGGCTAATAAACACACCCCGAGCCCTGCTGCAGTTTTCGTGAATTGCTCTCTGGTGATCATTGGGAGGGATGCAGAATTTCTAGAGGGCTTACAGTTAGTTACTGGATAATCTGGTAGAGGATTTAGGGGGCCTGGCTCGGTTACAGGTAAACACTTAGAATTACTAAGGGAAAGTGGATAGCTTTCCAGTAATCACTTGGAAGGATGGAAGTTGGCTGCTTTCTTCCTGTAAATCACTGGGAAAAATGACCGATGACTGGTTTGCTTATCAGGTATAAATCAGGATGGTCACAGAGTGTCTGGCTATCTTACTGGTAATCACTGGAAAGGGTGGAGGGTAATGACTGGCTTGCCGGAAATCAGTGGTACAGATGCAGGGTGTGTAGTCTGCTTCCCAATAGTCACTGGGGAAAGACACAAAATCCCAGTCTTGTTTCTCGTGATCACTGGGAAGAGACACAGGGGGTCTACCTTGCCAGTAAAATACCTGGAATGGTTACCAGTCATCAGTAGAAAGGACAATGTGTGCCTGGATTGCTTGCCGGTAATTAGTGGAAAGGATGCAGGGTAATTAGGTTGCTTAACAGTAATCACAAGTAAGGAAGCAGGGCACCAGATTTCTTATGGGAAATTTCTGGGGCAGATGCCTGGATTGCTTACTAGTAATCACTGGGAAGGAACCAGTTTGCTTGCCATGCTAACTGCTAATCACTGGGAAGGACACAGTTTGCCTGGCATGCTTACCGGTAATCACTGTTCACAGTGATTACCGGTAAGCATGCCAGGCAAACTGACAGAGTTTGTTTGGTATGTTTACCAGTAATCACTGGGAAGGACGCAGTTTGGTGGTATGCTTACCGGTAATCACCAGGGAGGACCCAGGGTGCTTGGCACATTTACTGGTAATCACCGGGGATGGCGAAGGATGCCTGGCATGCTTACCGGTAATCAATGGGAAGGACGCAGTTTGGTGGTATGCTTACCGGTAATCACCAGGGAGGACCCAGGGTGCTTGGCACATTTACTGGTAATCACTGGGGATGGCGCAGGATGCTTGGCATGCTTACCGGTAATCAATGGGAAGGACGCAGTTTGGTGGTATGCTTACCGGTAATCACCAGGGAGGACCCAGGGTGCTTGGCACATTTACTGGTAATCACCGGGGATGGCGCAGGATGCCTGGCATGCTTACTGGTAATCAATGGGAAGGATGCAGTTTGCTTGGCATGCTAACTGGTAATCACCGGGGAGGTCGCAGGGTGCTTCACACGTTTACTGGTAATCTCTGGGGAGGATGCAGGGTGCCTGGCATGCTTAGTGGTAATCACCGAGGAGGACGCAGGGTGCTTGGCACATTTACTGGTAATCACCGGGGATGGCGCAGGATGCCTGGCATGCTTACCGGTAATCAATGGGAAGGATGCAGTTTGCCTGGCATGCTAACTGGTAGTCACTGGGCAGGATGCAGAGTACTTGGCATGTGTATCAGTACTGAAAGGTGTAAAGGAAAAGCAGACACTCGAGATAGCACATTTAATGTGAAATAGCCAGTGACTATCGAAAATAAACTGAGCTCAAATCGTAATTTGAACAAATCAGAGTTTCGCCACCCGGTCAGCTGGAGCAAGTAATGCTAAAATCCATATGTTTCAGCACTACATTTATACATCTTCTCTCAATGCAAATGAATGGAGGAAGCAAGCTGTAGTTAGACCCTGATGAGCAGGCGCCGGGCTCTTCTGTGGGAAGAAACCAAGACGACCCCAGTGCTTCTCCTGTGTGCCGGGGTCAAATGGCTGACGTCACTAGTATGTGCAGTTCTCACCTTGTTCCAATGAGCCCCCTCTCATAATAGAACCGCGAGACTTAAACGTTGAATGTACACCACGGAAGAACAGAATGGCAGCGGATTTCAAATATGTGCAAATGTGCAGCAATGTTAAACCTTCATTGTGTTTTTAGCAAGGATAAACACAAAATGGCTTTTGTTCACACAAACGGAGTGATTTATGAAATGTTCCATACTCTCTAGGAAGGGAGTACTTTGCTTACTAGAAATCACAAGGAGGACGCAGGGTACCGGGCTAGCTTGCATCCTACAGACCACTGTCTGATCTACTCCTCTCACAGATCGCAACAAGCATTGACAAATGTAATATACCTCTTATTTGTTTAATACACTGAAGGCCAAAAAAAATGGATCTGGCTCAGTGTTAGGGGGAGTCTTTGATTCGAGGTGTGTAACTTCTAGTATTGCTCCCTCCTGACGTAGAAATAAAATATTATGACGAAACAACCTCTCTGAGGCTATAAAACTATGGAAGAGGGGGCAATCACCTCTTTGTGAAATAGATTGTATTAGGAGAGTTAAGTTACACTATTCAAGAGCTGGTAATAGAAAGGAGTAAGAAGATGACGTTTGTGGTATATGAGATATAAACAGCAATGTTATGAGATATGATGTCATTACATTGTTGGTATTGTACGAGAAAATGACAATAAAAAGATTTAAACAAAAATAGACATAAACAGCAAAATATTGCCCAGAAAATACTTTTGATCGTGTGCCGGTATATTCAGTGTATCTGTAAGAAAGGCTGCGTGTGTCACTTTTGTTACAGGTTATATTGTGTCAAACTTGGCCCACAGACACGAGAAACAAGCACTGGCAAAGCCTATACATCTGGTCTATTTCAGGTGAATGTGTGGAAAGTTCTGTTATCTTGTATTTAATATATGCATAAAGGGAAAGCGTGAACCACGAGCTTATGTTTTTGAATGCATGCATTGCGTGCCAACTAAAAATATTGTTTAGTCTGTATTGAAGTCTTGTGCAGGTTGGCCAGGGCCATCAAGATGATGTGATTTTGCTGACTGGTTTTCTGCAAAATTATAGATTTGACGCAGCTGGCACATAACCCCTCATCTGCTACATAGTCTGTAGATTTCAGCAATAAAACATTTTGTTTCTTTCTCAAACAGATCAAAAGTCACTAAAATCGTGGCAACACTGTTGTCGCTCAATGGCAGCCCTCGCAGAGAGTGGCTGATCACCTTTCTGTTACTTATTTCTGTATTGGATGTCAAAGTGCTACTAATAAGATGACTCCTTTGCCCAGAAAGTGTTTACATTTGTAACAAGCTTTGGCCGCGCGGCCGTAAAAGTAACGGCCATGCGGCCGTGAAAGCGAAAGTAATCGCGATCACAGCGAAAGTGATCGCGATCGCGAGGACGGGACGCGCTGTGTGTCAAGCACGCGAGTGGTGCGTGCGCAGCAGTGATTGGCGGCAGCTCGCGTGAACGCAAGCGCTAGGCCAGTGAGGTCTGCTAGGTAGCACTTTGGAAACCCGTATACTAAATGTCGAGCAACAGCGCATGCGCTATTCTAGGCGCGACCTAAAAAGGAAAATGTTTCATAGACTAAGATATTGCCATAGTGTTTGAGCTGTTACCAGCGCCGGAGGCTGTGTCTGCGCAGGCAGCCTGCCCTGTCGGAAACCTCCTTATCAAAATAGCATTTTGTTAACATTTGCTCGACAGCAGCATCCAAAAAATGAATTTAGCTATCTCCTGAGAGCATGCGCATTGTTTTCGGCTTAAGCAAATTTCATCCTGGCGGGGCTGCGCTAGGGGTGTCACCTCTGTGCAGCTCATTCAAAGGTCAGAAAATATTTCAACAGGATAAAGAGGGTGCCCCATAGCTCCTCCACAGCCAAAATGAAAGGCGCATTAATCGCTTGTCTCCCAGGCGTCCCCTTACCAGAAAACATCTGCTTCACCCCTTCCAATATAGCCAACACTACTACTTCCTGTGTCAACCTACTTAGGAGGGGCAGAACAGAAACACTGTTTTTAGGTCTTGCGTACAAAGCATATGCGCTGTTTCTTCGAGACATTTTGTTTACTGTTAGGGAGCCTGGAGACCTCCCATTACTTACCATTGGTGGGCTTCAAAGCCACCCTTGATTGCTTGCTTCCTGCTGGTCAGTTAAGTAGCTGGCACTTTCCTCTTCTTGCATGTGACTCACCCCTAGAACATGGCTGAAGTACTTGTGTCTTTACACTGCTCGCACTTTTGGGACCTATTTTAAACACTCTACAGAGAGCATCTTTCCTAGCTGGTTCTGTCGTTTGCTTGTTGTTTTAGGCTGTCCAGCTTCACTTTGTATCACTTGTCAGTGCTCGCTATCTATAAACAGGCCTTTTAACTTGTTCTTTTTTTGTATCATTTGCTGTGCATTCAAAGACGGAGGTCAAATATCAGGCTTTGTATTCTATTACGGGAACGGAGGCTTCAGATTATGCTTCTCTTTCATTCACTGCAAACAAACAGCAGCCAGTGAGATCCATCATAACATAAAGAAAGGTTACCCCTTGTCTAAATCACGAGCTGCCCATGAGGAAGGGCTATGGGCTTGAAACGCGTTGGCAGCGGATTTAATGGGATTGTGCCTGTTGAGCTGAGTGATCCTGAGTGTGCCTCCACTCAAGGGGTAACCTTTCTTTCATATATATCTATATATATATATATATCTATATATATATATATATATATATATATATATATATATATATATATATATATATATATATATATATATATTTTTTCTCCAATGGCCCACGCTTTAAATTGCATGCACCATAGAGACGTCGCAAGCGCCAGAACTGTGAAGCGAGCCCCTGAAGAGAGGCAGATGGCCTCGAAACGCGTAGGGCTGAATATCAGACATCGTACTGCTGAGTAATGGGGGAGCTGTTGAGTGCCTTCTAAAAAGCGTGGGCCATTGGAGAAAAAAAAAAAATATATATATATACATTTATTGGTCTTGACGTGCCACCTCCCCCTCGGTGGACATGGAAGACTGGGCCTACTTTGAGGAGGATGAGTATGGGTACTATGAGGAGGAGCATGACCCCCTCCTCGAGGACAACCTTGTGCAGGCTTTAGACGACTCTGTCCAAGACTCCGTCATGAAGGCGGTGGAAGTGGAGGTCCCTAAGACCGTAAATAAGGCATTGGCTGCGGCACTGAAGCCTATTACAGTGCAGCTGGTTACTTTTGCGAAGCGTCATGGCTTATTGCAGCAAGATACCGCACAGGCTTCTACTTCCTCGGGGGTAAATCTAAATCGAAGTCTTCCAAAGCTTCCAATTGGCCGCATGCCCAAACTATCACCACTCTACCCCCCCATTCGGCCACGGATCACCCATATTCGGGGGCTCCTAATCCTTTGCCCGCTGCGCCCAAGGTGGTCACGGATACGGATACCGACACAGACACAGACTCCACCAGACACACTATGTCCCCCAAAAAGAAAAAAGCCAAGAAGTCGGTGGTCCGCTCTCAGTCTCCCCCAGTCTATCAGTCTTCTACCCCCTTTGACTTCAATCCACAAGATATAGTGCATCCTAGGTCTTCTGATTGGGCACCCTCCGCCGGAGGTGGCTGATTACATCCATCAAAACTTGCATCGTAGTTTCGACAGAGATGTCAGGAACCGCCTAAGATCTGAATGCCCCCGTCTGGACGTTCTGGACAAGGTCGCAGAGACCCCGGATATCGATCCTAACATGTTGGCTTTCTTGAAAAAGTTCCAGAAGGATCCTAAGAAAGGCATCGATAGCGCTTGGCACGGCTGCCAAGATAAGTTATTAGACACCATCGGCCCGTTGTCTAAGATCTTGGAGATGGCTCTGAAGGCCAAAGAGTCTGGAGCATTGATTGACCCTGACATCCTCGCAGGTTGGACCCAATGCGCTATCTGCTTCTTAGGCAATGCAAATTGCGCCATTTCAGCTGAGTGCAGGAAGTCCCTCCTTATGCGCATGGACACTAACCTGACTGAATTGGCTGGGGCTGAACCGGGTCCCCTAGCGGATGGCTTGCTGTTCGGGGACCGTTTTGTGAAAGACGTCTCCAAATACGTAGGGACTTTCACTAGCTTAGACAAGGCCCAATTGAATATCAAAAGGGTATTCACTACTGGCCTTTTTGGAAGGGCCGGGCGAGGCAGGGGCCGCTCGCCAGGCCTCCAGTACCACCAGGGTCCCGCGAGAGGTGGATACGGCCGAGGCCGCGGAGACTTTCAGGACTCAACCAGAGGCGGAACCTTCTATCCCACGAGATGATCCACCGTCGTGGTTTCCACCGCGGTGGCCAGAGAGGAAACTCCCATCCTCATATTACATCAGGTAAGCCCAATGCCTTTGTCTGTTTATCCTCTGGGGGGTCGGATTCGCCATTTCCTTCACAATTGGCAGGCCATTACTCAGAACGCTTGGGTTCTTCAAAGAGTGCAGGGTTTTCACATAGACTTTTATCAAACTCCTTTTCAAGAGTCTCCTCCCACTCCTCTATATTATTCCCAACAAGACGTGCATTTTATAGATCAAGAATTAGACGAGCTGCTGCAGAAGCGCGCGGTGACCTATTGCAAGGACGATGGTCCTGTGGGTTTCGGCAGCACCATTTTCCTCGTGCAAAAGAGGGGTGGAGGTTTTCGGCTGGTTCTCAACCTGAAGGGGTTTAATTACTTTGTTCTTTACCGTCACTTCAAGATGGAGGGTATCCATCTTCTGGCGGATCTCTTGAGGCAGGCGGACTGGTTAGTCCGCCTCGACCTCAAGGACGCATACCTTACGGTGCCCATTTTTCCTCCCAATCGCAGATTTCTACAATTTCAGTGGCGTGGCAGGCGCCTGGAATATTTGGTCCTACCTTTTGGTCTTTCCTCGGCTCCATGGTGTTTCACCAAACTCCTGAAGCCGGTGATAGCGCATCTCCGGGAGCAGGGTATACGTCTCATAATCTTTCTCGACCATATCCTGATTATGGCTCCCTCAGCTCACCTAGCATCCCTTCACCTACAGCTAGCGATGTCGCTATTAGAGAATCTAGGCTTTGTAGTGAACAAGGAGAAGTCAGTTCTCACTCCGACGCAATCCCTGGATTTCCTGGGATTTGTGATCAATACGCAGTCAGCACAATTGCTTCTGCCCAAACAGAAGATCAGGGACCTGAAGAAGGAATTGAGAAAGACTCTGGACAGATAGTTGATGTCACTGAGGGAGATTGCTCGTCTGGTGGGCCTATTAGCATCATCCATACAAGCGATATTCCCGGGCCCTCTACACTATCGCGCCCTACAGCGTCTAAAGATCAGACATCTCCAGCGGGGCCTCTCTTATTCAGACCTCGTCCCACTCACGGAGGAAGCCCAAGTGGAAATTCAATGGTGGTTGACCCATGTGGAGGCATGGAACGGTCGGGCGATCTTCGGATATCAGCCCGAGGTGATCATAGAGTCGGATGCCAGCAGGTCGGGCTGCGGTGCCCGCTGCGGGGAGGTGACTACGGGGGGAAGGTGGTCTCTCCAGGAGTTGGAACTTCATATCAATTGTCTCGAGCTCCTGGCGGGCTCGTTTGCGATTCGCACCCTCTCCCACAGGAAGGTTTCATGCTGTATTCTGTTGCGAATGGTTTCAGCTGGAGGCCGGACTCCTTGGCGAGACAAACGGATGCATTCACTCAGGATTGGTCCCTGAATCTTCATTCCACATTTCCCCCCTTTGTTCTGATACCGAGGGTGGCGAATCAAGTTTCTTGGCAAGGAGCGTAGATTGTGCTGATTACTCCGATTTGGAAATCGCAGCCGCCAAGCTTGGGCTCCATCTACCAGAAAGAGATACGGGTCTGCCTGGAAGTCTTGGTTGGGTTGGTGCTTGGAGAAACACCTGGATCCCGTGGAAGCAGATATCTCTCACATATTGAATTTTCTATCTCAAAAGGCCGCCAAAGGTTTATCTTACAGATCAGTGAATAATTTTCGTTCAGCCATTTCAGCAGGGCATTCACAACCGGATGGCAGGCCGGTGGGCATGCATCCGGTGGTGTGCAAGCTTTTGAAAGGAATTTGCGTCTCCCATCCACCTAAGGTGGGATGTTTCAAAAGTTTTGAATCTGTTTGATGCATGTCCTAATAATGAATTATTATCTCATAAACAATTGCTAGCTTAGCTAGCCATGTTGTTATGTTTATCCTCCTGCCGCAGGGTGTCGGATGTTAGAGTGCTTGATTTAGAGGGTAGGATTTTTTCTCCTGAAGGAGTGTTCTTTGTTATCACTGCTCGTACAAAAACTTTTTCTAGGTCTATAGATTACAATGCGTTTCCTTTGAATGAAAAACTTTGTGTGGTCAGATGTCTTAAGGTATATGAGGATTGTACATGATCACTTTGACCTTCTGGTTGTTCCAGGTTATTTATTGCCTTACAGAAACCATTTAAACCTGTTACTTCCGCTACTATTGCCACATGGCTGAGATTTGTTATGTCAGAAGCAGGCATTGACGTTAATTTGTTTGGTGCACATTCAGTGAGAGGTGCTATGGCCTCCAAGTCATTCATGTTGGGTACCAGTATACATGATATCATGAAAGCTGCCGACTGGTCTTCCAGTTCTACCTTCAAGCAATTTTATTATAAACCTGTAGGCGATGTAGCCTCTGTGGTGTTACATAAGCATTAAACTAGCATAATCTGAAGCCTCCGGTCCTGTAATAGAATAAAAAACTTAGCTACCATACGCGCCAAGAATTTTCAATTCTATTAAGGACACGGAGGCAAGAATTATCCCGCCCAGGGACAACAGAATAACTGTTATGATTCATAATGTAATGTTACCCACCCTGATTTATCAGTTGATGACAATTATTACGAGTATGATATTTCTGTTTCAGGTGCTTATCAGAAAGGGGATTAGACCATGGTGTGGTCCTCGGAGGAGTTAGTTCAATGATATGCACTTTCCAGTTCTACGGTTCCTGTGGTTCCAGCACCCTGGAGTGGTTTGGATGTTCTACCGTTGTTTCTCAGACTTATGCTAATAGACTTGGACTCTGCTCGTTGGGCAAAGAAAGAGGAGGTGTTCCAGTTTGAGGACTGTTATATAGATCTAGTCTCAATGGTTATTGTTTTCCTTACACTAAGCATTCTGGGAATGTTGTGTTATACGTTATGATGGATCTCATTGGCTGCTGTTTGTTTGCAGTATATGAAAGAGAAGCATAATCCTCGCCTCCGAGTCCTTAATAGAATTAAAACTTCTTGGCGCGAATGCTAGCTAATTTTTTATTCCGAAGGAACTTTGTGTTTACTTTTCGTTTGCTGACTTCAGAGTGAGAGCATTTATGTGACAATCCATCCTCCTGAGTACCCATGCCAGAGGACAGCCTGTAGGACGTTATCTTTCTTAGCACACAACAAAAAGGAACTGTGCTGATATTTCAGAATTCATGAGAATGAGAACAGTAAAAATGGAGCACATTTTTGTTTGTTATTCTGAAGTAAAGTGGAAACAAATATTTTAATACGATCAAAAAAATTAGTACACTTGGTGATGACGTTTACACACACTATCATTTGTGCACAGTAAAACTGTGTCTGTGCAAATGTAATGGCCATTTTTAATTGAAAATGTGTTGTCTGTAATGGCAGTGTGCTATCACTCCATGCACACTCCACACTAAGCCACTCCACTTTACACTGCTCCTCTCCACAAACCTCTACACCACTTAACTCTACAACACTGTGCTGCACTCTGTGCCCCTGCACTCTATGCATTGCCACTCCATTACACGCCACGCCGCGCCACTCCACTCCACAACACTCCATTGTAAGACACTCTATAACATGGCTCACCACTCCACTCCACACCCCTCCGCTCTACACACCTCCTCTCCATTCTACCCCACTTCACTCAAATCTACCCCAACCCAATATACCCCAGCCCACTTCACTGCAATCTACCATTCCATTCTACCATACTCTAATCAATCCAATCTACTCCACGCCAATGTACCCCACACCACCCTAATCTACCTCCACTCCGATCTGCCCCACTCTACCCGACTCCAATCTACCCTACTACACTCTACCCCAATCTCCCCCACTCCACTCTACCCTACTCCAATCTATCCCACTTCAAACTACCCCACTCCAATGTACCCCAGTCTACCTATTCCAATCTACCCTACACTAATCCACCCAATGTGCCCCACACCAAGTACCCCACGTCACTCCAATCTACGCCACTCCACTCCAACCTACCCCACTTCATTCCAATCTACCCTACTCTAATCCACCCAATCTGCCCTACTTCATCCCACCCCACGCCATTCCAATCTACCCCCAATCCACTCCACTCCACTCTTCCCCAATCGACCCCATTGCAATCTACCCCAATATACCTAACTCCTCTATACCCCAATCTACCAAACTCTTATCCATTGCAATCCACAGAAACCCACTCTCGTCTACCGACTCCAATCTACCCCACTCCACTCCAATCTACCTCACCCCACTCAAATCTACTTTACCCCATTCCACTCTAATCTACCCCACTCCAGTACAATCTACTCCACTCCAGTACAATCTACCCCACCACTCCAAGCTAACCGACTCCACTACAGTCTAAACCACTATTCTCGACTCAATCTACCCCACTTCACGCTACCCCAATCTACCCTACTCCACTTTAAGCCAATCTACTCCAATCCACTCTACCCCACTTCACTGCAAACCAACCTACCGCATTTCATGCTAGACCAATTTACCACATTCCACGCTACTCTAAACCAACCTACCCCACTCCAAGCTACCCCAGTCTACCCTTCTCCACACTACTCCAATCTATCTCATTCCACTCCTACCCAATCTACTCCACCCCACACCACTAATGTTTGCCCATGCTGAACAGCAGCCACACTGGTGTACAACATGGCTAAAAATACATTGCCAAAGCCAATAGCTCTCGCATAGTCAAGACCTATTAGCTTTGCCAATGCTTGTTCTTTTCTGCACCCAACGAGTTACAGGTAGGGATTTTGTATAAGCTTTTATTTTGAAGTTATCTTCCAGGCCCAGGGAATGGATTTGCCCACAGTTTGAGTCGTCTCTATCTCCTCAGTCTCTTCAAACTCTGCAGGCAACCTTGGGAGTCTCATGGTTAGATCTTTTTTCCTCCCAGGAGAATGTCTTTCTTTCAAAGCTCTGCTCTCTCCTTGCATCTCTGAAGATCTGGGGGAGATCGATGAGTATAACCTGACCAAATATTCCCGTCTCTGTCAGTCAATGGAAACATGTGCCTGGCATTGGCGGCATGGATATTAAAAGGCAGAGGGTGATTGCTCTAGGCTGTACTCCTGACACTGCAGTTTCAATTCAGAACTTCAGAAGAAGTAGCACTCTCGAAGTCTATGAAAATCACTTAAAAATCTTTAATTCCTCGGTCTTTCAAGGAATATTGTTAGTTCAGTATTCAATGTTAATTTACTTTGTTCGATTTTCTCATAAAAGTATATACAATAAGGTGCAATAAAACTACATAAAAAGGGCAAAATAGAAACAAATGCACCCAAGATCTGATTACATTTGCATAAAATCAAGGTAAAGTGCATATGCACAAACATGATAAAGTATAGTGCCACAAAGCTAATGCTAAATTATTGTCAAAAATGTATACTAGTGCAATCTAAAAATCACAAAAGAACACTCAACATCCATGAAATATACCAGAAAGAAAATGAAACACCATATAACATATCCTGGGTGATTGTAATAATTGTAGAAACAGAAGCACAGGTCTCACCTGTCTAAAGTTTAGGGGCAAATGTAGTGAGCGGTTATACTTATACCGTAAGCTATTGATTCGGGGGCAAATCAAGACAATCTGTAAGAAATGATGACACATTCGGAAGCTTGTAATTCCAATCCTTTGGTCCAGTACCCCTCAGGAAGTAACAGCTGATGGAACAAGCCTAATCTAAAATAAGCTAACAGCCTATGGTGCTATGTGGTCATTCCAAAATTCAAATAGGGCGTCTATCCCAATAACCATTTAAATCATGACAAATTGTTGCATCCTACGTTTACACAAATCAGATGCCCCTCTCTCAACTCCCACCATAGAGAGAATGAGGAGCTTCAACCACACCATATCCCCTTTCACAATCCTCTCTGGGCCTACAAAGAGTTCAGAACGACCCATAGCAGCAACATTACTTCAAACAAATGTTAGGCAGGGGATTCGAGACCAACTGTCCAGATTAAGGCAATCACGAGCTATATCTCTATTGTGTTTTAATTCCTCTTTAAGCCAGATGGATGACCATAGAAGCAAGGGGCGAAAACCAATAGAGTCAGATCTACCCCAGGCCCAATTCCTCATGAACAGAAATCTCACTAGGAATTCCCTGAGGAACCTTTAAGAGTCCTCTTAGAAATATATCCTCAGCTACCTGTAAAGGCGCTATAGATGCATAGCCCCAGATGTCACAGCCAAAACCAGGCACTGAAATACATTTGGCCTTGTAGACTTTAAGTAATGTCTTACATGGGTTTGGCTTAAACGTCTGGAAAACAAGCTAATTACATTAATTGCCTTTTTAAACATGACTTTTTTTTGTAGCAGATGTTGCCATGTAAGATGCAAGTCCAGTAAAATCCCCAGATAAGTAAAGTGCTCAACTTTGCTAATGACGTTGCCCTTAATCACAAATGTTTTTGTACTGGTGTTTCTAGGGCCAATCACCACGACAAGGAACTTTGTATAGTTGGTCGACCAATCAAAGTCTTCCATAAAAGAGACTAACCAGTCCGAAAGAGGCTGCAGTCCCATAGCTGTCTGAGCTGTTAGTACAGCATCGTCCGGATATAAGAGAAGTGCCAGTGGGCATCTGCCCACCCCCAGTACATTTTAGTGTGTGTGCTTCACTCTGACTCACACGTAAGAGCGAGCGAGTGTGTTTTTTAACTGCCGGCTGCAATTTTTCGGGCTTGCCAGTCTAGCTGTTGGAGCATGGGAGTATTTAACTTGGGGCATGGCGAGACCGCACAGTGGGTTGGAGCGCCCAGCTGGCATGCCAAAGGCAAGCCCATCTGCACCCGTCCGCACCTGGACGATGCCAGAGGCCAGGCCCCCTGCACATTTGGGATCTTGTACCCAGCAATATTCGACGAGCAAAATTTGGCGTCTTGACTGCCGACATACGCTGGATGCCTCCTGCGGAACTGGAGGCTGTAGTAAGTGTAATTAGGTGTGAGTAGGTGTGTCCAGTCATTCTGGACTCCACCAACAGCTACCGTTAGGGGGAGGGTTACCCAACTGTACCTTTCTAGGCCATGTTGCTATGTACTGAATAGTCGGTCTCTTGTCAGGCATAAAATTGAAGTTTTTGCCTTCTTGGTAGACCACAAACCTGAGGCCTTGTTCCTTTCTGAAACCTGGCTAACAGAACGTTCAGCACCAGGTATTCTTGACACTATTCCTCAGGGGTATGTAATCATGAGACTTGATAGGCAGACACAAAGGGGGGGAAAGATTGCCATTATTTTTAGCAAAACTCTACATTGTGCCTTCTCAAAGATGAATATCACAGACTGCAAGGCAGCCTTTTTCACCGTAACACTGTCAAGCAAATTTACTTTAGTAGGGTTTCTGATTTATCAACCACCGGGTCCGGCCGCAAACTTTGTCACTGCATTGGCCGATATTCTGCCATCCTTTTTCTTGCTCCATTTAGCCATTTTTTAGTGTTGGAGGAACTTGATTTACATGTTGAAGATGGTGCCTGCAATTAAGCGGCCACCTTTGTTGAAGAGTTAGAGACCCTTCAGTGTGTAAAACTGGTACATGCCCCAAGCATAAGATTGGTCATACGCTGGACCGGATTGTCTCTAATTTTACAGGAGTGGTGGTTAATCCCACTGTTTCTTTGAGCTGGTCTGACCACGGTGCCATAACTTTTAAAATCTGTTTACCTCCCCATACACCCATTGTTAGTGTGGACCGACAGATTAGATCACGTAAATGACCCCAGTCGCTTTTACAGGGGCTTTGGTTGTAAACCGCCTGACTCTAAGAAAAGGGGTAGAAGCGGCTAATCTTCAAATGGAAAACTGGATTACAAATCCCCTTGATCACATAGCACCAATAGTGAACCACACAGTAGAACGCCTCAAATCCTCAGCTGAATAATTTTATGAGGAGCTCTGGAAGCTGAAAAAAACCTGCAACTGGCGTGCAGGTTGATGGCGTCGTAACTTTAATGCTCAGGACGAAGCTTTCTATAGCAATGCACTGAAAGATTATCATAAGCATATTAGAACTACACGTACAAAAAACAGTGCAACGCAGTTTCTGTTGTTCATAAATGGAGATGACGAAGTCCTTAGTTAGTATTGTTCATGTTTAATGCAGTGTTCCTGAGCAAACCAGCCAACACGTGTTTCGTCAGTGGGTTGTAAAACCCTAGACTTCTTCAGGGCTGCCGTGAGCGAAGTGGATGCTTAGACCTTTGAACCAGTGATAATTCCGACCCGGTAGGCCATAACTATTAGGTTGTGCCAATGTGACTTAGATTCTTTATTTCTTCGGTGCTGTAAGTCTCAGATCCAAAGTAAATGGAAGATCTGAGCCTCAAAACTCCGTGCTTGCCGTGCACGGCGCTTTAATAATCCAGTCCAAAAATATTAAAGACGGCAAAGTAAGCCGCGTGGTTATCCGTGCCGAGTGCGCCTGACGTTCCACATATTCTCGGGATCTCCTGTCAACCAGATACGGTTATTATTATTATTATTTTTTTTATTTTTATTATTTATTTCAAACAATGAAAAGGCACAATCATCGTTTCTTTTACATGTTACAAACAAGTAATATAGTCCACTTTTTTTAGATATTGTCGGCAATCCTATGTGGACATTACAAAAACCATTATGCTCAATCTATAACATACACAGCGTTACCATCATCAATATTGGTCACAGTCAATTATTCAATTTCTGGAGATATGGAGGGCAGTTCGCATATACCTCCTCTATAAGTATTCCAGCTCCCCCATTTTTTTATCCATTTTCTGGGACACCCCTATGCACATACACCGTCCTCTCCGCCACCATGACAGTGTCCATGTCTCTACACCACTCCGCCAATGCAGGGGCGGTTGCCCCACCCCAGTGGCTGGCAATATTCCACTTGGCTATCATGATACCCAGAGTAGCCCAGGTCTGTGGTGTTGAATTTAAATCTGTTGCATCCTAACTAAACAGCACTTGTGCTCCGTGGTGACTAAGTTTCCACTTACCCTCGTGATGAGGGACATAACTGACTCCCAGTACGACACTACAGCAGGGCATGTCCAGATAGTGTGAAAGAATGTGCCAACCTCCCCACATTGTTGCAGGCAGAGCGGGTTGTCTACTTTTCCAATCTTACAGAGAGTAGTTCTGGTGTAATATATTCTCTGACGAATTTTGAGTTGTACAATACGTAGTTTGGTTGTTATCGCTACCTCTCTAGGGGATGCCAGCGCCTCCTCCCAATCTGTGTCATCCAAGTCACCCAGGTCTGTCTGCCATTTGTCTTTAAGCTTCCCCATTGGATCCAACATGTTATTGACAATTTTCCTATACGTCAGGGAGATTGCTTTTTTGTCCATATAGTCTGTCAGTAGTCTGTCCTCTAGCAGGGAGGCCTCAGGTAGGGTGGTGTCAGGGTTAAGTAGCGCTTCAAGAGCGTGTTTAATCTGTCGGTAACGGAAGTACTCCATTGACGCCATTTCGTATCGCGCCTGGAGTTGCGTAAAAGTAGTCATTTTTCCCTGTACCCAGAGGTCGCCCACCTTTGATATCCCGATGAGGTCCCAGTTGTGAAAGCCTTTACTTTTTTCCAACCTTCTCAGCCTGTCTGTAACCCATAGGGGTGTCGCTCGTGTGAGTGTGTCATGCCATCCTAACTTTTTTTGCACTATTTTCCAGATCTGTAGTGTATGGTTCATCAGGCCCATCAGGGATCGGGTGTTGTTATAGAGTGCTCGATGCGGCCCCGTCACCCCAAGCTGTAACCTATCGAGGGCATAGGCTGGGTCCGTGTGGGGGACATGGATCCACTGATTTATCACTATTAGCTGAGCGGCCCAATAGTAATATTGTATGTTAGGAAGTGCAATGCCCCCGTCAAACCTGGTGCGATATAATTTCACCATAGCTATGCTGGCCGGTTTATTGTCCCATAGGAGTTTAGTGACTTTCGCCTCGATGGCACGGAAGTAGGTCTGGGGGACTGGAAAAGGTGTATTTTGGAGGGCGTAAAGAAACCAAGGGAGCACCATCATTTTGAAAAGGGTCGCTTTCCCCAGGAGCGACAAAGGCAACGATTACCAGTGCTTGGCATCTTTTTGCAGCTGTTTCAAAGGGGCTTGGAGATTTAGAGTCATAAACATTTCCGGGTGTTGGGTGATGTGAATCCCTAAATATTTTAAAGTGTCTTCCCCTATTGTTACTTTGCAGCCAGCCGGGAGGAGTGGGGGGGGACCCCTCCGGACGTAGAGCACCGATTTCATCCAATTAATCGTATACCCTGAATGTCATCCATAGGAGCTACAGATATCTAACAGACAGGACAGTAAGCGCCTAGGAGAGGCAATGCTTAAAAGGATATTGTCCGCATATAAGGAAATGCGGTCTTTGTAGTCCTCAGTCCATCTAAGTCCTCGGATGACCGGGTCCTGTCACACCCAGGCCGCCAGAGGCTCCAGCACTAAGGCAAAAAGAAGGGGCAACAGTGGGCAGCCCTGTCTTGTGCCACGATTTAGTGAAAAATCCCTCAATCTATGCCCGTTGGCCACTACATGGGCCATGGGAGCAGTGAAGAGTAGACGGACCCAGGAGCAAAATTTCGGTCCGAATCCTAGTTTTTGGAGAACAGTGAAGAGAAAGGGCCACTCGACTGTGTCAAAGGCCATGCGCGCATCTAGGGACAGCACAATAGCTTCTTCTTGAATAGTATGTCTACGGCCCAGCACGTTGTGGAGGCGGCGAAGATTTAGAGACGTATTTCTCCCGAGCATAAACCCGGATTGGTCCGAGTGTATCAATGTTGCTAGGTGTGGCGTAAGTCTGTTGGCAAGGGTCTTTGCCAATATCTTGGCCTCAGCGTTAATCAGTGATATTGGCCTGTAGGAGGAACATTCCTGCACAGGTTTGCCGGGTTTATGGATGGCCACAATTGTCCCCGTCCTCTGGTCACTTGGTAGTTCCCCCCTTTCCAAGCTGGCTTTATACATCCCTGCCATACATGGTGTGAGTGTTGTCACGTTACGCTTGTACCACTCAATGGGGATACCGTTTGGTCCCAACGCTTTTCCCGACTGTAGTTTACCAATTGCCATTGCGATTTCTTCCGCTGAGAGCCCTACCTCTAACGATTGGGACTCTTTTTCCTCCAGTTTGGGGAGCTTAATATCTCGGAGTGTGGAAGTATAGATCTGTTCATTGTGCTGCGCCAATAAGTCTACTATGTGTTGAGGATTCCGAGTGGTGTCACCCGAGGGAAGTTGAAGTTCTGCCATCCACCTATCTGCCTTTTCTCTTTTATCCAGCCATGCCAGAAGCTTGCCGGCTTTGTCTCCACTTTCGTAGATGGTATGTTGGGTCTTGGAGAGTCGCGTTTTCTCTGCCTCCCACAGAAATTCCCTATACTCCTGCTTCTTAAGTTGCAGCAGGTGAGCGTTTGTGTCAGAGGGGTCCTGACTGTGGGTTCTTTCCAAGTCCTCCACCTCCTGCTCTAGTGTCTCTATAGTTCTGACTTTCTCTCTTTTATGATGGGTGATTAGTGAGACTGCCTGCCCACGAAGCACTGTTTTGTACACCTCCCAGAGGACAATAGACGAGGAGACGGAGGGTGTGTTTTCAGTGAAGTAATATTTGGTAGTATTGGTCAGTCCCTTCCCTATCTCAGGGGCCTTAAAGTATCCGGGATATCTGAGGAATATGCGTGTTCTGCACTGTTGAGTGCCAAGCATAGAGAGTGCTAACCCGGGAATGGTCAGAGATGCCTCTCGGTAAATGTGCTACTGTTAGGAAATTTCCCTGTTCAGCTGTGGGCGCCAGTATGTAGTCAATTCGGGAAAGGCTATTGTGCGCACCGGAGTAGTATGTATATTGCTGTGTCTAGGGGAAGTGGGAGCGCCAAATGTCCACCATACCTATAGCGTCCAGGAAGTCAGTTAGGGCAGAGTGTGTTGCTGTCGAAGGGGTGTACGATCTAAAGTGTCATCCAAAGTGGCATTGAAATCGCCTCCTATTATTAAATTGCCCTGTGGGAGTCGGAGAAGGAATTCGCCAAGCGCCGGGAAAGCTGAGGAATGAAGCGCGGGCGGAATGTAGACAGACACTATGTTATTTATGCGTCCTTCCCACTGGCACGAGAGCACCGCAGTTCGGCCTTGATCGTCTGTATATGTGTGCTTAACGACAATCAGGTATTTTTTCTTCAGGAGGATTCCCACCCCCCCTCGAACCAGATGTAAACTCCGAGCGGACCGCCAGCCTAAAACCCTACTATCTAGGGCTCTGCAGACTGTCCCCGTTAAGTTGGTCTCTTGCAATAGGGTAATTGCTGGTGCCTTACTTTCAAATATTGTAGAACTAGCCCTCTTTTTAACTTATCTTGAAGACCATTGACATTCCAGGATATGATTGGCAGGTGCTGCCTGACGGGTGTCAAAGGTATTATGGGCTCATGTGACCGCGGCATGGGGCCAATGTGTCGCTTGCTCGGTGCAAATCAGATTGCTGTGCGGCAGTGCAGAAATGATATGAGTGGACTGATAGTGTGCCAAATAACAAATAGAAACAAATATAATCAAGAAATATGAACTTACCCAGAGAATCCCAAATCCCTCCCCCTCCCTGCCTCCCTGCAAGGCGGTTGTTGAACTTCCCGCCACCCTAACTTTGCAGAGTGCCTAATGCCCATTACCTGGTACCTGTGTTGGGGGATAGAGCTCTCGCTGTGCCCCTCGGGGGCCCAGTCAGGGAAATAGTTACTCTTCCAACCATTATGGAAATAAATTTGGTGAGATGCCAGGAACCCCTTGCTCACACAGAGTCTTACAAAGGATCAGCAGTCACTTGCCCTTCGATAGCTTTCTGTCTCCTCGGGTCGTTGAAGGGGCTATTAGCTCCTTTACCAATTCATTGCAGCCCCGGCGTCGTATATCTTTGTTTGCTATCGCCATTCCGGTTGTACAGAGTAGTTGGCCGCATAAAGCGTCTCATACAGAGAGTGTCCAGCATGTCTGGTTCAGTCCTCCTCAGGTCGAGTCTCTGCTTCCGACGAGTCTGTCCTCCGATTCAGGGATTGCTGTTTTGATGGATCTCATGCGGTGTTTCGACCAGGTTTTCCACGATGTTGGACCTGACGCCACCCCTTCAGCCAATCCTGTGCATCCTCTGGATTGGTGAAGAACCATGCTTTTCCATCTGCCTCTACTCTTTGCTGGAAATAGCATAGCAGAGTGTTTGAGATCATGTTTTCTGAGTTCTTGCGTCACCGCTATAAAGCTCCACCGCTGTTTGGCCAACACCGCGATGTAGTCGGGGGAAAAGGATATTGTACTTTGTTGGAACCGGATTGGCGGGGTTGCCCTCGCCGTCTGGTGGATAAGGTCACGCTCACGAAAATTAAAAATGCGTGCCAATATAGGCTACGGGGGCGTCCCGGGCCGGGGTCTGTCCCCGGGGACCCTATGGGCTCGTTCGACCGAAAAATAATTAGAGAGACCCCTGGACTGCAGGTGAGTCCTGACCAGATCTTCCACAAAGAGATCCAGGGCAGGGCCTCCCGTGTCCTCCGGCATTCCCACTATGCGCACATTATTGCGGCGGTGTGAGAAGTTGGCCTGGCATATGCTGGTCACTAGTTATAGTGGCCACCTTGCACCAGTCCAATTCGACTGTTGGTAGATAGGTTTAAAGACAACCTTTTAAAGAAAGCTATCCTAGTGGTAGCTGTGCAGAGCAGCCTTCAGGCTAAGTCTCTGAGGAATGTAAAGCAGCTTGTTTTACCTTATAATCTCTTGAATTACCAAATGAAAAGACACCACACAGGTATATATATCAAATATATATGTATTTATTTCTAAATATACTCTACTAATCTCTTTATGAGATTAGAGCCAGGTAAACATTCAAAAGATCCACAGTTCTCAATAAATTAAGCACAAATATGGCTGTAGCCCTAGGGGCGTACCAGACCATATACTAAAATAGTGGTTTAACAAACTCGACTTGCAAAAGTAAGAGGCCTGGGGCCTTGGGAATCGCTGGGGCTTCACTTCTGCAGTGTTAGCAGGTAAGTAATCAGCCCACAGGAGACGCGTGCAGTGTCTAAACACACACGCAGGTTTCAATGCGTTTCAATGGCAAATGTCGCGGTTTGTATTTTACAGTTCTAGGGCACTTCGGAATGGACAACAAGCAAACAACTTACAGGGTAAGTACTTTGAGAGCCAATGCACACTTGGGCACCGTAATTCAAGAGTTACCTCACCCAGGGCAGCCGGGTGCATATACGTGTCCTTTGGTGTCGGGTCGCGATGCTGTTTTCAATGGAGATCGCTGAAGACTTGCTGCTTGCGTCGTCGAGAGAAGTGTCCGCTGGAATCCGAAGATGGATTGGAGTTGCAGAAGACTTAGAAATTGAGGGGACAGAGTTCAAAGTCACTTGCCAGTGACCGGTGGCCAGCAAGATGGATGACCACAGCTGTCGCATCTCTTCAGGTTGCTGATGTCATTTTGTCTCTTCGCTCACGAGGACCAGGAGGGATCGATGAAGACCAGCAGCTGGATTCGGAGGGTCCCATGACGTCTGCAGCTGCTGACGGTGTCGGCACTTGGTTTGGAGCCAACAAGCCTTGGCAACTGCAAGTCTTGTGTGGATTGGAGATTGTCGATGGAGCAGACCAGCAAGGTCTGATGGACTTCCCCAGCAAGGGTAAGTGAGGGCAGGCCCAGAGCAACCAGGCGAGCCCTTGAAGGTGATGTGGAAGTCTTCTGGAGAGTCGCTAGCCAACGGGCAAGCAACCGCGAAGACGCCTTTGCAGGAAAAGTTCACCAACAGCCCACGGTCACTCGGGACGAGGTAGGCCACTGATCTTCGGTACTAGACCTGCTCGGGACTTTGACAACAAGTGGTCCAAAGCACAACTTCGTTGAACGTAGTTTAGGGCTTGCACTTGAAATCAGTGCACGGTTCCCTGGTATTGCTGTTCCTCGTCACTCGTGGGGTCCAGATGCCACAGCTTCGCTGGGGACTCAAAATGGCCGTCGAGAGGTCAGGAAATCTGCTTCAGGGGACGCAGAGACTTCGGGCTCCGGCGGGAGCGGTAAAGTTTGCAACCGTAGTTCAGTAATTTGGTGCCTGCCAAGCAGGGGAGTCACTCCTTGACTCCAAGGGAGATCCTTCGGTCTTCTAGAGATAGTAGAAAGTTGAAGGGCCAGGATTCTTCTTCGTAGAGCGTCGTCTAGGTGTAATCTCAATTGCATTGGCAATGTGTGGTATCTTATAGTGAAAAGATGGGAGGGACTAGCTCTATGACCACTCCTCTAGGAGGGTCAGGGTAGTGGGTGGTTACACCCACTTCCCTTTGTCCAGTTTCGTGCCAGAGCAGGGGCAGGTAGCCCCTGAACCGGTTTGAGCTGGCATATGCACAGAGGAGCCTACTGCTCCCCCAGTGCAGGACTTCAAAGCACTCTAAGAGTGCACCCACCCAGCTCCAATACACTAACTCCTGTCTGGGAGGTGGTGACACCTCCCTGTGACAGGAAACCCTTTGTTGGGCTCCCTCCACTGCGAGTTTCGGTCAGCAGCAGGAGGGCAGCCCGGTGTCTGTGCTGGTGGCATCCATTTTGTGATGCCAGGGCTCTGAAAGATTTCTACCATGTAGTACAGTGGGTACATGTCGTCCCCTCTAGAAGGGTGGGATCCTACTCCCACACCAGTTACTGGTGTGGGGGTAGGATTCCAAGTTGTTTGACACCAAACACGACATGTTTTGATGCAGTCATTCCAAAGTTAGCATTTACCGCGAGGTTATAATGCACTTAAGAGTATATGGTTTAACCGCATCCACAAACAGCAGCAGAGAATAGACTCTGCCAGCTGCAGAGGGGTCCTGCTCAGGCAGAAGCACCCCCTCACATAGTAAACCATGCACCCTGCCCTTGGGATTGATAGGGCCTGCCATAGGGGTGACTGATAGGTTTATATGTGTGTGTATGGTGAGATATAGGAACCTATACCTCAGTGAGGAGTTCTAACACTACCTCACACAGGCTGCAGTAGCAGGCCTGTGGTGTCAGATTGTGAATGCTTCCCAGGGGTGGCATAATACATGCTGCAGCCCCTGGTAGGCCTGTGAAGTACCAATGCCCTTGGTATCTAAGGTACCATATACTAGGGGCTCATAAGGTACCACAGTATCCAATCACTAGTGCATCTAATATGCACACCAATCATTTAAGGGAGTAAGCAGATAGGCTGGGGTCCTGGATAGCAGGATCCCAGCCAGACTAGTCAAAAACCATTCAAACACCAGGAAAAAAGTGGGGGCAACCATATAGTCAGATTCCACCTTCCTACAGGCGGGAGCGGCCTTCGTGATCGTCCAGCTCCGCTGCCATGGTCTTGTTGTCTAATTCCAGCCATTGCACTTGTTTCTTCAGAGAAGCAGTATCAGCGTTCATGGTGGCTGTTATTGATTCGACCTCTGCCACGTGGGAGCTCAAATTCCTGAATTCAGTGGTCACAGTATCTATGCAGGATTCCAGACAGGTATGCACCGTATTTAGGGTGGCCATAATGGTCTGTAGTGTGATCTCTTTCCATAGAGTAGTCTCTTTAGTAGAGGCCGCTTCAGTCTCAGTACGGTCGTTCACATCTTTGTCCAGCTTAGAGTAGGCGTATTTCTCCAGTTTATTCCGTTGGGTCACTTGTTGGCCCCGGCCCCCCATCGTGCCCGACCCCCACGTCCACATCTCATGGGCACTGACCACCTGAAAGCAGTATTTGCCGCCGCCTGTCCGTGCTACCTAGTGGCGCACGCGGCCTGTCGAGTTTCCTGCAATCTGGTGCGTTGCGCTGTAGGTTATGGAGTGCGACTGGAGTGTGGGGTGGGAGTCGGGACGGGTGCAGAGCGCAAAGTGCAGTGTTCTTGTGTTGAGCCGTGGCCCAGGCACATCAGGGGTCCAAAGCGGGCTGATTATGGGCCGCGGTGGGCGAGGTTGATGTCCCCCAAGCCTCACGATATTTACTTGTCCGGGTCCCTTTGGAGTCAGGCCTCGGCATGGGCCCTTAGTCCTCTCCGATTGGCCACACTGCATTTCGAGGGCCCTGTGATGACTTCATGCAGGACCGACCCGAAGCGTGTCATATACCAGGAGTGACGCGCAGACCCACAGCAGGTGGTTACAGCCATGGCCTAGCGCGCAGAAGGTGTACCACAGCATACAACAGTTCACGGGCCAGTGGCGCGCCTGGGTTTGAGTATGCCAGTCACACTGGGGGTCGCTAGGGTTGCAAGATGTTGCCCAATTACCGGATATCACCTCGGTAAGGGCGTGGAGTTCCGCCACTCCTTTCTGCCTCGGGACATATTAGGCCAGCAGGACCCCTCCTCTCGCAGCTCTGCAGGGGTGCCGTCACACAGCTAAAGCTGTATTTGCAGGTCAGGAGGTACTGGGAGGCGGATTGACGTGTCAGCGCAGCAGCCCAGGGCACACTTCATTGCTCAGCGCCGCCGGGCCCACGCCTGCAAACATCGGTGCCGGACACAGCACCTACACCAGTCCCCGATCGCGGCGTGTTCAGAGGCCGCAAACGGGATTGCGCCTTCACACATACCGGGGAAGGCACCACAGGCAGGGCATGTCGCTCATTGGGTGCGGGCAGAGTTCCGGCACTCCTGCAGGTATGTTTCACTGGGTGGGTCACGGAGAAATGCAACAGATTTTAGTTTATAGCCCCTGGAGGTCCGGAGCTCTACAAGGCGGGGGCCATCTTCCTCGGCTGCCGGACACGCCCCCCCCTATTATTATTAGTTTTGGACTGGATGATTAAAGGGCCGTACATGGCAAGCACAGAGTTTTGAGGCTCAGATCTTCCATTTACTTTGGATCTGAGACTCACAGCACAGAACAAATAAGGAATCTAAGTCACATTGGCATATGGCTTTCTGAGTCGGAATTATCACTGGTTCAAAGGTCTAAGCATCCACTTCGCTCACGGCAGCCCTGAAGAAGTCTAGGGTTTTACAACCCACTGATGAAACATGTGTTGGCTGGTTTGCTCTGGAACTCTGCATTAAACATGAACAATACCAACTAAGGACTTCGTCAGCTCCATTTGTAAACAACAGAAACTGTGTTGCACTTTTTTTTGTACTCTCTTGCGTGTGCATAGAATGCATTTCCAGTCGGAATCTCCTGGTCCCAATTTTGGGGGTTTAAGGTTTTTTTTCCCCCACCTGTGGCACTGCATTAACTTGTTCTTTTCCAGAGTAATTACTTCCACGTTACTGGTCTAGCGCCGTTTGAATAACCTGTGAGAATTAAACCCCCCCCCTTTATCAGCCTTAGAACTATGCGTAGTCAGTTCTATGAGGATAAAATCAAGGGAGCACAGAACTCCACACAAGAGCGATTTACTATTGTAAAAGCATTATTCTACCTGGATCAGGACTTTACGGCCACAGTTCCCTCGATGGAGGGATTCAACGTGATTGCTCAATTCTCCCGGGATAATGTTTCAAATATTTATGATACCTTCCCTTAAGAGGCTCGAGGTGCCCCATGCCTTGAAACCTGGTTCGAACCTCTGGATGTAAAGATTAGACTTTCCGGATTTAACATGTTAACTGTAGAAGAGGTGTGTGCTCTGTTGGGCAGGATGAAATCAGGTTCCCCTAATGATCCCGCATCGCCCATGATTTTGGATCGTGGGAGGGAGGCACCCATGCTAGACCCCACAAAACGAAAAATTCTCAGACCCATCTCTTTGCTTCTTTTTTTTGCCAAGGTAGCTAAGAAACATGCAAATGATCAGTTGATGAGTTTTGTGTAGGCCTACGACCTATTGCATGAAACTTAATTGAGTTTCCGCCTGAAGTTTAGCACAGAGTCAACACTTCTGTTGGCATCTGAATCCCTGAGACAGCTAGCGAATTGGGGCAAACCTGCCTCACTGATTTTGCTAGACCAAAGCACAGCATTTGACACCGTATCCCAGGGCCTTTTGCGGGAACGATTATGGAATTGTGGTGTCGGGAGATGGCTCTGCACTGGCTTGCTTCCTTTCTTCAAAATCGCACCTTCCAGGTGGTTCAACAACCTTTTGGGTCAGAGGCAGTTTTATTGCAGCATGAGGTGACTCAGAGCTCAGCTTTGAGACCCACTTTGTTCAATCTGAATATGCGCCCCCTTGCGGATGTCAATGAGTGTCACAGGTTTAACATTGTATCTTAGGCCGATGACACACAACCTATCACCCTCTTTCAAGATGAAGGAGAATCTGCAGCCAGGTTAAGCTCTTGTCTGGTCGATCTGGCAGAGTGGATGAACCTGAGCTGCCTCGAGCTAAATGCTGGAAAAACCGAGGATCTTCTAGTAGGGAAACAACCATCTATCTAGTCCTCCGCCTGGTGGTCGGATGTACTCGGTAAGGGCGGGCGACAATTTCCATTCCGCTCGCGGAAATTGCGAAAATTCGCCATTTTTGCTTTCCACGCGGAACGCGAAAATGTCAAAACTTCTGTGATCCGCGTGGGAACAGAAATTGTCGCCAAGGCAGGTGTGCTGCTGTCTCCCCATATCTACCATCAACAATATTCTATCATCCTTGATGGAGCTCTGTGCATCCAGGAGTTTCTCGAGCGCAATCCCCGTGTAGTTCCTGACACCAGGAGGTTCTGTCTCCTCATCTGCTGCTCTGATCCGTCTCTGGCCCTTTATAAACAAGAGGCATGTGAACTGCATGGAAGCCCTGCCCGTTTGGCCCCGCCCCACACAGCAGTGGTGTGCAACGTCTTCCCGCCCTTTCCCCCACTATGATGGACAGGTCACTCGAGGGACCCGGGCACCCGTTGGCACGGTGGCAACGTTACAGATACACATGGTCGCTGTAGACAACTCTTCTGGCCCTTTACGCAGCTGTAGTGTAGGAAAAGCACATACATTTACCCAACGAGGTTGCACTTACTGATTAGCCAGTAGAAAGTACTCCAGTTGAATAGAGGTATTGCACAAAACGATGGCATCTTCTTGGGTAAATATGCAGGGCAGGATTCATTCTGTCACGATGCTCCTGTCACAAAAATTAAACCCCAACAGGAAGCACTTTTATTTGACCTTCAACTCGGGCACTTGCTTTATTTATATTTGTAAGTCTTATAGATATAATTACAATTATAAATAAAGCAGGTGCCCGAGTTGAAGGTCAAATTCAGTAACGCATTAATCAGCACACCAAAATCTCCGCGATCACGCGAAATTTCGCGTGATCGCGGAGATTTTGTGCCGTTTCGCGATATTTTGCGAAAGGCACTTTCGCTAATTCCACCCACCCTTAGTACTCGGGCCAGAACCTACTCCCAAGCAGCAAGTGAAGAATCTCAGATCTGGTTTGAGGCTGACTTATCTTTTGATTGTCAGACTTCCTGCCTAGTGGGAAGGTATTTCGGGGGCATATCAGCAACAACCGGTGATAATTATCACTAAGCGCACTTAGCGCTAGGATAATTATCGCCGGCTAGCGTAGATTTTTATCACTGAGATAGCGTGCTATTAGCAACGCTTATCTCAAAAGTGATAAAAATCCTAGCGCTAACTGCCAAACGTGAGATTATTGCTGGAAACCCAGCGATAATCCCACGAAGTGTGGCGATAGCTTGCTGATAGGGCCTCACATACTTAGCCATGATATCCACCTTAGATAGGATATCATGGCTAAGTCAGTTTCAAAGCAGGCGTCAGGAAAGTAGCGATAACAGAGGTTATCGCTACTTTTCTTGTCGCTATGCTGCTTTGCGTGAGGCTTAATAATAGGAGAAATGTCGCTTAGCGACATTTCTCCCATTATCCTGGGGAGGAACGCCCACTTTGTATCTCATTAGAGATGCAAAGATGGGCATTAGGAATTCAGGCGCTAAGGCAAGGTTTCACGCAATAGCGTTACCTTGCTAATATAGGGATAAAATTATCGCCGCTTTTCGGCCGAAAACGGCCGCAAAATCGCCGATAATTTTATATCACCGCCTTGTAGATATGCCCCTCAGTATCCTAAAAATTCAGAGCAACGTTCTAGGCTTTCTACTGGGGGCGACCAGGAAATCAGCAGAAACCAGTAGTCCAGGCACTGGTCATGTCCAGGCTAGATTACTGAAATGTGTTCTATCTAGGAATCTCACAGGGCAGACTGGCAAAGCTTCAGAGAGTTCAGAACGCAGCGGCCCATCTAGTGCTCAATATGCAGAGGGCTTTTCCCTGTGAAATTCCAGTAGGTTTGGCCTGCTGAAAATTGAAGAAGGTTGAGGTATTTAACAAATGCTATAATTATCGGATGAGATAAACACCTACCAATGCATAAATCTAACCCGTGCGTAAACTAGGCCTGGGCCAAAATTCCGTTCCGTTCGCGGAAATTGCGGAAAACGCGAAGATGTCAAAATTTCCGCATTCCGCAGCTTAGCGATAATTTGTTTCTTGCTCGCGCTGTAAAAAAATACATTCTCGCGCGCGCGCGATCGCCTTACCTGAATCCCCGCGTTCGCCGACAAGTTTTCCCGATCCGGTCGCGTTCTCCACGAGATGTTGGATTGTTGGTAGCCATTTGCGCTGTCTCGCGACAGTTCGCGCCCGCAGTAATGTCATTCGTCGCGCGATCACGTCTTTCTTCTCGCGATCATGCACCGCGAGACAAGTGAAAACAAGATGGCCGCGCCCGCGAGCAACCGCATGGGTAAGTTGGCGAGCCGCGACCACGCAGAAAATACCGCGAACGGGCGGGAAAAAACACTTCTGCATCTTCGCGATATTTCCGCGTGTTTGCGGAGATTTTTAACATTTTTGCAATAATATGCGAAAGTGACTTTCGCAAATTCCGCCCACCCCTAGCATAAACAGGGGTTTACGCACGAGTTGAAAAATACCGACCAACTTGTGATCAGGCCTATTGCCTTTGGCAGTGGACTGTAATGTTATAATAAACTCTTCTTGTTCACCCAACATACACCCTCTTTACACTTGAACCCTAACCCGGATTTTCTGGGGTGCCCCAGAATCACTGTTTAAGGCTGCGGGCAGCCAGCTGCTAGTAATCAAATCCAAGTTTAAACACTCAGGTGGAATTTGGTATTAATAGAGGCCACAGCAATGAATGCTTTGCTATTTTCCGCACATAAAAGTAATCTTTCTTCTGGTTTGCACAGCATCAAATAAATTAGGATTTAATACCTGCTAATAAACACAAAAATAATTTTGTCTCTTTGCTAAGATGAATACACAGAGGAATTTGCAGACAATGGCTGTCTTGTAGGCAGGCAGCCGTGGAGCGTGGGCTCCACTCTCTGGTACAGATCCCAGCACAGCCTGCAGTGTGAAGCACACGCGAGTCTGAGTCCCAGACACTGTCACACAGCGGTCCCCTGGCCCTGCGGCCCTTGCTGGAGAGACGGCGCTGTCTGCTGGGTGTTTTTGCGGCAGCCACTTCGCACGTTCACAATTGTAGCGCTTGTCCGTTCTGGGATGTCACTAATGACTTGGCGCTGTGTGAGCGCTACTTGTTTCAGAGAAAACGAATTGGAGAAAACCAAAGACTCCAGCCTGAAGAAAGTTCATTTTAGCGCTAGGGTGTATGTAAGGGTAGTGGTAATAGTGCATAAGTAGTGGGTTTGAGGTATAGGAGAGGGGTAACAAAGCTAGGGTGTAGGCAGACATAGAAGGCCCGTTAAAGTACAAGACACAGGTTAGGGGAGAACTGGAAAGAACCAAGGGGCATATCAACAAGAGTCAGCGTTAATTACCGCTGACCGCGCTCAGCGCGGTTTTTGTTAACACCGGCTATCGCTGGAATTTATCGCCATGCTTGCGCTGTATTAACAACGCATAGCGCAATGGCGATATAAATTCCAGCGATAGCGGGGAAATCGCCGGTTTGCAGGGAACATCACTAGTTTTTAGTGATGTTCCCTGAAAAACGGCGATATGCTTGATGATACGGCCCTGTGGTCGTGACACAATAATCCACCTCCCATGTTAAACATACACTAGTCAGGATTTTAGCAGACGTTAGTTTTTGGCGAAAACCACGGTTTTCGACAAAAACTAACATCTGCTAAAATGCTGTGGGCCGCCATGTAAATATCGCGATGTGCACTTAGCGTTATTTCACAAGTCCCCCTGTGTGAGGTACGCCCAGTGACGCCCACTTTGCGTCTCATTAAAGATGCAGAGCGAGGCGTCGGGGAAAAGGCTGCTAACATGCGCTAATGCATGTTAGCATCCCCTTGTAGATAGGGCGATCATATTATGTCCGCTTTTTTGGCTTTTAAAGCCAAAAAAGTGGAGTTAAGGCCCTTCTTAATATGCCCCCAACTTAGGGGCATATTAACAAGGGCTTTATCTCTGCTTTTTTGGCTTTAAAAGCCAAAAAAGCAGAGATAAAACAAGTACCCTATCAACAACAGGGTGCTAACATGCAAATTTGCATGTTAGCACCCTTTTACTCTACGCTTCCCCTTGCATCTCTAATGAGATGCAAAGGGGGCATTCCAGAGTAAAATAATAGGAGAAATGTCGCTAAGCGACATTTCTCCTATTATCAAGAATATCGCTAACCCTGTTAGAGACAAAAAAAGCAGCGCCAACCGCGGTTAACGCTGCTTTTTTACGTCTGGTATTTTTCTGATTTAGCCATGATATCCTATGGAAGGAGGCTATCATGGCTAAGTTTTTCTGTCCCTATCAACAAGGTAACGTGAGATTATCGCTGGGTTTCCAGCGATAATCTCACGTTAGCCACTTAGCGTGAGGATTTTTATCGCTATTGAGATTAGCGTTGCTAATAGCACGCTATCTCAGCGATAAAAATCAATGCTAGCCGGCGATAATTATCCTAGCGCTAAGTGCGCTTAGCGATAATTATCGCCGGTTGTTGTTGATATGCCCCCAAGGTACAGGAAGGGGGGTTAAAAAGTGGGACAAACAAGAAGGGATGTATACAATGTTGGGGGGTGGGCAACAGGTACCTCGAGCATGGGGGGGTGGGAGGTTTTTCTTTTCTGACCGCACGAGTACACAGGGGGGGCTAGGGTGTTTAGGAATGTTTGGGAGGGGCAGTTTGGAGAGGGTTGGGAGGGGGCGCATGTACAAAACATACACAGACATTAGGGCAGAGAAGAAACAGGAATACACACAGTAGGATCACACCACCTCCATAGTTTGGGAGGGACCCTTCTCACACTCTTTACTTGGAACATGAATGGCATGGGTGATAAATTCAAGCGAGGCATGGAGATGAAACATGTGGCCAGGCACGCTCCAGACATCATCTTGTTGCAGGAAACCTACCTAAAGGGCAACAACTGTGGCTTCCTGGGCAGAGGTAGATACATGGTACGATTTGGTCTCCCACGGGCTTCCGATGAAGAGGCTGCATGAATCAGGGTTTTATTCTACTGCACTCCAAGGGTTCGGCTCATTTCCTTCTAATAGATCCAAGTCTGTTCAGCTGGACCAATTTAGATCGCACCCCCACAGCTCTAAACACGGAGCTCCCCAGGGGTCTGCTCTGAGCCCTGCACTATTTACCGTGTATGTCCCACTACTCACCACTCTGGTCAAAAACTGGGGCTTTGACATTTGCTCATATGCTGAGGACACCCAGCTGATCATCTCCTTGTGTGACGGTCAGTCCAATACCAAGCCAGATCTAGCAGTCTGTCTCTTGGAGGTTGCTGGTTGGATGTCAGCGCACTGCATGAAACTCAATGCAGAAGTTCTGAAATCCTGCTGTTTGGTGGTGCTGAAAACGTATGGAATGATTCCTGGTGGCCTCCTTCACTTGGCACGGCTCCAGTGCCGGAAAAAGCGGCAACATATATTGGTATCATTATAGATCAATCCCTCTCCATGAAAACTCAGGTGTTGGCGGCCTGTGGCTGTTGCTTTGGACTGTTAAAACTCCTTAGAAAGCTGTTTAGATGAATTCTGATGGACTGCCGCCGCGAGGTTGTCCAGGCTCTGATAATCATTAGACTGTACTACAGGAAATGCATTAGACATGAGTATGGCGGACTATCTATTTACAAGCCTCCAAACAATCCATAATGCAGCTGCTAAACTGATTTGCAATAAAGGCAGACGCGACTCTGCAACAGCCCGCTTAAAATCACTGCACTGGCTGCTAGTACGTAGGAGGACTCAATTTAAACTACTCTGTCATGCACGTAGGGTTCTGCATAACTACGGCCCACAGCCCCTGAGAAATAGGGTTCAAGTCTATCAGCCTACAAGACAGCTAAGATCATCCAGTTTGACCTTGGCTAAAGTGATTAAGATCATGAAAGCAAGAGCGGGTGGCCGCTCCTTTGCTTTTTTGGCAGCCACCCACTGGAGTTTGCTCCCCCCGGATATTCGAAGAAAAGATGACTACCTTGGCTTTTCCCTGACTAGTGCAGCCCTGAGTCCAGCCTGAATTCTCTGAAAATCTAATGGTAGTTATAAGCGCCGTGATATCCCTCTGGGGATGAATGTATGTGCTCTACAAAAACCATAAATAAATAAATAAATGGTACTAGCCAAGCAGGACTCACAGCTGGTTCATAGTGCACCAGTATTCTAGCACGTAAATCCCTCCCATACCAGGTGATGGAGCATCGGTCGACCTGTAGGGTTGTGGGTGACTACGGGAGCGTGTGGCAGGGTGAAAAGGTGTATGTAGTAACCTGGTACTTCCCGCCGGGCCTCCAGGGCCTGGACAAGATGTCGAGATGGATTGCAGAAATCCCAAAGGCGCTCATGGCGGTGGGTGGGGATTTGAACCTTGTGTTGGAAAGGGCACTAGATAGAAAGATTAAAAGGTGTGAATAGCCCCAGAGATGTTCCTAGATTGTGGTCTTTTCTGGGGGGGATATGATTGGAAGACCCATGGCGGGCTGGGCATCTCATACAGAGGCAATTTTCATATGTAGCTAATGCACTGCATCATTGTCCCTTATAGACTACTACCTCGTCCCAGCGGAACAACTGGGCAGGTGCAATAATGTACAATACCTATTGAGGGGATTTCAGACCACTCTCTGTTGAGTGTGAAAGTGGGGGGAAAGTGCAATTTAAAGGCCCAGGATGGAGACTGGAACCCTGGTTCCCCACGAAGTGGTCCTCCAAGAGGTACATGCAGTAGGCCATGGAGACCTATATCAAGGATAATGAGGGCTCGGTGTCATTGGGGGACACAATGTGGGAGACCTATAAAGCTGCAATACGTGGTTGGTTGATAACCCTAATGGTGGGTAAAATAAGAGAGGGAGAGAGCCAGTAGAGAGAAGGTGGAGCAGTTGTTAGACTGGGAGGCTCAGTAGATAGCGTACCCCAGCAAGGAGCTGGCAGCCCGCATTGAGGTAGCGAGGGCTGAATATCATAATTTAGCATTCTGGGAGGCCAGGTCCCTGTTTCTAGGTCAACAACGTAGACTGTATGAGGTTGAAAACAAGGCGGGAAAACTGTTGGCATGGGTAGCAAGGAAATGGGAGGGCCTGAGGTCGGTCTCAAAAATAGGGATACATGCAGGAGATGTAATAGGAATCGCATGGGCTTTTGCAGACCACCTGGCAGAGCTCTATGACTGGAAGTGAGATGTTGGGTGCTCTGGGGATTTAAACACTTTCCTCTGGGATATCCAAATTTAGAAGTTGGATAAGGGGGTAGCAATGTCACTAGAGGGGGAATTGCAGGAGGGGGAAATTGCAGAAGCAACTGCACAAATAGAGGAGGAGGGATCGCCCGGCCCCAACGGTTTCGCAGTAGAGTTTTCTTAGATGTGTAAAGTTGCAAGTGGTGAAACCGATCCACACCGTGTTGGTGGAGGCTCGATCTTTTGGGATATTACCAGCAGCCCCAGGATTTGTTCTCCGCCTTTAGGCCGATCTCTCTCCTTAATATAGAAACAAAAGTCGTGGCAAAGGTTTTGGTCAACCACCTGCTGTTGGTGATTCATACCATAGAGTTTCTGGACTCTGGGTTCATGCCATACAGGTCTATTAGGCACAGTCTCAGATACCTCTTTGGATGCTTATCTTATGAGGGGTGAAGATGGGAACTGGCTAGAATGCGTTTGACCTGCTGGAATAGTCATAGCTGATGGCCCTTTTAGAGAGAATCAGCTTTGGCTCATCCTTCCAAGCTCCAGGAGGAAAAATCGCCATAGTCCACAAAAGCACCATCAAAATCTCGACCAGCACCCACGACACCCTCAACTCCGCCGAACACCTCCACTTCAACATCTACGTCAACGCCAACACCACCCTCAAAGGAACACTGATCTACAGACCCCCAGGCCCCCGAGCACAATTCTGCGACACCATCGCCGACATCGTCAGCGCCCAGGCCCTCGCCTCAGCGGATTACATCCTCCTCGGCAATCTAAACTTCCACCTAGAAAACAACAACGACGTCAACACCAACCACCTGCTGGACAACCTCGCTAACCTCGGCTTCAAACAACTCGTCACTTTGCCCACTCACACCGCAGGCCACACACTCGACCCCATCTTCGCTGCCAACAGCCACATCTCCTTCAGCCACACCACCGAACACGACTAGACAGACCATCACTGCATCCACTTCTCCTACCAGAAAACACCTACTCACCACCACCGCACACAACCCCCCCGACACAACTGGAGCAAAGTCTCAACAGAACAACTGATCTCCACCCTCGCCCAGACCCCACCACCAGGAACCTCGGACCCCAACACAGTCGCCACCGACCTGCATCGCTGGTTAACAGACTGCGCCAACACCCTTGCGCCGCTCAAAAAGTCCTCAAACACCCTGCACAGCGCCAAGGCCAGCTGCTTCACCCCTGATCTACAGAACTCCAAACGAGAACACCACAAAAGAGAGAAGGCCTGGTGCATGGATCCCACCGAACCCAACCACATCGCACTCAAAGAGTCCATCCGCAAGCCGCACCAACTGATCCGCACCGCCAAAAGAACCCACTTCCAAAACTGCCTAGACAACAATGCCCACAACAATAAAGAAATCTTCGGCATCGTCAAAGAACTCTCAAACCCCAGGACCTGCTCCAACGAACCCCCTCTGTCACAAGAGCTCTGCAACTCCCTCGCTAACCACTTCCACCGCAAGATAGAAGAAATTCACAACAGCTTCAGTCCCAAACAGACCGCAGACACCCACAAACCCGACGCCCCGAGCAACACCAACCTCCTCCACACCTGGACCCTCGTCAACGAAGAAGACATCACTCACACCATGGCCTCCATCCACTCCGGATCCCCATCAGACCCCTGCCCTCACCACATTTTCAATAAAGTTAGCAACATCATCGCTCCCCACCTTTGCAACACCATCAACAGCTTCTTTGAGTCAGCCACCTTCCCGGAAATCTGGAAACACGCAGAAGTCAACGCAATACTGAAGAAGCCCAAGGTGGACCCAGACGACCCGAAGAACTACCGCCCGATCTCCCTCCTCCCCTTCCCGGCCAAGGTCATCGAAAAAGTCGTCAACACCCAGCTCTCCCGCTTCCTAGAAGACAGCAAGGTGCTCGACACCTCCCAATCCGGATTCCGAAAAAATCATAGCACCGAGACCGCACTCATCGCTGCCACAGACGACATAAGGATCATGCTCGACAAAGGAGAAACCACAGCACTCATCCTGCTGGACCTCTCTGCCGCATTCGACATGGTATGCCATCACACCCTCCGCACACGACTCCACAATGCCGGAAACCGCGACAAGGCTCTCAACTGGATCTCATCATTTCTCACCGGCAGAACCCAGAGAGTCCGCCTTCCGCCATTCCTGTCTGAGGCCTCCAAGATCATCTGTGGCGTCCCTCAGCCCAATGCTCTTCAATGTCTACATGGCTCCTCTCACCAACATCGCTCGGACACACCACATCAACATAGTATCATACGCAGACGGCACCCAGCTGATCCTCTCCCTCACGAAAGACCCCACTACTGCCAAAAACAACCTACACAACGGACTACACACCATCTCTAACTGGATGTAATCAAGCCGCCTCAAGCTAAACACCGATAAAACAGAGATCGTCATCTTCGGCTCCAACCCCTCAGCATGGAACGACTCCTGGTGGCCCAACTCCCTAGGCACTGCACCCTCACCCACCACCCACGCTCGCAACCTGGGCTTCATCTTGGACTCCACTCTCAACATGACTCAGCAGGTCAACGCAATCTCCTCCTCCTGCTACAACATTCTCCGCATGCTCCGCAAGATCTTCAAGTGGATCCCCGTCGAGACCAGGAAAACCGTCACCCACGCCATGGTCAGCAGCAGATTGGATTATGACAACGCCCTATATGCAGGAACAACGGCCAAGCTACAAACCAAGCTACAACGTATCCAGAACGCATCTGCACGCCTCATCCTTGACGTCCCACGCTGCAACCACATCTCCCACCACCTCAGAGACCTACACTGGCTACCCATACCGATAAGGATCACCTTCAAGCTCCTGACCCACGCACACAAGGTTCTCTACAACACCGGTCCAGCCTACCTCAACGGCAGACTTTCCTTCCACGCTCCCACACGCCATCTCCGCTCCACCAACCATGCTCTCGCCACCATACCCCGCATCTGCCGCACCACCGCCGGAGGAAGATCCTTCTCACACCTTGCCGCCAAAACCTGGAACTCTCTACCACTCCAGCTACGCCAGACCCAGGACCTCCTAACTTTCAGGAAACGCCTCAAAACATCGCTTTTCGTCCAGTAGCATCCCCTCTCCCCAGCGCCTCGAGACCCTAACGGGTGAGTAGTGCGCTTTATAAGTATATTGATTGATTGATTGATTTATTGGTTCGTCCGCTGTATACTGACCCTACGGCTCATGTCAAGTTCAATAATACACTCTTGGCGGAGTTTGCATTGGAGAGGGGAACAAGACAGTGCGGCCCACTCTCCCCGCTCCTCTTCATGATCACTTTGGAGCCGGTGGCATGCTTGATCCGTAGAGACGCCCTGGCTTGTGTCCTTCGGTGGGATCATGACTGGGAGGACATAGACTCTTCCTATATCTGGCCGATCCAGAGGATTCTACTGACAGATTATTGCAGATCTTTGGGGTTTTCAGCTCCTATTTGGGGCTACATATCAACTGTGATACATCTTGTCTTTATCTGCCTGTGGGATGGGGGCCCAGACATGGCTGGAGCTGTCTGGTTCTGGTTGAAGGGGAAGGGTTTCGGGACCTTAGCTTATTTGTTACATGCAAACCCCAGCCTTTCTTTAGCAACAAATGAAGGGAGGGAGCATGAGAAGGATGTGGGTCAGTGGCACAATCTGCCACTGTCACTGCTAGGGCAAGCAGCGCTCTATAAAGTGATATACCTGCCAACATTTCTAAATGCTCTTCAGAACTATGTTTGAGGTCCTGTATAGCTTCTTCAGGCAAGTGGCAGCCACAACAAGACTGTTAGTGTGGGATGGAGGAGCCCCCAGAACAGCACAGTCAGTTCTGACTAGAAAGGTCTTCAATGGGGGTATTGTCTTCCCAGATCTCCATCTTTACTATTGGGCAACACAGTTAGTTGTTGTCAATGATTAAGCTGGAACTTTCTGGGGGCTCCCAGTCCACAAGGAGCACTGGCACCTTGCTGCTCAAGCCAAAGAAATTCAGTAAGCTTAAAACCTACAATCGTACATTCTCAGGCATTGCTCTGAGAATCTGGACCGCCCTTCCAGTGGAGACAAGGCTGATTCCATCCACATTTGCCTTCAAAAGGGAAGTGAAAGCCCTACTAATGAACAATGCGCTGATCTAGAAGCTTTGCTCCTCTTACCTTGAGACTCTCTTGCTATCTAAACTATTACATGTCATTTTTTTGCTACCTACTGTCGCCTGCCATAATGTCCCTCTTGTTCTTGATGTATATTGCCCTAATTTTCTTTTCACCCTAGCCTTCTCCCTATGTTCCCCCATTATGTCTTGTTTGTTATTGTTGCACATTGACCTACTTGTACATTGATTTGACTCCTTGAGCAGTGTTCCTATGTCTTATTCAAACCGTATGTAAAGCGATCTGATACCCACTTGGGTCACGTTCGTGCTATATAAAACTTATAAATAAATAAATAATTGGTCATTTCTGGAGAAGAGGGACCACTCACTGGTTTTGAACCGAAGAACAAATGTGTCGGGGAGCTACGTGTGACAGCTATATGGGAGAAGGCATCTGACGCAGTACCCTTCTCCCACAGCCTTGGTGGTCAAGGCTTGAAGGAAGGCCACAGCACATATCGAATGGCATGGTGTCCTTATGCTGGGAACTCCCCTATGAGAATCTGATGCATGGGCACCACTTCGTGGTGTATAGGGAAGTCCCAAATGGGATCTCCTAGGGATGTCAAAGCTAGAGGATACGAGAGTATAATGATCCCCTTTGAGACACTCCAGGCGGAATATGAACTTGAGGGGAGCCAACACCTGCAGTTCGTCCAGTTCCAGCACCTTGTAAAGGGATGTCTGAACCAGGTTGTGGAGATCCTAGAGGAGAGCCCCAGAGAGTTCAGGATGCTTTGCTCCCCTCTACACAGACACATCACATCAGCATCGTACAATATTTTGCTAGTGAACAGCACCTCGGTGCTCCAATCCCTTAGATACCAGTGGAGACCGGTGGGAGGGAGACCTAAGTAGACTTGAGGATGACGAGCGTTGAGAGGTATGTCATTACCCTGGGAAGGTAGCAATCCAAGTGAACTTTAGGTTGGTACAACTCAAAATCATGTCCAGGTCATACATTACATGAACACAACTTTTTGCCATGAACAGATGCCCCTCTAAAAGTTGCTTGAGGGGCTGCCTACTATGGGGCTCTTTGATTCACACGAAATGGGAATGTCCTTGGCTGGGGTCCTTCTGGGCAGGCGTGGCTAATAGGATATCCAGCGTTATTGACACCACACGCCATGATATATGCAAGCACAGCAGTGGCAATACCAATAAATGCAATGTTGATGTACACCATAGACTGTGGACTCAAAACAATGTCAGTACCAGCAAAAACAATGTCGATATACGCTATGACAACTGTACGCACAATAATGAGACTGTCGGTAAATATGTTCTATGTGCACACAATAAAAAGCTCGTATCATTCCACTGTATGGTTTTGTACAACGAACGTTCTGTACTGGACACCTGACTACTGGCCCGGAGGGAACCGGTCCATTGCCTGATGGGGCTCAATAAAACAGCTTACCTCATATCCTGCTGTCTATGGAGTGGATTTTTCTTTAACAGTCATCTTGGGTGAATTCAACAACAATGATTCGAGTTTGTTAATTAGTATAGTGAAATATGAAAGAAATTTGAGCAGTGGTAGTAGTAGGGGGGCTAGACACCAAACCTTGGCGGTAAATACAGGCCCACATATTATATTACTACCGGAAAAGATAGGAGAAGGACAGGGAAAAGCAGGAGCAGGCCCAGAGAGACACCACCAAATTGGTCCAACAGCGCAGGTACAATGACACCAGTCTTTGAGGGAGCTCCGCCTCATTTAACTTATTTAGACACCAGATATGTATGGCCCTGTGGGAGATATTCCTGACCGCCCAGACGTAGATGGATTGATGGCAGAAAGAATAAATCCTGGGGAGACCATGACTAACTTTCTAGATAGAATGAGGGAACAATGGGGACAAGAGATAGGACAGCCGTGGACCGGCAAGGGTCCCCAGGTTGCATTGTTCTACAACATCCTCAAAAAGGGACTGCCCGCTGAGATACAGCCCAGACTAGATGGTGTATTGTACTGTATTGTAATTGCATTTATATAGCACTTACTACCCCTGACAATATATCAAAGAGCTTTTTCGGCAAGCAGCACGCTACTCTGGAACCCATAAAGGATTAGTGGTGAAGAAGTATAGTGAAATATGAAAGTAATTTGAGTGGTGGATATGTTAGTCAGTTATTTGTATTGAGAAGGATAGTGGAGGGATAGAAGAGGGAAAAGGTTTGCATTTATATAGAGCTTACTACCCCTGATGAGGTGTTTAAGCACTTTTTCGGTGAGCAGCATGCTACTCCGGAACCCATAAAGAATTAGTGGCGAATTAGTATAGTGAAATATGAAAGAAATTTGAGCAGTGGTAGTAGTAGCGGGGCTAGACACCAAACCTTGGCGGGAAATACAGGCCCACATATTATATTACTACCGGAAAAGATAGGAGAAGGACAGGGAAAAGCAGGAGCAGGCCCAGAGAGACACCACCAAATTGGTCCAACAGCGCAGGTACAATGGCACCAGTCTTTGAGGGAGCTCCGCCTCAGGATCCCAGGGGATATATACCTAGTCCTAGCTGGCTACAGCCCAACCTCAGAGAGTGCGACCATTGTCATAGAATGAGTCACATGGCCAGCCGATGCCACCTCTAAACATATCAGAAGCAGAAAGGAATAGTCCCAGGACTGCCCCCACAGACTATTGATCCCCTAAAACCAAACCCAGAGCAACACAATTGCGTCGTACAATCAGCCTCAAGAATATCAGGCTACAGCCACACCGCCTTAACAGGGGCAGGGTGGTTGGCCGAGCATCCAGAAAACACAACAGCCAGCATGGAGCTCAGCCCAGCAGGGAACAGTGCCACGGCATAGAGTGGTGACTGCCTGGGGTGGCAATGCCTTAGCACAACCGCAAAATACAAATACACAGTAAATCCAAATCCCCAATATGACAAAACGAGTTCATACGCACTCCAGAAAATTCACCACAGCAATAAAGACTAATTACACAGCATTAGGAAGGTCTAACCAGACCAGTAAATAAAAACTGGCACCCAGGTCCAGCAGTCCAAGTCCAGCCTTGGGCGAGCTATGTAAGTCTCACCAGCCCCAGGGTTTCCACCAAACGGAGGCCCCCTTTTTATTTCCAAAACGAGGTGACCCTCTGGTGTCGGAAGCCATGTTTCCCGTGCACTTGGGGTGTTAAGATACCCCACAAAACTACGTAGTCCATGCACAAATTCGGCACTAAGTGAATAGGGAAATTCACCTGAGCAATCAGCCGTTTCAGTTTGTTACTCTCAGCAACACAAATCTCAACCAGGCACCTAACTCCCATCGTAAGCAGGACATTCTGTATCCTCCTCTCCCCTAAATGCTTCCAAATACATCCAAAGTATGCCTTAACAGGTCAAGCACCACCAGAGCAGTGGAAGTAAAGTGTTACAAAGTAGGGAGTCCCTGATTCCTGCTGAGGGCAGTAGACAAAAGCATCCTGGATCCCAAGGTGAGGGGGGCAACAGGAAGGAGAGGGGTTCCATAGATGACCATTGCAGTGCCTGACACTAGGTGCATGGAGATGCCCCGGAAGAAGCCCAAAGGTAGCACAAAATGCGAAGTTTCCGGAAAAAGGGCGTAGTCAAAACATCCAACTCCATTAGGGAGAACATCATTACATGCCACCATCAGAGATCAGAGGGACATGCACATGACAATCAGAACATCACAAATCCAATAAAAAATGAAAACAATTCACTTCCCCTCACATCGCACTCAGCCCTTGCAGATCAAAATGACGCCATCATACAGGTAAAATAACACACACACACACACATATATTTAACAGAACCAGCCCACAGAGGAAACTACTCTACCCTCCGCAGCAAGGAGATGGGGGACCAAAATACTGACATGATAATGCTGCCCAACTTAAACTGACCATTCCCTAAAAACGCCAGTATCTATCTACAGTACCTCATTAGAAAGTTGTGCATGCAGTGAAAGGTATAGAGTGTACCCCTAAACAGAAAACACATAAACTCTCCAAAAACACAATATGTTTTTTCCAAGCTAACCTACAGCGCAGAGCTCTTATCCCACACACCTTCAATATAGCCAAATGGGCACCGTTGTTACAGCGGCCCGTCTCCCCTTCAATCGAAACTCTGAAAAGGACATTAACAAGTCCAACAGCAAAAGACCACAGACTGCAAATCGACTTTGCAAACACTTTTTTCAAAAGAAAAGAGACTCTTGCACTACGCCAAGACAAGACACTGCTGGCCGCCCATATGACAGAAAACACCCCTAAAGACTATCTCAATACCTACAAATGTTTTCCAAGTTATGTATTTTTGTATTCTTGTACACCCTCTGTTTATCATGGATGCTCACGCAACCCTCTGGCGCCAGAAATATGCCTAGTTTCGTGAAACTAACTTTGGCATGTGCAGAGACCTTTCCCATCTCACACCCATGCTGGCCAAATGCTAGCTTTCCTCAAGCACTACACAGCGCACTCCTACACAATACCTGGTATCAGCACATGACCACGTGGGCACTCAAACCATGAACAGGTCGTGCTACATATGTTCACTCATACCCCACACTGTAGGCACAGACAGGCTTCACTTATCCCTAGAGATAGTCCCCGAGAAAGCAAAATGTATTTTCCACCTGTACCTATGTCAGATTAGGGTTAAGATTCAACCCAATATAGTAGATCTCCATAGGACAGTAATAAACATCGCCTGGTATGAGACCAACCCCACTGCACTGTACATTTTTACCAATCCTAGTGACATTGAGGCGGAACTAGACAGGATGCCTAGGATGGGTACTATAAGGGAGGACATTGTTTTGCCCCTTGACTTCGTAGAAGAGTTTCCTCTAAACCAGTGCACAAATGGGTCCACACCTACATCCGTCTGTGGTCCCACTGTGGCCCTTAACATGTATAGGGCCACCTTTTTTAAGGACAAATGGACCCCGGATATGGAATTCCAGTGCCGGGCCGCTCACCTCGACCATTCTAGTGGAAATGAGTCCCATGGGAAGGGGGTCAAACGCCAGCATAGACTCCCCGTTTCAGGAAATCTGAGATACCAAGATTAATAGGTACATATGGTTAGAGAGAAAGGGGCAGCCCCTAATTGGGCAGTATATGCACTGTATTCTATGTTTTTCTGAGGCAATGGAATCATACTGCTTAGTTCCAATGAGAACTGTGAAGTAATACTGCATATACCAGACCTGCAATGGGGCACCACTACGTTGATGGATATGTATTGGCAGTGTGGTGAGGTTACCTACACCAAGCTTGTCCCCAGATGTTGGGGCCTCTGCATCCTCGACCCCATATACACCCCAACACTGGTCATCCCTGGTTAAGATCTGTCTGAGTTGTACCAAAATCTGCAACGAAATGAAATAACTCTTTTGCTTCAGGCCTAAATAAGAATTGCTGATTATTTTAGCTGGGCTCAGGACAAGGATATTCCAGAAGAACTTAGACTGTTTTCTGAAACTCAAGTAAATGCAGGAGGGTCGATACCCTTATTCACCTTGCAAACAAAGGTGAACGCCTGCTGGTTATAAATAATCAGGTGCGAAATGTTGAAGATGATAAAAACACTGAGCTAGGCCTAAACGCTACCAAAGAAGAACTGAGAGCCATCTGTCCTTATGGTGATGAAACTTGGCACATGCCTGACTTGATGACCGCAATGGAGGGTGGGTGTGTGCCAAGATTAGTGCTCCCTGTTTTACTTTTATTCCTGGTAACAATCTCGAAAATGGAACTCTTGCACTTGCCATCCAAGCACTATATCGTCTGCAAGCTGACATGAAGAAGGAAGTAGTTGGCCCTGAGTAGGACTGGTTTCATACTATTTTTTCATGGATCCCCCTTTGGGTGTCCAAACTTTTCACGTTATTACTTCCAGTTTTCATTTTTGTACTACTGTTGTGTGGTTTCCAACAAATGAGGGTGCTCCGGCCCATTTTAGTATCTCGCAATTATCTACTAGAACCCACTCTGGTCGGATGGAACTTTTTACTTGCCCAATAGCGTGGAGGGAATAAACACAATTATCAAAAATGCTGCCCGCAATTTATCATAATCAAGGACTCGAGACTTAATCTCTTGGCTCTCTGGCTTTTATTATCAGCATAAAGATTTGAAGATACAGAGTCCTCAATACGAGGCACAACAAGTACATAGGCACTAAAACAAATGCTACTCTACGAAGAATCCGCATGCGGCTAAAAATAACTAAAAGCACAATCTCTAAAAGCATGAGGTAGAAAACTACCAAGCCAATGTCGATATTAGGGACACTGGACCATACCATCTCTGTCCCTACTCTGTACTAGATGACATCCCTACTTAGCAATCCCCAAGACCCTCAATCTAGTAAAAGGTGTCAGAGTGAAACTTCCTAAGAAGTCTTCACTTAGAGAGCTTGTTCTAAGTTGCCCCCTCTATCTCTTCGCCTAGCCTTCCTCTGCTCAGGGCTGCTCTGATCTGCCTCCACCCTCGGGGCGCTGTCCCTAATACAGAACCCCAAATCTCAGAACACGCCCTTTGCGCCTCCTCTTCTGCGGGGTCGACTTTCAGTAATTTTCCACAGAGCGCTGTCCAGTTCCATCGTCCATCGCTTGGCCTTGAGTCCCAGACGCCATCCGCACTAGGAGTTACGATTGGCACATTCCAATGCACTCCCATGTCTGGCTTTTTCTACATAAGTCAATTTGTGAACAAAGAGCTTCTCTACTAACGAGCAACTGTCCTTGCACCTGGGGTGAGATCATGCAAGGCAGACATACTTCACATCTTTTAACTTGCAATTTACTACAGCCTAAAACCTCTACTGGAATAAATCCTTTTTGGCCTATTGCCCTTGGCTAACATAAGAAAATACCAGGCCTTTCGCCTCAACGATATATGCGAATTCTGGCCACTACTTCGGTTACACAAGCAGGTTTAAATCACAGTATTGACATTTACGTCTTTCTTTCATGTGTGGGCAAACTAAACAGTCTACAGACACGAATTCTAATCTACACGTTTAACATCACATTTTCAAAAGGACTAAGCTCTATGCATTGCTTCAATATATACATAAGATGCTTGTACATAGCTAACACTTCTATTGAAATCGACATGGGTTATACAATTTTTACTACATTGCACACAAAAATACCTGAGTACATATTGATTATATGCGGGTGCCGACTAACAGTGAATATAACGCACCCCTACGATTTTCAACCTTCTAAGCGCTACATCAGTTCCCCCCTTTGATGACATCTGTCATCACACCACTACAATCCCCTTTTTGTGAACTTTTTTAAACCGTACTAGTCATGGCTCCGCCATGTCGAATTCCCTCCATTCTTTTAAGACTCTCATATTGCTGCTCCTGGAGCTTCGCCACCCTCTTCTCGTTTGCCCTAAGAGCTCTCTCAACCTTGCCTCCTTGATACCACTTCCATGCTTTCACGCATCCCCACAAACAAATCACGCAAACTACAGCAATGATAATTGGCTTCAGCACTGATCCAAGAAATCCTCTACCCAAATTCGCAAACCACGTTCCCACTCTTCCAAATCCTTTTCCAATCTTCTCCCATACATTCTCCTCCGTCAAGTCCATAATCTCCTTGTGAATAGTTGTGATGTTATCTATGTACTTCCCTATCTCCTTCGTGTTGTCTGGAATATATGTGCAGCATTCTTGAACCTTCAATAATTTGCAGACTCCGCCTTCTTTGGCTAATAACACGTCTAACGCAAGGCGATTCTGCATAACCATATTTCGTATCGACAACATCTCTCCAGCCACCAACAACAAGGACCTCGCCGTGTTCATAGACAACTCATCAACTACAGTCGCCAACCTCCTGATCTTCACGTCATTCAACACCACACCCATACTAGGTATCATTGCTCCGTATATGTCCCCAATCACTGCACCTGCGTTTGCAGCCCTCCGTCTTCTAGAATGTCGCTTCGTCTCTAACAACTCCAAGTCCTCCGTGTGATAAATCTTCGGGAATATGATAGCCAAATAGCATATGCCATACCAATTCGCGGGTAGCCTGACATAAGCATTCTTCCCACAGACATAATACACTGTCGGAATCACTTCTACTGGACCTTGCATAAAACCCTTAACAGAAGCGTCCAGAGTGAAAGTCTGTGAACAGGTGCTATGTCCTACTGCAACCTTCTCCGTGGCCGATTGAGGCCGTCCAATACACAAATTCCCTCTCTGCACTTCATCTAACGCTATTGGTCCATAACTTCCCTTTGACCTGTGAGCCCTCTCCTCCTCTGTCCAATCTACTGGACTATCTCCGGTGTGTCGTGTCTGGGTCAACTTTCTATACCTGTCCTCTACTTGATCAATGAATTTCTTCTCCGTCTCAGATAACGCACATGTCAGGTTATTCCTGTGAGCATGCGCCGTATCCAACTTCACAGTCGGTCTAAAATACTTCAGGAGTCTGTCCTCTTTCTTATAATAATCGTATTTGTTCAAATGCTTTATTGCTGGAACTTCAGGAAGTACCGTATCAAAATTCGAAAAGAAATACTCGAACTGCCTCCTGTCATAAAATAGACTGAGCAATAAACTACAAGAAATCCCATATGTCAATGGGAGATGATGATACTTGATACCTTCATCCACTGAAGCAGGCAACTGCATACACACATAGCAATCTTTCACATCCATCGCATCAACATACTCATACAGCAGCTTTTCATACGCGTTAAGCTTAAAATCACCCCTCGACAAATCCATGTGGAGTCTGCGATCATCCCTCAACTTCGATGTTCCCTGCTCTCTGATACTGACACCTCTCTGTTCTGGGGTAATAGGTGTGGGTGCTCCCTGAACCTTTCCCTCTTGCCTGTGAGCCACCATGTACGAACTTATCACTACTGCAAATATGGTGACTATCACAACTCCTATCAATGTGCCTATTATCCATTTAGCCCTACGATGTGGGTTTGCAGGATCTGCCATCTTCGGAATATACTCAGTGTCCAATACAGTCTCTGGAAAGGTAAGTCTCTTTCTCATTAATGTCTCTTTCGTGAACTTAGGCAAACCTCCCTAACTTTTCTTCGTTCTATAACGGAAAAATCCCTAAATTTGTTCTTCTTCCGCTCGGGTCTAGGTTATCTTCTTCTCTGCTTGCAACCCTCCCAAATCAATCCAACATAACCGCTGGTCCCAACAGCTCCAGGACTCCCTGCAATATTTCGAGCTTAAGAATGATCAGTTCTTGTGGGTCTGGCACAGTCGTGAACGTCGGGAACTCCAAATTGTCCAAGATCATACCTCGAATGACACTCAGGAAGGGCGGACTCGGAATATGAATTGTCAGAATTCCTTCGATCTCCAATCCCGGAACTTTCAACAACACTTCCACTCTCTGGAGCGGGACACTGTTGACCAATGTCATCGACCTCAATCTTCCCGTGCTCGGTAACCCTGGCATCAGTCACTTGATATGCCCACTCTGGTGAAGCGTACTTCCGACTTGGCACTCTTGTTCTCTTTGATCTTCTCACACCTTGAGGATTCTCCTCGTCGCCTGATTCTTCTTCTGGCTCCTCCGAAACTGGTGCAAGATCTGTGTCCGGTACCGACCTCAGGTTTACCCGGTTCTGTCTTGCGGGCCAAACCCTTTCTGCTTCGGTGGCACCTCCGGTCTTCCCCTCGATACCCTGTGCACTGATCTCCTCCTCTTCGGCAGAACTCGATTCTGTACTACCCACTGCACCTCTTGCTCCTTCGCTTGTTTCTGGGTCAGTACTTCCTTCACGTCCTTCCCCAACTCGATTCAGTGCACCATCAGCCGCTTCAGCAACCCTTACAGCTTGACTGGCCCTCTCAGGTGATTCTATCGGCTCAGCTGGACTTTCGATCTCGAGAGGGGCTGTATCTTCTAAGGGTGCTGGGACTCGGCGGGTATGGGAAGCATGCACCCAGTTCGGTAAACCTCCACACTTAACTGCTGTGTTCGTGATGAGGATCACTTGAAATGGGCCGCGCCACCTTGCATCCAAGCAACTCTTCCTCACGTGCTTGCGAACTAGGACCCAGTCGCCTGGACACAGGTCGTGGCACAAGTCACTCGCAGCTGGAACCGTTGCTGTCTGCACCTGCTGAGACACAGAACGGACCACGTCAGCAAGGCCTTTACAATAGTCCAGGATCATATCATCAGTGATATTTATCAGAGCAGTGGCAGGTATTGCAGGCAAACGCATCACTCTTCCCATGAGGATTTCATGGGGAGACAACCCAGTTCTTCTATCAGGCACACTTCGGAGGCTCATAATGACCAAGGGTAATGCATCAGGCCACTTCAGAGACGTAGACGAACATACTTTCGCCATCCGAGCCTTCAGAGTTCCATTCACCTGCTCCACTATCCCTGAAGCTTCTGGTCTATAGCTACAATGTAGTCTCTGATCTATATTCAGGGCAGCACAAAGCAACTTCATAATTTCGCTATGGAAATGAGTTCCTCTGTCCGATTCAAAGGACGTCGGGAACCCGTACCTTGGAATGAGTTCTCTCAAAAGTAGTTTTGCTACTGTGAGCGTGTCACATCTACGTGTAGGGTATGCCTCCACCCACCTGGAAAAGACACATACTATGACTAATATGTACCTCAAACCATTACACTTCGGCATTTCAACAAAATCCAGCTGCATCCTATTGAAAGGTCCTCCTGACCTCCCTATGTGGCTCAACGTCACAGCTGTCCTCTTTCCTACATTCATCTGTTGACACGTAACACACCTCTGGCACACGGTTTCAGCCACTGCCCGAAACTTTGGGTTGTACCAGGTCTGACGAAACACTCTCATCATTGCGTCTCTCCCAAGATGCACAGCACCATGTATCAGCCTCGCCATGGGGTTCAACAAACTTTCCGGCAACACTGCTCGTCCATCATTCGAAACCCATATATCCACATCTCCTTTCTCACATCCAGCTCGTATCCAACTGTCTCGCTCCTGATCAGAAACCCCTTCCTGAAGCTGTTTCAGTTCCTCCCAAGAGTCTGCCATTGCTAACATTTGATCATACACCAATTCCTTCTCAGTTTCTTCAATGTGAGTCCCCGTAAAATTGCATCCCTGCTCTGCACAAAACCGAGCTACTTCATCAGCATAGTTGTTACCCAACGAAACAAAATCATTCCCCTTCGTATGTGCAGCACATTTAACAACGGCAATTTCATCAGGGCCTTGCAATGCCTCAAGCAATTTTCGTACGTGGTCACCATTTCTTATGGGTGAACCTGACGACGTCATAAACCCTCTCTGGGACCATAGATGTCCGAAGTCATGAACCACACCAAACCCATATTGGCTGTCCGTGTAAATCGTTACATGGATCTTCTCAGCTGCCAAACAGGCACGAGTCAAAGCGATGAGCTCGGCCACCTGCGCGGAGTGTACTCCTTCTAGACAAGCGGCTTCAACCACACCCGTGATTGTGCATACAGCAAATGCTGCTCTCAGTCGACCGACACTGTCTCTTAAACATGAACCGTCCACAAAGAAAATCTCATCTGAAACTGGGAGTGGTTCATCGACAATGTCAGGTCTCGGTTTGGTGCATAGTTCCGTAACGTCGAGACAATCATGGTCCTCACAATCTTCATTATCATCTATTTTGGGAACAGGTAACAGTGTAGCAGGATTTAAAACAGCACACCTCTTCAATGTCACATTATCGGCTGCAAGGATAACTTGCTCATACCGAGTCAACCTATTGTTCGTGAGGTGCTGCGTTTTAGTCCTAGTCATTAACAATTCAACAGAATGTGGCACATGTACAGTAAGAGGATGACCCATCACAATGCTCTCACATCTCTCGATGCTGACACCTGTTGCCGCAACGGATCTGAGACATCCGGGCAACGCAGAAGCTACTGGATCTAAAGTAGCTGAGAAATAGGCAACTGGTCTACGGACACCTCCATGATTCTGAGTTAACACTGCTAATGCGCAACCTTCTCTTTCGCAGCAGAACAATGCAAATGCCTTGTTGTAATCCGGCATTCCCAACGCAGGAGCGCTACATAAGGCTTCTCTCAGCCTCAGAAATGATTTCAAACAGTCGTCGTCCCATGGTACCGGATCACTTACATCCTTTCGCGTCAGCCGCTGTAAAGGCTTCGCTTCAAAGGAAAAGTTTGGGATCCACTGGCGGCAATAGCCCACCATTCCCAAAAACATTCTAACTTCCCTCTGGGTCGAGGGAACTGGCATTCTTAGGATCGCATCAATGCGATCCGGAGACACCTTCCTTTTACCCTTTTCGATTCTGTGCCCCAAATACTTTACCTCAGGTAAACAGTATTGCAACTTGCTTGGAGACACCTTGTGACCATTTCCTCCCAAGAAGTTCAGCAACGCAATGGTATCAGTCCTGCAAGCGTCTTCTGTTTCTGACGCAACAAGCAGGTCGTCAATGTATTGCACCAAAACAGAATTTCGCGGCAACACAAGACTTTCGAGATTCTTCTTTAGGAGCTGATTAAAAATCGATGGGCTCTCCGTATACCCCTGTGGGATACGACACCACGTTAATATACGATTTTCTAGTCTAAATGCAAAAAGAAATCTGCTCTCTTCGTGTAGGGGAATCGAAAAAAATGCTTGACACAAGTCAATCACTGTGAACCATTCAGCTTCACATGGGATCTGGAGCAGTATCACAGATGGATTCGGTACCACTGGACAACATGGAACGACTATGTCGTTTATTTTCCGCAGGTCTTGCACTATCCTGAACTTCCCACTTGGTTTCTGCAGTTCCATAATGGGCGAATTACATGGACTACCCATAATCTCCACCAGTATTCCCTGCCTAATCATAGACTCGATCACAGGTTTGATCCCAGCAATCGTTTCAGGGGATAATTTATACTGAGGTGTCCTCGGGAATTCCGCGTTTGGCTTAACCTGAATCTTCACTGGTTCCACTCCCCTGACTAAGCCTATCTCCTCTCCACTTAGGTCCCACACGTCAGCCGATACTGATTCCCTCAAATCCTGTGGAAGCTCTTCCACTGTCAAAGCTGGGTACACTTCCACGCATACCCGCTGATTTGCAACCTTAAAGGTCGCATCCTCATCCCTTGTCTGCACCTCTACTCCTTTCGGGGTACAGTAAATTGTGCAATTGAGCTTGCACAATAAGTCTCTCCCCAACAAACAAACAGGACTAGAATCGCACACCACGAACTGATGTCGATCCCTAAAGTTCCCTATCCTAACTGGAATCGGTTCTGTCAAGGGGCTAACTAGCCTTTTGTTCGCTACTCCAACCACTTGTATGCTTTCTCCCGAAAGGGCTACCCCCGGAACTACTGCTGATCTTATAGTTGACCTGGTAGCCCCCGTATCAACCAAAAAGGTAGTAGGGTGTCCGTCTAGTTCTGCTTCCACGAAGGGTCCTCTCTGATCCACCTCTAGAATGGCCCTAAGTATGCAATCATCGTCCTGGCCTAAACTCAACCGGGCCAGCAAATCCACATCTTTCTCCTCGCTTACTTCAAACATGGGCATCTGCAAATAAGTTCGAGCTCCCTGCTGTATGTTCTGTATTCTGGGTGGCTGGGGAACCTGCACTTGCGAGATGCCGGTCCCCCCTTGCATCATTCTCGGTACAGTCACCGTCTGTACCTGTTCCGCCCCAGGGACCTGACCCATTCCTCCCTCTATCTGTGGCTGATTATAGGGGTTCAAGGGACACTCGCGCCTCCAGTGTCCCACCTGGTGACACTGGTGACAAGCTGTCGTCTTTTTCAGTATTGCTACATCTATGCCTGTCCTAGGGTCTACGGGCCTCGGCCTTCCCTGACCCTGCACGTTCTGATTCCCTGTCTGGTAGTTTCCCTGTCTCCTCACCACTGGACCCCCATTCGGCGGTCCCTGAGCCGCTTGCATCTGAATGAGCAATAGGTTATCCTTCATCTTCTTGTGTTTCGACTCAATCTCATCCGTGCAGTACCTGGCGTACTGCAAGATTTCATCTACGGGCTTATTCTGCCAACAGATTAAATGCTGCTGTATCATGAGACTAACCTCGGGCTTCAAACCCAGCACAAACTTAGACACAAACTGTCCCATATCCTTCGTTTCCAGCTCATCTAGGCCACTGTATTGCTTAAAAGCCTTCAAAAGTCTCTCATAAAACTCATGTACTGTCTCCTTAGGCTCCTGCACCGTCCTGTCTATTTTCACCCAATCAATGTCTTGGGGTGAAACCTTCGATTTCAACCAGGTAATTACTTTCTCATACAGCCTCATCACCGCTGGCGGCGGACCATTTGTAATCATATTCCTCTCAGGCTCATAGTCCGGCCAATCAACAGCAATCTTACATGCGTTCCACAGATCTCCTGGAACCACAATATCAAATAAGGTGTTCAGGTCTATCCACAATACCTTCGAAATCTTAACAAAACGCTCAACTTGCTTGTACCACTCTGCAGGCTTCTCCCTGAGCCTGGGAAAATCATTCGTAAATGATGCCAAATCCCCCCTGCTCCATGGTACATGCACATATCCTCCATTCGCCACTTCCCTCAAAGGGAAGGTCTTTGCTAGTAACAACCCTTCACCCGGGGTCCCTCCTTCCGCTCCCCTAGAGGTCTTTTTCTTAGACCATTTCTCTTCCCATTTATCCAGCGTCAGCCATGGCCGCATGGCTAGGACCAGTTCTCTGGCATGTGACCTCAATCCAACAACCCTCTTCTCCTCCAACTCTCGCTCAGTATAATGCATCCTATGGCTTCCTTGCAACACCCTAGTCCTGGATAAATCCACATCATATTCCTTCGCCAATCCCCTCAATTTCTCGTGTGCCATTCGTGCTTGCCGCGTCACATCTTTCGCCACGAAAAACAGCTCATCTGGACTGTAAGATACTATCCTCTCAAGAGGTAGACTTCCATATATAATTTCATCTACCTCTGCCTTGAGCCTTACTATGTCTATCATCCCTGCCTTTAAGGCTCCTTTCAACACCTGACAACTTGCTCCACGTCCCTCATCATATTCGCATTCCGGTTCCTTCCCTCTCCTCTCTTCTGGTGTTTCTATGGGAGCAGAATAACTCTTAAAGTCATCTCGAGTTTTCTCTGCTTGACCCACATTCCTATTCAGGTGCCTCTCCGACGGTACCCATGACCTTAAATCTGATCTCGACTCCATCAGAGTCCTCGGCCTCTCCGATCTCTGGTCCTCTTCGCCCCTAGATGTATCTGACACCGCTGCTAATGGTGTACTCCATTGTACAGGGCTTGGAGGTCGGGCCGTTGCCCCTTCCAACCCACTTTCTCCGCTTTCTCTCCTCGTTCTTTCTGCCACTCGTTCTGACCTCTCTCTTTCCTCTGATTCCGGACTGTATATCGACACAATCGGTCCAATGGTGACCGGTACCCTTAATGCATCCGGTAACCTCATCTCTCTTTCAATCCTCCCACTAGCCTCAGACTGACCCTGTGAACTCGCTGTTTCAAACGAAACCAACCCTTCTACTCGGGATCTCGGGTTGGATCGTTACCCTTCTAGTTTCTCCCCTCTCACCCCACCTATCATCCTCTTCGTCCGGATTATAAGGAGGTGGTCTCTCGTCTAACAGTCTTTGCAATACCCCATCATCGGAGTCACTCTCCTCTTCCTGTGCCTTCACATGCCTTATCCCCGTCGAGTCTATCAGCACGGGATACAATTTCTCTTCCTCAATTTTCTGCACTCTCCATCTTTTCTCCACTGCGTCCCACTTGGCATCCTGAAATGCCCTAATCGACTTCCTCATCCTCTCCTGACTTCTTCCCTTTTCCTTATCATGCGCTGCTCTAATCCATGCATGTAATGCTTCGAACTGCGCCGGTCTTGGCAAGGGTCTTAAGGACCCCATCACCGTCTTCAGTTGGTACAGCTGTGGTAAATAAAATATCACGCTCTCATAATTTCATAATATCAATAAGATCATGCATAAAGCAAGAGGCTGAGTCTGTGGTATCAGGTTCTAAAAGGGCTTTATTCCAATAACTCGAGTCAAAGGGAGAATATTTCCATCACCAAAAAAGGATCTGGAAGGGACTGAAAAGTATTCTCAAATATTCTCAAAACATTATTCACAGAGTACAGTATATATACATTTCTCAATTGTACGTAAGCAAGAGAGCAAGAGAGAATGAGATAAGAGCATGTGGGCGTGTAAGTAGGCGTGAAGGTGGGCGTCCATGTGGGCGTCCACTTGATGATAATGGGTAATTTGTCATGTGTGGGTGGATACCTGGAGAATCCTGCAATGTCAGCAGAAATATTTGGCAGAGATGCGTGCACAGTCGCATGACGTGTGATTGACGTGCAACTAGAGGGAGAAAGGGACTTGACATTTAGCTCTACATGTGGAGACAAAAGTCTGGGGTTATGTCAACCTAATCCCAAATCATATCTAATATCCTATGTTTAAAGAACTATGTTATCCAAAAGAAAGGTCTCTCGGAGTAGAACCTTATTCTATACTGACTATATTGACTGTGAGTGCGTGTACAAGCGTCTAAGTGTCTACACTAAATGCGAGGGGGTAGGAATATTCCATAGTAACAGGGCTATGAATTACTTGCATAAAGACAGAGAAGCCGGGCCCTTTGCTCGGTAGCTGGAAGAATGTTTACTTAAACTACTAGACAGGAATGCATTGGATAGGGACGGAGGAGATAATCTTGAAGGTGAAATACAGTTCTTGGCAGGCGACGGGCTGGATCAGGCATCGTTAGCCGCGCAGGGAGTGAGACAAAGTTCATGGTCACAGATGCAGGCTCAGACTGGAGCTTTCAGAGGCAGAAGGCAAGAAGAGTTTGATGACAGAATCAGGGCCTACTTGCCTGGACTGTAAAATGGCATAAGTGAACCATATAAAGCCGGTGGCCTTTCATACTTAGGAATGGAATATCCGGCCTATTCATGGCGGATCTGACAGAGGACATGTTGACGGTGGACGCACATGTGTTTGCGTCTTCATAACTGGAACTGGAGGGAACATACATGTACTTGTGATTCATACATGAAACCGTTGGGGTCCAAGATAGGGGACATAAGTGATCAGAAAAATCCATATTTCCACATTCCCTCCTTGTCCCCTACTTGCCCGTTAAGAGATATCAATCTTCATCAATCCATTGATCTGTTCATATAACATCATTTGTTCTTCTTTCTTCTTCCGTGACGAATGAAATCTTGGTGGTGGAATACACGATGTGGCACACAGACCACAGATCGCTGGTCCACATTGTAGGCATAAGCAGCAACTGAATAGTATGAGAAAGCCAATACCTAGGAAGGATAGGACCCTCCATCCAAAGGTAGATAATACACTCCAAAACCAACCGGACCAAGTCCAGGTGCCTGGATTCTGGTGTATCTGGCTTACAATCTTATGAAGGCGAGTTATGGCTTTATACACAGATGGCGAATTTTCTGGTATGAAAAATGCAATAGCTTGATCCGATGACCCTACAAGCTCCGCCCCTATCGGCCAGGATAACGTCAAGGACAAGACTATTTTGAAGCACAACAATCCGCATAGCAGACTGCTCTTCTGTTAAATTGCCTAAGGCGGAAATAGTTTCGTTCACTACTGCTTCAAGGGTTCTGGTTAATCTACGTATCAGCTTACTATTGGTAACTGTACCTATATAGGGAAAGAAACCTTTATTGAAATCTGTGTATTTTTCCCATGCTGTTTCAGTGTAATCGACAATTGGGAGATCTCTCTGCTGTCTATTGTGTACTAAATGAGTATTTCTATGATAATCAGGAGGAGCTAGGAAAACAGGTGGTAGGAGGAATGCTATGTAACAGGTACCATCCCAATCTAGAGGTAGGCGTATATATGCGGTCTGGCCACATATAAAGTAGGAATGACGAGAAGCTCTAAATGTAGACTTGCCTTGATCACTGAATTTTATTACAGTGGTGCATTTACTATGGCCCATGTGTATGGAGCCATTCTTTCTTATACATAATTCCCCTTTTACTGGGAATACGGACATGGCGGGCAAGATTGGTGTAGCTTCAGATTCAACGTTCAGGATCATGAGGTTAAGTGTAAAATTACCTAATCCATATACTTCATTTCTTAGATCAGTTCCTGTTCTTTTGGGAAGTCCCTCCTTGTTAGGGTAGCAGACTTTAAGCAAAACTAAGTTCAGGTTTCCCCATACCCAGTTGTCTTGATAAACTGCGGAATTCGAATCTAGGGAATTAATCAAACTAAACCATGCTCCACAGGAGCCATTGTGTGTGAACGGATAGAGAAAGAGGGGCAAAACTCCCTTATAGTTCTGATAGGGGGGGAGTCGGCCACAGACCCAGCAGTCTGTAGCATTGCTAGTCTGATGTGAATGGTGCAGCATCTGAATAAAGGTATTGTTGCGTAAGGCAAGTCGATATGATAGCTCATAGGATGGCAGATCACTAAATGTGTGCTTTATGGTATCATTAGTGGAGGAGTATAAGAGTGAGGCAATAGGAGGAAAAATAGCATGTAGTATTAAGCTGATACATATTATCGTGATGCACAGAAGAGATTGAAAAATTACAGTCACTATACATCTATTTGCTTCTTATCTTGCTCTCTTATTTTTGCTTTATGTTATTGTCCAAGATCTTATGCGAGCCAGAATACATGTTCAACCGCTTCACCACCTAGTGGACTTAATTGATCAAACGGGTTCTGACTTCTTAGATCAAAGTTTAGCTTTGTGGAAACTTCTGGGGAGTCTCCTCTAGAAAATGGTGTTCAAAATCCAAAATCCAAGTTTAAAGTCTTTTTCCTTTGTAAAAGAGTGGTGAAGGTGCACTTTGACTTTAACGGCCGTCCCCGTGGTCCAGAGCACTGACTTTGGCGCCTTTCATCCAGGAGCGATGGAGTATTCTTTGACCTGGGTGTTGTCAGGGAAGGCGGCAGCAACCTGCGAACAACAAGAGAGTAGTGCAGACATCAAGGAAGCCAGGTAATCTGTCAGCATGTTACTATTAACATCAGTAATCTTTTAGGCATTGTAGTGCCCCACATATTTGGTGGTCTACCAAAGACCACTTCATAGGGAGATAAGCCTGTTCTAGAATGAGCTACCATTCGCATGAAAAAGAGGGCAACTGCTGCTTCAGGATGTCGCACACAATGGAATTTCCAGGTATACCCTAGAAGGGACACCTGCTTCATTAGTACCAGGACATATTTGTAACCTCTACATCTGTTTATTTGGATATAATCCATTTGGAGCACTTCAAAAGGGTGGTCAGGTGGATGGAATCCACCTTGTTCCATCGGAATGCCTTTGCCTGCATTGAATTGGCAACAGATCATACATGTTCTGACCTTTTGTTTCGCTGCTGCACGCAGGTGCTTGTTGAACCATATATTCTGTAAGCTATCTATCATTGCTTTCTCTCCTAAGTGTGCAGGACTATGTGCGGTATTTATGATTATTTGTACCATTGAATCAGAAAGAAACCATATGGATTTGCCCTTATTCATCCAACCCTGATCAGTCAGTACCCCTCCTTGTTCCGACCATTTCTTTAATTCGTCCATAGTAGCATGTGTCTGTATGTCTTGTACATCCTTGGAAGGATCCCTAACTGTCATGGCTTTGGACACTTATTGAACCTGTAACTTTGTCATGTCTAGTGGGGTCTGAGCTGTCTGTTTAGCTGTTCGGTCTGCCAGATCATTGCCTTGGGAAATGGTATCTGTGGCTCTAGTATGTGCTTTACATTTTAGGATAGCTATGGCTGTTGGTAAATGTATTGCTTCCAGTAGGGCTTGAATATGGGGGCCATGCTGTATCTTGGCCCCATGAGAGGTCAAGAAACCTCTTTCTCGCCAGAGAATCGGTGTAAGTGTTTACTCTCAGGTGCTTAGCTCTTATGCACGCTTGTGTCAGGGCGATGAGCTCTGCTGCTTGTGCTGACAATATGTCTATTCTTTTAGTCTCTATTATTACAGTATCAGTAGTCACTGCATATGCTGCCACTAATTCTCCCGCCCCTGTCCTCATGCATGAGCCGTCAACTTATAGTGTTAGGTCGGGGTCTGGGAGTGCAACGTCTGTCAAGTCTTGTCTTGGTTTAGTCACGGTATGTATTACTTCAACACAGTCGTGTGGTGAAACGCTTTCTGTACTGGAGGGCAAAAGGGTAGCAGGATTCAGTATGTTGCATCGTCTGATCTCTATGTGTGGTTGAAATAACGTTGGCTCATAGCCTGTCAGTCTAGCTACAGTCAGGTGTTGTGTTTGTGTCCGGTTCAAGAGAACCTCTACTGCGTGTGGTACTTGTACTGTCAGAGGGTGGCCCAGCACTATCAAGTCACTTTGTCTTATGGCTAAGGCCGTTGCTGCAACTGATTTTTGGCACGCAGGCAAAGCCTGTGCTACTGGGTCTAATGTACTAGAAAAATAAGCACAGGGCTCGTGTTTTCCTGCATGATCTTGTGTTAGGACAGATAGTGCTGTTCCATCCCGCTCTGTCACAAAAAACATAAACGATTTGTTGTAATCAGGGTTTGCTAAAACTGGTGCTTGACATAAAGCTCTCTTTAATTCTTCAAATGCCACAGTGTGTTCTTGTGTCCAAGGGAGGACTTTAGTAGAAGCTGTATTAGGGGCTTGGACTAATTCCCCTGAAAGATCACAATAAAACATGAGAAAAAGGGGAAAACACCATACCTATTTCCTTGGCTTAATTTCTAAGGGGGCTAATTTCTAAGGGGCTTAATTTCTTAAGGGGCTAGCGGGAAGCGAACCTCCTCAGGGGCCAGCAGAAAGCCAATATTCTCCTCCTTCCCCCCCTTTTTGACAGGAGGAAATCTGAAACAGATTTCACTGCTGTCAAACACTATCAAACCCTGTGTCTTGTCAACACTATTAATCCCTGTGTGTAGCTACTGGGCGTAAGCAAAATTATAGGAGATACACAGCGTATTTGAAACGGCGAGAAATTCTTCAAATTAATGTACAAACCTCATTGTGTTAGCTCATAAGCTGGCCAAATGACATCCCATATGCAAATGTCCCTATTACATGAACCTACACCAACCTGAAGTCAATATTAATGCTAGTAGGCCCTAATAGGAATGCTAAATTACCTAAATATTCGGAAAACCAAGTTTAAGAACAGTTGTTAATGTTGATAATTAATAATTTATCTGCTAAAGAAATCAGTCATTTTGCAATAATTTCCATCTATACAATAAATAGCCTAATTCAAAAACAAGTCAACTTTTGGGGCCACCACTTACAAGAATGAGCTTACTAAAGCAAACTTTAAAAAGGAAATCCTGTCAGATATTTTCTCATTACCCTAAATACCGAGCCTCATTTGTCACTCTGTGGTGGCAGTCCTTATTTAAAACAGGCCTTCAAGAGTTAAGATGCGAGTGCACAGATCATAATTGTTCCTTAATGTCCAATCTGGAAACATATGACCGAGGCTGCCTGTCTATAAGAGAAAGGCAGTCATGTGAAAAATATTTTAGTCTTGCATAATTTTTCCTTTTATTTCATTCATCTCCAACACCAATTAGACATACACTGATAACGTGTTGTCTGCTATTTTGACAGCATGATAAAGGTAATATCACGTCTGTGAAATTTAGTAATTGTGAACAAGTTCCAGCCAAGCGTTGTGCAAAGATCGCCGTCGTCACGACTATCTCTGTACTTGCACAGGAGAACTTGGTATTAAACGCTAAACAGACTGGTCAATACAACACAAAAACAAAACATATATAAAATACATATGCCAAGCCATCAGTATACCAAGCACAGAAAGCATAGACAATTGCACTAACATATATAAATGAGCAGCGATGCGCAATTACAGTACCTACAGCTCAGAGGCGAACATTCTGGCCTGCTTAATTTGTCAGGCTTATAATCAATAATTCATTTACCTGCCCTATACACCCCCATCTGAAATCACCGTGTCAAGTCTGACACACAGAATCAGCAATAATAATCAAAAACGAAGAACACACGAACCTGTTTGTTTTCTTTTATAAAAACAGAATCAGCAATAATAATCAAAAACGAAGAACACACGAACCTGTTTGTTTTCTTTTATAAAAATGAGCTATGCATCTTCGTCAACACAATGTACCCTAATGTCCCAGACGAAGACGCACCTCTCATCTCTCCTCACAGACTTTTAACCACTGGATCATTTATCCAATGCAACTGGTGGCAGCTTGTGGCCACAATTCAAAAATGTCTGAATTTGAAAATCGTTTTTATATAGGCACATAGCCCTTAAAATTCCAAGCAAGAGCAACATTTTACTTTCTGGCCAGAAGCAATATAGCATTTTCGAAAAAATAAAACAAATCTTCTCCATAGACATTTCCTCGGGGCACTCGTTTTGCACAGAATTGAACAAGGGAATCTTTCTCGACTTACATTTCTCAGCTGCCCTGTCTTATCAGAGAAGCTAAAAATAGCCCCTCAGCGCGGCCTGAGCCTGGGCTGCCAGCCAACTTTTTTTTTCGTTGTTCCGGCTGCAGGCATTACACAGATGCGATGTCAGAGAAGCTTCCTAAGCAGTGCCTCTGTTCTGCTCCTCTCACCGGCCCCCACCTACGCTGGCTACAAGGTCAGAATCTGTCTCCGATTTCTGTATCACATACTGCTCTACACAGCCCCCACCTTCTCCTCACTCTGAAGCTGTCAAAGACAAAAAGACTACTCAATTCCATAAAAACTGCAATAATTCGCTCAATTGAAAAATTATTTTTTACATACAATTTGCACTCAGGGGGTCATAATCTTACCGACTTGACCCAGCACATTGGCTCACTGGACCACCAAGAACACAAACCTGGATTCTGGAACAATTTTGTAAATTCGAAATACCCACAATTTTTCTCAAGCTAAACTTTTCACTAATTATTTTTCGTTAACACTTCGTACATTAGGGGTGTCATCAAATCACAGGTGGCGCTCTTTCTCTAGCTACACCCCTCCCAATTCCCTTTTAACAACGTGAACAAATGTGGGACCATGAAAACACCAGCCATGCGCTGTTCGTTTGGTGGGAGGCTCAAGAACCTTTGGGCTACTATATCATTATTATATGTATCGCGGTACTTGCGGTGGCACTCTAACTGGTCTTTCTACTGGGGCCACTCTTGCTAGGTCCTCTGAAAGGACGGGATAAATACCAGCAACGTCAGTATTTCTTTCTCTGTCAGCCTGCGCTCATTTTACCTACTCCAATTACTCCTGTAACATCTGTTCCTTGGCTTTTCCAGACTCCAGTCTACTCCTCTCTGCTTCGTGAAACACTTACTCTGACCTACTATGTGACTCCTTGCGCCAAAACTCAATGGCATCCTTCCAAGCTGGTCTACATTTTCTCTTCCATAAGAGTGTTTCGTTGTCCATCTACTTGTTCTGCTTTTTCTCGTATACCTTCCTCAACTAACACGTTTTCTCGGGCTTTGTCTGAATCCTCCCTACTTTTCTCTTCTTTTCTGAGCGTTTACTCTGTGCGTCTATGCAATTCTTTACGCCATAATTCAATGTCATATTTCAGTCACTGTCTGGCTGTCTTTTTCCATAACATTTCTTCTACTCTCATGATGCAATCTGCATCCCATGTCCCAACTGCGGGCCACCTCTGACTTTCTGGTAAATCCCTGGTGCAGTCCACCCATAAATCAAGATATAATACGGCATCTAGGCCATGCTTATGATACATAAAGTACCCTGGAGTGTCCCTAGGTGGAATGGGAACAGCTTCTTCGAGTACCCCTTTTCTAGTTTTGATCTGTCTTAATTTTGAAAATAGCGGCATTTTTAGACCTTATTACTTGAACACACTTAATACAATGAACACAATAATGAACAGTCATTCACACCACAATATGCAGAACGTATTTAAAACATTTAACATCTAACATTTAACTGAGCAACAATGATGATGACGATCTAAGGAAAACTTAATCACTAAACATAATACTCGGCATTATCAGAGTATTCTGAATTTATTACTTGATATACTAGATATACTGCTAAACAGTACAGATACACTGCTGAAACAGTGCAGACCGGATTTGTGTACCCAAACCCGTCTTGACCGGCACAACCTATGTGCACGTCAGAACGCCTCCCCAGTAATGGTACTCACCGGGTAGCTCGGAAACGGAAGGCCTCGGAAACTGAACTGAACTTGAACCGGACTGGACTCGACTCGAAAACTTCGGACACTCTGGACACTTGGTGGGCCTCTGTATACCTCGGACACAGCTCTCTCGCAGGTGGGCTCTGGGTAGGACAATCTGCGTTCCTCACCGCCTCGTATGGATGCCTGGTCGCAGTCTGTCCCCTTCGTTGGCCTGAGGGAGTTGGCGGGAAGACCCGCGACGTGCGCGCTTGAAGTCCATCACGGCTGTGGAAGGGGGCAAAACTGGACCTTCATCTCCGGCGTGTGGGGAAAGACATGTAACTGTTCGGGCGCCATTATGTGGTAAATAAAATATCACGCTCTCATAATTTCATAATATCAATAAGATCATGCATAAAGCAAGAGGCTGAGTCTGTGGTATCAGGTTCTAAAAGGGCTTTATTCCAATAACTCGAGTCAAAGGGAGAATATTTCCATCACCAAAAAAGGATCTGGAAGGGACTGAAAAGTATTCTCAAATATTCTCAAAACATTATTCACAGAGTACAGTATATATACATTTCTCAATTGTACGTAAGCAAGAGAGCAAGAGAGAATGAGATAAGAGCATGTGGGCGTGTAAGTAGGCGTGAAGGTGGGCGTCCATGTGGGCGTCCACTTGATGATAATGGGTAATTTGTCATGTGTGGGTGGATACCTGGAGAATCCTGCAATGTCAGCAGAAATATTTGGCAGAGATGTGTGCACAGTCGCATGACGTGTGATTGACGTGCAACTAGAGGGAGAAAGGGACTTGACATTTAGCTCTACATGTGGAGACAAAAGTCTGGGGTTATGTCAACCTAATCCCAAATCATATCTAATATCCTATGTTTAAAGAACTATGTTATCCAAAAGAAAGGTCTCTCGGAGTAGAACCTTATTCTATACTGACTATATTGACTGTGAGTGCGTGTACAAGCGTCTAAGTGTCTACACTAAATGCGAGGGGGTAGGAATATTCCATAGTAACAGGGCTATGAATTACTTGCATAAAGACAGAGAAGCCGGGCCCTTTGCTCGGTAGCTGGAAGAATGTTTACTTAAACTACTAGACAGGAATGCATTGGATAGGGACGGAGGAGATAATCTTGAAGGTGAAATACAGTTCTTGGCAGGCGACGGGCTGGATCAGGCATCGTTAGCCGCGCAGGGAGTGAGACAAAGTTCATGGTCACAGATGCAGGCTCAGACTGGAGCTTTCAGAGGCAGAAGGCAAGAAGAGTTTGATGACAGAATCAGGGCCTACTTGCCTGGACTGTAAAATGGCATAAGTGAACCATATAAAGCCGGTGGCCTTTCATACTTAGGAATGGAATATCCGGCCTATTCATGGCGGATCTGACAGAGGACATGTTGACGGTGGACGCACATGTGTTTGCGTCTTCATAACTGGAACTGGAGGGAACATACATGTACTTGTGATTCATACATGAAACCGTTGGGGTCCAAGATAGGAGACATAACTGATCAGAAAAATCCATATTTCCACATTCCCTCCTTGTCCCCTACTTGCCCGTTAAGAGATATCAATCTTCATCAATCCATTGATCTGTTCATATAACATCATTTGTTCTTCTTTCTTCTTCCGTGACGAATGAAATCTTGGTGGTGGAATACACGATGTGGCACACAGACCACAGATCGCTGGTCCACATTGTAGGCATAAGCAGCAACTGAATAGTATGAGAAAGCCAATACCTAGGAAGGATAGGACCCTCCATCCAAAGGTAGATAATACACTCCAAAACCAACCGGACCAAGTCCAGGTGCCTGGATTCTGGTGTATCTGGCTTACAATCTTATGAAGGCGAGTTATGGCTTTATATACAGATGGCGAATTTTCTGGTATGAAAAATGCAATAGCTTGATCCGATGACCCTACAAGCTCCGCCCCTATCGGCCAGGATAACGTCAAGGACAAGACTATTTTGAAGCACAACAATCCGCATAGCAGACTGCTCTTCTGTTAAATTGCCTAAGGCGGAAATAGTTTCGTTCACTACTGCTTCAAGGGTTCTGGTTAATCTACGTATCAGCTTACTATTGGTAACTGTACCTATATAGGGAAAGAAACCTTTATTGAAATCTGTGTATTTTTCCCATGCTGTTTCAGTGTAATCGACAATTGGGAGATCTCTCTGCTGTCTATTGTGTACTAAATGAGTATTTCTATGATAATCAGGAGGAGCTAGGAAAACAGGTGGTAGGAGGAATGCTATGTAACAGGTACCATCCCAATCTAGAGGTAGGCGTATATATGCGGTCTGGCCACATATAAAGTAGGAATGACGAGAAGCTCTAAATGTAGACTTGCCTTGATCACTGAAGATAGGGGACATAACTGATCAGAAAAATCCATATTTCCACACAGCACTGCTAGTCTAAATGAGCCATACCTCGGGAAAGCTAATTCCCCTTCACCTTTTGTAATCTTGTGCCAATTCTCAATCCAAACTATAGTATGTAACCCCACATTCTTCGCCATGTAATGTGCTGGGGTGTCCTCGGGAGGGGCTTCTTCTCCCTCTCGCACGACCACATGTTTATCGCCTCTACACAATTCTCGCAAAACCCTGAGACACTTCATGATGCGCGAATTCGATCTCACGCTCTGTTTACTTCTTGTTCTTAAATCCTCCAATAACAGCGCGACTCACACCAACCGGCCTATCACAGCTCGACACCCTCTGACGTCACCTTCCTCCGTTCGCAGCAGTTCCCTTCTCCAAACACGTTTCACGCTTGCTCTCGTCCCATTCATACACTGAAATAACCAATTAAGTTACTTCTCTGGCTGTCCGTCCACAGCCTCTGACTGTTCGTCCACAGTCTCTCGACCTTGTTGACCTCGTTTGGCGCCCGTCTGCCCCCGTCCGGCCAGACAGATCGCCACTGATAGGTTACTAACACTCCGATCCGCACACAACAACCCACGACCAGCGTTAAGTTGCCATACACACACACGTTCGCTCCCCCTATCTCGGTCCAGGTGATCGATGGTACCTCACGATCTCCTTTGGGTGGTCAACAAAATCTATCTCAGGTGTCTTCTACACCACAATTCCCGGGCTGCGCGCGCTCACAGCCTGATCTCACAATCACACGACATACACATCAACTCCGCAAGACATCACACAACAAATCAACACCGCAATCTACAACATCTCCTTTTCATACTCACTCCTGGAACTGCTGCTTTCGGCCGCGCTGCTACTCGCCGTCGATGCTCATCCGCTGCCGTCTGCTGCTCGCCATCTGGTGATTCAGCATCACTTATCGTCTCTTGGGCCTCGAGGATCACTTATCCTTATCTAATCTAATCGTCCCTCGCTATCAGAAGTAACCATCCGTTTCTGCTACCAACTGCTCCGGCCCATTTTAGTATCTCGGAATTATCTACTAGAACCCACTCTGGTCGGATGGAACTTTTTACTTGCCCAATAGCGTGGAGGGAATAAACACAATTATCAAAAATGCTGCCCGCAATTTATCATAATCAAGGACTCGAGACTTAATCTCTTGGCTCTCTGGCTTTTATTATCAGCATAAAGATTTGAAGATACAGAGTCCTCAATACGAGGCACAACAAGTACATAGGCACTAAAAAAAATGCTACTCTACGAAGAATCCGCATGCGGCTAAAAATAACTAAAAGCACAATCTCTAAAAGCATGAGGTAGAAAACTACCAAGCGAATGTCGATATTAGGGACACTGGACCATACCATCTCTGTCCCTACTCTGTACTAGATGACATCCCTACTTAGCAATCCCCAAGACCCTCAATCGAGTAAAAGGTGTCAGAGTGAAACTTCCTAAGAAGTCTTCACTTAGAGAGCTTGTTCTAAGTTGCCCCCTCTATCTCTTCGCCTAGCCTTCCTCTGCTCAGGGCTGCTCTGATCTGCCTCCACCCTCGGGGCGCTGTCCCTAATACAGAACCCCAAATCTCAGAACACGCCCTTTGCGCCTCCTCTTCTGCGGGGTCGACTTTCAGTAATTTTCCACAGAGCGCTGTCCAGTTCCATCGTCCATCGCTTGGCCTTGAGTCCCAGACGCCATCCGCACTAGGAGTTACGATTGGCACATTCCAATGCACTCCCATGTCTGGCTTTTTCTACATAAGTCAATTTGTGAACAAAGAGCTTCTCTACTAACGAGCAACTGTCCTTGCACCTGGGGTGAGATCATGCAAGGCAGACATACTTCACATCTTTTAACTTGCAATTTACTACAGCCTAAAACCTCTACTGGAATAAATCCTTTTTGGCCTATTGCCCTTGGCTAACATAAGAAAATACCAGGCCTTTCGCCTCAACGATATATGCGAATTCTGGCCACTACTTCGGTTACACAAGCAGGTTTAAATCACAGTATTGACATTTACGTCTTTCTTTCATGTGTGGTCAAACTAAACAGTCTACAGACACGAATTCTAATCTACACGTTTAACATCACATTTTCAAAAGGACTAAGCTCTATGCATTGCTTCAATATATACATAAGATGCTTGTACATAGCTAACACTTCTATTGAAATCGACATGGGTTATACAATTTTTAATACATTGCACACAAAAATACCTGAGTACATATTGATTATATGCGGGTGCCGACTAACAGTGAATATAACGCACCCCTACGATTTTCAACCTTCTAAGCGCTACATCAAGGGTTACCTGCTGTAAAGACACAGTCCTTAAATTAGATAGTAGCTAGGTAAAGAATAGCAGACACTACAGCAACACATAACGTTTTGAATAATGTGACTGTCATGACATACAAGGAAAATTATGTAGTTGAAAATTCAACTATAGGGGAGAATATTGATATCGGTGACTGCAATGTACGCCACGATATATGCATGCAGAGCAGCGGCAATACCACTAAGTGCAATGTCGATGTACGCCATAAACTATGCATGCAAAAAATCATCAATACCAGTAAAAACAAGGTCGATATACGCTATGACAACTGTACGCACAATAATGAGAATGTCTATAAATATTATATCAATGATCGCCATGGTCTATATACAGTCAATAATGAACTCGTATCGTTGCTGTCAAATTCACTCAAGATGACCTCTCCATCAACCTCGAGTCAGAGATACATGGTCAGACAGGCCCGGCGACCCAAACCCAGGGCTACCGATTGATAGGTCGCAGGTGGGGTTACACTCAGCCTGAAGACAAAGGTTTAACCAGGCAAAACCCTGATCAATTTCACAGATAGCCAGCTACACCACAAACAGGTCGTAGGAAATTGTCCCCAACAAAACAAGTAAGGCCAAAGGCTCACATTCCCAAATACCACAAAGTTAGATGCCACATGTAGTTAGGAGCAATCAGGACACAGCATGCACACCACACGGAGTGATCATGCATTCCCAATGTCGGACATCTGGACACATACAAACTGGTCCGCACTAGCTCGCCCGTTCATCAGATGGTTGTACTTGGAATTTATAACTAGGCCGCGACCCTCATGCTCTCTAAGAAATCGTTTTCTTGTATCTCATGAACTGTATATGTGATTGGCCAAAACGTTTGTACATTGAGACTTGTCTTCAGACGCGACTGTGTTGATGCTGTCCCGGCTGCTGCATTTAATTAAACCAACTTGTTCCTGTTTTACTAAATGCTTCTTGGCTTTTTTATTTTTTCAAGGTAAATTTATCTCCCAGCAACATTACAACATTACTTTTGAAATTCAACAAAACATTTTTTGTTTTAAATGAAAAATCTCCACAGCAGGCGGGTGGGTGAGAGATCATAGGACTTAGAAGATGGGAACAGTGAGGCATTTTCCCAGCAGGGGCATGGGTAAGAGAGATCGTAAGACTGTGAAGATGGGAAAAGTGAGGCATCTCCATAGCAGGAGCATGGGTCAGAGAGATCATAAGACTGTGAAAAGAATACAAGTGAAGCATCCCCACATCAGCACTGTGGGTCAAAATGATAATAAGACCGTAAAGATTGGAACAGTGAGGTATCTCCACAGCAGGACTGATGGTCCAAGCGATCATAGGGCTGAAAAGATGGGAAAATTGAGGCATGTCCACAACAGGACAATGAATCAGAGAGATCAGAAGACCGTGAAAAGAGGCATCTTAACAGCAGAGGTATGGGTCCCTGGGATCATAAGACTGGGAAGATAAAAAAGTGAGGCATCTCCACAGCAGAAGCCTGGGTCAGAAAGATCATAAGACCCCAAAGATAAGAACAGTGAGGCATCTCCACAGCAGGGGCATGGGTCAGAGAGATTGTAAGACTGCAAAGATGGGAAAAGTGAGGCATCTCCACAGTAGGGGCATGGGTCAGAGAGATCATAAGACCGTGAAAAGAGGACAAGTGAGGCATCTCCACAGCAGGAGTACAGGTGAGAGAGATCAGAAGACCCTGAACATAGATAGAACAAGTGAGGCATCTCCACAGCAGGATGTCGGTCAGAGAGACTACAAGACCATGAAGATAGGAACAGAGAGGCATCCCAACACCATGAATATGGGACCTAGAAATCATTAGACCATGAAGGTACAAAAAGTGAGGCATCCCCACAGCAGTAGCATGGATTAGAGAGATCATAAGACCGTGAAGAAAGGAAAGTGATCTACAGAATGAGAGCCACTTGTCCATGAGAGCCTTCAGCTCTTGTCTCATTTATTGCACCCTCAGCACTATAATGTGAAAAAGCAGTTCTCAGACTTGTCAATGTGAAGAAAGAGTCTGTAAGAAATGGGGTTGCTGGTTGATTGGGGTGAAACCTTACTCAAGCAGGGATCACAATCCTTGTGAAGGTGAAGTCACAAGCAAAGCCTAAATTATCCAGTGCTCAATCCTCGGGTAACTTGGCACAGAGCACTCAGGCTTAACTCAGAGGCAATGTGCAAAGTATTTGTGCAACACTTCAAACAGTAACACAGTGAAAATACACCACAAAAAGGATCCCACACCAGAGTATATTTTATTAAATATAAGAAGATCAAGACAACTTAAATCCAATCAGTAAAATAGGAAATATGCAATTTTTAAGGTTTCAGTGAAAATAGCGCTAAAAAGCATAAAGCACAAATTGTTGCTAACTGACCGCACCAGACCGGGACAAAATCACAAGTTCAGTGCGTGTGGGCCAACTACAGGGACCCAGTTAGGTCAACTAAACAAGCATACTCAATTACTGGTTGCGGAGCATTGCTTGGTTCTACGCTGAGAATGCCTCAAGCAGCTCAGGCTATGAGTCAGTTCCAAGGTGCTGCAGAGCTGCGATACAGGGTCCTGCATCGTCGTCGAGGATTCTTTTGATGAGAGCTTGCAATGCTAAGTCTGTATCAATAATGCATAACACAGTCGAAGTGAAGCATCGGTTCAATGGAGCTGTGAAACTGCAATGTGAGAACCTGCACCATCGTCTAGGTTGCCATAGAGGGATTTGCGATGCAAGGGCCTGTGTCAGGAAAGCTTTGCGGGTTGCAGGGTCGATGTGGAGTTCTTGCGCCTGGAAAATCCATGCGGCAAAGGGTTCTGCTCAGGTTTGCGCCACAAAACAAAGGAGTTGAGTCGTTTCTTCTGGATCCACAGAGGAACTAGTAGAGCACTTTCAAGCCCATTTCCAAGGGTCCAGGACTGGGGTGGCACCACTTGGAAGGGAAGAACTCAGAAAGTCCATATGCAGGGTTTAAGGTTGTTGCAGCCTTCTGTCCCTGAGGCTCTAGTCAGGAGGCCAGCTAACGAACCCTTGGAGTCAATTTGGGGTCCTGGATTCAACTGATGCCGATCCAGTCTTCTCACCCTGGCAAGAGGGCAGCAGGTCAACACAGCAAAGCAGCAGACCAGCAAGGCAGTAGTCCTGCAGGGAAGCAGTCCAGCAGAGCAGCAGTCCTTTCAGCAGCATAGTAGTCCTTCTTCCTGGCAGAGTCTCTGCAGGTCCAGACATGTACTGAAGAGTTGGTGTCTGAGGTCCAATATTTTGACTAAGGGCCTCCTTTGAAGTGGGAGAAGCTTTTAGAGGTTTCCCTATGAAGTGCACAGGTTTCTTGCCTCCCCTGCCCTGGCTCCAGACTAACTAGAGGGGGTATGCAGCCCTTTGAGTGTAGGCAAGACGCAGCTGATTCAAGTGTAAATTGGGCTCCCATCCTGCCTGTAATGGCCAATCTAGGCTCACCTAAGCTCTTTCTTGTGACTGGCTGTTTAGGAGGATTACACAAAGTCCAACTGTCAGCTACACCCAGTTATGTGACCCAGAGACAGGCTGCAGGCACTAAGGGGCATATTTACAAGTCCCTATTGCCACAGGAACATCACTTTTTATGACGTTCCTGTGGCGATAGGGGCTTCGTCTTATTTACAAGGCAGCGTTAAGCCACTTAATGTGGCTTAGCACTGCTTAACGCTGCCTTGTAAACGTGGCTTAACGCTGACTTGTAAATAAGGCCCCCTTCATGCTATGCTTAGTGTGAAAGGGGAGGGCAATGGGTGTTGCTGTGGGCGTTCCACCGTAACAACCATTGATTCTGGAGCTGCCCCCCTATTTACAAGGGAGGCGTAAATAGGAGGCAGAGCCAGAAATAAGCCCAGGGAAAACCTGGTCTTTCCCTGGAGCAACACAATTTTGTTGTTTTCATGTGTGCTGTCTTGTGCAGCATACATGAAAACAGCAAAAGGCCAATGATTGTTTATGCACAGGAAGATCCCCGCTCCTGCACATAAACAACCATTTAAAAAAATGCTGTTTTACAACTTCTTTGTGTGCTGCATTAGGTAGCACACATAGAAGTTACAAAATGGCATTTGAAGATTCTTTATGTGCATTCCTGAACATAAACAATCTTCCCCTGCATGCAGACACCCTTGCACTATGGTGCAAGGGTGCCTGGGTTGGTGCTAGGCTGCTAAGTGCAGGGGAAAATGCAGGGGGGAAATGCAGGGCTGCACCATATTCTTGTAAATATGGTGCAGCCCTGCGTTTCTGAAGTGGCGGAGTTAGGATTTAAGCTAGGAAGGCTAACGCCTCGCTACGCCACTTCCCTTGTTAATATGCCCCTTTGTTTCCCAAGTCCAGCCTTGTTTCCTCTCTTGTGCATGGAGATTTACCTTCCTGAATTTAGCCCAAAATGTCCCTTAAAGATGTTGCAGGCAAGTCACTTCTCAGCTCACATGAACACCGCAGGCCCTTCTGTCAGATGTAACATGATAAAACAGCGCCTTCCGAGGGACTCCATATTTCATCCTAAGTATCAGATCGCAGAGTTCTGAAATCATTATCATTAGCGATGCGCGGCGATTAGCATTTCCCATACATATTGTGTATTTCACATTACCAGGGAGACATTAATGAAAAAAGCATCTGCTAATGGCCCCCTCCCGCCCTCCTCTGCTGAAATATGTTGAACAAGAGGTATTTAGCAATCCTTACACATGGCAGCCGCATTTACAGAACCGGTAAAGGACTTTAATCTCTTGACGAGAAATGGCGGCTATAAATCTTACCACTGTACGTGTTTCATTTGACAATTATCCGGTGCAGTTTCTGGCTTAATGCCCCTGGCCCAGGGCAAGGTGTGTCTCTCTGACTTCTGGATCTCAACAGGGGATAAACTTTCACACAATTCTCAGAACTATTCATTAACTGTAGTGGCTTGTTTACATTCTTTGTTGAGTTGGTAGCAGTTATTATACAGTAAAGCACAGTGAAAAGAATGGCCTCTAGGCGCTCAGTGGACCAGGTGTGTGGTTTAGTTGTTAATTTAGAGCATTTTAGGCACCCAGTTTTTTTTAAAATTCAAATGGTTGTGTAATGAGAGCAGATGGCCTTTTCACTTAGAACAAAAGTTTAATCTTGACTTGTGCAGGAAAAGTTGGGAAAGTATGTGGCCTTGCAGCTTTGGAGCTGGGAAAACAGGTTGGTGTCTCAGTGTTGGTTCAACATCCTATGATCTTGAACAAATCACTTAGGGCCTAATTATGTCTTTCACATTGTGGGGTCGACCCGCCACACTACAGCTCCCCTTTCACACTGCCAAACTCGACCGCCGCCCAGATTAGGTGTTTACTCCTAATCTGGCGGGCGTTCCAACAGCGGTCCAGCGGAACTGCCGCTTCAAGGCTCATAAGTGAGCCTTAGCAAGGCACCACCAAGGGACTACTAAAGCCTGTTCCTGCACGGCATTGACTGTGAAGTCCAAACAGTGCAGCAACAGGAGGTGTTTGCACACAGGGTGGCACACCATGTGCCCAATTGCATGTATCCCCGGGCCTTGAGGCAACAGGGGGCTCTGTAGGCCCCCTTTGCTTCCTCACTGACACACTTTTCATGGTCGACTCACCACCATGAAACCTGTGGTGGTGAGGAAACTCGTTATATGCTTGACGGTGCCAAAGTGGCACTGCCAGCATATTGCAAGCCTTTGACCACTTCAAGACCCCCATGGATCGTGGATCCCTGACGGTAGCAGCAGTCCCATGGGGGTATGACCTCCCAAGACGAAATACAGTGGTCGGACCACTGCTGCAGTGGTAGCCATACCGCCACCGTGGGTTTAGTGCTCCATTGGACCGCCAAACTCATAATCAGGCCATTAATCTCCCTGTCCCTAAAAGAATTAATCCGACTTTGTATAATGTAACTGGTGCTCTTGTAACATGCTACAATGCTCCTTGAACGAGATATAAAACTACAAACAAAGTTAAGGGGCTCAAATGCATTCATCCCAACTTCTTCGTTATCATTGGCAAGTCAATTCTAATAAGGCGACTAATAGGAGTTTCTGGCCCTGTCGGAATCATAAAGGCGACACCAAATGCCGGGCTAATTCAATCACAGATTTCAACTGCGGCAAGCAGGAAGACTCTGGGTGAAATACCAGTATCTTCCGTAGGTAGCCCTGTGTCTTTCACATTCGTGTCTTACTTGTGTCTCCCGTAACTCCTCAGCTTAACCTGAAATCTATGAGTCCCTCTTCTGTGTCTACTCAGTATCAGCCTGCGTTATGTTTGATTTTGTTCGCGTCACTCCATTTTCCCTCTTTGTCCGCACTATATGTCTCCTCCTGTTTATGTCTCGTCGTCGTTTCCTATGTCTTCGTCTCTCTTTGGCTGTTTCTTTTTATATGTGTCACTCTGTCTCTGTCTCCTGTGTCCAGGGGAATTAGTACTGCTACTGCGTAGCAATACTATACCCTCGTGAAGCCCACTGTTCATAAAGGTGCTCTATCTTGTGAGAGCTTGGCATCGCACGGACAGGCACCCTTGCAGACATCTATTTCGTCTGACACAGGGACCTTGCAGGTATGGCTGCACATTCACGGACGCCTGCTGCCGGGAGCATTTTTGTCTTTCCAAGGGAATATGGCTGAATAGGTATAGCAGTGCTGTGTTTACCCAAACCAAGATGGCGGTGGTACCTCCCAAGTCATCACAGGAAGGAAGATGACTGTAGCATGTAGAGTCGTTATGTGAGGTGCCCTCTACATCAGGCAGTGACACCAGTTCCCTTTGCTTTGTGGCTTTCTGTTCTCCAAGAACGCTCAGCAAGAGGCAGGGCCGTTTCTACCATTAGGCAAGACTAGGCGGCCGCCTAGGGCGGCAAAAAGGCTAGGGCGGCAAAAGGGGAAAATAATTTTTCATTTAATCTATAATAATCTGGGCCATCAATCATTCATAGCGCGAACGCGCTACTCGTGACAGCCCTGCTCCTTGTTGCAGACCTGCTCTCAGAGAGAATGGACCAATGAAATTAGGAGGGGCAGCACTGTCATCATTCGATTTGCCTCTTGGCGCGCGGCGGACTCGGAGCTGAAAGGAGGAGTCAGGAGCGTCAAGGCAAGGACTGGTTGGCCGACACTGTAGCCTGCTTCTGTTGCACGTGGCGTGGGAGTCTTTAGGTGCCAGCAGGTGTATTACGGACACGGTAGGATTAATTTAGTGGTCGAAATCATTACCACTTTTACTTCTCTGACACGGTCAATTGCCCGTCTCTGTTCCTCTTCCTCTTCTTACCTCAGTTTCTCTCTCGCTGCTCCTCACTGTGTGTGTGAGGGAGGTGCATGCGTTGTAAATATGAACAAGCGAGGCATTTCTTGGCACGCTGTCTAGACATGGAATCTGCAGTGAGACGTGTAAAGCCTACAGCCACTCTCTTCTTGCTCCCTATCTTTACAGCAATTGGGGTTTAATTTCTAAAAACAAACCGTGAAATGCCGCCCTTGTGGTCTGAGGTGCCGGCCCTGTCTTTACAGCAACTGGATAAGGGTGAAAAGGTAAGCTGATTAGTTGTTTCATTTCACGTTTCTTCCTCCCCCTGTACCCCTCCCCCCCCCTCCCACACTCCTGGCCTAAAAGCTGTAGCATGTCTTGAGTAGGCGGGCAGGGGCCGCCAAAATCGCATCTGCATTCTGATCTAAATGCGAGAAGATAGGTCCTGTGACTGAGGGAGTTGAAAGGAAACCGGGAGGGGGCATTGTCTCCTCGCCCACTCTCGCTCCGACTGTCTAGAGTTTAAGGACTAACTTGCAATGCCAACGGCCCCAGTCATTTGGGTGTCCCTGAATGGTTCCCAGCGGCGGCACCTTCAGACCACCATGGACCCAGCTCCCGTCCATCAGCCCTCCTAACTGCCCCTTTCTGTGGGGCGGGGGCTGTCTGCCTGGGCGATGGCCCAGGAAGTTAAAAACACACACACAGCGGGACTCTGCTTGCAAGGGTACTTGAGACATGGCCTCGCCCCTTCTCCCGTGCTCTGGGGTCCGTTGGAGGAGCGAGGGTCATCAGACCTTACACCATAGGGAGCAACCATTCTGCATCTGTGCAGGCCTCGCAGGAGCGTGGGCGCTTTTTTTTTTTAACTCTGTTTGCAATATAAGCAATACTGTCCTGTTCAAAGCTCGTGTAAGACATGTCTGCTGTCAGGCAAACCGAGGGGTGCCATGGGAATCCATGTTCATCTAAAATGACTATAGGTGCAGTAGGCAGCCATCTGCAGGCGTGTGACACACACTTGTGTTCGTTTGCTTGCATAGTTGTTTAGGCCTTCAGTGGCTTCCGGGGTTGGTGTGTGAGGGTAGGTAGGGGTTATATTACTGCATAATTAGTAGTAATATGGAGGGTGGCGGCATTTTTCAGTTCTCGCCTAGGGTGGCCAAACTCCTAGAAACGGCCCTGGCAAGAGGTCACTTTCTTCTACGCACTTATTTGAGCGCAGGCAGTGGAACTTGAGTCACTAGTTGTCCTCTGTTCAGCAGGCAAGCCTTCTGGGACTTGTCTTTCAGCTCTTCGAAATAACTCAACTGTGGCTATAAGTGAATGGTGTTATGGATCATTTCTTGGCAGCACTTTAGAAATGTATGATGCCAGACTCTGACAGACTTTATAAACACTTCTCACAATACCACTGGCAAATCCCTGTGAACTACTCTTCAGGAGAAAGATAAGGAGACATTCCTCAGCCCTCATTGTCACCTACTCACGAGCAACAAAGAGACTCTGAGAAAGCAAAACATGAAGGACTACGCAGAAGAAGCGCTAGGTAATTTCCTCCCTCTCAGGGTGATATGTTTCTGGTTCACTTGAAAGGGTATCACTGGGGCGATTGGCTTTGGCCCCCCTTCCATTTCTCATCACAGAAGTCAAGGGATTAATGCTCACTGTGTGAAGGAATAGTCATAATTTGAGTCGGAACTCAGTATACCGCCGCACTTTAAACAGCAAACTCTGGGCCCATAACAAGTTGGGCTGGCAAGGTTACTCAGTCTCAAACGTGACAGATATCCATTCCACCAAATTATAATTCCATTATTTCCTAAGGAACTTGTAATACAGTGGACAGGATACCCGTCATGTTTATGATGGAGTATTCCACCCGCCAATCTCATAATCAGGCCCTCGGTATGTTGTCATCAGCTGAGGACGCTGCCAACCATGAAGATCTACCATGGTCAATGAACTCATGGACGTCAATGTTCCTGACTCCCTGCTCATTCCTCAAACGTGCATCACTCACCCAGCTTGCAACTCCTTTATGTTACTATTTTGGCCTCCAGAGAAACTTAGCACAGTTGTAGACTGGACAGTACTAGTTGTTCTTTGGGTGGAGATGTGGTGTCATTATGTGAGGCATCTCTGCTGCTTTTCTCACTCAGATAGTGGAAGACAATGGGCGGGGCCTCTTGCTTTTTGTCTCTGCTTTTTCTCTTTATCACTGATTTCCTATTTTCACTTCACCCTTCTTTCAAGGATGAACTGGCTAACCAAAAACAGCCCTTGCAAAAAACTCAAACTGGCCCTGCTACTTTCGTCTCCTTGCGCTCGCTCTCTCCACCCATCCATGCTCTTGCTCTGCTTCTCTCCTCTCTTTATTCTCTCTCTCTGATCACTATCTCTCTTCCTTCCCTCCCCCCTCTCTTTCTCTTGAAGCCACCAGTGCCTGATGCAATTAACCTCAGGAAGTGAGTCAAAGTGAAAGAGGCATCAGCATCTACCCTTGGCCTTCAAAACCGAGCTCAAATGTCCCCAGCCCACAGGGGAAATGCCAAATGAAATAAAGGGCCAGTCCAGCCCTACCATCCTTCTCTCATTTGTGCCCTACTCTCTCTTTCTCTGGGTCATCTGATGATGGAAAATAAGTCCTGGTCCCAAAACTGATTGCTAATGTCGACCACCTGCAAGGATCTGGACAAATTAAGCATAATATGCATGGTGTTGCAAAATAATATTTTTTGTGTGGTGTCCCCTCCCTCCCCCCCAGATATTCACCTTAATTATTTTCATTGGCTGTAGAACCTTATTATATGGTCAAATGTGTACCCAGAGCCTGAAAGTTAAATGTCACCCATTATTCCTCCCACTACAGTGACAGTGAAAATAAGACTGCAGACTATTATTTGTAACCTGGCTGATTCGGTTTTTAAACTGCTAATTCAACGTGCAAAAATAACCCCTTTTGGCAGGCTAAGATGTTTGTTTCAAATATTAGTCACCCCGTAAGTAGTCCTTACTGCTCATAAGGCAAAGTACATGGTATTTAAAAGTAGGACATGTAAACGTTTAATTTTAAACATTTCCTTACAGTGAAAAGGCTCTAAAAGCTATTTTCACTGCAGCAGGGTTAGGCTTTCTATTGGAAAGCATTCAGATCCATTATAAACATAATAATGCTTTATCCAGCTAGGAAGCAGTTATGGCTTTCTTTTTGAAATTTTTGAGATATTTATTACAATCCAAATTCACTGGTAACGTCCTTGGATTTCTAATAAATAGTTTACAAATTGTATTTTTGGTAAGTCAAACATTCCCTGCCTAAAACCTCTGGATGCCAATTTGCATGAGCCCAGCCGTCACCCAGCAGCTGAATAGCACCCTTGATGAGATGCAAACCTGCTCCCAGAGACTAAGGTATTGGGAGTGGGGAGGTGCTTTTTTTCTCTTGACAGGATGGTCTGGATGCTGTAATCAGGAACATGATTAACTTGAAATGAGCCTACCCTGTGCCAGGCAGATGTAGCTAATACCTGGGCCTGCCCCCTCTTATAATCCCCCCAGCTAGTCAGTCACCAATCCCAGAAGGAGGGGAGCCGCCCCCGGACTGGTTTAGAGTAACCATAGAGGCTTAGCTGCTAATTTCTATGGCTAAACCTCTAGCGCAGGCATCAGAGTTCTGCACAGGGGAAGACAGGTTGTGCTACCTTGGTTTTAGGTAGGGAATGGAAGAGAGAAATAGTTGGCAGAACACGCAAAAAATGCTGCAAAAGTGGGAGTGTCATCCCTGCAAACATTTAGCCCTTTGGTTAGGTAGTTTCCCCTACCAACAGGCTGGTGCCAGGCATAAGTGATGCATCCCAAATAACCTCCTCAAAATTCTTTCTGGACTTGTGGAAGGACAAAAGATAATGAGACCTACTGTCTGTGACCTGAGAAGAGCCTAGAAGGCTAGACCTGCTATCCCTCTTCTAACCAGCCCAAAGTAGTGGAGTATGAAGATCATATTACTGACCTCCTTTTTAAGCCACAGGGACACAGCAAGACCATTTCCAACTAGACCTACCCTGGACTCTGCTGATGGCCTCTGCTGAAGTGAGTCTTGACCCCCAGGTGCTGGCCCTAAGATCCTGGAACCATAGTTGGTATCAAGGTATACTCCTCCTAATAAATTCTGAAACCTGGGACTTTGAAATTTTTTGTTTTCAAAGAACTCTGATGGACCAGGAACAACCTACTAAGCCTGTCCAACAAAGGTGCATTGTCACTGGGCGAAGGATTTAGGTTTCTTCTGCTCCAAGCTTATCTGCAGCAATAAACCTGATTCTGCGTGATCTTGCAAAGAAGATATCTGGCCTCGTAGAGCTCTCTTCAGTGTGCCCCACTGAAAGATTTCGAGGTACAAAAAAGGACAATAGTCGAAATCTTAACTGGCCAAAGGTGCGAGAAGTATCGGCTGATAAGCACCTTCCTTGGGCACAACATTGAAATTTCTCCAGCTAGGATCTTTCCTGCAAAAACTCAACGGCTTCAGCAAGACCTTATCCAGCAGCTATTCAATGAAATGGAGCCCTCCTCGTCTACAGCCTGTTGCCTTGCACTACTTAAGACTTTCAATGCACAGTTTTCTCATCAATAAATTCACTGTAAAGGTTGCTGTGATATTATCAATGATATCATAGAAGATGTCATGAGTGATTTAATAAGTGGTGTAAGTACCACCGCATACCTAAGGGCATAGGTTACAGTTACTTGAGATAACTCTAGCTATAACTGATGAATTCCTATGGTTTCGTGTGTGTAAAATATGAAACTAACTAAAACGTCCCAGTAACCTTTCGTTTTTTAGTTTATTTCTAAGGTTTTCTAAATTCTATTTCCTTGCTATATCGTTCCTGTTACCTTTATTTTTTTCAGTGACTTTTTTTTTTTATAGTAAAATAATATTTAATTACCATACGTTAATCCAACTGCTGCCATGCTAGGCTTTCGGCACTATGCGGCAGGAGGTTGGCTGCAGGGCCTGGCCTTTAGCCAGGCCATGGCGGCGATCCCCCACAAGCAGCCAACCCCACGCCATGTGCAAACCCACGCCACACACGGCCTCATGCAGCCAGCCCCACACCATGCACGGCCTTCAGCCATGTGCAGCGGGGGTAGCCACAAGCCCTGGCCTGCGGCGAGCCCTGCAGTCAACCCCTCCAAAGGCAGCCAAGCATGGGCCCCCTGCCGGGACTGCTATTGGACCCAGGGACTCCATCCCCCAGGGACCAATACATTTGTTAAGGGGGAGATGCACAGGGTTCGCCCCTCAGGCCACTTTTGGTTCCAGGGACCCCATCCCCCAGGACCCACAATTATATTTATGAGAGAGGGCGAGGCATGCAGCGCCCCACCTTGGCTTATTTTAACCCCGGGGACGCCACCATTAATTTTAATATTTTGTGACCCAGTGGCAAACCCCTTGGGTAGGTCTTGCAGACCCCCAGGTCTCCTCGGACTAAAGGTTATGAACCACTCAGTTAACCCAAAGTTTTCCTTGTGGAGAGGTATGCCTTGCAGTAGTGAAAAACGAATTTAGGGGTTTTCCACTATCAAAACATGTAAACCTTAAAAGTACATTTCTAACTTCTTAAAAGCACTGCACCCTGCCCTATGGACTGTTTAGGGACCACCCTAGGGGTGACTAATGTAGTACAAGGGGAGGTTTAAGCCTGGCAAAAGGTTTATTTTGCCAGGGCGAGATGGCAGTTTAAAACTGCACACACTGGTTGCCATGGCAGTCCTGAGAAATGCTTATAAAGGGCTACTTAAATGGGTGGCACAATGAGTGCTGCAGGCCCACTAGGAGAATTTAATTTACAGGCCCTGGGTACATGTGGTACCAGTTTATTAGGGACTTTTAAGTAAATGAAATGTGTCAATTTGGTGTAAGCCAATATTACCATGTTTTAGGAAGTGAGCACCTTCACTTTAGCACTGGTTAGCAGTGCTAAAGTGCACAGACTCCTAAGGTTAACAGAAACAAGATCAGCAAAAATGAAGGCCGAATGCAAAATCTTTGGAGGAAGACCACCCTAATGCTGATAGGTCTAACAGAAAGACACACATAAAAGGGCAGAGGGGTCAAGAGACAGGAAGAAAGTCGGATATATGGAGGCAGGGTTCATGGCCAAAGTTAAAAAAAACTTTCCATCCTGGCCAAATCAAATGTTGAGGTAGAGTAAATAATGGAGTCACTAGCTGATCAACCCATGGTCTCTCTTTGAGAAAACATTTTCATTCAATTTCCAGTCATTGCCCTCTTCAGAAGGTTCACCGGTCACAGCAAAGCAATGCTATCTGCACGTCCATTCCTTTCTTGGTCATTTTGCTAAAATGGTATTGCAACTCAATATCTTATTTTCTTTAATGCTTACCTGTTGCATATGTAATCCTGCCTGATATCTCCATCTAGACCAACCATTTTGGTCCTAATTATCTAAGTAATGTCAAAATCTGCGCCTGGAAAGCTGTATCAGGTCCAACTTTCCAGGAGTTGTCCTTTAAAGCTTTTGTTAATTTACATTACCATGTCTGCATGCATAATTGTACACAGTGTAAAACTATGCATACAAAAGTAATTTGGCATTAATACAATTGTATTCTTCTACAGGGAAGATATGTTTCCTTCTAGAGAAACCCTGACACATTCTGGGGATGTCCTTTGCCTATTCCCACCCTGTGCACAAATGTAATCTTGCCCTTGACAGTCCTCTTACAGGATGAGAAAAGGGGATTACAAAGTTGTGTAGATGTGCCCAACATTCCCGCTCTCGATTAGTCACTTTACACCCATGCATGCAGATTTACTCATACGTAACATTACGCAATACTGAGGATATAAAACATGTGAGTGAATCGAATTACAAGTGCAAATTCACTCTTGGTAAATTGCAAGAGTGAAGTTTGACTGATACATAAAGTCACTGGCGTATTTCAGTAAAAGTTATATGAACAAATGGTTATATGAGCAAATGGGTGCGCCTTGTATATTCAGCATGGAACCTGTAGTTCTGCACTAGCCAAGACCTTTTGATTGTATACAAATTATATGTGTAATAAACCTACTTATGGAGGTTTTCAACTAGTTCCTTTGGTCTGTTGTATCATTCACATTTTGCTTCCGCCCACTTCAGCATAGAGCATGGGACAGTGGGTTAGCCTACTTAAGCCTCTAGTTAACTTCAACTTGAGTGACTGCATGTTGCTCCTTTAAATTGAGCATGTCCACACACAAGATAGTTCCCTTCATTGCCAGTGTTTTGTTTTTACTTAATAATTACTTTAGTGTTGCCTTTGCGTTTAGGGCCTGATTTTATAGCAGGACAAGTTTGATGTAACTAAGGCACATTCCAGGGTTCTCAGTTCCTGTCTTCTGCCAACGCTGTTGTAAATTGCTTTTGGAGAGCCTTTTTTTTTTACTACTGCGATTTCACAGCATAACAGACTGTGTCTATTTAAAACGGTTCTGTATTAAGTAATGCCTTCTTTATTTTTTCTTTCATATTGCCTTCTTTCTTCCATTCTTCCTTTCTTTCCTATGTTTTTCCTCCATTCTTTATTTTCTACCTACTTTCTTGCTTTAAGTCTCTTTCTTGCTTGCTTTTTCTTGCCTTAATTCTTACTTTCCGTTTTTCCTTCTTTCTTTCTTGCCTTCTTTTTTCTTTCTTTGCTTCTTTCTTTGCTTTTTCTTTCTTTTTCTTTTCTGTCTTTCTTTCTTTCTTTTTTTACATGTCTTTCCTTTCTTCTTTCTTTCCTTCTTTCTTACCTTCGCTCTTGCATTATTTCATTATTTCTTTCTTTCTGAGACTTCTTCCTGTTTTCTTTTTTCATTTTCTTGCCTTTTTTCTTTTTCTCCTTTCTTTTACTCCTTCTTTCATTCTTGCCTTCTTTCTTGTCTTTGTTCTTTCTTTCCTTCCTTTTATCTTGGTGTCTTTCTCTCTTTCTTTCCTTTTTCCTTCATGTTTTCTTTCTTTCTTATCTTCTGCCATTCCTTCTTTCTTGCCTTTTGCCTTCTTTCTTTCTTGCCTATGTTTTTCCTTTTTGCCTTCCTTCTTTCTTTCCTTCTTGCCTGCTTTCTTTCTTTCTTTCTTTCTTTCTTTCTTTCTTTCTTTCTTTCTTTCTTTCTTTCTTTCTTTCTTTCTTTCTTTCTTTCTTTCTTTCTCTTTATTTCTTTCTTTCTCTCTTTCTTTCTTTCTTTCCTTCTTTCTTTTTTCTTTCTTCTTATTTCCTGCCTTCTTTCTTGCATTCTTTCTTTTTTAGCCTTCTGTCTGTCGTGGCTTTCTTTATTGTTTCATTTTTTCTTCTTTCTGCCTTTCCTCCTTATTTTTTTTTCTTTTTCCTTTCTTTCTTGCCTTCTTTCTGTTTCATTTTCTTTATTTCTTTATTCTTTTCTTTCTTCCATTTTTCCTTTTTTTAGGTCTCGGCTAGCAAAGGCTGCGCTTGCGCAGTCTCGCTCGCGAGATTTAATGACTTGGAGTAGTGGGGCTTTAACCCGCCCCTCTTCTCTCCTCTTCTCCATTGGCTGGCCTCTGAAATGCTGGTCAGCCATTGGAGAAGAGGTTTGTCTCTCCAAACAAGTCCCGTCTCTTTGCGATTCGGGGGCGTGTTTTTTCGATTCTTTCTCTGGGAGTGTTTAAACACGCCCCCGAATCCAAAAACGCCGCTACCTTTCTCCGAGGGATTTCTGCTTGACCTCGGAGAAAGGCAGTGGTGTCCAGGGCGATTCCTGCCTGAATCGGGAGGGTATATAGCAAGTAAATTCAGCAAACCGAAAATTATTTTTTACTAACTCGTTTAAAATTTGAAGACGTTCCTATTTTGTGACGTAGGGTTTACTATCTTTAACAAACCCGCCTCGCGTCGCTTAGTAAAATAAAACAAAGTCTCTCTATGTAGGTCTGTTTTGCATTGGGGCAATTATGTCATTTAAACCATTCCCGAGAGGCTGCCAGAAAACTCCACAACTAGGAGGGCCCAATCCTTAATTGCAGCTACATCTCAGAATTATGTAACCGGTCCTTAAAAACCGCGACAACTTTCCCCGAAAGTACCCTATGCGGACCAACGCTGACTGAAAGATTGCACTGGGGCATGCAAATATGCACTGCGGTACCCGGTCAATGCAAATTGTGTACCGATCCTCTGATTGTGGGGGGATGTCGCCGCTGGATTCTCCCTGCCAGGACCGTGGCCAGCTGCGGAGGTCGTCCACGGTGACCGGTTCGGGTAATGCAGGCATGAGTTACCAGGAGCCCGTCGCGGTGCGCAGCGGCGTCACTTAGCGGAACGGCGCAGACTCGGGGTTTCCAGTGGCCTATATTTAGTAAATAATCAGCAGCGACTAGAACCCGCACATCTAAGTACTATAAAAAGATGTTATTAGCAGCAGTTCCCGCACCAACCTGTCGGGGCAGATACCCTGCACCTGGTCACAGGGGAGCCAAGACTACAATATGATGCCAGGCTCTTCGCAGCGCTGTCCTCCACCCCCTTGCATCCTCCATACCCGGGAGGGCCAAGCATGCCGTGCGTGACGGGAAAGCTGCAGCTAGTACCGGCCGGGACCTAAGGGATTAAGCGTCTCTGCCGCTGGCTGCAATGAAATTAGGCCCGCCATGGCGCCGGTGTTTGCTCAACAGACCTCCAGCCTTTAACAGTTCACTAGGAGTTCACTCGGCTGAGATGCGGTGGGGGAGGTGCCCGTCACGCAGACTGCCAGAGGGCGCACCCTTTTCTCATGCCCTGGGAACATCCAGCCAGACTGCCAGAATCAGCTGGCTGGAGGCAGCTGCGACGGGAGACACCCCCTTCCCAGACCGTACTACTCTGGAGGGGGCTGGGGAGGTGTGCCTGAAAGGCTGCGCAGCTTCTCGTGCTTAAAGTCTCTCTATCACCCCACAGAAGCCCAGGCTGTGCTCTCGCCCTGGAAAGGAGTGATGCGACTTCAAGCAGAGAAAGTTACAAAGAGCCGGAGTGAGGACAGGAATGCAGAGTGCGACGAGTGATGTCAGAGGGCCGAGACCATTGCATTTATGCTATGTATGTAGCTGCTAAACTTTTTCTTGAATTCTGACGCATTCCCAAAGAGTGCTTTACATATTACATCGTATTTTCTTTCTTGAGCTGACCTGTAACACATCTCTGTATAATGTGGGTTGCAAACTAGTATTGTTTCGCTTCCGTTGGGACAGTTGGGGTAGCACACGTTTTTATTATTTGGAAATATAAAGGTTGGCGCTGAACCGAGTTGTGTCCCGATGACAAGGACCCACATGCAGTATTCCAGCAGGAAGGTCCTTTTACTTTTTTGACCCTACTTTGTTCTTTTGCCCTCGTCATTGTTAAGTGCATACGTTATTTGTCCTCAAAGTTGGGACTTGTGCCCTTTAAAATCAGTAACTCATGTTCTCCTGGCCAGATCAGTAGGAAGTGGGCCTTGTTTCAGGAAGCTATTTTACTTAACCCTTCTATTTGGTTATTCCAGTTTCTGTGGACTTTATTGTAAAAGCTATCTCTTTAAAAATATATATATTTCTGAAGTGTGTATTGCATCAGAAGCAAACAAGGGAAGCTGAGTGTTGTCCATCCACAAACTGATAGCCAGTACATTTGGATACTTTGCAGTATATATGTGTGAGTGGGTTGTGCTGTTAGATGTTGAGTATTTTGTTCTCTTACACATTTATTGTAGTTTTGGAGTGAGTTGTTTCTTATAGCTATGGCATATGGTAAGCAGCTCTCTGGTTTTCAGAAACGAAGGATGGTGGTGTTCTGACACATTCTAACAATGTAATTTGTGGTGCATCTGTGATCGTCTAGAATTACTTATCAGTGACAAGCAGCAGTGTTTCTGTCTTCACCCGCCTTGAGTTGTGGAATGCATCCTTAAAAAGCCTTTGTCGCTCTTTTATAGCAGCTCCACATTGAACAGTATGTAGCAGCAGGGTGCACGGAGACAAGCACTTCAAAACCTGTTTTTCTTCAAAGCCATCCTGCTTATCTTGTTATTTATTAATTTACAGTGGAAAATCACTGTTAATCTTCTTGCTTTTAAAATTCCACAGAGTGCTAGTGGATTCATGTTCACTCCCTCTATCCTCCATCACCTCTTTCCCCCCTCCCAATCAACCCAAGACAGATCGCCCTCACATCCAAACATGCTTTATTTAATCGCTCTACATAGTGCATGTTTTCGTCCCCCCCACCTCAGGAACCTTGTCACGAGGAGAGCCGCTGCAACAGTATACAAGGGGCCGACTGGTGGGAGGCACGAGACATCACGGACAATATCTTTTGTGATTCACAGGAAAACGAGTGGACGACAACAGCAGGAGACGCCGATACGGACGTATACCCCTTTAACTGGGGATCTCCTTCTGGTAACCACGCCCCTTTTGATGACGAGGAACTCGCACACCCAATAAAGACGGAGGAAGACCGAGCTATGGGGTGTGGCTACACCGGAGCGGGAGAAGTGAGAGCGAGTGGAGCAGTGGAGCGGAGAGCTGAAGACGAGAGAAGCAAGGAGACGAGAGGGACGCCGTCGAAGGAGGATAAGTCGGAGACAGGAGTACTCCGCACCTACGCATCGCCGAGCCGCGCCCAGGAAGGAGCGTGGCTGACCCAGGTACGTGACCGTTTCACGGGCTGGGTCGGGAGGCGGGAGAAGGCTACGAAGTAACACCGGGGCTTCTCGCCGCCTCGACTATCTCTAACTTCTTTTGTTCACCCCCCCCCTTCACTTGCACTTCCTCTCTTGTTCTCACACCGGTAGAGTTGGATACTGTTTAGTTAAATTCACCTGAGCACCGGAGTGTCCCCTTCACCTCCCCGGGCCCTTTGACCAGAGGTCAATTTGAGCGTCGTACTGACCCCCGCCTTTGTTCTTTGTTTCTTCCTGTGTTGGGGCGGCTGCCGCTGGGAGTTGGCGAAACATCACGCACGGGAGAAGAGTGTATCCTTCCCCAAGAGAGAAGCAAGTGGAACCATCCCCTGAGGCCAAGGACAGAGACTATCTCAAGACCCCCCCTAGGGACCGGTTGGGATCGCAAACTGGATACCAAGCGCACCACTTTCCCCTTGAGAATAAAACCTTCGTTAACCAAACGCCGTGTGCTGCGTTATTCTTCCCAACCGCTCACAAACCTGCAAGCACTTTTCCTTTTAAAAAATAGCAGAAGGACTACAATTTTACCTCACCTGAGTACACAGAATGACAGTGCTCCTCAGCAGAGAATTACAGAAGAGACAGTAAGAACATAAATAAAATGCAATGTTTAAAGTCAGCAGCATGTCTGTGTGGCTCTGTGTAAGTGTGGGTGGCTCTGTGTAAGTGTGTGTGGCTCTGTGTAAGTGTGTGTGGCTCTGTGTAAGTGTGTGTGGCTCTGTGTAAGTGCGAGTGGCTCTCTGTGTGTGTGGGAGGCTCTGTGTGTGCCTCTGTGTGTGTGGGTGGCTTTTTTTGTAGGTGGCTCTATGCGTGGGTGGCTCTGTCTGTGTGTGGGTAACTGTGTGTGTAGGTGGCTCTGTGTGGGTGGCTCTATTTGTGTGTGGGTTGCTCTATGTGAATAGCTCTGTGTAGGTAGCTCTGTGTGGGTGGCTCTGTGTGTGTGGGTGGCTGTGTGTGTGTGGCTCTGTGTGTGGGTGCAAATGCAATAGGTCTCGCATTTGAGAGAGATTAAGTTATTGACATTGTAAATAACAATGCAGTTTCTTTAAATGTTTTAAAAACAAAAACAGAAACAAAAATAATGTCAGGAGCAATGCCAATAGCTCTAACTTTAACAATGCCGAGACCATTGCATTGTAAATGCTTGTTTTTCTTTTGTTCTTTCTTCCTTGCCTTTTTTTTCATGCCTTTTTTCTCCCTGTGTCAAGAAGAGCCTAGCAGCCAAAGCCATATCAATTGTCATTTTTAGATCTGTTTTAGACAAGACTGTTTGTTTTTGCTAAACACATGTATATAGCATAGTTACCTACAGGGGTTTTCAGACAGACTTCATCCATTTGGTCTGTGGTTGTGTCATTCATATTTGTCAAGGGACAATGTGTCAGGCTTCTTGAGCCATTGGCTGGCTTCACTACCAGCTGCAGCATGCTGCCCTTTCTTAAAGAGCACATCCAGAGACGAAGTAGTTTGCTTCAGTGTCAGGGACTACTATGGCAATGTGTGCTTTTTTTAGACCCAACATATTTTTACCTTCAGACAATGTTATATTTTACATTAATGAGGTACTGGCAGTTTCACAAACAATATAGTTTTGCAAAGACCATGACAAAACAAAACAAAAATTGCCAAAGGGCTTGCGGACAATACCAGACCTTTGTCTTTGCCAAAGCTTGTTGTATTTTTTTGCAATTTATATAGCAAAAACGAGACCCAGGAGCATCAGAGTGCTTTACATGAGCATTATCTCACAATAGATCAAGTCAGAATCATTAGGTCGAGCCTATAGCAGCACGCATGTGCTGCAATAGGAAAACGACCTCTTGGAGCTGACCACAACTTTTCACACGCTCGTGCGTGTGTAATTTTTTTAGATGACAGCCTATTGGCCTTTACGTGTGTCTTTTTATCAAAGACAGCAGGCAATTGGCCACAGGCGGGTGCATTGCTCCGCTCATGGCCTATTGGTGTCCGTTACCCGCAGGCCCGACATCTGTTTGCAATTTTCGTGCACAGAGGCGTGTGCGATAATAGGAAACAGATGTCTTGGTGTGGCGCGCGCACCACTCATTTTAATTGCAATTCTGTTGTTGCTAGATTAAGAAACACTGGATTTCACATCTCCCCTTGGTAGCAAGAAAGTTCTCTTTCACTGGAGAGATGATCTGATGTCTGTTCATGACAAATCACCGAGCCCCGTCTGTCCCTTCCTTGACTGGAGAACGGGCAATCCATCATCATAAAATAAACTAAAGTAACTTCCAGAAACAGGTGTCAGCTGTCGGACATTTTTCGCCGTGGGGGCCTCTCGGAATCTGGCGTTCCTCAAAAACATGGACACAACCTTTCGGCAGTTTGGGGCGCGCGGCCCTGTGGCGACAGTCTGTGTGACTAGAGTTACCTTGAAGAGTGCATCGAGGTGATGTAAAGATAAAGGCTGCAGCCCGGGCGGTCCTCGAGGGGCAGCAACAGGAGCACGTGCTGCCCGGTACAAAGGAAAGGACTTTCTGACAGAGGTGTTGTAAGTGCGACACTGCGCCCTAGGAAAACCAGCATGATGCTTTATTTATCCTGATGCTTGTGACAATCTAGGTGCTGTTTTAGTTATTTAACCTCATGGGAGGAGGAGGAGGCTGGGGGTGGTTCTACGTCGTGGACTGGAACCCCCCAGGGCCCTGATTGTTCTGATAAAGAGGTATTTTCATCACACCCTTTAATTTGAGTGGAATGTAGCCCATTACCAGTAAGTGCTCACTTCCGCACCCGAAACACGGTCTCTATCCTTTCCCCAACTGGCTTCTTTAAACCCCGATTTTCTTCCATAAACATATGCAGCAAATCGCAAACTAATTTTATTTCACTTTTCACAGGGTGCCACGTTGTTTCATTATGTGACACTATCAACCTTTTCCGTTTTTTTCCCGTCAACAGCATGTTGTATTCAGGGGCTTGTAGTTTTGCTTTTAATATTCTTATGGGCTCAAAATCTCCAACATGGAAAGTGAGGTTTGCTAAACAGGTGTCACATATGACATGGAGACTATTGGTATCTATAGTTCAACATTGTACAATGTGTTCTAGTTTATGGCAAAAAGATCTGCTCGCTTCACACACAAAACCAAAGGTATTTTGTAAGAGTTCGCTCTTTCATTAACATCACCAATTTAAACAAGCACTGGCAATGCCAAACATTTTTGGCTTTTGGACTGGCCAATTACAGCTGGGCCAACAGCAGTGGAATATTGAATTCCTCAGGGAACATTTAAAGCATGGCTGCAGCCGAAGAAGCTTTCCCTCACAAAAAAGTGTCCACAGTCCGAGGTCCCCTCCCTGCAGAACAGCAGGAGTAATAATGCAAACCTCTGCCACTAAGGTATGAGTGGCATGTTGGTTGCACATAGCTCTCTGGAGCAGGTGCTTAATCCACTGATGTGCGTGTATAGATGCTTGAGTGAGTGAATCTGCCACCACTCCAACCTACGTCAAATTCCTTTAAAAAAAAAAACAACAAAAACTAATTGAGATATGGAACAAAATAATAGATATCAAAAGAAAATGTTAGGTACAGTAAATACATTCATGGCAGGAAAAATAATCACATGGGTTAACCAGTTGTAAACTATACAATCATTTGGGTGAGTCCATGGTAGGAAACTGTAGACAATATAGGATGTCGCTGCAGCGAGGTGTAGTGTACTAAATTGACAGGTGACTCTGTAGTACCAGTGGGATGTGGAGGCCGCAGCACTGTTCATTGAGGAGGTATCAGAGTAAGCCACCAGCAGCAGACATGTCCCATGTGGGTCCCAGAAGTCTTTAGGGCAGGATACGGGATGCAACTCCAGAGCATATATTTCAACCTGTCCATTACAATATATCATATCATGCAACCAGTGGTCATGTTTGGAGATGTTTTTTTTTTGCATCCAATGAATAGCCACTCTACTTTTAACCAGTATTAAGGGCACAGCTTCAAATCAATGGGTCCCCTTGAGAGCACCTACGCGAGACACCAACAAGGCAACACAAGGAGGGTGGGGGATAGGATAGATCCCACCAGGTCACTCAGTAGACCAAACATCCTGGACTAGTACTCAGTCATCCTAGGGCAGTACCACGCGACCTGCAAGAAGCCCACATTAATAGAACAACATTTCTTACAAGGAACTGGAGAGGCATCTGCAAATTTGGCCAAATGCACGGTAGTGAAATTGAGACGGTGCAGACATTTAAAGTGTCTATGTTTATGACGATATGTGAGAGGGTCGTCTTGTACCTGTGCACAGCATTTGTCACGGGGCAGTGTCCCCAGATCTCTCTTTCAGTCCAACCTGCTTCAATGGGACTGTCCCAGGGTTTGGAAAATGATTTTTGCGTACAGAAACATAATAGATCGGCTCATGTCCCCTCTTTGCATCTAATGCGTAAGTGCTTCAAATTCAGGTGATGGAGAGGGTAAGCAACGCGCTGTGGAGCGTAGTCGATAGTAGATAAAGTAAGCATGGGACATGGTCCTGCATGGCCTAGAAAACTGGCCAGACTATTGAATTCCCCCCTAGGGAAAAAGTCACCCGGAGTGTCAATATCTGCCTGCATTAAAGTGCGTAGTGTTAGTCTTTCTAAAGGGGGGAGGAAGCAAGGGATTGTACCCAGCCGAAAGAAGCGGAGAATATGAAATTAGTTGGTTCTCACCAGGCCACACATGTCATTCCAACCGTGTCAATATAGTTCATTTGTACATAGGGTTTCTTGCAAAGTGCACTCACTGGAGGTTTGGGACGCATGATGGTAGGCTCGATTTGAGCATGCATCGTCACTTCAGTGCTCTGGAGTCAATATTTAAAATAGTGCACCTATACCACACCATAATAGGCCTGCAAGCCCGGTACTGCCAGACTGCCGGCTTTCATAGGCTGGTGTGGTGGTGCTGGGGACGGGGACAGCGGCCTATACTTGGGCCGGACAAATAAAGGGACGCGACTACTCTCGGGTGTGGTCCGGCCGTAAGGTCACGTGCAACCTCGGCCCGTTTATTATATACCACCGTGACCGCGCCCGTTCACGAGGGGTGCGTGCGTATGCCTTAGCACGTAAGGGCTGGGTGGCCCTGTACATCCCTCCAAACCTTTAGCCGGCCAAACATATTAAAACTGTATAGAAGGAACCAGAGAGAGAGAGAGAGAGAGGGAGAGAGAAAGAAAGAATGAGAGAGAGAGAAAGAAAGAGAGAGAATGATTGCACATGTGTGTCCACAGTCTTTTTAGCGCTTTCTCCTTGTTCCCATCCACTCGACAGGCATAGTCCTTCAGCTTTTTGTCTGGGAGCCGGATTCGGCCTTAGCTGGTACCTTTGACTCCGACACCCTGGCTCTTGGGGTGCAGGGTCCACACTGCCATGGGGCCCCTCGGGCCGGACTCTTCTCCGACCTTTCCGCGGCTGGCGTCCCTCGAACGTTCACCACGTTCCTCCGACCCTCGCTTCCTGACTGCACGGATGATCGGCCACCCCCTGGTCTTCGCCATCGTCCGGGTCGCCTGCTCCTCCCGACATGTTACTCGGTATCACCCTAAACCATGACACGTTCCTTACGACAGTGTGTCGCCCCCACTGCGCTGTGATCATCGTTCCCTGCACTTGGGTTACTACCCAGCTTTCCAGCTCATAGGGTGTTCGGAACTTCCAGCCAGGGTGCCGATCCTTTAGGATAACTTTCGACCCCACTTGAATGTCCGGGACTCTGGCCCCTCTCTGCGTCGAGGCCTTGTCGTTGTTCTGCTGGCGTTTTTGCTGTGTTCGCACCGGGTCCTGGTCCGGAAGCATCCAGGTACCCGCATCGGGGATGAGATCTCGCGGATGGCGTTTCAGGAGTAGCGTTTCCGGGGCACACCCGGTCGTCGCATGTGGCGTTTGCCGGTAGGCGAACAGGAACTGGTGGAGGCATGTTTCCAGATCTTGATGTTGGTCGACCCCTATGCGCATGGCCCTGTTGAGGTTTCTCATGAAACGCTCCACCTCTCCATTGGCCTGCGGCCACTGGGGCATTATTCGCCGGTGTTTGACTCCTCTGCGCCGTAGAAAGTCCTGAAACTCCTGCCCTTGGAAAGGCGGACCATTGTCCGACTTCATCTCTTCCGTCAAGCCAAATGTTGCAAACACCTTCTCCAGGGCGGGTTGCACCTGCGTGAATCCTGTGGAAGACACCAGTTCTACCACCGGGAACTTCGTGCACGCATCCATGATGACCATCGTGTGCCGTCCATCTGGAAAACTGCCGAAGTCGATGCTCACCTTCGTCCAGGGCGTGTCGCAGGGATCCTCATTGATCACCGGGGCAGGAACAGGGTCGGCCCTGGTTATTGCGCAGGAGTGACAGGTCCGTACTTCATCATCGACTTGTCTATCCATGCCCGGGTACCATACTTTGGACCGGAGTCTCGCCTTCGTCTTCCCGGCCCCTTGGTGGCCTTGATGCGCTATTGACACCAGACGCCTCTGGAGGCCATGCGGGACTACAATGTTCTGGCCTCTCAGCACTAGGCCAGATTCGCCTATGCTCAGCTCGTGCCGCACCTTCCACAGCTGTTTCCTTGCATTCTGTTCCTCTTCTACCAGGCCTGCCACTCCGTCTAGGAACCTGTGCCAGCGACCCGTGGCAAGAGCGTCCTTAACCCGCTGGAGCATGGTGTCTTGCTCCGTGGCCTCGCACATCTCTGCCTTGGTGATTGCCAGCGGGCACGCGTCTTCTTCCACCATCTGCACAAAGGCCTCTGTCAGTAAGCTGTCGTCCGACGGGACGCGCTCGTCCCCAGGCGGGGGGTGTCTCGACAGGAAATCAGCCGGGTTGTTGGCCCCCGGGTGGTAGATCAGTTGGAATGAGTAGGCCTTTAACTGCACCGCCCACCTTTCGATCCTCGGGGGTGCCAACCTGTTTGATCCGTTGAAGAGTGGCACCAGCGGTTTGTGGTCCGTGATGACTTTGAACGGGTGTCCGAATAGGTACAAGTGAAAGGGCTGGCAGGCCCAGCGAATGGCCAGGGCCTCGCGCTCTATCTGTGCGTACCGTGTTTCGGTTGGTGACAGCGCCCGACTGGCGTACAACATGGGAACATACACTCCTGGCCTTGCTTCCTGTAGCAGCACCGCGCCCAGCCCCACCGGGCTGGTGTCCACTACCAACTCTGTGCTCCGTCCCGGGTGGAAATATGCCATCGTTGTTTGGTCCCGAAGGGCCTTCTTCACCTCTTGGAACACTGCGTCCTCCCGTGGTGTCCACGCCCATGGCGTCCCGGCCTTTGTCAGCTGTCTCAGGGGCTCTGCCAACGTGGCTAGGTTCGGCAGAAACCAGCCGCAGTAAGTAGCCATGCCTAGAAAGCTTCTGATTGCCGTAAGACTTTGTGGCACGGGTGCATTCCGGATTGCCGCCACCTTCCAAGGGTCCACCTTCAGCCCCTCCCTGGAGAACACATACCCGAAGAAGTCGACCGAGCTCTGGTAGAATGCACACTTCTTCTTGTGCAGCGTGAGGCCACAGTCTACCAACCGCTGCAGTGTCGCCCGAAGCCTAGCGTGGTGTTCTTCCAGGCTCCTGGAGTAGATGAGGATGTCGTCGCTCAGGTTGATCACTCCAACGAGTCCCGACAGAGTTTCCTGAATCACATTCTGAAAAACCTCTGCCGCCGATGACACTCCGAAGCTGAGCCGGGTGTACCTTCTCAACCCCACGTGCGTCGAGAAGGTGGTAATGTATCTGCTCTCCGGGGCCAACTCTTGTTGGTGGTAGCCCGAATTGAGGTCCAATTTTGAAAACCATTGCGCCCCGTTCAGATCCGCAACGATGTCGTCCATCGTCGGGGTCACATGCCACTCCCGTCTGATGGCTTGATTGGGAAGTCGCATGTCCACACATAGGCGAATCGCGCCTGGCTGCTTTGGTTTGGGCGCCACCACTAGGGGAGATACCCATGGTGTGGGCCCGATACCTTTTCGATGACGCCCAAGTCCTCCAGTGCTTGCAGCTCTTTCTCCACCAGCGGGCGGATGTGCAGCGGTATCCTTCTGTGCCGGAGCGCCCTTGGTTGTATGCTCCTGTCTATGTGTAGCTTCACCTGTAGGTTCTTTAGCTTCCCTAACCTCGTGAAGAGCTGGGGAAAGTCTTTCAAGATGTCCTCTGCATGGATCTCATGCACCTGCTTGGCGAAAAACACTAATTTGAGGTCTTCCGCCGTATGGCAGCCTACGAGCATTCCCGTGCCACCCTCCGTGACATGGAACATCGCCGTCAGCTTGTTTGCGCCACTGGCGACTTCTACCTCGATCATGCCCCGCAGGGGAAGTGGCTCCGTCCCCCCGTACGTAAAGATTCTGGTTTTGCTCGGGGAGAGCCTCGGCTTCGGTTATAACCGGTCAAACTGGTGGGAATCCATGACATTCACAGACGCCCCTGTGTCTATCAGTGCTTGTACCGGCGAGCCATTGACTAGGATGTGACACATGGGTGGCGGACGTCTCTTCTTGCCTCCACGTCCTGTGAAGGAGATGACGAAGGCGTCGTCTTCATAATATGCAGTTTCTGGGGCTTCGCCAGGTAGCGCTCCTGACTCCCTATCCTCCAGCGTGAGGTGCTTCAGCCGTCCGGGTCGTCCGCATGGAGCGCTGCCACGTGCTCGGCCTCCTCGCCCTCGACACACGCTTGCATAGTGGTTGGCTTTTCCGCACTTTGCACACGCCTGCCCTCTTACGGGGCATCTCTCCTGGTCTCCATGATCGAAACCGCAATACCCGCACTTATTCTAGGATCGTGTCCCGGTACCTCGACGTGGTGTACCTCCGGGGCGCCTCTGTATGGCCTCCACCACTTCCTCCTTGATCCGCACTGGCTTGGGTGTCGCCGCCCCCGACGTATTCCGCAGCCTCACCGTTTCCATTTCTTCTGCGCGTTTGGCCGAGAGTTCGTGTGAGCGCGCTAGGATCAGGATTTCATCCAGTGATGTACCTGGTTGCCGCAGGATGAGGCGCCTCAATGACACAGCCTTGCATCCGGCGATTAGCTGCGCCCGGATCTCGTCATTTTGATCTATGCCCATACACGTGGCCGCCAGTTTCCTGAGCCTCGCATAGTACATGTCCATTGTCTCCGTCTCCCCTTGGGGAGCCTGCCGTAGTTTGAACCTTTCGTAATCCGGGTTCATTTGGGGACCAAAGTACTTGTTGAGGGCTGTGATCGCGGCATCGTAGTCGTCCTCCCGTCCGGTGTTCGGTAACGACTCGAAAAGCTCGTAGAGCTTGTCGCCTCCAAAGTGCATCAGGAGGGACCTCTTCACCTTTCCATCGCTTTCACGCGTCCCCGTGAAATAGTGGTTAAGGCTCCCTAGCCCACGCTTCAACCGCGGCGCCGCGGTTGCCGGGTCCGCCAACTGACTGAAGGGTGGTTTAGGCGTCACCGAGGCGTGCGAGAAGACCGTCGGGGTTGGTTGGTCATCCGCCATGCTTCCGCTCTATGTGCCCCTGTCTCGCACTGCCAGGCACCGTGAGAGAGAGGATTCCGTCGACTCTTGCTCAGTTCCACTGAACACTGTGTTTGCACTTGACCGTGATACCGCTCGCGATGCCACTCCCTTCTCACTGCCTCCAGTTGCTCTGTGTTATTCTTTTTTTTTCTAGGCCTCTGTGGGTGTGTTGGCAGGCCACTGCCTCTTCCCTGCTGTTGAACCACTTTATTTCTATATCTTTTCCTTTTCCTTTTGTGTGGCAGGTGGTACTTTGCCCCTCAATCTAGCAGTGTCCCCTCCAATGACACCAAGGCAGTCTCTGCACCCTTGCTGGGCCCTTGACAGCCTCTTTATCCTCCTGCCTTCCCTGGAGCACCACACGATACTCTTAGCTGTCCTGGCCCCTTCGCGTGTATAGCGCCAATCCCTCCAGCGCTCTGGCGCTGCACACGCGTTGGGCCGATGCTGGCACAGCTGCTCGTCTGGGGGCCCACGCACCGCTTGCTTCTGGCTCGCGCCGGGGGTGCGCTCTCGGCGGGGAACACCTTCGCTGCCACAGGACCGCTCGAGCCTCGACCACACCTTCACCGCGCACCGCTGTCTCCTCTGGACAGCAGAGACGAGGGGCACCGCAACGGGGATCCGCTCCACACCTTCGTCGCCAGTGTGGTGGTGCTGGGGACGGGGACTGCGGCCTACACTTGGGCCGGACAAATAAAGGGACGCGACTACTCTCGGGTGTGGTCCGGCCGTAAGGTCACGTGCGACCTCGGCCTGTTTATTATATACCCCCGTGACCGCGCCTGGTCACGAGGGGTGCGTGCGTACTCCTTAGCGCGTAAGGGCCGGGTGGCCCTCTACATCTGGGTCAACTCACCCTATTGGGGACACGGCTGTTTAGCTCCCCAAAGGCTGCCAGAATTCTGGCAGGGATATTGGTAAAGATAAAGAAAGCCTTCAGGAGCACAATCATCTTAGGGGCATATTTTCAAGGTATACAACCTTTACAACGCAACTTTTACAACGCACTACATTTACAACGCATTTTTGACAACGCAACATCCACTACAACGCATTCCATTACATCGCAGGACACTACAACGCATTTTTAAAAACTACCTTTACAACGCATTCCATTACATCGCATACTACCTTTACAACGCATACCATTACAACGCATAATATTACATTAAAACCCCTACACTATCCAACACTTACCCTACTGTTGCACCCCCTGGAGTTAGAATAGTAATTTTTACCCCTATACTATCCAACACTTACCCAACTGTTGCACCCCCTGGAGTTAGAATAGTAATTTTTACCCCTATACTATCCAACACTTACCCTACTGTTGCACCCCCTGGAGTTAGAATAGTAATTTTTACCCCTATACTATCCAACACTTACCCTACTGTTGCACCCCCTGGAGTTAGAATAGTAATTTTTACCCCTATACTATCCAACACTTGCCCTACTGTTGCACCCCCTGGAGTTAGAATAGTAATTTTTACCCCTATACTATCCAACACTTACCCTACTGTTGCACCCCCTGGAGTTAGAATAGTAATTTTTACCCCTATACTATCCAACACTTACCCTACTGTTGCACCCCCTGGAGTTAGAATAGTAATTTTTACCCCTATACTATCCAACACTTGCCCTACTGTTGCACCCCCTGGAGTTAGAATAGTAATTTTTACCCCTATACTATCCAACACTTGCCCTACTGTTGCACCCCCTGGAGTTAGAATAGTAATTTTTACCCCTATACTATCCAACACTTACCCTACTGTTGCACCCCCTGGAGTAAGAATAGTAATTTTTACCCCTATACTATCCAACACTTACCCTACTGTTGCACCCCCTGGAGTAAGAATAGTAATTTTTACCCCTATATTATCCAACAATTACGCTACTGTTGCACCCCCTGGAGTAAGATTAGTAATTTTTACCCCTATACTATCCAATACTTACCTTAAATGCAATGTAATATTATGCGTTGTAATGGTATGCGTTGTAAAGGTAGTATGCGATGGAATGGAATGCGTTGTAAAGGTAGTTTTTAAAAATGCGTTGTAGTGTCCTGCGATGTAATGGAATGCGTTGTAGTGGATGTTGCGTTGTAAAAAATGCGTTGTAAGTGCATGCGTTGTAAAAGTGTGCGTTGTAACGACATACATCCTATTTTCAAGCAAGGAGTTAAAATTATCGCTAAAGCGGCGATAATGGGCTTGATAATATGCCCTTGAGAATTCCAATTGAAGCCCATGTTGCCACAAAAACATGGGCTTCTATTGGAATTCTCTGTGGCATATTATCAAGCCCATTATCGCCGCTTTAGCGGCAATTTTCTGCCACTAAAGCAGCGGTAATTTTAACTCTGTTTCTTGATAATATGCCCCTAAATAATCTAAATACGGCCTAGTAGGGGCAATGGCAGTCATATTCAACGTTCATCCTGTGTTTTGAGTACTTCTAGTGCTAAACCACATTTTCAGCCAAGTAGTTCCTTGAGGTCACAGGTAATGCGCACACCCAGTATCTCACCCCATTATTACTCCATGCCAAGGGGCATTCAAGGACGCAGGAGTCGTTCGATCCATCTAGGGAAACATCTCTGACTTTTTTCCTTTAAAATGGAGCCCTTAGTGACCGTTGAGCTGAAGACCCTCTCTATTGACCAGGGTGAGGTTTTCCCAGGGCCTCTAAATATACAGTTCCAGGTCAACTGCATATAGGGAGACTATAAGCGACGTCCCCTTACAGTATCCCATGTTCTGAATGAAAGTTCTGAAGGAAACATGCAAGTGGCTCTATCTGCAAGGCAAAAATAAGTGGGGATAGGGGACAGCCCTGACGGGTGCCTCTAGCGGTGGTGATAGTTTGTGAGTACTGTCCATTAAACCAAAGCCCAACAACCGGATGTACTGAAAAAAAAAACAAGCATTTGCAATGCAATAGGTCTCGAATTTGTGAGAGTTTAACCTATTGGCATTGTAAATGACAATACCTTTTATTTACGTGTTAAAAACCAACACATAAGTACAAGGCATTGCCATTTACGATGCCAATGGCTCAAACTCTAACAACTGCGAGACCTATTGCATTGCAAATGCTTGTTTTTTGTTATTTTAGGCACATGGAGATTGAGTGATGTGACTTGAATCACAGGATGTTGAGCTGCCGCCAGTACTCGAACCTGGTTCCATAGTTCCAAAGTTAGAAGCTCTGGCCATTAGGCTACATTCCTCCCCTCTGTGCCAATGGTGTTATCAAATGAATTGGTTAATTGAAGCAAATGAAGATTACAACAGCAGGAATAACTGATTTGCTAATAGAAACACGAGGAGCGAAATATGATGCCCAGCGTACCTTGAGCATGTCAGTTACTTTTATATTTCTGCTTTCAAACAAATTAAATGAGTCTTGGCCTTTCAAAAGACAATTATAAACACATTTGGGTCATTTTACATTGTTCTATTTACATTTGGTGTCTGCCATGTTTTACTTCCCACAAAGTCTGCTATCACACATGTCTGTCACTTGGCAACAAAAACAGCTCTTATTCTTAGCTCCCTGCATCTTTGTATTTCACATACTGACAATTACATCCATGCAATTTATCAAAGTAGAGCAAAGGGGGGTGTCACAATAACCAGACCAGGATCAATGCATGCGTCAGAGGGTGTAAAACTGTAGAAATGCAATGTTGATAACTGCAGAAATCATGCTTGAAGTGAATTTGGGTAATTTAGCGCCCGTCGTCCATCTTTGCTGTGTTGTTGTACTATATCACGTGATTAACTTTGCTATCTTATTCTCTACCAGAATAAAAGTTATTAGGGTCCACAAAGCAAGCGGAAAACCCTGTTGAATGCTCTGAATGAATTGTAATGTTCTCAAGGTTGAATGTAGCTGTCTCAGACTGAATACCATACCATGTAGCCATTGTGTCCCCATGCAGCAGACTATGTCCACCTAGAATCCCATGTAATGTAATAGTGGGAACATCTTCGCATGTATTCTATCACAAAGGTTCCTCTGTACTTGATCTCTATTGGTCAGAAGCATGAGCACCATGGACAAATGCTGTGAATGTGTGAACCTGTTCGCTAAAATACTATAAAAGAACGTGATGTTAGGAGAAAAGAAAAAAAACCTTTACCCACACTTAAAAGGATAATGTATGTCAGTTTTATTCCAGAAACCCCTCTAAATTCTTGGTTTCCTGTAACGTTTGGGCTTTGTACGCTGACTGATTCATTTCTATTTGACTAATTGCGAATTGTGCCTTTGTAACCCTTCAACTTGAGACTTTCGTGTGTGTCCTTTTTGAGTCTCCATGTGTTGGAGTAGCAAGGCTCTACTGAATTTGAATCCATCAGAGAGATGGGTCCATCGAGCAGCACCAAAGTCCGCATCGGGACTACACAGCTCTGAGTGGAGAAGAACAGTGCGCCCAGGAGTAAAGAAAGGTTTGGGTTTGCGCGCTCACATCTCATGGCTTCTTAAGCAGCTGTACAAAAAGTCCACAGACCTATGACCATAGTACCTCCACATAGGGAATATACAAAATTTTGCCATGAATGGCGCAATAGCTGTGCATGAAATCTGGATATAACTCCTTTGGAAATATATCTACATCCTCTACATCACAGGTTCAAGCGCAAGCAGAGGCGACTCGGGGGGCGTAGCTACCAGTGGTGCCGCAGGTGCAGTGCACCGGGGCCCATCGATCTCTGATAAATTCTGTATTTTACTACCACAATATCAAAGGGGCCATTTTCCTTGCTTGCATCAGGGTCCATCACATCCTTGCATGCTATGGCTGTGACTTACCATTCGATTATTCGTATGCTGATAAACTAAGCCTAGCTGAGATAAGTACTCTCCTGGTTTCATGACTTTGGCAGCAGTTAGGTCTGTGGTACGGTAAGTAGCATGTCAAGAACGCATGATGTGGTTTTTCACTATTCGTGGGTCGCTAAAATGAGTAGCAGTGAGGTGTGCAAACTCCCATTCTGGGGAGTTGAGGCTCGGCCTATGTCACCATAGAAGTAGCTGCATTGTGCCCTGTTATCATCTTATTATGTGTCCTCGGTGCTGTGGCATGGTTCCCCAGCAACTGTGGCTTCCACTTCTGGAATCCGGCCCAGGGATTCTGAGAAGTTGGAGTTTGTAATTAGTTGCTGAGGAGCACAGGCAGGCCAGGGATCGTTTGCATGTATCTTCAAGAAAGCCTGTCTATTTCAAAGACCCTGGGGCAGATTTACACGAAACTGACACATCTGTAGAGATGTGTCAGTCTCCCTGCACCAGCCTGCGATACCCTTGCCCCACCATGGATGCACCGTACTTACAATACAGCACACCATGGCGAAAGGATTAACAGATGCCTCAGAAATTCTGGCGCATCTGTTGGCACAAAAGTCACACATTGCATGTGTTGTGTCGCAAGCACAATGCAACTCCAGCAATGCATTTTGAGGCCTATTCTCACTACACTGTGTCACTCCTTACGCCTGCTTCAAGCAGGCGTAAGGTTTTGACGCAGTGGCGTCCTAGAAGTGGCCAGTGAAATCGTCACTTTTACCAGGCTTTCCTGCGTGGGAACGCCGACCCTGCATACATTATACCTGACGCAGTATGATGTGACGCAGGGCTTTACAACGTGACGCATCTCCCTAGATGCGTCACATTGTAAATTGGTCAAATTTTTTACGGCGCCGCTGCATCACAAAAGTGATGCAACGGCGGTGCAAAAGTATCGCAAGGGGCTTGTAAATCTGCCCCTAAGTGCTTCTGTACCTGCAAGGGTTTATGATTAATTGTGTACACTTATTTTATGCAGTTGAACATTTTATAAACGTGTTCAAATCTCGTCTGAATCAATACAGCTAAAGTGATGTTGCCATTGTGAGCCAAGAGACAATTCAGTTTGAGGGGTGCACTATAAAAGTGTTCAATATTATTATATATGGGGCCTTAGTTTCTCAAATAACCATAAATCAATGAGACCTTTCTTTGTTGTATCTGTTCTGAGAAAGAATCAATTCTGCTTGAAAATGTGTCAGGTAATGAAAGCAGGGCACACAAAAGTAAACTGATTTTTCCAGGATCAATCAGTTTGGTTAATGCGAGATGTTGGGATTCCAGTCTATGTTTTCCAAGACCAAAGTGTGTATTTAGGTACCTGATCATATCTTGTCATATGTTAGCCTTTACACTCATGTACAGTGCCTTGTGCAGCCTTGTTATACGAGTGACCACAGCTTCCAGGGAATGAGCAACAGTCCCTGGCAGGTTGAACATCAACATTCCATAACCATCGAGATAGGCTCACTAAACAAGTAATTGCATTACTACAGTACTCTCTATTAGAAATTAAAGTGTAACTCATTTTTTGAGAGTTCATTGCATCAAAGAATCATATATTAGTGAACAGTCTATAAAATATATAATTACGGACCAGGGTTACTTTGAAGATTTTTGAAAAAACACGATAAGTGCAAAGGAAGTAAATAACATTGTTTTAAGTTTCTTAATACAATTATTAACAATATTTTAATAATATCAATGTTATTTTTCTGCTACTGGAGTAATTCAAACAAGAGACCAAAATCAATAAAACTAAGGTTATGGGCAAACCACACATATTTTTATATAAGCTTTATTAATAATTATATAACATACTATTGAAGAAGATCCATGAGCTGTAACGTAATTGCACAAACATAGGGTGAGTATAATGCTAAGAAAAAATGTGATATACATATAGCATTTCTGGGACAATTTGGGGGTATCGAATTACAACTCCCTATGTTGGTTTTGTTGTTAGTGAGATGGTAGACCATGTGAGTGTTCAAGATATGTCCTGTGGTAGATGGGTTAGGATGTGGCCATAGTTACTCGGTATGGACACATCTTATGGTAGGTCTAATCGAGGAGGGGAGTCCTGTCAGATCATGAGAAGGTATGTATATCGTCTGATGGATTGTATATCACATAGGTGTATCACAATTGGAACAAACACAAAGCTTGGGGGAAGGAGAGGGAGAGGGAGGCCCAGTAAGATTACGAGTACAAAAGTAGGATTGTAGTGTCCTAGATAGCAGTGCAATTGTGTAGCCAAGGGGAAGGGGCGTTGTTGTTGCATTCCATGTATTTATCTAGCGTTCACCACACTACCTTTGATAAATTGGGGTTGTTTGAAGATTCATCCTGGGAGTTCTGGGCTCACCTTAGATAGGTCATCCATGTCCACCATGTGCAGTGACGTATGTTGGAGAATGATTTCCATTCTGATAGAATGATTTCCGCAATTGTTAACAGAAGGTCTAACAGAGCCATGTCATTGGGCTTGAGATTAGGAGCAGTCAGAGAGGCCCAAGGACCCAGGGCAATCATTGGGAAGTTTAGGAGAATAGGCGTGTTAAAAAGAGTGGCTCTGCGCACCTTCAGGAAGAGCCTCAAGACCTGGCTCTTCGACTGATCCAGAGCTGCAAGCAGTGCCTTGAGAACCTCATGGGTGAATAGCGCGCTTTATAAACCCCTGATTGATTGATCAATTGATTGATTGTTTGGCTAAATGGTTCTGGGTCGAGAAGCAATAGGAATTCAGGAGGTGGCAACTGAAGAAAATATGTTCTTGGGAGCCTGCAGATAATTTGCAGTTCCAACAACTTTCTCTGAGCTTTAGCTTGTGAGACTAGCTGAAGTCCAGTGAAGAAAGTTCATTGTAAAGAATTTTGACTGTAGTTGGAACATTGCTGGGCTCTTAGGAAAGATGAAAATTAAAGAATGGGTTACCTGGATAAGTAACTTTGATGTGGTAATGCTGCAAGAAACATGGTGCACACGTGTTCAATTACTGGAGGGCTTTTTCTGTCATAATCTTATTGCACCATCTCCTGCTATGAGGCGACATAGTGGTGGTCTATCTATCTGGGCAAAAATCTCCAAGGACGTGAAAATTGAACCACTATATGTGGTCAGCAAACACTTGATAGCTGTGAAATATGTTGCAAGGTTAAAGATTTGTTTTATAAACTTTTATAACAATGATTTCGTTAACCATCCTAATCCCACTTTTTTAGAATTGTTTAATTTTATTGATGAAATTGCAAATGGAGAAAAGTATGGCCAATTTGATGGTATTTGTGTTGGCGGAGATTTCAATGCTCACATTCATTCTATATCCCCGCCTTGTAGACGAGGATCTGAACTATTGAACTTATTATATTGCAGGGATTTAGACGATGTAATGGGTCACAGTGGAATTGCTGAGGAAAAGGCACCGGCCCCCACCTATATTGGCCGCGGTAGTTCAACAACTATTGACTATATGTTTACCTCCTCCCTCCTTAGTGGTGTGTTACTTAAATCTGAGGTTGTCAGTAGCTCATATAGCGATCACCTGCCAATAGTAATTCACCTTAAATCCATTAAAAAACCTATAGGCCCACATGAGGTTGGGGCCTCAAACATTACTGTATCTACAGACAGGCTTAGGATTGTATGGAGAGGGATTGATAACCAAGAGATTCTAGTTAATGTGATTAAGAATCACCCTCTATTGATCTCTAACTGCTTAACATTCGGCGGCCCTGACATAATCAAGTCCTTCTGTGATTTATGTGCAGCTATAAAAAGGGCAATCTCCAAACCCCTAAAAAAGAATATCATAAACAACCACAGATGGTTTGACACTGATTGTTCGAGGGCAAATAGAGAGCTCAGAAAGGCCTTGGAAGCTAAACCCCGAGATGTGTCCCTTGTCAGATCATTACGCCTTAAATACAAACATACATTAAAAGTTAGATCTGAGGAGCTGTTAATAAGCCACTGGGACAATCTCACTAAAACTGTTGCTCTAAAAGACTCGACAGGGTTTTGGAGAGAAGTAAAGAACTTGAGAGCCCTGGGCAGTAACATTACCCCGATAAACTGCAATATCACAGGTGATTCATGGGTCAATCATTTTTCTAAGCTCTATGCTGCGGTTGGAGACCTAACCGAGGATACTTTCCCCGACAGTACCATAGTTATAACATTAGAGGAGGTGGAGGATGCCATTGCCAATAGTGCTGGCAATAAGGCCCCTGGCCCAGATGGCCTGTCCATTGACCAGATAAAATCTAACATCTGTATCTGGGCCCCCTTACTCTGTAACCTTTTTAATAACTTGAGTAAGAAATCCATCCCCTCGACATGGACCAACAGTACCATTGTACCCATTTTTAAAAAAGGAGATAGGATGGACCCGGGGTGTTATCGACCAATATCCTTGATCGATAACACCCTGAAGGTCCTCGGAAGGGTTCTATTTAATAAAATTAGTACCTGGGCAGATGAGAACTCTATTATCCACCGTTGCCAGTTGGGCTTTAGGAGTAAACTTGGCACGGTGGAACAATGCTTGAATCTTAATCTCCTAATGGCCAAATATACAAGAGCCAAACAATCCCCTTTATATTTCGGTTTTATGGATTTAAGTTCAGCATTTGATTTTGTATACCGTTCCCGCTTATGGTCCATTCTTTTAAATTATGGTTTAGATGAACCTTTAGTTCACTTTTTGGCCAACCTCCATTGCAATTTGAAAGCCCGAGTACGAATAAATAACGAAGGTGAGGTTTCAAATGATATTTTAATTGGCAAGGGGGTGAGACAAGGCTGCGTCCTGGCCCCCTTGCTTTTTATATTATACATTAATGAACTAACTAACTCCCTATGTAATCTGACAAAGGATGTCCCTATCACTAAACAGAGACCTATCCCGGCGTTACTTTACGCAGATGATGCGGTCCTTATGGGCCGCACCCCGAATGCTCTGCACATTTTAATCTCGGGATTTGTTAATTATATGTCTGATCTTGGTTTGTGCACTAATTTTAGCAAATCTTTTATAATGACCTGCGGCCCTAAAAATTATAAAATCCCAAAGATTGTGATAGGCCAAAACATTTTAAAAAGCACATGCACTTTCCCTTATCTGGGTCTACTATTCTCTAATAGCGGTTCATGGCAACCCCATGTTGCAATGGGGAGGAACAAACTCTCTAAATCCATTAATTCTGTCACCTCTCTTCGTCAACCCCGTCGGGCTGATGTGGTTTCCAGTTTATTACATATTTATCGGACTCAATGTCTTCCAACTGGAACGTATGGAGCAGAAGTCTGGGGGTTCTCGAACTGTTCAGAATTACAAAGAGAAGAGAATAGATTCTGTCGGAAGATCCTGGGGGGGGTTATTAGTGCACCGACCTTCGTATGTCATAAAGAACTAAAATTGCATTATATTGAGGATTTCATAAGAGCTAGACCTGCATTATTTTGGTTAAGGATTTGGCAAAACCCAGCAGCTTCCCTTTCCCGTGAGATCATTATGGATTGTTTGAAATGTGAGAACTCGAGCTTAATTCCCTGGATAAACGCGGTGGAAAGGAGCCTTGTGAGTGTCAACTATGGTCACCTCTTTACAGATCCCAACCAGATTGACCGCTCCCATAAAAACCTGGTGAGAAGGGCACTCTATCAATACTTTTATAATGAGAGGGAAAGAGTGGACTCACTGAAATTATCTACAACAAACTACCTAATGATCCGGGAGTTATACACTGAATCTCCGACGTTACCTGAGCCCTATTTACGCAAAAATTTGGGCAGGTGGAACAGGGGCTTATTATTTAGATTTAGGGATAGGAGCATTGTAAACCTTATCTGCTTTCCATTGGGCTACACCAAAAATCTGGAAAAATTACATTGCCCTTGTGATCTTGGTGGAACCCAGAGTATACTCCATTTTACTTTTGGCTGTGGTTTTTATAGGAAATATACAAAGTATTACCTAATCCCTTATTGCAGGAAATATGATTTGACTGACCATAATCATGCTTTTAGACACTTTTTAACGCTTGGATCGGACAAATTAATTTTTAGAGTCAGTGGTTTTCTTAATGCAATTGTACGTTCACGTAGGTCTTTGAAAATTGAGTAATTTTGTTTATATATGCACTACGCACTTTAAAGCTTAATTTGCACAAACCTAATGCACTTATCTGCTTTGCCTCTATAAAGTTAGTAGTTACATTTCTGCACATTTTTATATATTGCACGTATGATGGCCTAATGTATAGTCTAGTAAGATGGTATAATTGTATTTTAATTGTTGCTCTTGTAAGTTATATTTAATATGTCATTTATTATTAATTTGCGGACTAACACTGTAGTGTTAAACTGTGTATTTTAATTCAGGTTTTGTGCTTTTATGGATGGTTTTGAAATCCGAATAAAGTCTATTTGAATTGAATTGACTGTAGGAGGTAAGGTGCAGTTTTTTGTGTGTTTTTTTGGAGGGAAGGGGCAGTTTTTATGTATTGTGCAGTCTAGCCTATTTTTCACCATTTTTCATCTGTGATGTAGTCGACAATTCCAGGTTCTAAGTGTCTGGAGTCTAGATATGGTTTTATATCTTTTTGAAGCCATGTGTCCTGAGGAGTGCCATCAGTCGTGAGAGGATAGTTGGATGTTCATCATGCTAAAATTTAGACAGTTGTACTTTAAGTTTTAGGATGCTGTAGAAATCTAGGTTAGATAAGTTATATAATCTTTGGAGCTCTGCAAAGGAAAGTGGATTGCTATTTGTGTCATATACATCTCTCATTAGAGTCATGCCTTTGGAAGCCCATGATGCACATAAATTATCAATAGCCTCAGCCTTGATTTTGAGGTTGTGCCAGAGTGATGTTAATGTAGAGTTATGGATAGAATTTGGTAGACTTTTGTCCAATAATCTGAGTTCATTTGCAGTGTCAGTGAATATTTGTTGAGATGCATAGGTTTAATTTTCTTCATTGTGATAATGGAGGTGGTGTAAAAGGCGGAATTTAATGATCGTTCTATTTCGATCCAGTGGGCATGATTAAAAGTGTCTGGGATCAACCAGTAAACCCCTTATGTTGCTAGGAAGGCAGCTTGGCATAGATTCCAATCTGGGTGGTTACAGCCCCCATCTTCAAAACATAGTCTAAGAACTAAATGGGAGACCCTTGCTCTTTTAACATTCCAAAGGAAATTAGATGTTATATTACCTAACGATTTAAAGAAGGATGGGTAGAGTTTCAGAGGTACATGGATGATACAAAGTTTACTATTGCTGTAACCATCATTTTAAGAGTTTGGAGTGTGTCCCATCATGAAATGTGCCTAGGAGACCAGCAAGAGAGCAGATTTTTGACTTTAGAGATGGTTTGGGTTTCATTGTGTCATACTGTTTCAGCTAAGTTGCTGATCCCCAAGTATTTGAGGAATTTGGGTTGCCTTTTGAGTCCTGAATCTCCCAGGTGTGTAGGTAAGCAGTGTGGGTTAAGGGGAAAAAACTAAGTTTAATCTTTGTTTAGGGTGTATCCAGAGACCCGAGAGAAATCATGGATGATATTACTGATCGCTGGAATAGCTTTTCCAATGTCATCAGAGAAAATGAGGATGTCATCTGCGTATGCAGCAGTGTTGTATGACTTTGTGCCAAATTGAAACCCAATAATTTTAGGAGAGCAGTTGATTATTTGAAGTAAGGTGTTGATAGTTAGAAGAGAAGGGGGGAGAATGGGCAGCCTTTTTGTGCACCTTGGTGTAGGTCAAAGAAGATAGATAGTGCGCCTGTTACTCTGATCTTTGCTTTGGGTTTGGCATATAGGGCCATGGTCATATTAATGAATGAATCTCCGAGGGTGTGCAACTTAACGACTGAATGAAGAAATAGCCATTAGACTTTATCGAAGGCCTTTTATACATCTAGTGAAATAGTCGCTGCAGGTAGAGTGGAACATCGGGCCTTTTCTATTGTATGGCAGAATTGTCTCTGGCCAATCTCCCTTTAACAAATCCAGTTTGGGAATTGTGAATAAGTTTAGGGATGCATGTTTGTAATCTTTAGGCTAATATTTTAGTGGATATTTTGGCTTCAATATTTAGGATGGAGATCGGTTGGATGTTTTTGGGGTCTTTGCCCTCTTTACGAATCACCACAATCACGGCCTCGGCAGCAGTGCCAGAGATCTTGCCTTGAGTGAAAAAGTGATCCTGGGGATACAATAGGTGTTTAATTATAGAATTCATTATTTTTCTTTATCGAAGATGAAGGGAAAGCCGCTGGAGCTGGTGCTTTCACTGAGCGAATTGATTTTGCTGCATTGACAATTTCTTCAGTTTCTATAGGTTTGTTTAGGCGGGCTCTATCTGAATCGGAGGCTGCCTAATTGGGGGAGATCAGAGGACCACTATGCAATCTTTCTTATTGCACATAGTCTGTAAGCTGTATAAGTTTCCATAAAAGTCTTTAAATACCTCTAAAATGTCCTTGTTTCCAGAGTTTTTGAGAGCCGTCCTGTGCTTTAATATGTGTAACTTGGTTGTTAAAGTTTTTGAATTTGTGAGTGGCCACTAGGGCCCTACCAGCCCTGTTGAGGAATTGTAATCTATTTGATTTTTGAGCAAGCACCATCAAGTATGCCCTTTGCCGACCATGGAGTTATAGTCATATTTTAGTTGTTTAATTTCATTTAGGAGATTATAATCTTTGGAATGTCTGAACAACATCTCTTTCTTTTTAATTTTGTCTCCTAGTTTTAAAAAAAGTTTCTTTAATGTGTGTGTTTTGTTTGGACATGCGTTTAAGTAATTGCCCTCTATTGGCACATTTAACTACGTCCCATAGGACATCTGTGGAAGTGACTGTGTGTTTGTTTTCTTCCAAAAAATAGTTCAATTACATTCTTTAGATCCAGTATTTCAGATTCCTAATCTAGGGCTTCAGGATTTAAGTGCCGGATTGAATGCTTTTCTTTGTTGGGGAGGTTTAGAATAGACATTGAGTTAGCTGCATGATCTGAAATGAGAATGAGGTGAATTGTGGCCTTGGAGGTGAGCAGGAGGAGGGCGGCATCTACTCGAAGATAGTCAATACAAGAGAAACTTGAGTGAGGTAAGGAAAGAAAAGTAATTGCCCTTTAGATTGTGCATTCTCAATACGTCTAGGAGTCGGTGTGTGTGGCATAGTTGAGCATCTGTTTGTTTGCCTTGGAGGATCTGAATTTGAAAGCTATATGGCAATCTAAAATGGGATCCCATGGGAGGCTAAGAATACCGCCCAAGACCATTTTTGAGTCTCGTGGGATGTCTGCTAGTTTCTTGTTAAACGTGCATCTGAATTGAGGATTTTAAATTGGGTGACAAATGTTTATTACGTAGAGGTTGTATTCCCCATTATTATGTCTGGTGAGCAGCCACCTATCATTAATGTCATATTCTGAGGAGATTACTGATAGGGCAGATCTTTTAGAGAGTAAGGTGAGAATCTAATTTTTTTCCTGTATGTGTTGCAACAGAGCACCTCTACAACCCATCTCTTTCTCATTGATAGGGCTTCTTTAAATCCACTTTTTGTTTCCTGAAGGAGAACTACGTCGCCAGCCAGGTCTTTGCATTAATCTAATATCTTAGTACTTTTGACTTGGTGGTTCAACCCCTTGGTGTTCAGGGAGATAAGGTTTAGAAATGACATTGCTAGCCGTTGGGGTTAACGGTTAGTGTTATGGATTGAAGGGGCCTGAGTGAGGCATTTGGCTTCTTTGAAACCAGCATCTTTGTTAATGGTATACCACTGGGTTAGTAGGTGGGGAAGTTCCAGGAGAAGTAAACGTTAGAGGTGCTAACAACCAACTCTGAAAACGTACCTGGCTGATATCTACTACCTCTCCCACCTGGAGGGGTCTATGAAAGACACAGTGCAATAGGGTGTTCTTAATGGAGAGCGTCCAGAATGGCAGCAAGCAGCATGGGGGGGCAAGCAAGCAAAGCAATCATTCGCACAAGAAGGGATGGGTGCGTAAGAGTATAGCGATGGTTATGTGTGTTACCCGAGCAGTGTGCGCCTCATGTTGGAATGATGTGTGGGTAAAGGTTGGCCAATTCAAGTGGGCAGAGCAAGTGTATCTTGTGACAGGCAGTTGGCTGCCCAATGCGATGAAAAGTATGACAACATGTGGCCTGGAGGATAAACTAGGAGACCTTGGAGATATTTTGGATATAAGTATATGTATCATGACCATACTGAAACACTATAGAGCAGTTTTGAATCGAGCAAATTAGCCTATAAACATTGAGATAAATATAAACATATATGTAGATTCAATCTACAAGGCTATCTTAATGATCTACATCAGTATCTTAACCAGTGTGATTTAGATATTGCCGCCTTGTATAGGTAGCCTGGATGTAAAGATTTTAAGAGGATACCAGTAGTAAGAGGACTGGGAATCAACATGTAAAGGCTCGACGAGTTTAAATGTGAGCATGTAAGTATGCATAATTTAAATCCAACATTAAGGTGCATATTTACTAGGGCAGTGAGCCACAGAAGCATCACTTTAAATGATGTTCCTGTGGCGCAATGCCCTGATCCATTTTTACAAGGTGGCATTGAGCCATTAAACATGGCTTAACACCACCATGTAAATATGACACTTACCGCAGCAGTCCGCTGCGGCAAAAGGGGCAGGCAATAGGTGTTGTTGTGGGTGTTCTACCACAACACCCATTGCTTTTTTATGCTGCCTCCCCTCCCCCTATTTACAAGGGTGGGGTAACTATGGAGCAGTGCCAACAATAAGATCAATAAGATCAGGGGAAACCTGGTTTTGAACTCGCGCAAATAGGACAAATGAAAAATTACTTCTTTTTCTTTGCTGCTTCCATTTGTGCTGCATTCTGCAGCACACATGAAAAATGCAAATTGCCATTAGTGATTGATCATGTGGGTAGGATTGTGCCCCTTTCTGCACGTAAACAATCATTAAAAAATGAAGTTTTGCAGCTTCTATATGTGCTGCATTCTGTAGTACACATAGAAGTTACAAATCACCACTGTTGATTGTTTATGTGCAGGAAGGGACACCTTCAGGCACATGAACAATCATTCCATGCAACACAGGCACACTTGCACTATGGTGCCAGCGCCACTAAGCTGCCAGCGCTAGGGGAAATGAAGGGGTGTGTTGCATTCTTGCAAATACGACGGATTCCTGCGCTTTCAAACTGTCTGAGCGCAGGGTTAGAAACTTTGGCTTAACACCGCACTCCAACAGTTTCCTTGTAAATATGCCCCTAAGTCTCTACACCGATTCAGGTCTCATTTGTAGTAGACACTATAGATACCGTCTACGATGTATCAACTGTATAACCTTGAACATCATGAGAGAAAAGGTCTTTTTCCTGTGAGAAATCTGTTTCCATCTGTGGTTCAGATTTGTTGTCTAGGAAGGCAGATAATTCCGTTGGATCCGAAAAGATTTTAGTCTGCCTTTTGGACGTGATTCGAAACTTCGATCAGACAGAAAATGCGTATGGGATCTCCATTCCATCAGTCTTTTTCGTTGAGCTGAAAAGCCTTTTCAGTAGATGACAGCTTCTTTTGCATAGTCTCGAAATATGGCGATTTTGTGGACTCGCCGGTTTATCACTCTGGTTCTTCTCATTTGAGCTAAAATTTGTAGTGTGTAGGTGTTGTAGCGGTTTCAAGATCAAGGGTCGTGAGGATTACATATTCTTAGGTTTAAAGGATGGAACCCTGTGGGCTCTTTCGATCTCAAAGTCTTTGTTGAAAGAAATTTGAAGCATTTCGGGGATCCAAGAGGTTAAGAAGTTAACCACAGACTTGGAAGTGTTTTCGATTCCCTCTGGTACACCAAAGGTAAGAAGGTTGCTCCTCCGATTTCTATCTTCGAGATCAGTAATTTCATGTTTAAGGGAGGCCACTGATCATTCTAAGCCTTATAGACATTGGTATTTGGCATTAATGGAATTTCGATGGAGCTTATTCTCAATTCTGTATTAAAGATTCTTATTCTTAGGTCTTTATGGAACCCAGGACACCCCAACCTGACACAGGTCAGTGATTGTTTGAAGCTTTGGGCTATTTAATGCACAGTATTCAGTTTTTGTAAAATGGCAACTAGTGTGGAGGAAGAGTCTGTTTTTTTGTTCACTGGGGACTGCGGAACAGGAGGGGATTGATTTAAGCGTTTCAGGCTAGATTTATTTTCTCTCTCTTTCATATTGGTTTCTCCAAGATCTAACATGATTGAGGTTATAAGACTGGTTAAAGGTATCCTAATGGGTCGTCGCCTGGACCAATAGGTTTTGAGGTATCCCTCGGAGATTAAGATCTCCAAATACGACTTCCGTTATTTATGGTCTGCATGAGGCCCTACGATTTAATCGGCCTTGTTTGGTCATGAAAAGAGGCGAAATTTGCAGATCTTTACTAAGAGCTTAAGTGAAGCTTGAGTAATAGCGAAGGCCTTACTGTCGTACGAGTCTTGAGGCTGTTTTGAGGCTTGAGTAGTATGGTGTGATTGTTGGGGTGGAGTCGCGACCCTTTGATGATGCGAATTGTTCTATGGTGATGAGTATTGCCGCTTTATTGATTCTTGGATAGGCAGGCCTGGTGATCGATCAGTGGACACTTCTCCAGACCCACTCAACAGTTAGCAGTACATGTGTCTTCCCCCAGTCTTTCTTCAGGGACCCTCTACTCAACATCAAGGTCATCTGATTATGGGGCGAGTCGGCATGGTATGGCACCGTAGATCGATGAGGTGTCATTTGCGGGCCAGCCTGAGTGTTAATTCTGCCTTGAAGACAGTAGGAGGGAATGAATGTGGATGTGTGTTCAGCATGGTATGTCCGGGTGCAGGCCACTCACAGCATGTCTCCACAATCAGAAAGAATTCTGTCCCCATCTAGCACCGCAAAGGTAATCAGGGGGCGGGGACCGCTGTAGGAGCACCGTGTGGAAGGCGGTCTTCACCATCTTTATTTGCACATGGTATCGGTTGTGGGCACAATGTTGTAGCAGGAGCTCCCGCTTATGGGGTGAGTCAGCAAGGACGTGCACCGTAGACTGCCATGGTGTCGGTTGCAGCAGCTGTGAAGAATCAGTAGGGAGCGAACATCATCTCAGCGAAGTGGGTCCGGTTACAGGCCCCTCACTGCATATCTCCACAGTCGGAAAAGGTCTCCCTCCCCACCTGATGCCACAGATGTGATCGAGGGTGGAGGACCCCTGTAGGTTTAGGCGTTCGCCGCCATCTTTAATTGTGCTTAGGATCGGGCGCGGGTGAAGAGGTGCAGCAAGCCTCAGTATTTGCACAATCTAGAGGTATGCAGGTATACTATGTTGATCTTCAAAGATTATATTTTGGGTGATTCCCTGGGAACGTTCAGCCCAAAACACGCTAGAGGCTAGTCGGAGCACATAGAAGACCCACCATCTTAGCTGCGCGCCTAGCCACGCCCTCTACATAAAATATAGTTGAAATGAAGCTGACGTAATATCAGACAGGGAGGAAGCAGGATGTCAGGAAAACAACATAGAAAATAACGAATAGGCTCCAGTAAGTGCAACACTCTTCTTATGCTGTGTACTTCAGATGCTTACACTGACAGGTTGGCAAAAGAGATGTAATCAGCCTCCTCATAAGGCCTGGGCCTGGCACTCACACAGACATTGTATCCACCGCACAGCAGTAATTGAACCCGTGAAAGGAGCCAAAAAGCAGCGGGCTATGCAGACTATGTTCAGAAAGGATCCTAATTTAGATAGTCTTGGCATTCTAACCAATTAATGATAGGTTTGAAGCTATAGATTTGTGTAGGAAAGTGCCCTTTTGTATGGTCCCTCACACACTTTTTGCCCCAATGCTGCCCAGGCCCCAGTGCCAGTGCTCTGTCCCTAAACACGATGTAGCAAATTGGTACTCCCAATTGGCAAGGACTTTAACCCCCTTATAAGTACCTGGTAAAGTGGTACCAAGAGATTGGGTGGTATACGAGAGTAGGATCTGCTTCTTATGGTTACCCCCACTTTTTGCGCGATGTGATGCTGATTTTGACCAGCCTGACTGGGATCCTGCTAATCAGGACCCAGTCTATCCTCTTTCTCCCTAGCCTGTTGTGTTTAGTGCCTATGTAAATCCCAGATTGGATACTGGGGTACCCTTGTCAGTACCTTGTATATGGTACCCCCGTACCCAGGGCATAGGTACCCCAGAGGTCTCCCATGGGCTGAAGCTTGCGTTATGCCACCCATGAGAGTCCATTCAAATTGGAACAGAGGCCTGCCATTGCAGCCTGTGAAAGTTGGTGCATGCACCACTTACTAAAGATATAGGTTTACTATATCTTAGGGTCACTGCACTTAAAACCTATTAGTCACCCCTATAGCATGCCTTTACAATCCTGAGGGAAGGGTACTTGGTTCTAAGTGAGAGGGTGCCCCTGCATGAGCAGGACACCCCTGCAGCCAATGGAGTCCATTCTCCTGGGTTGTCTGTGAAGCAGCCATATACTTTATAGAGAGGCATCGCATAATCGTGCGATGACCATCTCGAAAACGGCTGCAACGAATCCTATCATGTTTTGTATCAAACATGTTAGAATCATACCCACACACCATAAACAGTGTGGGAGGAATGATTCCAAGCACATGAAGAGCCCTCCATTAGGCTCTCAGTGTTCCTGGTACCCCGCCTGCTAGTCCCGGACAGCACAAAATGGTTGCTGCCGACCAGAGACACATTTCTGCCCTCCTGCTGCTGGGCCAAGCTTGAGCAGGGGAAGGCGTCCTGTCACACAGGGAGGTGTGACCATCTCCCACAAATTATTTAGTGTATTAGGGCTAGGTGGGTGTGCTTTCCAGCACCTGAAAGTCTGCATGAGGGGCACATTTGGTGTCCCTGTGCATAGTCCAGTTCAAACCTGTCCAGGGAGCCGTTGGCTCAGGTTCTGGCGCAAAACTGGACAAAGGACATGGGAGTAACCTCCCCTCTGTCCAGACCCTCCCCTGGGAGGGTCCCCTGAATCTTCCCTACCCTTTAACTAGGGATTAGAAGGCTGGCACCCCGGCACACTCGAGGTCGCCAGCTTCATTATGGCACTGCAGAATATGGTCATGTTTGGTATCAAACAATGTGCCTCATCACCCCCGGCATGATTCCAGTGTCAGGGTTGATGTGACATGCACCCAGGTGGGTACCCTATAGGTTGCCCACCTGGTTGCCCCAGCCTTTCCTGTGCTCTGGCTGTCAGCCTGCAGCTGTCACCGCCTAGACAAGGATCTGATCTCCTGCCAGGCAATGTGAACACTACAAGGAGGCAGATATAAAGACCTGGCTGGCAAGGAGAGGACACCAACTTCCCTGGAAGGATGGCTAGTGAAGTTGCATATCAAGGAGTGAGCTTCAAAGCGTTCACTGCCCCATATATGCATGCAGGCAGACTCCAAAAGGAGGAAGCTGCCCTCTCCCTACCCCCAGGCACATCTGCACCCTGACAGGGGAGGAAATTAGTTAGTCAGAGGGAGTACACCCCCAGAAGGCTAGTCACACCCCTAGGATGGTCTGCCTACTTGGTCTGTACAGCCAAGGAAGCTTTCTGCCATTTTTAAAAGTGGCAGAATAGAGGATTCTGGGTAGTAAAGATGACACACACCCTCGGATGTGGTCACCTCAGGGGCGTATTTGCCGCTGGAAAAGTAGCCCATTGACCACTTGCACCCACACCACTCATGCCCCTAAATCTAGGATTTAAGGGACACCCCTGACTCCAGAACCTCAGATCTGTGATGACTGCAACAAAGGACAAAGAAGAGACCGAGTCTGCGACAACAGGAGCTGCACAAACAAAAGGCGGGATACTCTGCACCGGTGGCTGCGCTGCTGAAACTGCATGACTGCGACACATCCTGGACCAAAGACCGGCTCCCCCAGACAGAAGAACCCTGTTGACATCTAAAGGCAACTCCAGACTCCCCTGGACTAATAGCACTAATCACCTGCAACCGCAGGTAAAAACAAAGTCCCGGAACCAAAGAATTTGCTGCCATCGGGTCCTCCAAGGGAACGCCAAAAAAATAGATGGTCCAGTGTATTGTGGGATCCGTAGTTGTCACCTCCAGCAAGTTTTAGGAGGCTACCATTTTCCCCCAGATCTCCGGATGTCGCAGCACCATCTTGCTGACCTTACCACTACTAAGGCTTGTTGGTGAACAGTCCGGTTACAAGAAGAGGGACCCACGCAACGCCTTCAACTGACCACAGCAGGGGGCCCCATTGTCAATCTTTTGCATCTGTTTCCTCCTCAGCACTGTCAAAGCGGTAAACCAAGGAACTTCAGTAGCTCCCGCTTCAGCACCAAGGACAGCCAGGACAACTCCAAACCTGGGCCTCTCGTGCCAAGTAGAATTGAACTAACTGTTGTGACTTGGTCCTAAGACCCGTAGCACCTTGACCCCGTGGGTTCCACGTAACTCAACTTGCAAGTGACCGATTGTCACTAGTACCTCTTTCCCTTGACCGCAATGGTAACGTTTTACTGTAGTGAATTGCATTGATTTATTATTGCTTCTAAAATCCAGTTTATATGCATCAGATGTTTTTCATTTTTGTGTCTAAATTCTTATAAAAATCTGTTCTATTTTTATACATTGATGTTGGAGTTCTTTCAAGTCAATTACTTATCGCCCATGTTGGTACTCTGAAATGTTTAACACATGTTCCTCTAGTGAAGCCTGACTGCTCTGTGTCACAGTTCAAGGACTGAGCTAAGGATTTATTATTGTGAATCCAAGGACCATCTCTGGGGTATTGTGTTAGTATTACATGATGAAGCCTAATCAGCATTAGCACATAATATTCCACTTCCCTACAATTGGTAAATGTGAAACTTCATGTACCATAATACAAAATACTGTTTACAAAAAGGCAGGGTTGAGTGCAAGATGAAACTACATGGCAGCTATGGAGAGAGCTCTAGTGTCAGAAATCTGATCAATATGGAAGGTGAGGGATTAAAACAAAGAAACAGTCTGGAGATTATGTAGAGTAGAAAAATGGAGGCTATGTGGTGAAAGTAGTGGTCTAGTGTTCCAAAACCTCAGGAAAAGTTTTCTGTCTCTTTAGCTCCAGCTTCCATGTCAGCATTGCTCCATCGGCAGAAGAAGGCATATAATACAATTTCTTACTGCCTGGCAACTGTGCGCTGTTTTTCTGATGTTGCTATAGTTTAATCACCGGGCCACCCCGTTTTTTACATTTATTGTGTTTTCCCTTTGTCGTTCCTCAGTTCTTTAGTCTTTCTCCCTTGGTTAGAAAGGATTTGTTGTGCTGTGCTGTCTTCACTTCCTCCTACTGCAGGTACTGTCTCTCTCATGCCCTCTGCTTCTGCCTGGTTGTTAGGAATATCTCAAAGCCTGTACAGCACAAACCTAACCAAAAGGCAGCAGAGGGCTGAACATGGTCAAAGACGGCCATAAAGTCAACGAGTAAGAGAAAGTAGAGCTAAGATGAGGATGGCTAATGCTTTGTGATGGAGTTATAAGTAACAGGCTTCTATCCAGCACAAACTTACCTCTTGAACGCCATTTAACATAAGATTGGTTTCATATTGCCCCCAATGACCAAGACCTGATGATACGTTGGAACAGGTGTGCTCTCTCTCTGGCTAAAAGAGGACTTAAAACAATCAAGGGTAGAGTTCACATAGATTTCACAACAATATTGAACCTTTACAGATACATTGAGATCTATGCAATGAGATCTATGCACTGTATCTAAAAGATTGATTGTATGCTGAAGCTAAAAATAAAGAGGTCATTTTGCATTCTGTCATAGACAAACTGCAGCAGCTTAAAGAGAGTTACAATGCAAATAACAAATTAGTTTGTGCTTCACGCGGAAAGTTTTTTAACCTAGTCACTGTATTTACAGACAATACTTTGAAGCAATCATTAGCAAAGCAAGTAGATCTTTCCTCTAAAAGGCTGAGCTAATGACTTTACCAATACATTTTGTCAGTTGTATGGATTGCTTATGCACCAGGATGCATGCACACACATGGTCAATAATCATGTATGGGTTTTACACGAAAGAAAACCCATGATTTTCCTTTAGTTTGAGTCGCATGCACAAGTAGCATGGTTGCCTGACCAGCTCCTCTTTGGGAGAGCTGACGAGGATGATCAGCTTGCTCTCAGTCCCTATCTATCTCCCCAAGTTGCTCTTGCATGCATGATCCTTCCCTGCTGCCTTTCAAACATGCGACACACCGGCATCTGCAGTGTTTGACAGGGTCGGACAGCAGTGTTTGCTCCTCAACCGCATAATCATTGGAGTATTGCTTTGTATCCAGACATGTGAAGTAAAGAAGTGATTGATATAGGTGCAGCTTAATGCACTCCCCTTCACACCCCTGTAATCAGGAATGGTGGTGAGTTGTACAAATTGCATAGACCCTGCCTAGGACTTAGCTAGGCACTCCCCCACATATGACATACTTACAGTTCTAGCCTCAACAAATTCATGTCCACCTTCAGTACCCTGGAGAAGGCTCAAACCTTCCATAAGAAGAATTTGTATGTGGCCTTTTTGGCAGGACAGGTTGCTACAGAGGTCGAACATTCGGTCGAGGTTTGTTACAAAGACCTCAGAGGGGAAATGGTCACCGTAGACGAGCCGGTGAGAGGTACTACCTTCTTCCCATCCAAATCTAGATGCGGTAGAGGACGCTTCTAGTGGGAGGATATCATGGCCCGACCTCAGGAGCAGAAGCAAATTTTGCAGGTGAGATTGATTCTCCTCGAAGAGGTGATATTAGAGGGTCGCATTCAATTGTCTTTTTCCCTTCAGGAGCAATCCTTCATAGATCTAAGGACTCAGAAGCACTTGGCAAAGGCCACTTGATAATCTGCCTCTCATCCAAAGGGTTTCATCAGGACAAACATTTTGGTTCTCAACCTTCGAGACTGTAATGCCTGGAGTTTGGACTGTTGCAGGGATCCTGCACATATACAGATCTACATGCAAGAAACCAGGACCTCGGTGTATAGTGGTGTACCAACAACCCACCTTAGTGTCCGGAACACGAATCAGACTAGCTATAGTGTCTCATTTGTTCTCCGCACTACAGCAAAGCTACCAATGATTAGACATCCTAGAACATGTAACTCAGACTCTCTCAGTAATCGTGGGAGCAAGAACACTCTTTCGCCAACTCACTCATACTTGTCCACAATGTGAGTAATCAGAGACACAGTATAATTTAAAATGTATATTTTAACTAACTTGCTGTATAATGCAGTACACAAGCCAATACTAGCAGCAAAATGCATAAACTCAATATAGTGAGCATTGTTACATTTCCATAAAATATGAATGGGGATATCATTTTTAAAGCTAGTGGCAAAAAGGCCTAATGTGCCTTGCCACCCTCCCCATGCTAGGAACTAGTTAATAATAATTATAGAAGACCTCTGGGCTTTGTCAGGGGGACCCCATACCTCCAGGTTTAGATGCAAAGATTTACATCTCCAGACAAACACAGCTCTTCTCTTCGGAAAGGTTTTCTCCAAGTGCCTAACATGCCTGCACTGCCATATTAAAAGCCCTTGATTTTCAGTAGTACAGCTGTGGTAGTATTATGTCTAACATGCGTGGGACAGACCAAAGCAGATTAACAGAGCACATTGTTTTTCGACCCTGAACACGCTGTGCAGACAAAGACCAAAGAGTACAGCAAGAAACGTGAAAGGTGAGCGAGCACAAGCAGAGGAGTTGTGAAAACAAAGTCATGTAGAAACGTGTGCAAAGGCGGCAACATGGCAGCCAAGCTTATACTAACTTATGCTAACTTAGCAATGTACACGTTGAATCCCATATCCTCACTACACCCTCCCATGGTAAGTCCATCGCATGTAGTCATAGGACGAACACAGAGTTCATGAAGTATGAGCAGAGTTTGAAAGTGTCTTTATTGAATTTGAAGCGAGGGAATAAGGAAGAGAAAAAATAATTTTGGGCTTGTGTATAGGTGCCCAAAAAAAAAAATTATAAATATATATATATATTCACTTAAAAAACCATAGGTTTCACACATGTTATAGTTAGGTGGACATTTCATTCGTAAAAAACCAATGAAATTCCCCCGTTATAGTTAGTTCAGATAACTATAACTCGCGCGTCCGCAATCCACTGCTCATGACGTCACATATTACATCACTCATGATATGGTCATTGGCATCACTCATGACATCACTGATGACATCATCCTTTTGATAGAGTGGCGGTCGCGCGAGTTATAGTTATCTGAACTAACTATAACGGGGGAATTTCATTGGTTTTTTACGAGTGAAATGTCCACCTAACTATAACATGTGTGAAACCTATGGTTTTTTAAGTGAATTTGCAAGGTTTTTTAAATGCTAATTCCTAACAATAACGTGTGTGAAACCTATGGTTTTTTCAGTGAATTTGTACGGTTTTTTAAATGCTAAGTGTTGTATTTATTATTATATTTTTTATATATTTATTTTACAATAAACTACGTATTAAAAAATAAAAAAAATGTTTAATGGTTTTTCACCGTCCGCAATTTTTTTTAAAACAATTAAAATGTTTTTTTCTGCCTTCGGGGTCCTTCAGGGACCCCCTGACAAAGGCTAGGGGGTCAGGAACTCTCTACCCTGCCCCCTTTTCACGTTCGCCACCTTCCTTTTTCACTCTCGCACTCAAAACAAACAAAATGGCGGCCGACACTTCCTGATTTCGACCGATTCGAACGTTGACTGACATGTAACCACCAATCAGAATTACGCTCGCGCACATTAGGGTGCGCACACCGTGCGCGCACGGTGCGCGGCTATAGATATTTATGTACTTTTAACTGCAATTTTCTCAGGAACTACTGAACAGATTGACTCCATATATGCAAAAGGCACATCCCTGACCTGAGGACTACTTCTTTGCCAAATTTCAAGTAATTCTGTTCAGCCGTTCGGGCTGTACCTTCTAATAAAGGTCCTATGGGAAAATGCATGGGGAAAACGCGTTTTGGGACCCCCCTTTTTTCTCGCCCCCGCTTGACGAATCCCCCCGAGACTTTCAGGGTAGGAGCTGAGCGGAGCGCCCCATTAGTTTTGAAAATTTCGCGAGGATTCGTCAACCGGCACCGAAGGTATTCAAAATAGAATTTTGAGATTTCCTATGGAAACACGGTCCTAACTATAACTATCTACTCGCGACCGCCAGTAGATAATATATAGTTAGATAGTTATAGTTAGGACCGTGTTTCCATAGGAAATCCGCAACATTCTATTTGGAATAACTTTGGCGCCGGTTGACGAATCCTCGCGAAATTTTAAAAATAGGTGGGGCGCTCCGCTCCGCTCCTACCCTGAAAGTCTTGGGGGGATTCGTGAAGCGGGGGCTTTGAAAAAAGGGGGTCCCAAAAAGCGTTTTTCCCATGCAATTTTCCATATGGACCTTTAGTCCAAGGTACAGCCCGAACGGCTGAACAGAATTACTTGAAATTTGGCAGAGAGGTAGTCCTCAGGTCAGGGAAGTGCCTTTTGCAGGTCTGGTGTCAATCTGTTCAGTAGTTCCTGAGAAAATCAAAAGTAAAATCATATATATATGTGGGCGGAGCCCAACCACACATCTCATCTTGAGATCTGATCGGCTGTCAGAACTTCATCCAAGAAGTGTTTGCAGCCATCTTGCATTGCAGTTAATAGAAGGTTTTAAGACTTTAGTTACATTATAAATAATTTGTTGATGGTACCATACTCATTTTTAGGAATTGTGGTATGTTCTAAGGTGATTTCACCATGTGAAAAAGTCTTAAAACATTTAATTTTCAAAAGGAACAAAATGAGGGGGTTCATTTTTCCATAAAAAGTATGATTAGTGCTGCAAAAAGAAAAATTAGGGCACATTTTGAGTGACTTCACAAATCCTCTTCTATTTCATTAAAAAATTCTGACATGGAGACTGAAAAATGCACTTTCAATACAGCAGCAGTTTTCCCTGGTGAGCAGTAGCTTTACTACAGTGATCTAATGAGCAAAAAGAGTGCTAACATTCTGAATTTATGGCAAATGTGTGACACATCTGAATGCCTTCTTGATGGAATCAAAGTAAAAAACTGAAAGTATTTCCTACTGAGGAGACTGCAGTAAAAGAGGAAATTAGGAAACTTCATAACAAATAAGTCTCCCAAGATGGCCACCAGAGACAAAAGAGCCCAAATGTAGCCCAAATATCACCCAGATGTAGCCCAAGTATAGCCCAATGACAGAATGTCCCAGAGTGTTCTTAAAAAACAACTAGAGCGCTTACTGTCTTCATTATGACAAAAGTATGGTACACCTGAAGCCATCTTGATTGGAATAAACTGGTAACACTTAAAAAATTTAATTTAAAAAGGAACACAATGAGAGGGTTCATTTTGCCATATAAATTATGATTAATGCTGAAGAAAGAAAATGAGGGCACATTTTGAGTGACTTCTTAAATCCTCTTCTATTTCATTAAAAAATTCTGACATGCAGACTGAAACATGCACTTTTAATACCAGGAGCAGACTTCCATGGTGAACAGTAGTTTTACTACAGTGATCTAATGAGCAACTAGAGTGCTAACATTCAGAATTTATGGAAAATGTGTGACATATCTGAATACCTTCATGATGGAATCAAAGTAAAAAACTGAAAGCATTTCCTACTGAGGAGACTGCAGTACATGAGGAAATTAGGAAACTTCATAACAAATAAATCTCCCAAGATGGCCACCGGAGACAAAAGAGCCCAAATGTAGCCCAAAAGTAGCCCAAAATCACCCAGATGTAGCCCAAATATACCCAATGACAGAAGTGTGCAAAACACTTATTATTTTGTGTTTTTGCAGTGTTATATAGTGCAGACTTGTCAGGTATTGGAGTGCTTTACATGAGCATTGGTTACATCACACAAGAACAAATTCATTTTGGTTGTAGACATGGGGAGACTAAGTGATTTGACCAGAATCACAGAATGTCGAGCTGAAGCAGAAACTCCAACCTGGTTCCCCAGTTGCAAAGTCTGCAGTTCTGGAAGTAACACCGCATCCTCTCCCCTAAGTGAAACATTTAATCAAGTGGTCAACTGGATAAAAAAACATAAAGATAACAAAGAATTTAAAAGTGCTTTGTCGCTATTTGAAAACTCAGAAAATATGTCCTTATTTTAGTCTTTTAGAGCACTAACCATAATTTTGATGCTAATAAGACCCTCTCATATATGTAATTTCTAAAGGAAATGCTCTAGGTATTACAGTTTTGATTACATGAAGATGACGTCAGGCGTTCCACACTTTTGTAATAAATATAGAATGTTAGCAATCTAGTTGTTCATTAGGATACTGTTGAGAGGCAGAGGCCAGGGGCACGGACTCTGAAAATTGAAGGCAGGTAGAAGGGTGCAAAGGCAACAATTTAACCACACTGAGCAGGCAGGAAGGGCCGTGGCAGCACAACAGACTATGGAGGGCAGTGGAAAGGGGGGCAGGGGCAACAAACCAACAATACAGGACTTGCAAGAGAGGCTGTGGCAATGTAATAGACCATTGTGGGCAGAAGGAAGAGGCAATGGTAGTACAACCATACATGCCAACAGACCCGATTCAGCCAGGAAACGTCCAATGTTTTTAAGCTCAAATGGGCTTTATTTGATCTGTCTCCTGTCTACAATCTCCTCTTTTTCAATGTAACTCAAAGGGGAAAATCAATACCCCAGTTTTTGTTTTCAAAATCTCCCTCTTACCAAGTTCAAAATGTTCGCAAGTATGGTACATTGGATCATGGAAGGAAATGGGTTAGGGACATGGACTTGGATAACAGAGGACAGGAGGGACATGGAGAGGTGCACCAAACTGACCCTGCAGGGCAGGCATCAGGGTTTGCAGCAGCACAATACACCTCACAGGGCATGCGGGACGGGAGTGCAGCACAACAATCCATAGAAAGCAAGAGGGAGGGGACAGGACCATGCACATGGACAACAGAGAACAGAGGGGCAAGAGGCAATGGTAGCTAGCTGACCATAATGGACAGACAGGAGAGAAAGCTGCAGCGTAACAGACCGTAAAGGGCAGGAGGGACGGAGCAGGGGCACTACAATGGAACAGACAAGCCAGGAGGGAGGGAGTAGGGGTCTGCACATGTAAACAGAGGGCTGGGGGCAAGGGGGCAGGGCAGGAGCAGCAAGATAGCCATGGAGGTCAGGCAGGATGGGCACTAGAAGCAAGACACACCATGAAGAGCAACACTGAGACTGTGATGGCATACCCACAGACCATGGAGGGAAGGTGGGACGGGGTCAGGGGCAGCTAACTGACCACACAGGGAAGGTGGGAGGGGCCATGGCAGCACAAAAGAACATGCATGGCAAGTGGGAGGGTTAGTGGCAGCACAATGGCTTTGAGGGGCAAGAAGGAGGGTGCAGGGGCATGCACAAAGGACGATGGAGGATAGAAGGGAGGGTCAGGACCTGTGCACAGACAAGAAAGTTCAGGGGAAGGGGCCTCACAACAGACCGCATGGGGCAGGCAGGAGGAGCAGTTGCAGCACAACAGACCAGGGAGGGCAGAAGGGTGTGGCAGTACAATGGATCATGTAGGATAGGAGGAAGAGGATAGGGGCATGGCATGTGGACAGGCAGGGTGGAGGTGGCAGGGACAGGTTACAGTCATCTGACAATGCTAGGCAGGTGGGAGGGGAGTGGCAGCTCAACAGAACACTCAGAGTAGATAGGAGTGGCAGGTCCATGGAACATGGTGGGCAAAAAGGATGGAGCAGGGGCATGCACAAAGACATCGGAGGGCAGGGGGAAGGAGAATAGGGGCAGCAAGCTAAGCACAGAGTTTAAGCAGGAGGTCAATGATGGGGCATAGAATTGGGCAATGGAGGGCAGGAGGAGTGGACTGGTACATCATACTAAATTGAGGGCAGTGGCAGCACATCAGACCATGCATGGCAGGAGGGAGGAGGCTAGTCCATGGATTCCCACAACAGAGGATAGGGAGGAGGGGGATGGGGCAGCAAGCTAACTGTTCAGAGATGGCGGGTATTAGGAACTTTATTGTTTTTAAAACGTGTGTCTGTGCGAACTACTTAAAATATGAACAAGTATGCAGCATAATCTCACTTTCATTCAGGAAGAAGAGGACGTTTGTGACTGTGACTCCGGGCTCACTTGGCAGAAACACCCCCTGACCCTCCACCCCCTATCGCAAAATGTAATGCCCGTGAAAAGGGTAGGTGAACACAGTGTTATATAGAACATAGTCCTGAGAGCACGATTGAAAATGAAAACTAGATATAGTGTATGGTATAAACTATGCACCAAAAAGTGTGATATAAGATGAACCGGGCGTGAAATATAATATGCAATACATTGTGCGCAATAACAGATTCATTGGAGAGCGCGAGATAGCACAGGCACTAGCGCGTGCTATGCGTTATGCGCCTTGGAGTGTAATATGCACAGGGCAGTGTTGTGTAACCTAACTAGTCTCTAAAGTTGTAATATAAAATATGGGCTGGGGAGTGTAACGTTGCATATGCACGGTGACAAAGATATGGATCCCAGATTGTAATATGTATGGCATAGCACTGTGCGTTATAACATAGGCATCGAGGAAGGCACGTTAGATGGGGCAATATAACCCGTGCGAAGACAAGTGTGGCATGACATATTCACGGGGTGGTGTTACAGTGCACATGGGCTAGAGAGTGTCATAGCATATGCACTAGCTAGTGGAATACAACACAGAGGTGTGTGGCACTCAGCAGGCAATGGTGGGTGTAACACAGCATTGGGCTCTGCCAGGAGCGCGCTGTGACTCTCAAGTGATGTTCGTCCCCTTTCCAGAGAGTAAAATAAAAAGTATCACACATCCGGCAGTGGATGTGTGTTTTATTAACCGTGAGGGGGGTTTCTTGCATAGTTTTGGTCGAATTTTTGTCGAATCCCCTTTGAATGGCTTGGTGTGCATGTGTATTAAATGTGCCCGTCAATAGCTACCCATGTTTGTATAAATAAACGACAAGGGTGTCTACCGGGATTAGGCACGGTAGGGCATCAGACATGTCAGAGCTTCACTAGTGGTGTAAATACTTTCCACGTGGATTCATTGTATGCATAGTCGCCTTTTAATGAATATCACGCAAATCGTCATGGTGATAGGTACTTACGGTTTGTCCAGCATGTCCTAGGTGTGTCTATAAATATATATTTTTAAAAAATAATAAAAAACAGTGGCCGGCCCTGGGGATTGGGGTCAAAAAAATATAATTAGGAGACAGGCCCTGGGGGATGGGGTCATCAGGGCCAATAAATTAGAATAAGAAGGGGAACCACACAGCCCCCCTTCTTAAAAAATTAAAATAAATAAAAGACTGGCATCGTGCCGGAGGCCACGCCCCCTCCTTGCAGCACTCTGCAAACGCACCCCCTGGCAATTTTTAAGTTGGGGAATTAATTCCTCTTTAATACTGAGGGTCCCTGAGGGCCAACTAACCCAACAGGCATCTCCAGTATGCGCCAGGGAGCTGCGCTGCAGACAGGTGTTCTGAGGCCAAGCCCCTTTTTACACCTCTCTGCAACGCAGCTCTGTGGCGCTTACTGAAGGTACCTAGTGGTCTAGTTTGACCCTAGGGACCCTTAGGATTCAAGGGCACTTAATCTCTCAACTTAGAACAGCCACAGGGCGCGTTTACACAGTGGTGAAGGGAGGGGACGGGGCCTGAGGTGACGTTTTCAAACACGCACTATGGCACGTTTTAAATTGGGGATATAATTTCCCTTCAATACTGAGGGCCCCTGGGGGCTAACTAGCCCACCAAGTGCTTCCAGTAAGCGCCACTGAGCTGCATTGCAGAGAGGTGGTCCAGGCCGTGCCACTTTTTACACCTCTCTGCAACGCAGCTCTGTGGCACTTACTGGAGGTACCTAGTGGGCTAGTTGGACCCTAGGGACCCTCAGGATTCAAATGAACTTAATCTCCCAACTAAAAACGGACACAGGGCGTGTTTACACAGTGGTAAAGGGAGGGGACGGGGCCTGAGTTAACATGTGCAAAAACGCCCTGTGGCCTGTTTTAAAAGGTAGTTTTAATCCCCCTGCCCTATTATATACTAGGGGCTTACAGAGGAGGTCATGCTAATCACAGGGGGACCCCAACGCATAATGTTCCCTAGTGTATGTAGGTGTTTTCACTGTATTCTAAGTGTCTTTTAACATAGCACTGGCTCTAGGACTGGTTAGTCAGACTCAGTTACCACCAGTATCCGTCTGAAAAAGTTGAGGGTACAGGATGATTTTGCAACAAGACTTCTTTCTGCTCTTCTTTTTGTTCTTTCTGCACGTTATCCTTCTTCCTGCACTTTTCTTCGTCTTTGAGGACTTCTGTTGCTTCTTTCTGCACTTCTTTTTTTTCTTTCTGTGCATTTTTTCTTCTTTCTTCACATGTCCTATCTCTGTAGGCATAGTTAGAAATTAGCATTTAAAAAACCTTTGAAATTCACAGAAAAAACCATAGGTTTCAGGCACGTTATAGTTAGGAATTAGCATTTAAAAAACCTCAGAAATTCACTGAAAAAACCATAGGTTTCAGGGGTGTTATAGTTAGCTGGACTTTTCACTTGTACAAAACCATTGAAATTCCCCCGTTATAGTTAGTTCAGCTAACTATAACTCGCGCGCCCGCAATGCACTGCTGATGACGTCACATATTACATCACTCATGACATGGTCAGTGACATCACTCATGACATCACTGATGACATCTCAAATGACATCATTGATAACACGTAGGTTTCATGTGTTTTCACAAGCTAATTTCCACCATTACATGTTGAAGCAGTAGGTCCATGTCGGGTCTTTTATTTCCAAAACTACATTTGTTTTGTTAAGTGGTTAATAGTATATATATTAAACACTTAGGGGCCGATTCCGATCCTGTATTTTTTTTTCCCGTACGACGCGTATCCGTATTTTTTTCCGTACGAATCGCACAAGTCACGTCCGACCTGTGAAGTACAATTCGTATGGGAAAAAGTACATCGTAGCGGGAAAAGTTGTACGAGGCGGACCCGGACACTTTTCCGTACGAATCGTAAAAAGACAGTTCGAGCGTACAAGTACGATCCAGTCCGGCTTTCCGATTTACGAATCGTACGGAAAACGTCCCGTACACGGGGAATGACTTTTACATATGCAATGTCGGTGTACGCACCGTACATACGCAATGTTGTTGTACGCACCAATTTTGTATTACGCACCGTACATATGCAATGTCGTTGTACGCACCAATGTTGTAGTACGCACCATACATAGCAATGGCGGTGTACGCACCGTACATATGCAATGGTGGTGTACGCACCGTACATAGCAATGGCAGTGTACGCACCGTACATAGCAATGGCGGTGTACGCACCGTACATAGCAATGGTGGTGTAGGCACCGTACATAGCAATGGCGGTGTACGCACCGTACATAAGCAATGGCGGTGTACGCACTGTACATATGAAATGGCGGTGTACGCACCGTATATAGCAATGGCGGTGTACGCACCGTAATATGCAATGGCGGTGTACACACCGTACATAGCAATGGCCGTGTACGCACCGTACATACACAACGCATGGGGGTGTGTGCCTGTACGACTCGTACCCCTGTACCTTACTGAACCACGGACACTGTAAAACAGCACAAGGAGGGTTAATTCGACTCGCACAACACCACAAAACACGTCTAAAGTGCACTAAAAATGGAAATGACTGACCTGGACACATCCAAACAGGCAAACAGAGGGGCAAGCTCACAACCACCCCTTACACACACCCACCAAAAATTCAAACTGAGGCCCACCCACAAATGGACCAATAAAAAGGGCCCACACACACAAACCATGAGCCTTTGCAACAGACTCACTGCAGCTAGAGAGCACACACCAACAACTGCACCCATCCACCTTAACATATACACCGTCACACAACCTCCTTCACACATCCCCCTCTACACATTCACACCCACACCGTCACATTCAGACCCACACACCCACAACCATCCACACTCTCACCCCACACCATGCCCACAGACAAGAATCCAAAGTTCACAAGGGAGGAGCTGGAGATCCTTGTCAATGAAGTCATCAGAGTCGAGCCACAGTTGTTTGGAACATTGGTCAGACAGACCAGCATAGCTGAAAAATCACGCCTGTGGCAGAGGATCGTCAATAGGGTGAATGCTGTTGCACCCATCAGAAGGACCAGGAATGAATGCCAAGCCAGGTGGTACGATCTGCGGAGGGCGGTCAAGCGCAAAATGAATGATGACTACGCCCAGAGCAACATCACTGGAGGTGGTGCGCCCCGTAGACCAGTACATTACCATCCCTGGGAGGAGAAGGTGATGGCCCTGCTTCCGCCGATGGGAGTACATGGACTGCAAGGACTTCCAGAGCCTGGTGAGTACACAAACAACTTACGTAACATGGGGGTAATGGCATCCACACCCCAACTACAGAAAATGCACGCAACTACCCCCAAGCCCTCACCGGCCAGAACCACAGTCAAAAATAACGCTAATGCCACTAACATGTGTATGCTCCATTGAGAAAGCAAGGCCATGCTATGTTCCATGCTACATGAAGCAGCAACCCAAGAATGGATGTCCGGTATGCAGGGAGGGTAGGTGGCACAAAACACGTTGTTGAACTCCAAATCAGACACAATTGCCCTCATCCCATATGGCCCAGGTACATACCCATGCACCATGCACAATGCACAGGGATTGGGAAAGTACTGACAAGATAGCTCACACCCGGCCCAGGTGTAGGCAGCACAAGGCCCTCCTGTGACCAGTGCAAACACAAACACCAAGACAACCAGGTCAGATATCTAGGACAGGAACTCACACTCACTGTCATGGCAGCATGCTCCATGGGGGGACAGCTACATCACCTGGGAGCCCCAGTTCCAAATCACACTACACCCACCAGCAGGCCCTGTCACACACACCCCTTACACAAGCAGACACCCCCGGGACAGGCAATGGATTTACACACTGTCACAATGGACATGTAACACAACAACACCAATACATAGCCAAAGAAGCATCCAAGCCAAAAATCTACATGTCAAAGACCCAGGAGAACATATCAATCTGTCTCCCGCAACATACCCATCCACAAGTGAACATTGAGGAGAATGCTAGGCACATACAACTACCTGGAGGAACAGTGCCAACTTGAATGTGTATGATACATGCATGTTGCATGAAACAGCATTAACATTGTCTGTCTCTCACACACAGGGCGACGTGATGAATCTACCCCCAACAATGGGGGTGAAGATTCACAGTCCCTGGCCCGGGAGGAACCTGATCCCACCGGCAGCAACGCCTCTCAACATTCCATGGATGACCCCAACCAACCTGGACCCTCTGGTGTCCAAGCCCCTGCAGAACCTGGTTCAGGACCATCTGTGCCAACCACCACCCCCATTCCTGCCACATCCCAGGAGACACCGAGGAGCCCTGCCCGCAGTGAACAACTGAGCCAGTCTGACCAGGAGGGACAAGGAGCGCTGGGCACCCAGGAGGAGGCAGACAACACTGCCACTGCCATCCCTCAGGTGACCCGTAGACTCGATGTGCCCACAACGGCAGGCCAGGCTCGTGTGGGCAGGGGTGGTGGGAGTGGAGGCAGGCGGAGGCGGAACCTGACCAGCCAGCTGAAGGGACCGGTATGTCACACATACACAACATCATGGAGGCATACCGGCGTGACACCAGGGAGTTCAGCCAGGTAGTGGTGACCCTCACAGAGATCAAGTACCAGCAGGCCGAGCAACACGCCAGTCAACAAGAACACCAAGGACAGATGGAGGCAAGACTGGCTGAGCTCCTGGCGGTGCAAAGGGACATAAGCCACTCACTTCATCGGATCGCCGACAACATGGGCAACCCTCCCTGTGCCACCAGGCGAAGACCACCACCAGCCACAGGGAGGGAGAAGGAGGAGGATTCGTCTGACGGAGCGTCCCAAGCATCGTCAAGGCCTGCATCTGAGAGTCCCCGGAGGAAGGTGGGTCGTCCACGGAAAAGACCGTGAGAGGCAGCGGACCATCCACATCTCCCAGGTCACCTGGCCTGGCACCTGGCCTTCATGTGCGACAGCATCACCTCATTGACTGACATCATCTGCCACATGGACCTGCTGGTCACAGTCTTACTAATGATGCCAAACACTGTGGTCTGGACTCTGATGACTTCAAATGACAAGGATCCCATCTCCCCCTGTGAAATTTGGATTCTATGGTCCCTGCATTGCACCTTTTTCAGTGCACATATCACGCCCCAGACCTATAATTAAATAATTAATACGGGAAATTTTATGTTGCAGTCATTTAGCATGAGTCCACAACATACGTGTGGGGATATGTCAAAGTATGCATGAGTGTGGAACTAACTCCAGCCATCCATACACTTGGATCTGAGTCCGGTCGAGGACACACATGTGTCTCAATGTATCACCAAATACAGACATGGAGCCCAATACTCACCCGTGATGGCCTCAAGCTGCTGAAGGGGGGCTTGCAATACTGCTCAGACAGACCAATTTGGAAGAGTATCATGAAGGTGTAGAGGTCATGGGTCATGTTGATGTGCCCGGGGAGGGAGTCCCAGGTCTGTTTGGCGAGGTGGGAGAACTATCTCCTGCATGCAGTGTTTATGTGGATGTGATGTATGGTGGCCCGGGCAAGGTGGGCTGCACGGAGTTGGGCCAACAGGGTGTTGGATGACAGACATCCAAGGTTTGTTTTGGGTCTGGGGTTGTGGACTGCCTCCTGAGTGTGGTTGAGGAGTCTGAAGGTGATCCTGCATCAGACAGTGAGCCATTCTAGCTATCTCAGGTGGATGGTGATGTGGCTAGGGATGTTGAAGATGAGGTGTGCGGATACACCCTGGATGTGGACAACTTCTCCTGCAGTTTTGCTGTTGTTCAAAATAGAGGCCGGTGCTGTAGTTGAGCCGGCTGGTGTTGTGGACCTGGGGGACGGTCTGTCTTGCCTTGTAGTGGATCTATCTGTGGATCATTAGCAGCATGCAGAGGGTGTTGCAGCATGAGGAACAGATGGTGGTGAGTTGCATGGTAATTGTCAGCGATGGGTCCATGATGAACACCAGCTTGCGTGCGTGGCCACTGGGTGCTGGTGCGGTGCCCAGACAAGTGGGACACAAGGAGTTGACACAGCCGTAAGGGGACAATCCTCAGATGATGACCTCAGTCCTGTCCATTCCAGCCTCAGGTGGCTGATGTTCAGCCATTCGTCAACGGATCTCATGGCTTCTTGAAGTTTGGATCTGGCAATGGCTGGCTCTTTGGTGAGTTTAAGGAGCAGCTTGGTGTCAATGGCATACGAGATGATGATGAGGTCGTGTGCGCATGTGATGGTGGAGAGGGGGTCATGGAGACATTGAAGATCGTCACGCTGAGAAAAGAGCCCTGGGGCATGTGCCAAATGACCCCAGTGTACTACATGCTGCAGGGTGGAGGCAGACTCCCTGGGTCTTGCTGGTGAGCTACTTTCTGATTGAATCCTGGGCCCTCCTCTGGATACCAGTGTTGGAGATGTGTGAGCTGACACTGTGGTAGCACATGGTGTACAATGCCGGTGAGAGGTCAAGGGGGGTGGGCTCACCATTGTTGAGCAGGGCAAAGTTGTCGTTGGTGGTGGCAATGATGACGGTTGCAGTGGTGTGATTACTGTGGAATATGTCTGGTGCCGGTTGCCTGGAGCTGGTTGCGTGGAGGAAATTTGTCAGTTGCTTGTTGAGTGTCTTCCGGATGACATTTGCTCGGTAGGGAAGTAGAGTGATGTACCAGGAGATCCTGCGGTACTGCCCTCTGTTGTTTAAGAAGGGCCTGGGTCTCTGCATGCCTCCAGCACCCATGGAATGTGGCTAACTCAAAGGAGACATTCAGGACGCGCTGGACGTGGGCTTCAAGGATGGGGAATGATGTGATTGAGATGTTGTGTGGGAAGGGACCTGATGGAGAGCCTGAGTGGATGGTGCACATGAGCCAGGTGGTGTACTTGCTGCTGATTGGAGTCCAGAACCTGAGGGGGGATTGTCCTGCGGATAATAGTGCTGTCTGCCTCTGTGAGCCAAGGCTGTTGTGTATGGCCATGAGCTAGCAGTGGTACAAAGTTGCAAGGGATGTGATCTGCCTTGCAAGGGTGGGGTGTCTTGGATGGAGATCTGCTGTCAGTTCACTCACAATGCTCACACGACATCAAGGAGCTGACGAGCTCCTTGATGTCGTGTGTTTTGGTGTCTCAGCACTATCTGAAGGATCTCCACTTGTCCTTGCTGATGCTATGGTGATGGCTGTGTGTGGTCTTTTCCAGATCTGTAAGGTAAATGATGGCTCTTTGTGTTGCAAGGTGTGCACAAGAGTCCGGCTACGTCTGTAGGAGTCCAGTAGGTCTGCCTTGTCCCAGGTGCCTTAACTATTGTTGTGCTTCACAGGAAAGTCCGTCAATGTGGAAAGATTGTTGGATCAGTGGCTGATCCAGTGCGTGAGGTTTCAGGGTGTTGCTGTGGTGTTGTTTTGAGTGTCCCACACAGCTTGTCTGTGGTGACTTACATCAAGCAACTTTGGGGGATCGTTAGCAGGGTGTGGGGAAGTGTGTTGCTTGTCGGAGACGTCGATTAAAATGTTGATGGACCAATGATGGATGGTGGTGTGGTTCTCCTCCAGCCAGAAGTTACTGGCACCCAGCCACATGTAGCCTGTGGAGGTGAGGGCGTGCATGCAGATGTATGTGTTGTTGATGGCTTAGCACAATTGTGGATGTAGGCCTGGATATCTGTAGATGAGTGTTACTCTGAGGGTTTCCAGGGAGTTGCTGCAAACCCGAATTTGTGACTCTGAGGGTGTACTTGTGAATCAATTGCAATTCATCCTCTGGCATTGTTGTTGCCGTCCCTGCGGGTGATCTTGTATCCGTCTGAGATGGCAATGGAGAAGTCGTGTGCTGATGATGCTTATGTCCAGGTTACTGTCATGAAGGTGATGTGTGGGCCTGTTGTGTTGAGGAGGTAACAGAGTCCAATGGCGTGCTGGTGGACGGAGCGGGTGTGGAGTAGGAGGCACATGACCTGGTCGTTCTGACAGGGTCTGGTAGGCTGGGCAGCGCTGTGTAGGCAGTTGGAGTTGCACACTCAGCATGCGAAGGTGTTGTGTGTGCGCTTAGGGGTTGCCTGATAGCAGGCGGATGATTGTGTGGAGGACATTGCTTGGAGGTTGGCTGCAGCATGAGCCTGTTGTGTGACGTGGGTCATGCAAGGACCAGAGGCTCGGGCACTGTGCACGTTGCAGGCGCAGACGGTCCTGCCTTTGGCACGGCGTTGGCGCAACAGTGGCACAGACAAGCTGCTGGCTGCATTAAGAATGGGTGGAGGGGGAAGGGAGGAGCATTTTGGAGGCGTGTGGGTTGCAGAATCATGGCACTCGGCGGGGCAGTGCCGCAGGTGACGCAGCAGCAGGCGGAAGGGGTGAGAATCTAGGCAAAAAGTAGCACACAAAGACAAGGAGGTGAGAAAGGCACAGTGCAACAGGTGTATGTAAAGGAAGGAGTGTCAGGTAACTCATGGGTCACTACGAGAAAATGTATGACCAATCACCAAAAAAGACGGTCACAGGGTCAGGCAACAAAATGCGGAGCTGCGCACAGGAGACACACCATCAGCATGTGTTCACGTCCCGTTATGTGGAGCAACCTGCACAAATACATACACAACCAGGGACTTCATGCACAATAGATATTATTAGCCATGAAGAACTGCATGCATGTTGCCGAAGTAGACATACACATATGCTCAATATTTGACAAGTATGCCATAGATGACGCATGCAAACTGTCAAGAGAGCTGCAGTGACAGAGATGAGGCACTTTGGATTGTGCTGAACACCTTTATTCCACATACACACACAAAGGGAAATGCATCCATGTGAACAGACTCACAGGTCAGTTGACAGAACATGTGGGACATACGCTGTACCCCCCCTTCATGACACGGATGATGTCAATCCCAATGAACTGGCACACAAGTCAAGGAGATGAGCCAAACACATCCTGCTACACATGGAGAGGCTGCAATTCCTCATAGAGCCTGTTGTTGTGATGTCCCACACTATGTCCACCCGTAGCATCCGTAATGTTTCAGAGGCAAGGTTTACACACATTGATGCCTTGATCAGACGCCACACTCCACTACAGATGACAGTCAAGAAGGGTGACTATCATGTCATGGGAGTGATGCTACATGTTATATGCTCCAAGGTGAGAAGACATGCATGCATGGTACCACAACATGCACAGAAGCAGGCCCACACATTCCCAACCCGTACCACCACCAAAAAGCCTTGCTGCTATCCTTACCCAAACTGATTTTTCCACATGTCCATGCATGGAACGCTGATTCAGCACACGTTGCAATCCTCATGAGAAATAGCACTCGGACAAAGATGACACGAGTAGACAACAGGCGCAAAAACCTGGAAATGACAGACGCACAAGAAGTCACCTAAAACAATTCTCGCCGCACACAGGGACATTCACAAAACATGAACAATGTTGGACACATGTAAATCTCAAAGAAAGTCTCTCCGCAAAACTGTGTGGCATGACATCATCACTCGAGTTGAAGAACCAGAACCTTTTGGGTCTGGCGGCGCAGGGTACTCCCTCTGTCCTCGGAGTTTACCTGCTTCGCTACACAGAGACACGGGACACTCTGTCGGCGTTAGAAGATTGGATTTATTTAGCTGCAGCTAGTACAGTTATCCTAGAAGTACACACAGTAGGTTCTCAGGAGACTGCCACTTCACTCTGTGGCGCATCAGATTAAATACTATACAATACATAATTATTAACGAGACACACTCCCCAAGCATAGAAGAAAAGAGCCAATAGGGTAAGTGGGAAAACAAAGTGGAACCAATAAGAAAGGTTCGAAAACAGAAATATCAGATGACTCGAAGAGACCTCTCCTCCAACTGTGTTTGTCATCCCACCCCCGCACTAATTCATTAGCAGATTATAATTAACTTGCAGGTGGTGAGATACGCTTGTGTGTTTTGGAGGACAGTCGTGACACGAGAGAATGCTAGCAGGAGACAGTGAAGGCCAGTTGATAAGATATGATCAGGAAAGAACAGTGTGAGCCTACAGATAGTTGAAACAGGGATTAGGAAAGCCAGACAAGGATTAGTATACTCGGCCAGTCCAAACACCAGCTTCGCAAATAAGGCCGAGGACGTATTTCGACACCAAGCTACAGGAAAAGCAGAATAGACTTCGTTCGCCGTGCTGCCTGAGTGATGGCAACACAAAATGGCGGCGGGTCACAAAATGGCGGGTCGATTCGATCGTGATCGAAAATCGAAGTTCCTCAGACCCTCCTTTTGCCAGAACTCAGGCAAGATAGACTTACGTTAATCTGAGTCCACGTCAATAGCCATGAGATCACCGAGCTGTTGCTGTAACATCATTCTTATGTTTTCCGTTACCGGTGGTTTGGGTTTTGGGATGCACAGAGTAGCACAAAGATCACAGACAGCGGGACCACAGTGCATACAGAGGCAGCAAGAAAATACAATGGTCAAGATTATTCCAAGGAATGTCAATGCTTTCCAACCCCATTTGGACAGTAGTCCCCAAAACCATTCCGTTAAAGACCAATCTCCTTCGTCCTGATGAATAGACTCGGAGATTATGTGCAACTTGGAGATAGCTTGGTATACTGTCGGAGCGTCATTAGGAATGAAAATACAGCAGCTTGAACCAATCAATTTACATACTCCACCACGATCGGCAAGAATAAAGTCTAAGGCAACTCGATTTTGTAAGGTCATAAGACGATCCGCCTGTAGTTCCGCCGTGATATTACTTAAGGCTCCTACAGTGATGTCTATTGTAGTCTCTACGACACGGACCAGTTGCCTTATATTTCTGCTGTTGGCCATTGGACCCCAGAAGGGAAGAAAACCTTTAAGGAAATCTCCTCCCTCTTGTCCCGCGGTGTCTTTTGAGTCAATAATTCCTCGGCTGAAACGGGTTCGGTGATAATTGGCAGAAGCTGTGTAAGTAGGAGGAAGAAGGAAGGCTATGTAGCAAGTACCAGAGAAACCCGTTGGTAACCAAGTATAAGCTCTATCATAGCAAATTAAATAGGTGCCTTGAGACGGTACCAGAGGAGGCGAGTTTGGAGAGGAATAAATGTACGTGTAGGAACAGTTACTCTTTTGTGCAGTGTCAGAAGAGCGATCGTTTATCTGTAAACAGGAGTTACCTTGATGCGGTATAGTCCAGATTGGCGAGGATTTTCCCTTTCCCAATTTATTATTAAGACTCGACATGTATTGGGTGACGTTCCAATTGGTGTATGCTTTCCTTTCGTCAATGGAAATTTTGCTGTTAAGACCACATACCCAACAATTAGTTGTGTTAACCACTAATTGATGCTGGTGTAACAGTTGGATAAAGGAATTATTGTAATACTCGGTTCTTCTGACAAGTTCATGTGAAGGAAAAGTATGAAAGAGGTGTGGAGAGATAGTAGAATAAGGCAAAGAGGAAGAAGGGGAGGTATTTCTCGGCTGCAAAACATAAACTATCCAACCAATAATCGCCAAAGCAATACATAATGATATAAAAACACATAGAGTTATATTAAAACGACTGTACATTATTTTTCAAGATGTTTTCTTCATTTAATTTCTTCTCTCTTTATGACTTGGTGTAGTTTCCATTTTTACTAGTGGATGCTCACGGCAATCTTCCTCAATCACTGAAGTCACGATGCTTTACCGTCCTATGACACTGAGGATCCTGCAGACCTATTGTCACTACTCAGGTCGTGACCTAGACTCCTACCGTGACCCTGCAACCTAAACAGAACACTACACAAGGGAGAAGAAAGTCTCAATTGTTCTTTTGCCTGGGCCTAAGGTTATAACGTTCCTTCCCCGAAACACTCTGATCTCGAAACAATGTTCTTGGTTCAGTCGTATTCAATCGACGATGTGATGGAATTGCTTCTTGTAAAATGTCGTCGTCCTCTTTCTCAGAGAATGTCCCATTCAGGTGTGCATCGCTAAAGGGTACAAATCGTGGAACTGTTTCACATTCACAGTTACCAACCCCTCTACGAACCTACTGATCAAAAGGCAAAGGCAAAGGTACTTTCTTGCAATGCACACCGTGAATCCAGTTCTTTTTTTCCTTCAACTTTGATGGCTGTTCTTGTGGTAAGTAACACCACTCGAGGCTCACGCCACCTGGGCTGCAGATTATTCGATTTTTGAAAATTCTTCACACTGACCCAGTCACCTGGTCGGATGGAATGACCTGGGTCTGTGGAGGCCTCCGGCAGAGCACTCTGAACCTGTTGATGAAGAACACGCAATTTAGTTGTAAGGTCATGCAGATAATCAATCAACATTGGATAGGGCAAGTCAGAGATTTTTTTAGGGCGAGGTATTCCCCATACGTTGGCCGGACGGCCAAATACCACTTCATAAGGGCTAAGTCCCAAACGAGAGTGTACTGCAGTTCAGGTGGATAGCGGAGCTAACGGCAAAGCATCAGGCCAATTAAGTCCCGTACTTGCTTGAATCTTCGCTAATTTCAACTTCAGAGTTCCATTGTAACATTCTACTAAACCCGCTGATTGTGGATGATTTGCCGCGTGGAACTTTTGCTTGATTCCAAGACCTGCACAAACTTTCTGCATGACTTGGCTAACAAATTCGCTCCCATTGTCACTCCAGACAATGCACGGCAAACCAAACCTGGGAAAGAATTCCTTTAGTAGGATTTTAGCTGTGGATAAAGCTGTATTATCTTTCAAAGGGTATGCTTCTATCCACCTCGAAAAGGCACATACTACCACCAGAACATATTTGAGGTTGTTGCATCGATCCTCATGAATGTAATGGATTTGCAACACTTCAAATGGGTATGTCGGAGGAGCAAAGTGACCTGCTGGAGTTGGGGTTCCCTTTCCTGGATTGTACATTAGACAAACAATACAATGCTATACTACGTTGTCTGCACATTTTGGGATGTTCTCGTTTTGCCACACTGGGGCCAAAAGTTTACAAATGCCCTTTGCACTAAGGTTAGCTGGACCATGAGCCATAGTAACCACTGGGAGTACATAAGCATCTGGTAACAACCAACGTTGATGTTCGGATAATTCTATCCAAAAACCCATCTCATCCAACATTCCCGTACTTTCTCTCCACTTGCTCAACTCTCTTTCTGAAGCCTCTTTCTGAATCGCTTTCACGCTTTCCACTGTATTCTCACATATTCCTCTCTCTCTGACCCAATTCGCAGGACCTGCCACATACATTCGACTCGTTGAATCTCTCGCTGTTTTCTTTGCTGTTTCATCAGCAAATGCATTTCCTCGTCCAATATCATCCGTAATCTTCCTCAGTATGGAAGAAACAATCATGCTGATCCTCAACACTCTCCTCATTTGGAAGGGGCAACAAAGTAGCTGGATTCAGGGTATTACATCGTTTGATGTGCACGTGACTAGCCAAAAGCATCAGCTCGTAACCAGTTAAACGTGCACTCGTAAGATGCTGTGTTTTCGTTCTGTTTAGCAAAGTATCCACTGCATGTGGCACCATAACAATGAGAGTGTTATCTAACACCATTCCAGCAGACTGTCGGATAGAAATTGAAGCGGCTGCTGTGGCTTTGAGACAACTGGGCAATGCTTTAGCTACGGGATCTAATGTAGCCGAAAAATAGGCACATGGCCGCTGTCTGTCTCCAAATTGCTGTGTCAAGACTGACAACGCACAACCTTCTCTCTCGTGAACATACAGCGTAAAAGGCTTAGTGTAATCTGGGGTGCCTAGTACAGGAGCAGAACAGAGAGCACTGCGTAAATCAGTGAAACTCTTTTGGCACTCATCAGTCCAAGGAAGGGGCTGAGGCGTATCTTTTAAAGTGAGTGCTAACATAGGTTTGACGATCAAAGAGAAGTTAGGGATCCACTGTCTACAATAAGAAGTGATACCCAGAAAGGCACGTACTTCCCTTTGTGTGGATGGTACAGACATTCATGCAATCACCTGAATTCATTCTGGCGTTAGTCGCCGTCCCTCCTTTGATAGGAGATGACCCAAGTAGGTAACCTCTCGACAAACATACTGTAGTTTGGAAGGTGATACCTTGTAAATCAGCTTAAACAAGTGGCGTAACAGTGCAACAGTGACATCTTTGCAGATATCTTCTGTATCGGCGGCGACTAACAAGTCATCCATATACTGGATGAGAACAGCACCAATCGGCAAATGAAAAGTATCAAGATGACATTTTAAAGCTTGGCTATAAATGGAGGGACATTCACAATAGCCTTGGGGTGTGCGCTTAAACCGGAAGCTTCGGCCTCCAAGAGAAAAACCAAAAATGTCCCTACTCTCTTCTGCAATGGGAAAACTGAAGAAAGCATTCTTTAGATCGATAACAGAAAACCAAGTCGCTGTGGAAGGTATAATAGTCAACAAGGCAGTGATATCTGGAACAACAGGGAATTGTGGAATCACAATTTTGTTTACTTCTCGCAGATCAATCACAAACCGGTACACAGGAGGCTGAGAAGGATCAGTACATTTAAGAACAGGAAGAATAGGACTATTGCATGTGTTACCTCTCGTTTCTTCAACCACATCCTTCCGAATTAGGTCATGAATGATTTCCAAAAGCGCTTTTTCACCTTCAGCAGAAATTCTATATTGTGGGATGCGCGGTAATTCAACATTGGGCTTGGGAGTAACAACATAAGGCGGTATCTCAAGACAACCCACATCATTCGGACCCGTGGCCCAAAGTGCTGTTGGAAGAGAAAGCAACTCAGGAGGGAACTGATCTTTGGACAGATACATTGGGGAGATCAACTTCTGACCTAGAGTGAGATGTACACCAGAAGGAGAACAATATATTGTAGCATGCATTCTTTTCAATAGGTCTAGACCCAACAGATTCTCACCACAACCATTTGTCAACAAAAGTGGAGCTTCCAAATCATAAACCGGATTGCGAACAGGGGCGCCAGAGAATCCTACAGAAACATTCGTTACGCCAGACAAAGGTGCCCCAGGGAGTTTAGAATGAATGATAGAACTTCTCATTGCTCCAGTATCCAAAAGAAATGGCTCTGATACACCCATTGTAGTGACGTTAACATAAGGACCATTTTGATCTACTGGGATTGGCACAACTCCTCTACTTTGTCCATGGCTGTCCTAGTTGGCATGAAGACTCTCATTTTCGCCTTCAACATAATGGTCTTCATTGTAATACTGAGTAGATCTCACATTCTGCTGATCAAAGTAGTTCATGGAATTGGGAGAAGGAAGGGCACGCTGTTCTTGAGTCAACACACCTCGACCTCTACCTCTGTTTGCTGACTGGAGGCCAGCACAACCTCATGGAGAAGATAATGCTCCATTGCGCTGTAATAAAACCGGACAACTACTCTTAAAATGACCTTCCTCTCTACAATAGGCACATTGATTAGGACCTAACAAAGGTCGCGGAATGTATGGCTTAGGTTTCTGATACAACTTCTGAAACTGCGGTGGCTGTTGAGTCTGAGGCTGAACATAACGTGGAGGATAAGCTTGCTGCAAGAGAACTTTCGTCTTTAGATCTTTCGTCTTTTTCTCTTGCTTTTCTTTTTCTTCTTTATCCCTATTTTCATAATATTGTGCAGTAGCCAATATCTGAGCAGAAGAAGAAACAGCCCAAGAACTCTCTGAATCTTTTAATTTGTGTGACAGCTCGGGAGGCAAATTGAATACAAATTTATCCACGAATAATCGCTGTCCATCCTCGGTAGCCATGTCCTGACCACTGTGATCGATAAATGTCTCCTCGAAACGAGTAAAGAAGTCAGAGACACTTTCATCTTTCTTTTGCTTGCATGCTGCTAACTTATCCCAATTAACTCTCAGTGCAGGCATCATAGTTTTCATTAACGTAATGATTCTTCCAGGAAGTTCCAAGATCAAAGCGTCAGGCTTTGCGCCACCCACTTGGTCTCTATCTGTATCATCTATAACATTCCAAGTAGCACCTAGTTCCTGTGCGTGATCCTCCCTACGAATCTTAGCCCATATGGTCTGTGGGACGACATTACCCATTAACATATCGATGTCTGCTAGATTCATAATACAAGCATCGATTGTCTGCGATAATTCTTTGTAATAACCTGCAGGGTTCTTACGGGGATCTGGTAGAGTTTGCTTAAGAGCCAAAACTTCAGATCTCTTCCATGGCACATGTACCCATATACGCTGAAAGTGAGCAGGAATAGCTGGATTAGCACCTACTCCCGCAACCTCTTCCTTCGATACTGGAGGAACCTCTCTCATAGGGTAATTTTTCGACGGCAGTTTAACCGACGGATCGGAATCAAGAAAAATCTGAGAAAACAATAATGATCTATGAGTGATAAGTGTCCTTACAGCTTCCTCGACTTTGGTACCTACAATAAGCACTTTTTCAAAATCAGCTTGAACGTCTAACAGATCTTGTGAGATCGGACTCGAACTCACATCTTCCCATTCTTTAATGAGAATGTCGCACATTACATTAAATACATATATCTGCGTAGGCGCATTCCATTGCACAAAAGTAGGCAAAATATCAAGCACACTATATTGTGGACCCTTCTTGATCCATCTCCGTGCAAGAGAGTCTAGCTTCTCTCGTTCCTCAAAATCTGGAAACTGGCTACGAGATTGTCTTCGAGCAAAAGCCGGAGACACATTAAAAGCTCCAAAGAAAGGAGATAGAATACTAGTGACAGAATCTGTGAGACGCTTACGCACAGATGGTGAATTAGACATTAGAACTGGAGACAGAGTATTAGGAGAACTAACAGGAGAAGAACCGGAAATTACAGGAGGAGCAGAAGGCAAAGGAGAGCTAAGATCAGGAGATGAAGGCAAAGAAGTTGAGACTAATGGTTAAACCGGCAAGGGCGGTAATACTGGAGGAGGCAAATGCTGAAGAGCCGGAACCGGCGGAGGTACTACCAGCAGCTGGGCAGGCTGTAACGGCTGAGGTACATTGGCATTTTGCGCATAGGGTGGAGGCAACCTTAATAAATGAGACATTAGGGGATCCTCTTCTGTATCTTTCTTTAAGTTCAAAAGGTCTTTATTAGAGAAGTAAAGGTATCAATACATAAGAAAAGGCTAAAACATGACAGCAATATAATAAGTAGAATAAACATGTCCGTGAAAATAAACATGAAATTAAGAGATAACAATTAAATGAGGCTATATAACACAAATCAGTACTGGAAATAATATGCAATAAAATGAATTATGGAAAATGCAAAGGAGCAAAAAAAGGTCACTCAGGGAGGCTTGGGGACCTTCTGCTGAAAGGGAGGCAAATGAGAAGAGCGCTTAGCGCAAATATCAAGGTACAAAGTCACAGGTAGCCAAAGGTCATGTCGTTTTTTAGCCAGATTAAGGGGATAGATAAGAACGGTATCTAGCCTGTGATTATGACATACATTGTACCACCATGCTCTAAAAGAGATATTAGCAAAATTTTTCCAATTTACAGTAATCTGCTGGAAAGCAACAGCTAGCAACAGGTCAACAATCTGCACATTAAACTCAGCATCTGCCCAGCAGGAAGAGAGACTTCCTAAAAAAACATTGACAAAGGAGAAGGGAAATGTAGTGTGAAATATGGCATTAATCTGAGCCCAAACTTGTTTCCAAAAATTGTTCACAACAGTGCACGAAAAAAGCATGTGAAAAAGAGTAGCCTTGGGTGTCAAGCAGGACCAACAGTGATCAGGGACTAAAGGAAATCTCTTATTCAACATATGAGGGGAGAAAAGAAGTCTGTTGTAAATAAAAAAAAGGGTTTGCATAAGGGAGGCAGCTCTGGATGATTTGCAAAGTTTGGTCCATATTTTATCCCAAAGAGAGGTGGGCCAAGAGATATCAAGATCAGATTCCCATTGTTCCTCTACCGTGGATTTTGGCCTAGGGGTGAGATTCTTGTGAAATGAGTGATAAATTAACGAGGCAGTATTATGAATGCGAAGCAAGGAGTGGAGGCGTAGAGTGGGGTTGGAAGGATCGGGTTGGGCAGGAGAAATGGAAAGTTGGGTATAGGTGGACATAACTGCATTCTTCAGCGTAAGGTATTTACGGGCAAAGGAGGAGGGGAGATTGAAATTATGGCAAAGAACGGAGAAGGGTAAGAAATCAGAGCCAGAAAAGAGGTGGGATACCCAGATCAGTCCTTTTTGTCTCCAAGATTTCCAATAAAAAGGCTTGTGATTAATGAGAATGCTATTGTTATACCAAATGGTGGTATTAAGAAAATCGGCTACAGAGGAGGGAGGGTTTGGGGAAGTGGAAAGAAGAAGCTTGGTGGTGAATTTGTGGATGGGAGTGGAGATGAACTGGGGTTTGCGAGAAAATGAGAGATATTCAGCAAAAGTGAAGGGGGATAGAGAAGGGCGCTCAATAACAAGCCATAAAGGGGGAGAATCAGCAGGCTCTCGCAACCAAAGGGAAGCTTGTCGTAGAAGGAAAGCTTTGTGGTAAGTGGGAAAATCTGGAAAATTAACCCCACCCTCTGATTTGGGGAGTTGTAGTCTATGCAGGGACATACGCGGTTTTTTGCCTGACCAGAGGAAGAAAGAAAGAATAGTGTTGATTTTCTTAAAAAATTTAGCGGAAATAGGAATTGGAATATTGGAAATAGTGTAAAGAACTATTGGGGAGAGCATCATTTTAATCGTGTCGAGGCGACCCCACCAGGAAAGGTAAAGCGGGTGCCACCTGGAAGTAAGGTCAGACAGTCTCTGGGTACACTTGCTAAGGCATAATGAGACAGTGTCTGAAAGGGAGGGGGTAACATGTAACCCAAGATATTTGATATGTGAGGTACTCCAAGTGAAATTGGACGCAACGAAATCAGGTTTGAAGGTGAATTTTGTGAGGGGTAAGATTTCACATTTGTCATTGTTCAACTTATAACCGGAAATTACTCATGGACTTCAGTTAAAAATGCAGGAATGGAGATGGCAGGGTTGGAAATAAAGAGAAGGACATCATCCGCATAGGCAGCAAGTTTAATGTTTGTTTGAGAACATTGGAAACCGTGCAGGTTAGGATTTTGACGGAGTTTTGAGAGGAAAGGTTCTAAGGCCAAATTAAAAAGGAAAGGGGAAAGGGGACATCCCTGACGAACTCCTCTGCCTAAGTTGAAGAAAGAAGAGATTAGGCCATTAGCACAGACCGCCGCTCTGGGATTGGAATAAAGAAAAGAAACAAAGGAAATAAAATTAGGGCCAAACTCAAACCATCTGAGGGCGGAAAAAAGAAAAGTCCACTCTACTCTATCAAACGCTTTTTCTGCATCCAAAGCGATTGCTGCTAACGAGTCCTGGAATCGTGATGATTTGGACAGGACATTAAACAGAAGTCTAGTATTGTCTGTGATGAAACGACCTTTAACAAATCCAGACTGCTCTGGGCCCAGTAATTCAGGAAGAAAGGGGTCTAGTCTTATGGCAAGGGATTTAGCGTATATCTTGTAATCAATGTTGACTAAAGAGATTGGTCTATAATTCTTGCAATACTGGGCGTCTTTTCCTTCTTTGGGTATTATGCATATGTGGGCGTCTGAGAAAGTGCCAGAGAAAGTACCACTAAGGACAAAAGAATCGATAAGAGAATGTAACCAGGGTAGTAATAATTTAGAGAAGTGCAAATAAAATTCAACTGTAAATCCATCCGGACCCGGAGCCTTATCCTTCTTAAGCGACTGAAGTGCAGTGTGTAGTTCGGAGCAGGAAATGGGCGTTTCAAGAGTTGATAAGTCAACAGGAAAATTGGGGGGAGCCTGAATGCTGGAAAAGAAGGTAGCAAGGGATTGGGGAGTAGGGTGAGTCTCAGAAGAGTAGAGCGTAGCATAAAAGCGGGAAAATTCCTCTAAAATATCAGCATCCGTATGTTTTAAAACAGAATTAGCATCAAAAACAGACTCAATATTCAGTTTGTGTTGCTTAACTTTTAAATAGTTGGCTAAAACCTTCCCCGCTCTGTTCTTACCCCCATAAAATTTTGAACTAGATTTCAACAGAAATAACGAAGCATCATCAGTGGATTGTTTGTTAAATTGCATCTTAGCTTCAATAAGAGTAGTCAAACTTTCCTGCGAATGGGAGGTATAAAAGGAGTGCTCCAGTTTTTTGATCGCAAGGAGGAGATCACTGGTACGCTTACGAGCGATTTTACGCTTTTTAGCTACAAAATCAATGATGAAACCTCTGGCTGTAGCTTTGTAAGCATCCCAAATAACATGCTTGGGCATATCGGGCGTATCATTGATGACAAAAAATTCTGTGGTAAATTCAACAAAGGAGGTTGTGAATTTGGGATCAAGGAGGAGAGTGTTATTAAAGCGCCAACGCTTTGGCCCAGTGGACTTGGGTAAAACATCAATATTAACCAAAACAGGGGCATGATCAGAGAACAAAATGGGGCCAATATCGGCGTGAGTGAGGGACTGAGGGATATGATGGGAAAGAAAAATATAATCGATGCGGGACTGGGATTGGTGGGATGGGGAGTAAAAGGTAAACTCTTTAGTAGTAGGATTGCATAAACGCCAGGCATCATCGAGTTTGTGCTGGGCCACTGCCTGAACAAACAATTTATGAGATTTATTAGGGACATAGGATGCTTTGGAATGCCTATCCAAAAAGGGGTCATGAGGTAAGTTGCAGTCTCCAGCCATAATAAAATTATCATCAACGTATTCAGAAATACGAGAAGCCATTGTACGCCAAAAGGCGGGGTCACCACCAGTAGGTGTGTAAATGTTGAAGAGGGAGATGGGAATACCCTTCGAGGAAAGTTTGACATACAACCATCTGCCCTCGGGATCTGACTCAGAAGACAAGAGAGAGTGAGAGAGAGATTTGCGAACTAACACCGCCACACCATTTCGTTTACCATCCCCAGGGGCAGAGAAAACATCACCAACCCAACCCCTCTTGAGCTTAGCTGCTTCAACATCAGACAAATGTGTTTCTTGCAAGAAGGCAATGTCTACATTCAATTTGGCTAAATGCGAAAGAAGTTTTTGCCTCTTAATGGGAGAGTGAAGACCTTTAACATTCCAGGATACAATACGTACTGACATTAAAGATAATTAAAAGAGTAATGCAAGGAGGGAGTAAAACATTGAGAGAAAGCCTCGTAAAAAATAAAAGACGTAAGAAAAAGAAAGAAAGAAGAAGAATAGAAAAGAAGTGGAATGGACAAGAGCAGGAAGAGGAAGAGAAGATCTAGAGATACCATAAAGATAGAGGAAAACCAAGGTGTGACTGAGATCAGTGAAACAACAATGAGATATATAAAGAGAGAGAGGCATGACCGAAAAAGCCAGTAAACTACAAGGATAAGGAAGGAGAAAAAGAGGGAAGCAGAGAATAAGCACATAAAAAGTATTGACACCAATAAACCTGAGAAGATGAAGAAAAAAAACAGAATAGGGAGAGACAGAACAAGAACAGACATATCAATAAAGGAGTAAGGGGTACTTACAAGGGGTAACTCAAGGAAGATACGATCAGGAGCAGGGATAAGCAAGGACGTACATGGAGGTAAGGGGAGGGAGGTAGGGCCAACTGAAGAAGGCAGGGCACTCGGGGTCAGTGGGACGTCCAACCAGGGAAACAGGACGAAACGCACAAACATTGATCTGTAGGGGAGGAAGAAAGGTAACATAGTTAGGCAACGGCGGATGACAAGGGCATAAAACATGCAATAAATAGAACAAACCAAGAAATCTCAACTTGAGTAACGAATACTGCAGTAAAAAAGATACAATCATCATAAGAACATGCATGCGTAAGAACAATTGGATTAGAAGAATCTGCAAACAAAAAAAACAGAAGCAACATAATAGAGCTTCGGAAAGAGTCATGGTGGACGAGAAGAGGAAGAAGGACCAGAAAGCTCCATCTCAGACTGGCCACAAGAATTCAGGAAACTTCGAAGGTGTGGGCTCCTCATATGTCGTAGTCTTATTATTACAAGTGACTTTGAATAAACAAGGATGGAAAAGGCCATATCGAGCACCGATGGAACGAAGCTCAGGTCTCATGTCTAAAAAGGCCTTACGACGATTCGCCGTAGCTCTGGCATAATCTTGCGCAAAGAACAGGGTGGAACCCGACCATGTGAGGCGAGGAGAAGCTCTGGCCGCGGAGAGAACTTTCAGTAGATCTGTGTATTCCAAGAAATACATTATTACACCTCTAGGCTTCGCTGGTGTGGAGAGAGATGTGGATGCTCGACCAAGCCTGTGGGCACGCTGAATATTGAGTGGGGTATCCTCAGGCAAGTGCAAGAGCTTGGGAAGAAAAGACTTGAAGAAAGTGATGGGATCACTCCCCCTCACAGCCCTCCACCAGGCCGTAAAGGCGAAGATTATTGCGTCTATTTCGGTTTTCCAAGTCCTCCACCTGCTTCTGGAGAGAGGATAACTGCGTATGCATGTGGGTGACCTTGGCTGCAGAATCTTGAAGAGAGGAGACATCACGTTCCACCGAAGACATTCTTTCATCCATCACAGCCCAATTGTCAGTAAGAACCTGCAGCTTAGCATTGGTTTCCTCCATAAAAGGACGCAAGGCCCGTATCTCTTCAAGGAGTAGCTCCATTGAAATGGTCGAAGAAGATTTAGGAGGCGAAGGCGGATCCTTTTTTAACCTTTTAGGCGTCATTTTTACTGAGGACTGTGAAGAGGATTCCATATTCAACGTCGTCTCACTGGTAGAAGAAGACTGAGACGCTTCTAAATGAGCCAATTCCGTGAAGAGCTTAGAATTTTTAATATAGTTGCGCTTTTGAAACTTGCCAGAACTTTCAGCCATCAAAGCATCCAAAAAGTGCAAATTTAAAGACAAAAACAAGTATTATGCAGGTTCCGCTGGGCGTAGAGAATAGAAAAAAGCACTGCCAGGAAACAGAAATGAATAATCAAAATGGCTGCCAAAGTTGAAGAGAGCAGAAAATTTAAATTAAATCCATGGAACAGCTGCGTGGATGGTGAAAAAGAGTAGTTTTACAACATCCCTGGCGTTGAGAATGCTGGGAGTAACGTAGGAGCCATGTAACAGCCAGAGAAACAAAGCACGATAAAACGCGCTGCTGAGGGAGTTCAGAAGGAGGGAATCCAAAATGGCGGTCGCGGCCGATTCAGAGCCGCGACCGGGAAGGAAAATAGGCAGCAAAGTCAGAGGAGGTCCGCCATGGTGTGAAAAAGGGGTTTAAAGCATGCCTGATACCTTCATAAGGTACACGCTACCTTTCATGGCTCGTGTGGTGAACGCGAAACGCCGAGGAGCCCTGGCGCGGACGGAGCCCCTACGCCAGCGCCGCCATCTCCTTCGGGCGCCTAGCCATGCCCCCCCTTCTGTATCTTTCTTATTATCAGAAGGAGAAACAGGCAACACCGGATAGCATTTATCTATCGCCATACGATGTTGTCTTTCTGAAATTTCAGTCCCATTGTCAATTTCATCATTTTTGAACTGTTGGGCAGCCTGTATAATTGTCATACCCTGTGCTTTCGTATCTCATTTTGCTTGTTTAATTTCTTTCTGTTTGGCTTCCTTACGCCAAAGGCGGAAAGAGTCAAACATTGCCAGCCGGGCTTTTCTTTTGAATAATACTGCTTCCAAATTATCTAGCACATCAGGATCAAAACTACCATTTTCTGGCCATTTGAGAACACCATCTTTCTTTGTGTATCGAGTCCATGTCTCGTTAAAGGCAATGGGGCTGTGGTAAATAATTTAATTACCGGTACTTAATTTGATGCGGAAAATCTATAACAATAGCTCAGTAAAATAAGAGGCAGAATCCGTGGTATTAGAGGTTCGGAACGGGCTTTATTCCTATACAAAGGAACATAATTCGAATTATGGGCCTTCTATTCCATCACCACGAGAGTTCAGGAAGGAAGGAGCAATACATTATTGACAGGTAATCATTTTTATAGAAAAGGCATTACAGTGAAACAGATGCAGGAGGCGTAACAGTTGATATCAGAGATAAAAGCATACATACGTAACTAAAATGGGTGTAACTAGGCGTAACTAAAGAACGTCATGAGATATGATGTCATAAATGGGTGGTTCCATGAAAGAATTTCGCAATGTCAGCAAAAATACTTGGCAGAGATGCGCGCGTAGCAGCATGCCGTGTGATTGACGTGTAACTAGAGGGTGAAAGGGACTTGACATTTAGCTCTACATGTGGAGACAAAAGTCTGAGGTTATGTCAACCTAATCCCAAATCATATCTAATATCCTATGTTTAAAGAACTGTGTTATCCAAAAAGAGAGGTCTCTTAGGATAGAATCTTATTCTATACTGACTATACTGACTGTTAGTGCGTGTACAAGCGTCTAAGTGTCTACACTAGATGCGAGGGGGTAGGAATATTCCATGGTAACAGGGCTATGAATTACTTGCATGAGGGCAGCGAGGCCTGGTCCTTTGCACGGTAGCTGGAGGAATGTTTACCTAAACTACTAGACAGGAATGCATCGGATGAGGAGCGGAGCAGAGCAGATAATCTTGAAGGTGAAATACAGTTTTTGGCAGGCAGACAGGCCGAGTCAGGCACCGTTAGCCGCGCAGGGAGTAAGACAAAGTTCATGGTCACAGATGCAGGCTCAGACTGGAGCTTTCAGAGGCAGAAGGCAGAAAAAGGCTTAATGGCAGAATCAGGGCCTACTCGCCTGGACTGTAAAATGGGATAAATGAACCATATAAAGTCGGTGGCCTTTCATACTTAGAAATAGAATATCCGGCCCATTCATGGCGGATCTGAAAGAGGACATGTTGACGGTGGACGCACATGTGTTTGCGTCTTCATAACTGGAACTGGAGGAAACATACATGTACTTGTGATTTATACACGAAACCGTTGGGGTTCAAGATAGGGGACATGACCGACCATAAAAATCCATATTTCCACATTCCCTCCTTGTCCCCTACTTGCCCTTAGGAGATATCAATCTTCATCAATCCATCGATCTGTTCATATAACATCATTTGTTCTTCTTTCTTCTTCCGGGATTTTGAACGAAAACTTGGATGTGGGATACACGAGGTGGCACATAGACCACAAATCGCTGGCCCACATTGTAGACATAAGCAGCAACTGAATAGTATGAGAAAGCCAATACCTAGGAAGGAGAGCATTCTCCATCCCCAGGCTGACAACACGCCCCAGAACCAACTGGACCAAGTCCAGGTGCCTGGACTCTGGTATATCTGGCTTACAATCTTATGAAGGCGGGTTATGGCTTTATACACTGACGGTGAATTTTCTGGTATGAAAATGCAACAACTTGATCCGATGACCCTACAAGCTCCGCCCCTATCGGCCAGGATGACGTCAAGGACAAGACGATTTTGAAGTACAACAATCCGCATAGCAGACTGCTCTTCTGTTAAATTGCCTAAGGCGGAAATAGTTTCGTTCACTACTGCTTCAAGGGTTCTGGTTAATCTACGTATCAACTTACTATTAGTGACTGTACCTATATAGGGAAAGAAACCTTTATTGAAATCTGTGTATTTTTCCCATGCTGTTTCAGTGTAATCGACTATTGGGAGATCTCTCTGCTGTCTATTGTGTACTAAATGAGTATTTCTATGATAATCAGGAGGAGCTAGGAAAACAGGTGGTAGAAGGAATGCTATGTAACAGGTACCATCCCAATCTAAAGGTAGGCGTATATATGCGGTCTGTCCACATATAAAGTAGGAATGACGAGAAGCTCTAAATGTAGACTTGCCTTGATCACTGAATTTTATCACAGTGGTGCATTTACTATGGCCCATGTGTATGGAGCCATTCTTTTTTATGCATAGTTCCCCTTTAACTGGGAATACGGACATGGCGGACAAGATTGGTGTAGCTTCAGATTCAACGTTCAGGATCATGAGGTGAAGTGTAAAATTACCTAATCCATATACCTCATTTTCTAGATCAGTTCCTGTTCTTTTGGGAAGTCCCTCCTTGTTAGGGTAGCAGACTTTAAGCAAAACTAAGTTCAGGTTTCCCCATACCCAGTTGTCTTGATAAACTGCTGAGTTTGTATCTAAGGAATTAATTAAACTAAACCATGCTCCACAGGAGCCATTGTGGGTGAATGGATATGGAAAGAGAGGCAGAATTCCTTTATAGTTCTGATAGGGAGGGAGTCGGCCACATATCCAACAATTTGTAGCATTGCTAGTCTGATGGGAATGATGTAACATACTAATAAAAGTGTTGTTGCGCAGCGCAAATCTATATGACAACTCATGCGGGGGTAATTCACTAAAAGAATGTTCAGCAGTAACATTGTAAACATGTTTAGAAATAGGATAATACGTGTGCAACAATATACTTGCAGCGATTATTAAAAGACATAAGAAAAACAAAATGAATAATGTCACTGTGCAATGACTACGCAGTGATTTACAGTACGCATGTTTTTTCAACTGCATTTGATTATTTCTTTCTCTATTCCGGTCCAGAGGATACATGTCAGAGACAAATTCAACCGATTCACCTTGGAGAGGACTTAAACAATCAAATTGTCTGACTTATTGGACCTCAATTTTAGTCTATATAGTTCTGAGTTTGTTTGCTCAACCAAAGGGAGCTTTGAATCTGTCTTTGAGGAAATACGGGGTTTAGTCTCTATATCGGATGGTAGTCCATGAAATTTCTTGATATGACTTGAATGTATCCAACCTTTGCGACCTTCGATCTTCACGGCTGTCCTCGTGGTGAGCAGTACGAGTTGAGGCGATTTCCACCTCGGATCCAGCTGAGTCTTCCGGTCAAAATTCCGCACTAACACCAAGTCCCCGGGAACTACGTCGTGGGGTTTCACCTCGGTGTTGTCGGGAAAGGCTGCAGCTACCTGTGAACGACAAGATTGTAGTGCAGACATCAAGGAAGCCAGGTAATCTGTCAGCATATTACAGTCAACGTCAGTGATTTTACGAGGTATAGGCGTCCCCCACATATTTGGTGGTCTACCGAAGATCACCTCATAAGGGGATAGCCCTGTTCGAGAATGTGCTACCATTCTCATGTAAAAGAGTGCAACTGGTAAGGCTACTACCCAGTCGACACCTTTCTCTCTACATATTTTGGACAATCTAATTTTCAGAGTTTGATTATGTCGTTCCACGAGACCTGCTGCCTCGGGATGTCGGACACAGTGAAATCTCCATTGATAACCTAACAAAAGTGAAACGTGTTTCATTAGTTCGGATGACAACGGCTGGCCGTTATCTGAGTAGACAGCACGTGGTAAACCGTACCGTGGGAAGAATTCTCGAACCAACTGTTTGGCAGTAGTCGGGGCAGTGTAATCTGAAACCGGGTATGCCTCTGTCCAACGGGAAAGAGCACAAACAACTACAAGAACATATTTGAATCCTCGACATCGTTCCATCTGGATATAATCCATCTGGAGGACTTCAAAAGGGTGATCAGGAGGCTGAAATCCACCCTGTTCTACGGGAATGCTTTTACCTGGGTTAAACTGACAACAGATCATACAGGTACGAACTTTTTGTTTAGCTGCTGCTCGTAAATGTTTGTTGAACCAAATGTGTTGAATGCTGTCTAGCATAGCCTTTTCTCCTAGGTGCGCTGGACTATGTATAGTGTTAATGATGACTTGGACCATTGAGTCGGGAAGAAACCATATAGATTTTTCCTTCGTCATCCATCCCTGATCGGTTTGGATCCCTCCTAATTCAGTCCATTTCTTTATTTCTTCTGGTGTAGCATGTGTCTGTATGTCAATTACGTCAAGAGCGGGATCCTTAACCATCATGCAGTGTGTTGGTGTAGGAACTATTGTCTTTGTCATGTCAGATGTGTGAGTTTGAGCAGTCTGTTTAGCTGTTCTGTCAGCTAGATCATTGCCTTGGGAAATGATATCAGTAACTTTCATATGAGCTTTACATTTCATAATTGATATTGCAGTGGGTAGATGTATTGCATCTAATAAGGCATGAATGAGGGGTCCGTGCTGAATGTGGGCACCGTGAGAAGTTAAATAACCTCTCTCTCGCCACAGCACGCCGAAGTCATGTACAACTCCGAATGCATAACGTGAATCAGTGTATATGTTGACTTTCTTATTTGTGGCTTGAATACAGGCTTGTGTCAGAGCGATGAGCTCTGCTGCTTGAGCTGACAAGGTATCGATACAATTTGTTTCAATAATTTCAGTGTCTGTTGTGACTGCATACGCGGCCACTAGCTCTCCTGTACTTGTTCTCATACATGAACCATCTACATACAACGTCAGGTCTGGATCTGTCAATGGGACATCTGTCAAGTCTTGTCTGGGTTTCGTCGTGATAGTAATAACTTCAATACAATCATGTGCTAGTGGGTCTGTTCCGTTTACTGGCAAAAGTGTGGCAGGATTCAATGTACTACAACGTCTGATTTCTATGTGTGGCTGAAACAATGTCAGTTCGTAACCGGTGAGTCTCGCTATAGTCAAGTGTTGTGTTTGCGTGCGGATCAAGAGAACCTCTACTGCGTGTGGTACTTGTACTGTTAATTGATGTCCTAACACTATGGCATCGCTTTGTCTGATTGCTAAAGCTGTAGCTGCCACTGATTTCAGGCACGCAGGCAGAGCCTGAGCTACGGGATCTAATGTACTAGAAAAATAAGCACATGGTTTGTGTGATCCTGCTTGTTCCTGTGTGAGTACTGACAAGGCAGTACCTTCGCGTTCTGTAACAAAGAGTGTAAACTGTTTACTGTAACATGGTGTTGCTAGGACAGGTGCTTGACATAAAGCTTTCTTTAAACTTTCAAAAGCTTGTGTATGTTCCTGAGTCCAAGGGAGGACAGTCGATGTGGCCGCCTCCTGTGTTGTCAACTGAATGAGTGGTTTTGCTAGAAATGCATACTGAGGGATCCACTGCCTACAATATGAAGTGAGGCCTATAAAAGCCCGCACCTCCTTTTGTGTCTTGGGTACTGACATGTTATCAATTAACTGTATGCGGTCGGGTGTAAGCTGCCTTCCCTCCTTGGACAGCGAGTGCCCAAGGTAGATAACTCGCTGGACACAGAATTGCAGCTTAGAAGGGGACACCTTGTGCCCCTTTTCGGCCAAAAATCGTAAAACCGTCAGTGAGGCTTTTTCACATTCAGGTTCGCTTCTAGCGGTGATCAGCAGATCATCGACATATTGGAGCAGGGCAGTGTTGACTGGCATGTGGATACTGTCAAGTTCTCGTTTCAGTGCTTGGCTATAGATGCTGGGGCTTTCTGTGAATCCTTGAGGTGCGCGTGTGAATTTAAAGCTTCGTCCATTTAAACTAAATCCGAACAAGTATTGGCTTTCCGGATCTATTGGGACGCTGAAAAAGGCATTCTTGAGATCAATTACAGTAAAGAATGTTGCTTCAGAATCAATGGCTGTCAGTAATGAAGAAATGTCTGGAACTACGGGGTATTGTGGTACAATACATTTATTTAATTCGCGCAGATCAATAACCAATCGATATACTGGCGGGGCTTTTGGATCAGTTCGTTTAAGAATCGGAATTATCGGGGAATTACATACATTGGAGCCGGTTTCCACAACCACTCCTTGGGTAATAAGCTCGTCAATAATTTGTAGTAAAGCCAATACAGCATCTGGTGGTAACTTGTATTGTCGCATTCGTGGTAATACCACTCCTGTCTTTAGTGTGACTCGATATGGTGTAATGCTCATGCAACCAACATCTGTAGGGCCTTGTGCCCATAAATGTGTGGGTAAAGTCTGCAGTCGGTGATCCATATCTCGGGACACGTAGTGCCCTTTGAAATCACGTAAAAACAATCTTACTCCTTCCGGAGAACAACATATTATAGCTCCTAGAGCTTTCAATGTTTTTATACCTAACAAGTTTTCTGGACATGATTTAGTAAGCAATAAATCTGTAGTTCGTGTCAAGGGACCAATCGTAAGTGGAAGAGGCTGTGACACTTCGTTAATGATAGGTTTTCCTGAAAAACCAAGGGAAATATTCTGTGAGCCTGAGAGGGGTGCCCCTGGAACTTCACTACGTTTTATGGTTGTTCGGCTTGCCCCTGTATCAAGTAAAAATTTTCTATCTTGGCCTAATAGTTCACTGTGTACATAAGGTCCTTCTTGATCTATAGGGACCTCAATAAGGGGTAAGCCAACTTCCCTCTCTAGGCTGTTTCATGAGTATCGTTGATAATCAGGATAGTCATACTGTGCAGTCTGGTACATCTGTCGTGTCGTTGTTGGTGTGGCAGCAATAGGCTGCGGTGGTGGAGCTGGCATGGACTGTTGCGGAGCTGGCATGGCCTGTGCATGCTGCGGAGCTCCTTGTTGGTTCTGATCCTGTCTAAGTGGTCGTGGTCTTTCTTTTGTATTGCCTATGGCGATATTATGTTTTAAAACTGGACAATCGTGTACATAATGACCTGGCTGTTTACAATAGTTGCATGTCCCCTTTACAGAACCTGCTGAAACACTGGACTGTGTCATACCCTTTTTATGACCGTCAGCTGGAACTGTCTGGGAAACTAGCATTTTCATTTTCGTGTCTTTCATGCGTCTTTGTTCATGTTCTTGTTCCTCTCTAATTCTATTGTGATGGTACTGTAGCATTTGTAACATTTGTGACGGAGTGTTACCTTGCCAGGTACTCTCGAATTTCAATACTCTATTCTTAACTTGGGGCAGGGCATTTTCAACTAATTTTGTCACAAACAGATGTGGATACGATTCGCTACTTGCTTTTATTCCACTATTTATACCAAAACATTTTTCGAATCGGGCATAAAAATCACTAGTGTCTTCATCTTGCTTTTGTTTACAGGCTGAGATTGCACCCCAGTTTTCCTTTTTCGTAGTTAATAAACGTGGCAGTACCTGTACTAGTAAACCTGGTAGTATTTTGGTCTTGTCCCCAAGCCCTAAACCTGGACCTCGAGCTGTTTCTTCGTTTTCTAATGCTGTCCAATCTATCTTTTGGTCTCCCACCTCCCAATCCTTTTCTTTCAGTTTTTCATAAATGCCCGTAGGCATTAATACCTTTAATATTTTCATAATGTCGGGATAGGTATACTCTCCCATGAGCAACATGTCTTTAATTTCACGGTGGAAACCCGCTGGGTCTTTGTCATGACTGGGTACCACTTTCTTCATTTCTAATAGTTCCATTTTAGATATGGGTGTGTATACAAACACACGTTTAAACTGATTGTCATCACCTTTTATCGGGTGCACTTCGCGTAAGGGATTCTGTCTATCCATATAATACGTCGTTCTTTCCTTGATGGGCAGTGAGACATGTTCGGGGCATACAAAAAGAATATACTGCTTTCTGGATTCTAGTATTTCTCTAATTAACTCAGTACCTGAACCTCTCCATTTATTCGTGAGTAATTCAGTCAATATATCAGGTAAGGGACCAGGATCGGAGTGTTGGCTTTTATATAATGTAAGGAGTTGTTGAATCATGTAGATACCAGCTAAACGCTGTTCATCTGGGTTGAGGTTCAAAAACGTGTGTGCTAGTGTATCATCACTATATTTTCCGGGACTGTCAACCCAGTGAACGGCTGACCTGGCTAATTCTTGTTCGTCCATAGAATCGAGTATATGATAACCCCTTCGTTCTCGGAGTAATTTGTCAGCGGCTTGGAACGAATGTTCGGGGGACCTTATATTTATTATAGGTGTTTGGAAATTTCTGTTATTATCTGGACGTATCGGACGTATCGGATCAGTAAAGCATCTAGTATTATTGCAAGATCTTCCTCTACCTACATAGGCCATTGTTTCTAACTGTCCTGTGGGCAGTTCTAATTCTTCCTCCTCTTCGGTTTGTTCATGCTGGTCTACTGCTAATCTTTCTTCGTGTATTCGTTCTACTTCTTTGCGGATTTTTCGGCACATAGCTATTATACTTAATCGTTTATCATGTCTCCCTTCTGATATATTCCGACTCCATGTGGTAAGAATTTGCATTTCTTCCGGATTTACCCCTGGTCGGTCTTGATTTCTGACCACACAATTTATGAGGAAACGTAACAGTTCTCCCTGTATCTCCACTTTCTGGTACTCCATGGCTCTATTAATACTTTCAGAATCTCGCCCTGACTGGACAAAATGATATATATTTTCTAAATGTGTAGTCATTCCTGGTAGCCTCCCTAAATATATTGCAGCTCGTCGGATACGTAATGAGGCCAGCAGCATTTCATCCTTTTTGCCGGGCACAGGGTCATATCTACAATCTATTAGAAGTTCCTTAAGCGTGTCTGGAGTTACTAGTTTGGGCGTACGTTGGTGAGCTAATTCTTGAAAGGAAAGTTTATTTACTCTGGGTGGCGTGGAAAAAATGTTTGTTGTACCTCCTGTAGCACCGCCTGGGGTGCTAGGTGTGAAAGGATTCGTTGAACGTGATATAGCAACCATAGGTGTGGGTACAGCTGTAGAAACAGATGTGCTTGCCGGAACTTGTGTCGGAATTTGTTGTTGCGGAGGTACAGACGGAGGGTCTTGGCGTTGAACCCCCTCGGCAGGCGGTCTATGTGGTGCAGTATTAGCATACTCGGGAGCTGCGTCGTCTAAATAAGAGGAAAGAAAAACATCTTCTGCGGTTCTGGGATGCCCTTTGGGATGTGCTTTTATCGGAAATAATGGGGGTGGCAAGTCTTTGGGTATCTCCAGAGTAGCCTTAGGTAACCCTTCGGCCAGAAGAGGATACATACCATTCATAAGGGCATTTCTTTGTCTGTCTACTTGTTCTGCTTTTGCTCGGGTACCTTCTTCAATTAATAGATTCTCTTGGACTTTATCTGAATTCTCCTTACTCTTCTCTTCCTGTCAACGTGCTTTTTCTGTACGTCTATACTATTCTTTACGCCATAATTCAATGGCATCTTTCTGTGATTGTCTAGCTTTCTTTTTCCATAATTCTTCCTCTACTTTCATGATGCAATCTGCATCCCAGGTCCCAGCTGCGGGCCACCTCTGACTTTCTGGGAATTCCTTGGTGTAGTCTACCCATAAATCAAGAAATAATATGGCGTCTAGGCCATGTTTATGATACATGAAGTACCCTGGAGTGTCCCTAGGAGGAATGGGAACAGCTTCTTCGAGTACCCCTTTTCTAGTTTTGATCTGTCTTAATTTCGAAAAGAGCGGCATATTGAAAACTGATCTGATACCTAATTCTGAACACGTTTAATACAACAAAACACAATAATGAACAGTCATTCACACCACAATATGCAGAACGTATTTAAAACATTTAACATTTAATGAACAACAATGATGGCCATTTAGGGAAACTAGTCACTAAGCATGATACTCGACACTAACTAGGTAATTCTGAATTATATACTAGACATACTAGATATACTGCTAAACAGTACAGATACACTGCTGAAACAGTGCAGACCGGATTTGTGTACCCAAACCCGTCTTGACCGGCACAACCTATGTGCACGTCAGAACGCCTTCCCGACAATGGTACTCACCGGGTAGCTCGGAACGGAAGGCCTCGGAACTGAACTGAACTGGACTCGGACCAGACTGGACTCGACTCGAAACTGCGGAACTTCGGAACCTGGTGGGCCTCTGTATACCTCGGATCTTGCTCTCTCAGCTAGGCTCTGGTCGGGATACTTCGCACTTCTCACCGCCTCGTCTGGGTGTTGATCGCAGCCTCAGTTACCCCCGCTCGGCAGGAGGGAGATACAGGAAATCCTGTGGGTACGCGTTGTTGTCCGTCCAGCTGTGGCAGGAGACCGGGCCTGCAACGCACCTCCGGCGCGTGAGATGAGAAAGTGTCCCTGTTCGGGCGCCATTTATGTGGTAAATAATTTAATTACCGGTACTTAATTTGATGCGGAAAATCTATAACAATAGCTCAGTAAAATAAGAGGCAGAATCCGTGGTATTAGAGGTTCGGAACGGGCTTTATTCCTATACAAAGGAACATAATTCGAATTATGGGCCTTCTATTCCATCACCACGAGAGTTCAGGAAGGAAGGAGCAATACATTATTGACAGGTAATCATTTTTATAGAAAAGGCATTACAGTGAAACAGATGCAGGAGGCGTAACAGTTGATATCAGAGATAAAAGCATACATACGTAACTAAAATGGGTGTAACTAGGCGTAACTAAAGAACGTCATGAGATATGATGTCATAAATGGGTGGTTCCATGAAAGAATTTCGCAATGTCAGCAAAAATACTTGGCAGAGATGCGCGCGTAGCAGCATGACGTGTGATTGACGTGTAACTAGAGGGTGAAAGGGACTTGACATTTAGCTCTACATGTGGAGACAAAAGTCTGAGGTTATGTCAACCTAATCCCAAATCATATCTAATATCCTATGTTTAAAGAACTGTGTTATCCAAAAAGAGAGGTCTCTTAGGATAGAATCTTATTCTATACTGACTATACTGACTGTTAGTGCGTGTACAAGCGTCTAAGTGTCTACACTAGATGCGAGGGGGTAGGAATATTCCATGGTAACAGGGCTATGAATTACTTGCATGAGGGCAGCGAGGCCTGGTCCTTTGCACGGTAGCTGGAGGAATGTTTACCTAAACTACTAGACAGGAATGCATCGGATGAGGAGCGGAGCAGAGCAGATAATCTTGAAGGTGAAATACAGTTTTTGGCAGGCAGACAGGCCGAGTCAGGCACCGTTAGCCGCGCAGGGAGTAAGACAAAGTTCATGGTCACAGATGCAGGCTCAGACTGGAGCTTTCAGAGGCAGAAGGCAGAAAAAGGCTTAATGGCAGAATCAGGGCCTACTCGCCTGGACTGTAAAATGGGATAAATGAACCATATAAAGTCGGTGGCCTTTCATACTTAGAAATAGAATATCCGGCCCATTCATGGCGGATCTGAAAGAGGACATGTTGACGGTGGACGCACATGTGTTTGCGTCTTCATAACTGGAACTGGAGGAAACATACATGTACTTGTGATTTATACACGAAACCGTTGGGGTCCAAGATAGGGGACATGACCGACCATAAAAATCCATATTTCCACATAGAGCTCATATGTGGGAGTTCCAACCGAAGGAATCGGACAAGAGTCCTCAAGTCGGGAGTCCCTATTACAACCAAGACAACAAATTCTTCCAAACTTAGTCAGACCAGGCATTTCGAAATGTCTCTGGACTGTTCACAAACTTCAAGGGAGTAAAACTCAGTTTACGCAGTACAAATGCACTTACCCTCGGTTTTAGCCTTTGCAAATGCTAAATCTAAGAAACCTAAGGACATAAAACAAAGAACCAAATTGTGGGCGCGACCCACGAAAATACTTAACTAAGGACGTCTTCTTCCACCAACAGAGGCCCGTCTATCGTCTCGCCTTACCATACATCATCAAAGGAATGGGCCAAAGCAGGGCGGCAGTCAGGGCAGCGGTCGTCAGTAGCCGTCAGGAAGGAGTAACCGTGCTGCAAAAGACCTTCGGACCACTTTCGACATACAGGGTTCGCTTAGTGTGGCTCGCGAACCCTCCGGAATTTTCTTGCTGGGTTCCTCACGACCTTCGAGCAGAACCGGTACCACTGAAGCCGCCCCATGTTGGGCGGCAATTTAAGAACCAGAACCTTTTGGGTCTGGCGGCGCAGGGTACGCCCTCTGTCCTCGGAGTTCACCTGCTTCGCTACACAGAGACACGGGACACTCTGTCGGCGTTAGAAGATTGGATTTATTTAGCTGCAGCTAGTACAGTTATCCTAGAAGTACACAAAGTAGGTTCTCAGGAGACTGCCACTTCACTCTGTGGCGCATCAGATTAAATACTATACAATACATAATTATTAACGAGACACACTCCCCAAGCATAGAAGAAAAGAGCCAATAGGGTAAGTGGGAAAACAAAGTAGAACCAATAAGAAAGGTTCGAAAACAGAAATATCAGATGACTCGAAGAGACCTCTCCTCCAACTGTGTTTGTCATCCCACCCCCGCACTAATTCATTAACAGATTATAACTAACTTGCAGGTGGTGAGATACGCTTGTGTGTTTTGGAGGACAGTCGTGACAGGAGAGAAGGCTAGCAGGAGACAGTGAAGGCCAGTTGATAAGATATGATCAGGAAAGAATAGTGTGAGCCTACAGATAGTTGAAACAGGGATTAGGAAAGCCAGACAAGGATTAGTATACTCGGCCAGTCCAAACACCAGCTTCGCAAATAAGGCCGAGGACGTATTTCGACACCAAGCCACAGGAAAAGCAGAATAGACTTCGTTCGCCGTGCTGCCTGAGTGATGGCAACACAAAATGGCGACGGGTCACAAAATGGTGGGTCGATTCGATCGTGATCGAAAATCGAAGTTCCTCATAGTGACACATCAGAACACACATCAAAGTCACTTTGCATTCAGTCAGCTGGACACACACATTGCAACACATGCCACTCAATGCTACAAGCTTGCACACTCATACCCAGTGACTCACCATTATGAGAAGAAGTTGCGTATGAGCTGACTCCGGATATCATCCTCCTCCTCCGCCTCATCTCTAGCCTCATGAGCAAGCCCTTGATCCTCCACGGGTGGATGTTCTTGCTCATCCGCATCCAGGATGAGTGGCACTGCCTTCTCAACTGCCATGTTGTGTAGCATGCAGCACATGAGGAAGATTCGGCAGACCTTCTCCGGGGCATAAGGGAGGGACCCGCCTGTCTTGTCCAGGCACCGGAATCGGCTCTTCAGGAGGCCAAACGTCCTCTCAATCACTCGCCTGGTCTGCCCGTGTGCATTGTTGTACCTGTGATCTGCAGCTGTTCTTGGGTTGCGGAGAGGTGTCATTAGCCATGGCATGTTGGGATATCCAGAGTCCCCTACATGGAAACATCATGTAAAAAAGTGGGTCAGGAGATGCCGTAAGAGCCAAAGATACCGCAACACACAGGACAAACAGAGTATACCCACCAACAAGACATGCTCGTTCGTTGTGCAGCCGCAGCATCATTTGTGGCACCTTGCTACGCCTCATGATGTAGGCATCGTGTGCTGATCCTGGAAAACGTGCACAGATATGGGAAATCAGCATGTTAGCAAGACACACCTCAAGGGCATTTATCGAGTAGTAATGTTTTCTATTGCGATCGGCTTGTTCCTGTGCCTGTGGTGGTACCAAAGCCACATGTGTACCATCAATGGACCCAATGACATGGGGCATCCCTCCCAGGGCATAGAAATCACCCTTGACATCTGTCAACTCCTCAGGAGTAGGATATGTGATGAATTCATCAAGGTGCTCCAACATGGCTACTAAAACACCACGCAGGACACGGCTGAACATTGTCTGTGACATGCCACCAACATCAGCTATGGTGAATTGAAACGTACCTGTGGCAAAAAAATGTAGGGCTGCCATCACCTTCATCTTTGGGGTCAGCGCAGTAGGATACCTGTGTCGCGGTTGGGGGTGTGGTGCCAGTCTGTCAGTCAAGTCCTCAATCAACTGTTGAGTGAATCTGTAACATCGGATGCAGCTACGTTCCCTCATGGCACCCAAGTCTGGCATTTTTCTTGGGACAGGCGGTGCCCTGCAAGACATTGTTTGTAAGAATGAAGATTGAGAGTCTGCCAATATCAATGTCAATGAACATAGCACATGCTACACTGCTAATACACATCAGGTAACTATGGAGTCGGGTGTGTGCAATACATACAGGACACATATGCCAGCTTGCTGGCACTCCTACAAAACGCCAGATACACCTGTTGATTGCCAAGTCTACATGACATGCCCTGAAATGAGTTGGTGGCCAGTCTGAGTGAAGAGCCACAGATATCACCGGAGTGACACACAACCACATAGCTGCATTGGAAGGATGTCATCTCATCCACACAGATGACTGCAAGGCACATTCACAGGTCACAAGGAATGTCAAATGTACATATCAAACACATTGTGATGAAGGGGTACACGTGACAAGAGAAAGACACAGCCATTGAGACAACACAGACGTGTATGACTGGGAAAATATGATGTCCGATGCACACAGGCCCTACAGCAGTGAGAATCCACATGTGGCATGGTGTGCTTTGACGTGTCCCATGCCCATCTCCACACAGACCCATGTTGGATGCACCAACAGCAGATGCAGTTGATGGAACACTGACATCAAGCTCATGGAACACATGACACACACCTGACATAGTCCCAAAGGGGCACGCAGATCGTGACATGTCAGTTGATAGAGTGTCCCTGTCCCTGGCATCAGGAGACAGGTGCGGGTGGTGATGACTGTGCCATCCCACTGCTGCTGTGCATGACACAGTTGGACTACAGACACACATGTGGCAAGTGTCAAGGTGATGTGTGCCACATAGTGCCCCATCACACATGACATGTGTCCACAGGTCATCACATATCAATTGTGCAACTAGATGAGATGACCTGTGCAATATCAATGGCTGCCACACCTAGGGCCTACACATAACAGTATGCAATGACAAGTACTTGATGGACATCCTTGTGCGACTCATAGCCCTCCATTCCTGGCATGTGTGCGCCTGTATTACCATTGTAAGCGTGTGAAATGCGTACCCGTACGTGTCAAACGCACTGTACTACTAGTGCGTACCCGTACGTGTGAACTAGTGCGTACCCGTAGGTGTCTAACGCACTGTACTACTAGTGCGTACCCGTACGTGTGAACTAGTGCTTACCCGTAGGTGTCTAACGCACTGTACTACTAGTGCGTACCCGTACGTGTGAACTAGTGTGTACCCGTAGGAGTCTAACGCACTGTACTACTAGTGCGTACCCGTATTGTGTGAACTAGTGCGTACCCGTACGTGTCAAACGCACTGTACTACTAGTGCGTACCCGTATGTGTGAACTAGTGCGTACCCGTAGGTGTCTAACGCACTGTGCTACTAGTGCGTACCCGTACGTGTGAACTAGTGTGTACCTGTACGTGTCAAACGCACTGTACTACTAGTGCGTACCCGTACGTGTGAACTAGTGCGTACACGTACATGTCAAACGCACCGTACACTAGGCCTGGGCTAAATTTCTGTTCCGCTCGTGGAAATTGCGATAATTTGACATTTTCGCGTTCCGCGGAGAGCGCGAAAATGTCAAAATTTCCACATTCCGCAGCTTAGCGATAATTTGTTTCTTGCTCGCGCTGTAAAATAATACATTCTCGCACGCGCGCGATCGCCTTACCTGAATCCCCATGTTCGCCGACAAGTTTTCCCGATCCGGTCGCGTTCTCCACGAGATGTTGGATTGTTGGTAGCCATTTGCGCTGTCTCGCGACAGTTTGCGCCCGCAGTAATGTCATTGGTCACGCGATCACGTCTTTCTTCTCGCAATCATGCACCACGAGAAGAGTGAAAACAAGATGGCCGCGCCCACGAGCAACCGCATGGGTAAGTTGGCGAGTCACGACCACGCAGAAAATACCGCCAACGGGCGGGAAAAAAACTTCCGCATCTTCGCGATATTTCCGCGTGTTTGCGGAGATTTTTAACATTTTCGCGATAATTTGCGAAAGTCACTTTCGCAAATTCCGCCCACCCCTACCGTACACCCGCTATCATAGCGTGTGTATGCTTCATTTCACCATTGTACTTGTGCCGTAGGGGTACGTGTGAAATTGACCGCACACCCGCTATCATCGCGTGTGTATGCTTCGTTTCACCATTGTACTTGTGCCGTAGGGGTACGTGTGAAACGCACCGTACACACGCTATCAGCGCGTGTGTACGCTTTGTTTCACCATTGTACTTGTGCCATAGGGGTATGTGTGAAACGCACCGTACACCCGCTATCATCGCGTGTGTATGCTTCGTTTCACCATTGTACTTGTGCTGTAGGGTACGTGTGAAACACACCGTACACCCGCTATCATCGCGTGTGTATGCTTTGTTTCACCATTGTACTTGTGCCGTAGGGGTACGTGTGAAACGCACCGTATGCCCGCTATCATCGCGTGTGTATGCTTCGTTTCACCATTGTACTTGTGCTGTAGGGTACGTGTGAAACGCACCGTACACCCGCTATCATCGCGTGTGGACACTTCGTTTCACCATTGTACTTGTGCCGTAGGGGTACGTGTGAAACGCACCGTACCTGTGTGTGGATTTCAAAATTACATAGGGGACACATAAGGGACAAGTATTAGGTAGGCCTGGGCAAAAATTTCGTTCCGTTCGCGGAAATTGCGATATTTTGACATTTTTGCGTTCCGCGGAGAGCGCGAAAATGTCAAAAATTCCGGTTTCCGCAGCTTGGCGATAATTTGTTTCTTGCTCGCGCTGTAAAATGATACATTCTCGCGCGCGCGCGATCGCCTTACCTGAATCCCTGCGTTCGCCGACAAGTTTTCTTGATCCGGTCGCGTTCTCCATGAGATGTTGTATTGTTTTTAGCCATTTGCGCTGTCTCGCGACAGTTCGCGCCCGCAGTGACGTCATGCGTCGCGCGATCACGTCTTTCTTCTCGCGATCATGCACCGCGAGAACAACTCAAAACAAGATGGCCGCGCCCGCAAGCAGCCACATGGGTAAGTTGGCGACCCGCAACCATGCAGAAAATCGCGCGAACATGCCGGAAAAAAACTTCCGCATCTTCGCGATATTTCTGCTTGTTTGCGATAATTTTAAACATTCTCGCGATAATTTGCGAAGGTTAATTCCGCAAATTCCGCCCACCCCTAGTATTAGGCCCTAAATGCATGCTGCTTGTCATGGAGACAGAGTTTTCAGTTGAAAAGTGTCGATCATGTGTCCTGGAACAGTCAGTTGGCCACAACATAAAATGTTGCAAAGTGGTTGTTGACTTGACATGATGCTCAAAATTTGAACGATGTGAATGCTGTCATTGGTGTATGTTTAAAGTCATTGGTGTATGTTTAAAGGGATTGGAGTAAACATAAGATGCAAAGGAGTCTGACCAATCACTATGAACTCCTCTAAATGAATGCCCCTCAGCAAGACAGATGAGGGCACTTGCCTGCACAACTTTCCAGTCGACCACACTGCTACTGTCTCTGCTTCCTCTGGACCATGTCACGTACTGTGGAGAGGGCCCAGCCATTCACCCAGGAGGAGAATGAAGCCTTGCTGGACGTCCTCCTCCCACAGTACACCAAGCTGTATGGGAGACCAGGGGAGCAGGTGAGTGCTGAGTCCACTAACTTTGCCTATGCACCTGTTGTGTGACTGTCAATATTGTGTCCAGGTGGGACAGACATGCAATGTTGTTTAGAGTGGGTCGCAGGGGGGGACATGCTGATGTCTCTCATGCAGAGCATGATGTATTTCCTGTGTGCACTCCTCACTTGCATTGTACTTACTGTGACTTTCACTGCATAGTGCATGACACTTTCATCCTGGCAAATCCTTGGTGTTTTTTTTTTCCTATTGTCCTGAGGTGATTCAGTGGTCCCCCCGTGTGACAGGTGACTGTACCCACAGATGTGTATGAGTTGAGTGGCCTTGTGGTGAGAGTGTCCAAATGATGTGTATGACCTCATGGACAGTGATGTGTGTGAATGTTCCTTGTCATGTGGGTGAGTGTCTATGTGAAGTGTTGCACCACAGCTGCATGGAGGAGGCAACATATCAACCCATCTGATGTGACAAGTAAGCCGTGCTGTGTGTCTGACTTGCAAAGCTAGGATAACACCTGTGACACCCCACTGGCAAGTGGCACATGTGCAGAGTGAGGGTTGTATCCGCTGTTGTCAATGACAGGCGAGTGATCTGTGCTTGGGTGTGTCTGTCTAGTATGCTGATGGTGTGTCAGTGGAGTGGGACATGTGACTGCTTGGTACGTGCTGGCCTTCAGCCTGCTGTTGCATGTGCTGCACAGTGTGTGGCATGATCAGTGAGTGTGTCGCACCCCTCATGCCAACCTGTTGACTTTCAATGCCATGTAGTGCATTGGAGCTTGCACACAGGCCAATTTCTTATTGTGTATGATGTAATTCCTGTCTGCAGCCTATGCCCTGTTCAACATTTCAATGATGTTCAAATGTGTGTCTCTGGGACATGGAGCAGGTGTATTGATGTTGTAACTGCCTACGAGAAGGGCGTGATCTGGAAAGACATCGTCAGGGCCGTGAGATCTGAGGGGGAGCGTAGTCGGCAGCTGCCACAGGTCCGCAAGAGGTGGCAGGACTACCGGTGCTGGACCTGGCGGATCGCCCGGGTCCAGCTGGGGCTCGACAGTCCTCGCCCCCACAGCAGCCGCCAACGCCTGACCCCCCCACATGAAACGTGTCCTGGCGGTGGTATTCCCTGAGCTCGATAGGCAGTTACAGGAGAGACTGCAGCAAGGAGGGGGTAGGTACATGGCTGTTTGTCGTGTTATGTGTCGCCAGCTTTTGGAAGTGCTCTGTAGCCTGGATACACTCCCAGAGTTAATATGTGCAGTGCATTTCCTGTTCCCCAATGTCTCCTGGTGCTCTTTTTCATCCCTTCCCCTCCTTGACATGTGTCCCCTGGTCTGTGTGTAATCACATTTGCACATGGTCATCTAGGGTGCCAGTAAATCTAGGTGCACATTGCTTTTGGCATCATGTGGGAGGGTGGTCTGTGACTTGTGTTGGTACCTTGCCTGTGCCATGACCTGTTCACTATGCTGGGGGTCCATATTTGTTGGCACTGATGATGATTCTCAACATAGGAGTGTGAGCTTTCAACTGAACACCCTTGTAGCATGCATGACCAATGTTGTGGCCTCAGACAGGATGTGCATGAGTGGGAGATATCCATATTGCCATGATGGTTGAACATGGTACAGTCAGCTCATTCCAGGACCACGGAGCAGTGCGCCCACTACAGTCCCCTGAGACATCCTGGCCTCCTAATCATGTGTGTCATCCAACACTGTGCACATTCTCTGTGTGTTCAGCATAGGTCTGCCTCCGTGGCATTGTTCCCTGGCCTAGTTAGTATTTTGCAAATATGTGCTACATGTGTCCATTGGACAGGGATACACCATTTTGCTTGTGCATACTCACACTGGGCAGTGCCTGTGTGGCTATTCACAACAATCTGTTGATGGTTGTTTGTCACAAATATGTGTTGCCAGCCCCACGAGGTGATGTTGTGTAAATGAAGCTATTTTTCCAGCACAGTTATTGTAACCCTGAATAAGAGGTGTCACTTCTTGATCTGTATCAATCACATTGGCTCGGGCATGGGGTGGGGTGTGCGGGAGAGGCATACATGTGCAACCCTGGTTTTTCATTGCCAGGTCTGACTTGTGTGTGAGACTTGGCTGTACAAAGAATCACCGTGCAGTGCCCCTGTGATGCTGGCCAGTGCTTAATTTAACTGCTTTGCAGCCTGTGTCAGTTTTCTAAAAACATGATTCCTGCTCATACATTTTTAGCACCTGTGTGGTTCAGATGCAACGCTGTTTGGACTTTGTGTGCTGACATCTGTGTGTACATTCTGGCTTGCCATGAGGGTATCCCCACAGTACAGCTAGGCTTTTTTTCTACCCAATTGCAGGCCCATTAGCTTATGCATTGTCCTGGGTGTGGACATGTGTGCCACTCAAGATGACAGGCAGTAGGTCAAATGTGAAGCCAACTGTATATTCAGGTGACGGATGGCCATGTGACAACTGATGTAATTCTAGTTGTTACTCTTAAAAAATTGTACCTTGGCACTCACAGCTAGACCTGGGCTAAAATTTCGATCCGTTTGCGGAAATTGCGATAATTTGACATTTTCGCGTTGCGCGGAAAGCGCGAAAATGTCAAAATTTCCGCATTCCGCAGCTTAGCGATAATTTGGTTCTTGCTCGAGCTGTAAAATAATACATTCTCGCGCGCGCGCGATCGCCTTACCTGAATCCCTGCGTTCGCCGACAAGTTTTCTTGATCCGGTCGCGTTCTCCATGAGATGTTGTATTGTTTTTAGCCATTTGCGCTGTCTCGCGACAGTTCGCGCCCGCAGTGACGTCATGCGTCACGCGATCACGTCTTTCTTCTCGCGATCATGCACCGCGAGACAACTGAAAACAAGATGGCCGCGTCCGCGATCAACCATGCAGAAAATCTCGCGAACATGCGGGAAAAAAAACTTCTGCATCTTCGCGATATTTCCACGTGTTTGCGATAATTTTTAACATTTTCGCGAACGTGGATTTCGCAAATTCCGCCCACCCCTAGTCACAGCACTTGTCCACAGTTCTTCATGTTTTAAATGTGGAAATTTGATGATTTGTGTTAAGAACACTGATGTACCTGCATGAAAAAAGTCGCCCAAGGAAGTGCACACCAAATGACATTTCCACTTTCATGGAACACACTGGCACATTTTCTAGGAACCCGCTGTTAGAATTAAATGGTGTTGCAGATTCTCCATATACATGTTCCCACAGTGCTCTTGATTTTGTGAGACTCCTTTGTTGTTGGTGATACAAACTGACGAGTCTCAAGACATCAAGACCTCCGTGGGCCCATGTATATGTACTTTCTGCAGCACCATTAATTTCTAACAGTGGCTTCTTAGAAAAGGTGCCAGCTTCTTCAATGACAGTGTAAATGTACTTTTGTGTGCACTGCCTTGTGCGACAGATATTTTATGCAGGCACATGAGTGTTCTTTTCACGAAATGGGGAATTGGCACATTTAAAACATGTAGATTGTGTAAAGTATTGTGAGTCCCAAGGTAGCAACATTTTTTCGTTTTGTGTTCCAAAGTACTTACAGGTCTCTGAGTGTGGTGACACCTTGAGTATTGAGGTTTGTCAGTTTACATTGGGTGCACCAATACTGTTTCTTACAGGTTAAACAAGAGGTGGCATGAATTCATCGTATTGTTGTGCTCACCGGTTCACAGACACTAGCTTCTCAGTGTATTTCTCATACAAGTTGTGGCCTTTTGTGTTCTTTTTTTCCTGGTGTCCAAGTGGCATAGTGGGTCTACCAACTGGGCAGTACAGGGCTTACATATGTGCGGAGTTATCTAGCTGTTACTCATGATGCATTGCCTGATATGCACTGTGATCAATTGTTCTTGTGCTCATGTGTCAGATGTTTATAGGTGACTGATGCATTTCGGTTTCTTCTCCTTGCCCACAGCATCATCATCTGCAACCGAGAGAGACACCTGCATGGACCTGGAGGAGGGACCCAGAGACAGTGCCACCAGTGCCGTGGAGTCAGAAGGAGCCAGTGGCATGGAGGGCGAGGGGAGTCAGTCGGAGGACCTGTCTGGAGGCGAGAGCAGCTACAACGCCGATGGGTCCGAGGCTGACCTCCCTGAGGAGGCAGAGGCTGCAACACCAACTGGCAGCATCCCCACATCTGTCCCCGCCTCCTCCATTACCATCTCCGCCCTCCCAGTTGCTCCCCTTCCTTCTGTCCGTGCAGAGTCCCACCATGTCTCCTTCGGCCCAGGCACCGCACCCCCTGCCCCTGTAACCCCCGCTGCCCACAGGGCTGGGGGCAGATGACATACACGCAGCCACAGTAGCAGTCTGCAGTCCTCACAACCCTGTTCATCCAAAACCACTCCCCTTAGCTCCCCTGCCAAACTCTCACCTAAGGAGACCTATATGGTTGAGCTGGGCCTCGCCCCCACTGAGCCACCACCCCACAAGCGGGCGAGGAAGTCCCCGGGCACGGGAGTTGAGTCCCCCACCATGTCCACCCCCTCCCCCATGAGCGCTGCACCCCATCCCTCACCCACCACACCCTCCGTTGGCCCTGGGGTATCTTCAGGTGCAGGGGTTAGGATGGTGATCCTAGCAGCAGTGTGCAGTGCCAAGCTCACCTCCACCTTTGGCGCTGCCCCACACCCTGTGGTGGAGACGTCCACCCCTGCACCCACCACACCTACCCCTCCCCCTCATGTCCCTGCAGGGCCTGGTCCTGCCACAGATGATGCCCCCCCGGTCGACGAACCTTGAGGTTCCCTAGTGCGGGCCAGGTAGGGGTGGACGCGGTCCCCTACGTCCACCCTTGGACTTGAGAAATGGACTGGCCATTGGCCTTTGTACATAGTATCTTTTAAATTTATTTATTTTTGGTGCTAAATAAAGCCTTTTCTTTTACTTTCAACACTATTGCATTTCAGGTACTTGATGTTGGTGATGAGGCTCCGGGAGTTGGTGTTCTGGTAATGTGTTAGTGTTCTGAGAAATGTTTTTGTATGATGGTCATGAGGTGGACCATGATATCTGTGTGTCATCACAATGTCTCTGCAAAGAATCATTGGTAGTGTGTGTTCATTTAGTTTGGAGACATTGTCCCAAGGAGTGTTCCTTCCTCTGTGGCACCTGACATCTTCCCTGCAAACAGTTGCACAATTGTTGTGATGACCTGTGTCCACATTTCCTTTGTTGGTGACGGATCCCTTCAACAATGGCCATGCCTGCTCACCGATGTGTCCTGCTGAATCGTCTGTCCCATCCTTGCTAGTCACTATACTTGTGTTTTGGGTATGTAGGAATGCCTTCAGGGACAAATTGGCCCTTTTCAGCACTATGCATGTGTGTAATCACGGCCTACCACACAATTGGTACTTGTTAAGCAGGGTTTTTAAGGCACCTGACTCACAATGGTGGGCATTGTATCTGGTGGTATTGAACCCTATTCCTTCCATGAGAGTCAACATCTTGGTGGCTGGACCAGCACCTGTACATTCCTAACACTCCTGGGATGTGCGTGACACTGTGTGTTCACTTTGACTATCTTAGTTTTGTATGCAGCTACATGACTATACAGTCTGTTGACATGAAATCAGGGTGTGTATTGTGTGCATCCGCCATGGTTGGGTATGCATGTGTTATATGTCCTCACACCCACATGTGGTGTGTCATGCAGTGTGTGACAGACATCCATCGTCCTGGGAGTGGGACCCTGCTGTCAGTGATGTGTTGTAATAGCACTAAAATCATAGTCCAAAGTTAGGGATGCGTCCATACCACCATGTAGATGTGGTCATCTGATGATGATGCACACTCCCCCATATCTCTCTCCACTGCTGGGAGTCCTCTGCACCCACCCCTCATAGGTCTGGACACTGCTGGGAGTCATATGCACCCACCCCTCATAAGTCTGGACACTGCTTTGAGTCATATGCACCCACCCCTCATAAAGCAGGCCACTGCTGGTAGTCATATGCACCCACCCCTCATATTGCAGGCCACTGCTGGGAGTCATATGCACCCACCCCTCATATGTCTGGACACTGCTAGGAGTCATATGCACCCACCACTCATATTGCAGGCCACTGCTGGGAGTCATATGCACCCACCCCTCATATTGCAGGCCACTGCTGGTAGTCATATGCACCCACCCCTCATAAAGCAGGCCACTGCTGGTAGTCATATGCACCCACCCCTCATATTGCAGGCCACTGCTGGGAGTCATATGCACCCACCCCTCATATCTCTGTCCACTGCTAGGAGTCATATGCACCCACCCCTCATATGTCTGGACACTGCTAGGAGTCATATGCACCCACCCCTCATATTGCAGGCCACTGCTAGGAGTCATATGCACCCACCCCTCATATTGCAGGCCACTGCTGGGAGTCATATGCACCCACCCCTCATATTGCAGGCCACTGCTGGTAGTCATTTGCACCCACCCCTCATATTTCTGGACACTGCTGGTAGTCATATGCACCCACCCCTCATATGTCTGGACACTGCTGGGAGTCATATGCACCCACCCCTCATATTTCTGGACACTGCTGGGAGTCCTCTGCACCCACCCCTCATATTGCAGGCCACTGCTGGGAGTCATATGCACCCACCCACGCACCCCCTTGGAGCAGTATACTGCCGGCCTGGACCTACACACACACCAATATGAAGGTAACATGCTGGGCCAGTCCTCTAAGCCCACATTCCTTGCGTGTGTACGCCTCATATCCCAAATGTACTGGTGCCGTAATGGGGTACGTGTGACACGCACTGCACCCACGCATTCATTGTGTGTGTACGGTCCGTATCACTGTTCTAATGGTGCCGTAGGGGTACGTGTGGTATGCACCATACCCACGCATTCATTGCGTGTGTACGGTCCGTATCACAGTTCTACTGTGCCGTAGGGGTATGTGTGGTACGTACCATACCCAGGCATTCATTGCGTGTGTACGGTCCGTATCACTGTTCTAATGGTGTCGTAGGGGTACGTGTGGTATGCACCGTACCCACGCATTCATTGCATGTGTACGGTCCGTATCACTGTTCTAATGGTGCCGTAGGGGTACGTGTGGTACGCACTGTACCCATGCATTCATTGCGTGTGTACGCACCGTATCACAGTTCTACTGTGCCGTAGGGGTACGTGTGGTACGCACCGTACCCACGCATTCATTGCGTGTGTACGGTCCGTATCACTGTTCTAATTGTGCCGTAGGGGTATGTGTGCAACGCACCGTACATGTCCACTTCCGTTGTTGCGGTACGCAGGGGTTGCTGGCCAGGCCCCCACAAGTGACCAGACCCTGGTGGTAATGTATGGCCTCCATATTATAGGTTTGGCTTTGAGTATGGGGTTTGTTTCCTGCCCTTCACCCCCACCCTGGCCCCTGGGTGTTGTTCTCACCTTGTGCGGCGTGTGCATCGGGTGCGGTGCACCAGGTCGTAGGCCAAGAGGACCATGATGACACATACGACGGGGTTCATGGCGTGTACGTCGCGTACCTGGGCTCCGTTGCGTAGCGGTTCGCGTCGGACTCTGCTTTTCCGGCTGTGTTTGACTCCCGTAAAAAAAGAGCTGTACGGAGTGACGTAGGGAAAAATCGTACTTGCTGGGCCGGAAACAGTTGCCTGAATACGTCCGGACATCTCGTACAAGCTGTTCCGGATCAGAATGGTAGGTTTTTTTGACCCGTACGGGCTTTTTTACGAAACGTACGGAAATAGCCTTTCTGTACGAATCGTACTTCCTAGGTTGTACGGAAAGTTTACCGGGTACGAGTCGTATGGGGTATACGCTCCATACAACAATTCGTACAGCCTTTTTACAGGATCGTAATCGGCCCCTTAATGAAACAAAAGTGTTTTGAAATATGTACCTTTCAGGTTTAGCGGTAGGTTGTTTAATAAATAACACATTTTTATCATTTTTCGCGGTTAGATGTATTTAAAGTTTGAATCAACTGTAATACACTTTGTATGTGTTTATACATTTTTTTCTACAGGATTTTGGCTTCAGATGGATTTAATTTTTGGAATTTGTTGCGTTTTGTCTCTATGTAAAAGAAAAAATATTTTCGAGATTTTTTTCTTGGGTTTCCTTATTTTGGATCTGTAGCGATTTTGAAATGTCATTGGATTTCGATTAGAAGTGGATTGCAACGTTGGAATTTGTTGCGTTTTTTCTACAATAAATATATTTTTCGGGATTTTTTACATTGGGTGTGTATTTTCACATATGCACAGATTTTAGTGTGCATAATGATATATTTTTCCTCGGGTGATGGATTTTGTAAATGGATTCTCTGTTATTTAATAGGGATTAAAGAAAAAAAAGACTCTTGGTGAAGTAATGGATGGGATGTAAGTCCAAGAGTTGAAGATAGAAAACTTCTGAAGGTAAGAAGACCCGACTTTTATTTATAATTTTAATATTTTTTGATTATGATCAATTGAATTAGTAGGAGTTCTTTTAGGGTAAAACAGATAAGTAAAATAAATGTGTTTTAAAAGTGTAGGATGTGTGCAAGATTATCAAAGTAGTCTGAAGCCACTGACAACGAAAATTGCTGAATTACACCCAATAGTCTTTCTGACATTTCCTTAGTTCTGGTAGAAATACATGGGCTCAGACTACCTGTTAATGATTGTGCCATTCTCATTTCTTGGAAACCTTGCTCCTTCTTCAAAATTTCCAAAAAATAATAGAAATTAGGGTAGGTTTGCCAATTGCTTTGTTGAAGGAGTTGTGCCATCCTCTATGGCATTGTTTGTTTTTGCTCCTCCCTCTAAGGAGGTCGAGTAACAGTTCCACCAGTCCACATGGAAACGTGGTCTCCTTCTGTGATCTGACCTGCTTAGATGGCCAATCCATGTGTCTTCAAAATAATTTACTATAGGTGCCAATTTATCTTCATTTGCTGTAAAATATTGAGATTCAGTAATTGAAGTGTAGTATTCATCTACACTGTCAGTAGGAACAAAGCAGAGTGCAGTTCGTTTTTTGAGTTCAAACTGTAGTTTACTGTCTGGTATATAATCCTCAGTTAAGGATGTTTTTGGAAGTTTACGCCAATATGCCTGAGAAAAGTGAAAGAAACATCCTTGAATTTGGGTTTGTGGATACGTTTTTGTAATTGTATTAATCATAGATATTTCAAAGTCAATTATTACTCTTCTAGGACTTTTGTTAGATGTTTTAGATTTTATCACTGATAAAAATTCCGTGTATGTTGAGGATTGTTTACCAGTCAGTAAACTGTATACTAAGGGAACTATTGTATTCTTAATGTATGAGTGAATAGTGTATATTTGGGTGAATGGATGGGGCTTACTTGTAAACGTTCCATCCATCATCCAAATATCATTGTTTTCTAACCATACTAGATTATGTGGTGTGCTGAATATTAGGATTCTCTTTTGAGGGTTTTCGTTATCATGCAATAGGAAAGGTTCATTAGAAGCAGGAACAGAGAGTTCAGGTGGAATTATAATGTCAGAGTATGTTTGGGGTGTTACACTTTGTGGGTTACTTGTCTGTTTTTGACGTTGAATAATTCTTCTCAAATTAGGTATTGTGGAGATACTACTCGCAACATGTGGGGGAATATGTTGTGATACCTCCCTTAAAAGTGAACCACAGGGTTCATTGGAGGTGGATGCAATATCTTTAATTTCATTTATTCTTTCACAAACTTCAATCTCCATTGCAGAGGCAGAGTGTCTATGGTCAGTGGTCCTTAAAACAGTGTCACCAAGAGTAACTGCTCTGCCTGTGCCAGGGGTTGAGTAATATTTCACACACCTCCAGTGACACATCCACTATGGTCCAGCAGTCTGTTCCCTCATTTGCTTTGAATGTATTTTGCTTCTTTGGATGGTGTTGCCATTTTTTTCCTGAGAAGAGAAGAAAGAAATAAACAATGGTATTTATTTTAAATTTAGTGATATATACCTGTTTAAAGGGAAAATGACAGTATGTTTATATGACTTTTTTCACAGTTTACAATGTATGCATTTTCAATATCTGGTTATTGTTTTTATTTTGATATATCTCTATTTTTGTTGTATTTTAACATAAACAATCCTTCTTTATTGGTAGGAAGGAAATTTTATTAATTGTATAGGAAAACATATCAATTTATCTTACCTTTGAATTAGATGTTGCAATGTTCTTTTGTGTTGGAAAATTAGTTGTGGTTTTCTGAGTTTCTGAAAAAAAAATATTTTGAGTTTTATTAGATATATGTAGTATACTGATGAAGTTTGCTAGTGAGAGTAACATAGTTATTTATATTTGTTGGCTTTTGTTATTGTAATCTTACCTTTATAAAATAGTTTTGAGTTGTTTTGTGATCTGAAAAGATTAAAGAGAATTAATGTTAGTGTCTTAAACATTTGTTAAATAACTTCTCTGAAATATAATAGCATATTTTTGGTTAAGGAACAATACAATCATGTTTAAAATTATATACAATTAACTTTTTTTTAATCCAAGACTTAAATTTGTGTTTATCTGTCAACATTTCTTATTGAAGTATAATCAATTTATTTACCTACTACATGTCTTTTTGTATGGGAGCTAACATTTTAAATATATCAATAATCAATGATGTGGAAATTACCTTGCTTTCGTTTGTTTTTTTCTTATTGTTTGAAGGTTTGAAAGCTGGAAAAAAAAGGAACATTGTTAATAATTTATGTTGATGATGTATTTTGTGTGTGTATGTTTTCTCATTTATTTGCTTCTTCTTAGTTGGTTATATTTGAGAGAATTACCTTGGTATATGATTTTGCTGGTGGCAAGTGGATTTTGAGATTTCTTTGTTTATTTTCGATGTTGTATTGTAGTTATCTGTTGAAATAAAAACAAAATAGAATAGGAATAGTATTTTTAACATTTTAATATTATTCATGTTTATTGAAAGGAGCAGCTTTTGGCATATGAATTTTTCTTTTAATCTCATCACTATCCAGCAATTTCTCTGAGTCAAGCCTATTTTAGAGTATGTATAATAATTTAAACATACAAGTATCCTGCACATTTTCAGAATCAAACACATTTTGGAGTTGTGATAGTTATTTTAACCTAAACACTATCCAGCATTTTTTGTCAGGCAAGCATCTTTTGGTGTTGGAATAGTTATTTTAACCTAAACACTATCCAGCGTTTTCTCAGTGGGAAGGATACTTTGGAGTAGAAATAGTTATTTTAACCTAAATACTATCCAGCATTTTCTCACAGGCAAGAACTCTTTGGATTAAGAATAGGAATTTTAATCCATTATTATCATGCACATTTTCAGAATCAAGCACCTTTTGGAATTGGAATACTTATTTTACCTAATCACTATCCAGCATTTTCTCACAGACAAGCACGTTTTCTGAATCAAACACCTTTTTGAGATGAAATAGTTATTTCAACCTAAACACTATCCAGCATTTTCTGTGAGTCAAGCAGTCGGTGGAGTAGGAATAGTAATTTTAATACATTATTGTCGTGCATATTTTCTGACTGAAACACCTTCTGGTGTTGGAATAGTTATTTTAACCTAAACCCTATTCAGCATTTTGTCACAGGCAAGCAATCTTTGGAACAAGAATAGTAATTTTAATACATTATTATCCTGTACATTTTTAGAATCAAGTGTATAAAAATGATTAAACGGAAACATTATTTTAACTTTGAATATATTTTGTAAAGTGAATAATAATTATTGTTTTTGGTGAAGTCTCATTCATTTTAGCACTATTTACTACAAAACAACTCTTTTACATTTTGTTTTAAATGAGAAAAAAAATATGTTGTGACTTACTTTAGATATATATTGTACCAAATAGAGTATTTAGTAAAATTGGTTGGAGGTTGTAAAGTTTTGTAACAAACTGAAAAAAAAAATATGTTGGAATTTAGTTTATTTGCGTCTCTACCAATTGTTAAGAAGCTATACATGTCTATAGTTTGTACTTACTTCGAGTTTTAGCTGGCTTTCTTCGACGAATAAAATTTGAAAAGTGTGATCCCGCGTGCAGTCTCTGGTAATCAGGTAACTATAATTTTAAAAATGGTGGATGGCTCCTTTTATATGTTTTGTTGTTTTGAACGTTATTTGAAAGTAAAATATGTTTTGCGTTTCATTTTTCTTTGTGTTTTTAATGGTGTGTGAGAATATAAATAATTATTTTTTTATGTTAGTTTTCATATCTTTTTATTTTACTATGTTTTAACATCCGTTTTGTCTGTTTCCGGGTCAACGTAATTTAATTGAAAGAGTTGTAGGACTTTTTTTTCTCGTATTTTTAAGATGGAACTTTTCTTTTTGGTGTTGGTATTAGTTGTCTGTTATACTGTTTTTGTTATGTGGAAATTTACGATTTATTAATAGTAGTTTAATTTGTGTTATTAAGTAGTGTTTTCATGATTGTGCATTTTTTCTGTTTACATTAAAAAAATTTATAATGTTAGTTAAATGTATGTAATGTTAAAATGTGGTAAATAAATTAGTTTATATTAATTTAAGTTTTATATTTAATTTATATGTGTATTATGCATTTTGGTAATGTTTATGAAAATGATGAAGTAAAAAATAAAAATTATCCTGAAAAAAGTACTCGAGTGTTAATTTTGTTACCCAAGTATTTTTCCCACATTGGGTAATTTAATTAAATATTTTGTTATACAATAGTTTGTGTTGTAGCAATAATTTTAATAAATGTATATAATTTTTTTCCTCTAAATAATTTATATTAACCATGAGTATTAATTTTAATGCTCGAGTATTAATTTTAATGCTTGTGTATTAATTTCCAATATTTACGTTTTAATACACTTTCCCACCCAAAACCCTATTTTCCCTGCATCCCGCTCCAGGGGTTTATTATACAAAAAATAGACATACATTGTGTTGTTAATGTGTGCGTTTTTGTAGTATGTGTTATAATGGATCATTCAATTTATTATACTACATTTGCGTGGTAATGGTATGCGTTGCAATAACTTGCGATGTAATGGTAGTTGCGTTGTGAAAGTTGCGTTGTAAAAGCATACGTTGTACTTGTTTGCGTTGTAACATCATATATCCGCATGATGCAGCTTCAATTTGAGAAAGCTTCCTTATTTCATTATAGGCTGTGTAAATAAACCTTTTGGGTCTTCGATCAGCAGGGCTCTTGGTAAAGTCAGCCAAATCAATGTTTTTGGATAACAATGAGAAATGTTGTTTTACGGAGGATAGTGATGAGTGTTGTAACCAGTAGCGGTCCGTGGAGGGAGTTCGGTGGAGCAGTGAGGCGGGGCGGTGAAGGGGCAGGGTGGGGAAATGTAAACACCGGAATATGGATGAACGGAGGTAAGTACACATTTAAATGAATAAAACGAATTCCTTTGCGCGCGCTGCATCGCAAAATGCGTTGCAGCGCGTACCACGAAATTTGTTTTATTTATTTAAATGTGTACTTACCTCCGTTCATCCATATTCCGGTGTTTACATTTCCCCACCCTGCCCCTTCCCCGCCCCTCCTCACTGCGCCACCGAACTCCCTCCACAGACCGCTACTGGTTGTAACCAATTTTGACACAATTTACCCACAGAATACGTAGTAACAGAATGCGTGTCAGGAAAACGTGGATCCAGTCTATCGTGTTTATGACCAGGCACTGTGTTATGAAAACGTAATTGGCAGGCAATCGATGTTGCAAAATCAACCATCCTAATGGATCTAAATTTGAGACATTAAGGTGCCGATTCCGATCCGTTAAAAAAATTTACCGTCCGACTCGTATTCTTATATTTTTACGTCCGAATCGTACAAGTACCGTACAAACTGCGAAGTACGATTCATACGTGAAATATACATACGAATTGCGTCGGGAAAATGGTCCGAGAGGGAGCCGTAAATTTTTACGTCCGAATAGCGTTAGGAAAAGTGTCCGATAGGGAGCCGGACATTTTTACGTGCAAATCGTAAAACAGAAGTCCGAGCGCGCAAGTACGATCCGTACCGCCTGTCTGAATACACAACCGCATGTAAAAGGCCCTGTACGGAGCGAACGCTGTAGCCTACATGTACACGGGTAAACTTGTGTCAGAATACGAGTCGTACAGCCCCCCTCACCCCGCACATGTCAGCACCGTACCCCCGTATGTCAGCACCGTACCCCCCCTCCGCACCGTACCCCAACACCGTAGCAAAGCCTGCACCCCAACACCATAGCACAGCCCCGTACCTGTACGCACCGTACCCCAACATCGTAGCCCAGCCTGTACCTGTACGCACCGTACCCCAAGACCGTAGTCCAGCCCCGTACCTGTACGCGCCGTACCCCAACACCGTAGCACAGCCCGCACCTGTACATGCCGTACCCCAACACCGTAGCACAGCCCGCACCTGTACACGCCGCACCCCAACACCGTAGCACAGCCCGCACCTGTACGTGCCGCACCCCAACACCGTAGCACAGCCCCGCACCGGTACGCACTGTACCCCAACACCGTAGCACAGCCCGCACCTGTACGCACTGTACCCCAACACCGTAGCACAGCCAGCACCTGTACGCACTGCACCCCAACACCGTAGCACAACCCCGTACCTGTACGCACCGTACCCCAACACCGTAGCCCAGCCCGTACCTGTACGCACCATACCCCAACACCGTAGCCCAGCCCCGTACCTGTACGCGTCGTACTCCAACACTGTAGCACAGCCCGCACCTGTACATGCCGCACCCCAACACCGTAGCACAGCCCGCACCTGTACGCGCCGCACCCCAACACCGTAGCACAGCCCCGCACCTGTACGCACCGTACATCAACACCGTAGCACAGCCCACACCTGTACGCGCTGCACCCCAACACCGTAGCACAGCCACGCACCTGTACGCACCATACCCCAACACCGTACCCCAGCACCCTCACCCAGCATCGCATATGTACGGACCGTACCTACGCGAAAAAGACACGTAAAACAGCACAAGGAGGGTCAATTCGACTCGCACAACACCACAAAACACGCCAACATGACAAAATACATCTCTATGACTGACCTGCCACATCCAAACTGCCAAACAGAGGACCAAATCACAACCACCTCTTATAACACACCCACCACAAATTCAAACACAGCCACACCCAAAAATTGGACCAATAAAAAGGGCCCACACACACAACCCATGAGCCATTGCAACAGACCCACTGCTCACAGACACCACAGACAAACAACTGCACCTTACTCGCACCTTACTCACACCTAAACTACACCTTCAGTTACACACCTTCACACAACCTCCTTCACAAACACCCCCTCTTCACCTTCACACACACACCCTCACATTCACACCCACACACCCACAACCATCCACACCCACACCCCACACCATGCCCACTGACAAGAATCCAAAGTTCACTACGGCGGAGCTGGAGCTCCTTGTCAACGAAGTCATCAGAGTCGAGCCACAGCTGTTTGGAACATTGGTCAGACAGACCAGCATAGCCCAAAAAACCAGCCTGTGGCAGAGGATCGTCGATAAGGTGAACGCTGTTGCGCCCATCCGAAGGACCAGGCATGAATGCCAAGCCAGGTGGTACGATCTGCGCAGGGCAGTCAAGAGGAAAATGAATGAGGAATACGCCCAGAGTAATATCACTGGAGGCAGGCTGCCCCACAGACCCGTACATTACCATCCCTGGGAGGAGAAGGTGATGGCCACGCTTCCGCCGGTGGGAGTACACGGAGTTGAAGGAGTCGCAGAGCCTGGTGAGTACACAAACAACTCACGTAACATGGGGGGAATGGCATCCACACCCCAACTACAACAAATGCACTCACCTACCCCCAAGCCCTCACCGCACACAACCACACCCTAAAAACCACGCTCATGCCACTAACGTCTCCATGCCCCATTCACAAAGAAAGGCAATGCCATGTCCCAGGCCACACCAACCACAAACCCAAGACTGGATGTCCGGGATGCTGGGAGGGTGGGGCTCACACAACACATTGTGCAACTCAGAACCAGACACCAATGCCCACAGCTCATATGGCCTAGGTACATACCCATGCACCATGCCCAATGCACAGGGACTGGCAACGTAATGACAAGGTAGCTGACCCTTGGCCCTGCTGTAGGCAGCACAAGGCCCTCCTGTGACCACTGTACACTCAAACAACAGCTCCACTAGCTCACATACCCAGCACAGGAACTCACACACACTGTCATGCCAGCATGCACCATGAGGGGACAGACACATCACCTGGGAGACCCAATGACAAATCACTAGGCCTGGGCTAAAATTTCGTTCCGTTCGAGGAAATTGCGATAATTTGACATTTTCGCGTTCCGCGGAGAGCGCGAAAATGTCAAAATTTCCGCTTTCCGCAGCTTGGCGATAATTTGTTTCTTGCTCGCGCTGTAAAATAATACATTCTCATGCGCGCGCGATCGCCTTACCTGAATCCCTGCGTTCGCCGACAAGTTTTCTTGATCCGGTCGCGTTCTCCATGAGATGTTGTATTGTTTTTAGCCATTTGCGCTGTCTCGCAACAGTTTGCGCCCGCAGTGACGTCATGCGTCGCGCGATCACGTCTTTCTTCTCGCAATCATGCACCGCGAGACAACTCAAAACAAGATGGCCGCGCCCGCGAGCAAACAGATGGGTAAGTTGGCGACCCGCAACCATGCAGAAAATCTCGCGAACATGCGGGAAAAAAACTTCCGCATCTTCGCGATATTTCCGCTTGTCTGCGATAATTTTAAACATTTTCGCGATCATTTGTGAAAGTGGATTTTGCAAATTCCGCCCACCCCTACAAATCACACTACACACAACAGCAGGCCTGGTCACACACCCCCCCCTCACACAAGTACACACCCCCGGGGCAGGCAACGGATTTACCCACTCTCACAATTGACATGTGACACAACAAGACCAATCCATAGCCAAATAAGCATCCTAGCAAAAAAACTACTGGCAAACACTCAGGAGCACATACCAATCTGTCCCCCGCAACATACCCATCCCCAAGTGTACATTGAGAGGAATGCTAGGCACATCCAACCACCTGGAGGAACTGTGACTACTTGAATATGTATGAAAAATGGATGTGGCATGAAACAGCATTAACATTGTCTCTCTCTCACACACAGGGCAACGTCATTGACCTCCCTCCAACAATGGGGGGGAACAATCACAGTCCCAGGCTCAGTGTGAAGATGACCCCACCGGCAGCGACGACTCTCACCACTCCGTGGATGACCCCGACCAACCTGGCCCCTCTGGTACCCAAGCCCCTGCAGCACCTGCGTCAGGTACATCTGTGCCAACCACCACCTCCATTCCTGCCACATCCCAGGAGCCCTGCTCACACCGAACAACACAGCCAGTCTGACCAGGAGGGACAAGGTTCTCCGGGCACCCAGGAGGAGGCAGACGACCACGCTAATGCCATCCCTCAGGGGTCCCGTAGAACCAATGTGCCCACAACGGCAGGCCAGGCTCGTGTGGGAAGGGGTGGTGGGAGTGGAGGCAGGCGGAGGCGAGAACCTGACCAGCCAGCTGAGGGAACCGGTATAGCACACATGCGCAACATCCTGGACACATACTGGCGTGACACCAGGGGCATCAGCCAGGTAGTGGAGACCCTCGACGAGATAAAGAACCTGCAGGCCGAGTAACATACAAGTCAACAACAACACCAAGGACGGATGGAGGCAAGACTGGCTGAGCTCCTGGCGGTGCAAACGGACATGAGCCGTTCACTCCGTCGAATGCCGACAACATGGGCAACCCTCCCTGTGACACCAGGCGAAGACCAGCACCAGCCACAGGGAGGGAGGAGGAGGAGGAGTCCTCCGACGGAGCATCACAGACATCATCAAGGCCTGCATCTGAGGGTCCCCGGAGGAAGGTGGGTCATCCACAGACAAGACCGTGAGAGTCAGCGGACCATCCACATCTCCCAGGTCACCTGGCCTGGCACCTGGCCCTCTGGCGCAACAGCACCACCTCACCCAATGACATTCTCTGCCACATGGACTTGCTGGTCACAGTCTGACCAATGATGACCAACACTGTGGTCTGGACTCTGATGACTCCAACTGACAAGGATGCCATCTCCCCCTGTGAACTTTGGATTCTATGCACCCGGTAGAGCACCTTACTTCATCCACCAAAAGACTTACCCCACCAAAAATAAATACTTAAGTTTGTCATGAGATGTTGCTGTCATTTGGGCATTATTCACCAACATATGTGTGTGTGAATGTCAAACTATGCCTGAGTGTTGAACTAACTCCACACATCCATACCCTGGGAACGGAGTCTGGTACAGGACACACATGGGTCACAATGTATCATTCAATGCAGACATGGAGCACAATACTCACCTGTGATGGCCTCAAGCTGCTGAGGTGGTGCTAGGGAAACTGTGAGGACACACCTATTTGGGAGAGTAACATTAAGGCGTAGAGGTCATGCCTCATTTGGAGGTTCCCGGGGAGGGAGTCCCAGGTATGTGTTCCCAGGTGGGAGAACTATGTCCTGCATGCAGGAGTACGGTGGATCAGAAGAATGGTGGCCAGGTCAAGGTTGGATGCACAGAGATGGCACAACGGGGTCTCGGATGACAGTGGTACAAGGTTGGTTTTGGGTCAGGGTTGTGGCCTGCCTCCTGAGTGTGAGTGAGGAGTCTGAAGGTCATCCTGCCGCACACAGTGATCCATTGCAGCTATCTCTGCTGGACGGTGATGTGGCTGGGGCGCGGGAGGTTGACGCTGAGGTGTGCAGATGCAGCCTGGATGTGGACAAGTGTCCCTGGATTTTGGATGTGGCTGCACCGTAGAGGGCAGGGCAGTATTTGACACGGATGTTGTCGTGGACCTGGGGGATGGTCCGTCTTACCTTGGAGTGGATCTATCTGGGGATCATGTGCATAATGCTGAGGGTGTTGCAGTGTGAGGTACAGATGCTGGTGATTACCATGGCAAATTAGAGTAAGCAATGCATGATGCACAACATCTTGTGTGCGTGGACACTGGGTGCCTGTGCGGGTCCTCTGTGGGTGGGACACAAGCAGTTGAGCCAGCTGTAAGGGGACAATCCACAGATGTTGACCTCAGTCCTGTACAAGTCCAGCCTCAGGTGGCTGCTGTTCTGCCATTCATCTATGGATCCCATGCAATCTTGAATATTGGAACTGGAAATGTCGGCGTCCTTGGTGAGGGTGAAGAGCGCCTGGCTGTCAATGGCATACGAGTTGATGATGAGGGCGTGTGCGCATGTGATGGTGGATAGGGGGGGCCCGGACACATTGTAGATTGACACGCTGAAAGATGTTACCTGTGCCATGTGCCTCACGACGAAAGCATACTACATGCAGAAGCCTTGAGTCTCACTCCCATGGCCTTGCAGGGGTACAGATCCGGTGGGGAGTAGGAGGGACATGACCTGGTGAGTGTGACAGGTCCTGGAAGGCGTGGCAGCGCTGTGTAGGCAGTCGGAGTTGCACACTCATCATGCAAAGGTGTTGTGTGTGCGCTCAGTGCATGCCTGAGAGCAGGCAGGAGATGTGTGGATGGACCTTGCTTGGTCGTTGGCTGCAACATCACACTGTGATGTGGGTAATGCAAGGACATAAGGGTCGTGCAATGTGCACGTTGCATGTGCAGAAGGTCCAGCCTTTGGTACCTCCTGGCCACAACTGTGGCACAGACAAGCCGAAGACAGGAAAATGAATGTGTTGAGGGAGGAAGGGAGGAGCACCTTTGATGTGTGTGTGTTGCCAAATCTGGAAACTATGTGTGCCCTTGCTGAAGTGGCTGCAACAGCAGGCGGCATGTCCTGGGAATTATGCCACAATATCCACACAAAGACTAGGATGTCAGAAAGGACTACTGCAACAGGTGTATGTCAAGGAAGTAGTAACCGGTTTGCAATGGCACACACAGAGACAAATGATGCACAATCACCAAAGATGACTGACACCGGATCATGAAACTGAAGGCCGAGCTGCGCACAGGAAACACACCCCAGAAGGTGTTGATGGCCCGTGGGGGGGACTAACATGCCAAAACACATACACAGCCATGGACATCATGCACAATAGAGAATCAAATACATGAAGAACAGCATGCAGGTTGCTAATCTACACATAGACTCATATGCACAATCCTTCACAACCATGCCAGAGATGCCGCATGCACAGTGGCAAGACACCTGCATTGACAGAGATGAGGCACCTTGGAGGCTGAGGAACACCTTTATTACTCAGGCTCACACCTATGCAAAAGCATCAACATTAACAGACTCACAGGTCTGTTGGATTAAAATGTGGCACCTACACCGGACACCCCCTTTGCACCACAGATGCTGTAAATCCATTGTACTGGCACACAAGTGAAGGGGTTGAGCCAAACAGCCCCTGCTGCACACGGAGAGGCTGCAATTCCCCATTGAGCATCATATGGGGATGTCCCGCAATATGTCCACCCGTAGCCTCCCGTATGTTTCAGAGGGAAGTTGTACACACATTGATGCCTTCATCACAAACCACAATCCCATAACAGATGACTGTCACGAAGTGTGACTATCAATTCATGTGAGTCATGCCACATGTCATGTGCCCCATGGTGAGTCGACATGTATGCATAGTAACATAACCTGCACAGGAGCAGTGCCCACACATTACAAACAACTACCACACCCATAAAGCCTTGCTGCAATCCTTACCCAAAGGAGAATTTTCACCATGTCCGTGCATGTAACGCTGATTCAGCACACGTTGCATTACTCATGAGGAATAGCAGGAGCACAACAATGCCACGAGCAGACAGCATGCGCAAATACCTGGGGATGAGAGACACACAAGAAGTCAGGAAAAACATAGTCATCCGCATGCATGGTCATGTACTCTACATGAATAAGGTTGACACCATGCCAGATGTCAATTGAGTGTGTCAGCTAAAATGTGTGGAATGACATCAGCACTCGAGTGACACATCAGCACACACCTCAAAGTCACTTAGCATACAGTCAGCTGGACACACACATTGCAACACATGCCACACAAGGCTCAAAGCGTGCACACTCAGACCCAGGGACTCACCATTATGAGAAGAAGTTGCATATGAGCTGACTCCGGATGTCCTCCTCCTCCTCTTTGTCCTCCTCCTCACTTGCCTTGTGACCAAGGCCGTCATCCTCCATGGGTGGATGTTCCTGCTCATCGGGATCCAGGATGAGTGGCACAGCTTTCTCCACTGCCATGTTGTGCAGCATGCAGCACACGAGGAAGATTTTGCAGACCTTCACCGGTGCATATGGGAGAGACCCGCCGGTCTTGTGGAGGCACCGGAATCGGCTCTTCAGGAGGCCAAACGTCCTCTCAATCACTCGCCTGGTCTGCCCATGGGCGTTGTTGTAACGGTGATCTGCAGCAGTTCTCGGGTTGCGGAGAGGTGTCACCAGCCATGGCAGGTTGGGATAGCCAGAGTCCCCTACATGGAAACATCATGTAAAGAAGTGGATCAGGAGATGCCGTCACATACTAAGGTAACGCTGAATACTGGACAAACAGAGTCTACTCACCAACAAGACATGCTCGTTCATTGTGCAGCTGCAGCATCATTTCTGGCACCCTGCTACGCCTCATGATGTAGGCATCGTGTGCTGACCCTGGAAAACGTGCACAGACATGGGAAATCACCATGTTAGCAAGACACACCACAAGGGCATTAATGGAGTGGTAATGTTTACGGTTACTGAAGGCTAACTCCTGTGCCTGTGGTGGTACCAAAGCCACATGTGTCCTATCAATGGACCCAATTACATGGGGCATCCCTCCCAGGGCATAGAACTCACCCTTGATACCTGTCAACTGCTCACGAGTTGGAAAATGGATGAATTCATCCAGGTGCTCCAACATGGCTTCCAAAACATCATGCAGGAAACGGCTGAACATGGTCTGAGACATGCCACCCACATCAGCTATGGTCAATTGAAACGTACCGGTGGCAAAGAAATGTAGGGCTGCCATCACCTTCATCTTGGGGGTCAGCGCAGTCGGATAACTGTGTCGCGGTTGGAGGTGTGGTGCCAGCCTGTTTGTCAGGTCCACAATTAACCGTTGGGGGAATCGGTAGCGGCGTATGCAGTCACATTCCCTCATGGCAGCCAAGTCTGGCATTGGTCGGGGGAGAGGCGGTGCCCTGCAGAAAATTGGGAGGAATAACTAAGATTGAGTACATTACTACACCAATGTCAATGAACTGAGCACATGTTCAACAGCTAATACACATATGCCACATACAGAGTCTGGTCTGTGCAATACATCCTGCACACGTATGCCAGCCAGGTGATACTCCTACCAAGAGCCATCTACAACCATGGATTGTCAAGGTCTACATGACATGCCATGAAAGTAGCTGTGGGCCAGTGTGAGTGAACAGCCAGACACATTACAGGAGTGACATACATTCACATATGTGCATTTGAAGGATGTCATCTCATACAGACAGCTGCCGGCAAGCTATACGCACAGGTTACATGTCATGGAAAAAGGACAGACCACACACCTTGCCATGAAGGGGTACATGTCAAATATGATCACACAGACATTGAGACCATGCAGATATGTCCTAAGCTCGCAAGTCCCTGTTAGATGCATACAGACACACATCACATGTTATTCCAGATGTGTCCTGGTGTGCGTAATAGTGTGACATGGGCATCTACACACAGACACATGTTGGATGCAGCTACAGCTGATGCCGTTGACGGAACACCAACAGCAAGATCATGGGAACACATGACACACACATGACATAGTCACATCGTGGCACGCTGGTAGTGAGATGTCAGGTGTCATCATCCGTGTACCTGGCATCAGGGGACATTTGCGGGTGTTGGGGACTGTGCCATGCCAGTGATGCAGTGCTTGACAAGTTTGAAAGACATGCACACATGTAAAAGGTGTGAAGGGGAAGTGCGCCACATGGTGCCCCATCACACATGACATGTGTACACAGGTCATCACACAACTATTGGGTTAAAACATGAGGAGACATGTGCCAGCTCACTGCCTGACACACCTAGGCCCTACACATGATGCACTGCACTGACAATGACTTGATGTCCATCCTTGTGCAAGTCATACACCTCCATTCCTTTCCTGTGCGCCTCCTATCACCAGTGTAAGCTGTGAAATGCACCGTACACACGCTCTGAGGGTGTGTGTACGGTCGTATCACAATATGGGGTTTGGGTAGGAGTACGCGTGTGTGCAAGGACCATACACATGTACGTGTACACACTGGTCCTATCCCCATGGTAGTGTTGGCGTAGGCGTACGCCATAGAGATACGGCTCGTACCCGCATATGTACGGCCCGTAGCACTATGGCGTATGCCTACGACAACACTACCCTAGTGCTACGGGCCCTACACACGCGGGTACGGCCCGTAGCACTGGGGTAGTGTTGGCGTAGGCGTACGCCATAGAGATACGGCTCGTACCCGCGTATGTACAGCCCGTAGCACTATGGCGTACGCCTGTACGGCCCGTAGCACTAGGGTAGTGTTGCCGTAGGCATACGCCATAGTGATACGGGCCGTACTTATGCGGGTACGGCCCGTATCTCTATGGCGTACGCCTACGGCAACACTACCCTAGTGCTACGGGCCCTACACACGCGGGTACGGCCTGTAGCACTGGGGTAGTGTTGGAATAGGCGTACGCCATAGAGATACGGCTCGTACCCGCATATGTACGGCCCGTAGCACTATGGCGTACGCCTACGGCAACACTACCCTAGTGCTACGGGCCCTACACATGCAGGTACGGCCCCTAGCACTAGGGTAGTGTTGCCGTAGGCATACGCCATAGTGATACGGGCCGTACATACGTGGGTATGGCAACACTACCCTAGTGCTACGGGCCCTACATACGCGGGTACGAGCCCTATCTTTATGGCGCATGCCTACGGTAACACTACCAAAGTGATACGGGCCCTACACACGCGGGTACAGACCGTATCACTGGAGTAGTGGTGCCCTAGGGGTACGTGTGGAATGCACTGTACCTGTGTGTGGATAGTGAAATTACATAGGGGACACATGAGGGACAAGTATAAGGGTCTAAATGCATGCTGGTTGTCATGGAGACCGAGTTTCCAGTTCAAGTTTTTTGCATCAGGTGGCCAGCAAAAGTCGATTGGAGACAATATACTATGTTGCAAAGCGGTTGTTGACTTGACATCATGCTCAAATTTTGAACCATGCAAAGGCCCTCACTGGGGTAGGTTTAAAGGGATTGGAGGAAACATAGGATGCAAATGAGATTGACCAATCACTCTGTACTCCTGTAAATGAAAAAGCCCAGCAAGGGAGATATAAGGCAGCCAGGACCCATGAGAGAGCACTTGCCTGCACAACCTTTCATTCCACACCACTGCTGCTGCTCGTGATTCCTCTGGCACCATGTCCAGGTCTGTGGAGAGGGCCCAGCCATTCACCCAAGAGGAGAATGAGGCGTTGCTGGACGTCATCCTCTCACAGTACCCCTGCCTATATGGGAGACCAGGGGAGCAGGTGAGTGCTGACTCCACTAGCTGTGACTGTGCCCCTTTTTTGTGTCTGTCACTTCTGGCATTGTGTCCAGGTGTGACAGACATGCAATGTTGTTCATGGTGGGTCCCAGGGGGGGGAATGCCTTATGTCTCCCATGCAGAGCCTGATGTGGTTCATATCTGCACTCCTCACTTGCATTGTGCTTACTGTGACAATCACTGCATGGTGCATGCCACATTCAGCCTGGGTAATCCCCTTGGGAATGTTGTTTCCATAGTCCTGATGTGATTCAGTGGTCCCCCCAGTGTGACAGGTGACTGTACCCACAGATGTGTGTGAGTTGAGTGTACCTGTGGTGATAGTGTCCAAATGATGTGTACGGCCCCTGGACATTGGTGTGTGTGTAAGTCCCCTGTCATGTGGGTGAGTGTCTATGTGGAGTGTTGCACCCCAGCTGCATGGAGGATGCATATGCCCTACCCATCTGATGTGAGCAGGGAGCCGTGCTGTGTGTCTGATGTGCTGAGCTAGGCCCACACCTGTGACTCCCCCCAGTCAAGTGGCACATGTGCAGAGTGATGTTTGTACCCGCAGTTGCCAATGGCAGGTGATTGTCCTGTGCCTGTGTGTGTCTGTGTACTCCGCTGAGGTTGCGTCAGTGGCCTGGGGCATGTGACTGCTTTGAGGTGCTGTCCATTATCCTGGTGTTGCTTGTGATGCACAGTGTGAGCCATGATCATTGATTCTCTCGCACCCCTCATGCCACCTGTGTACTTTAAATGCCACGTAGTGCATTTGGCCTTCCCCAGAGGATAATGTCCCTATGACAAAGGTACAATGAGTTTGCTGCATACTATGCCCTGTTCAAACAAGCCCAATTGTTCTAATGTGTGTCTCTGTGACATGTAGCAGGTGTATTGATGTTGTCTCACTTTGTCATCCTCACAGGTAGCCACCTACGCCAAGGGGGAGATATGGAAGCGGGCCGTCAGGGCTGTGAGGTCATTGGAGGGTCGCAGTCGGCGCCTGGCCCAGGTGAGGAAACGCTGGCAGGATATCCGGTGCTGGACCAGGAGGATTGCCCGGGTCCTGCTGGGGGACTCACCAGAGGGCAAGAACCGTGGGCGCCGGCGCCTGACCCACCAAATGAAGCGTGTCCTGGCAGTGGTCTTCCCTGACATGGATAGGCGGCTACAGGAGAAGCAGCAGCAGGAAGGGGGTAGGTATATGTGTGTTTGTTGTGTGTCACCAGCTTTTGGAAATGCTCAGTCGCCTGGATACACTGCCAGGGTTTATATGTGCAGTGCATATCCTGTTCCCCAAAGTCAACCGGTCCTGTTCTTCCTCCCTTCCCCTCCTTGACATGTGTTCCCTGGTCTGTGTGTAGTCACTCTTGCACAAGGTAATCTAGGCTGGCAGTTAATCCAAGTGCCCAATGCTTGCAGCATCATGTGTGGGGGTGGTCTGTGACATGTGTTGGGACCTTGCCTGTGCCCTGTCCAGTTCAGTCATTTGGGCGTCCATGATTGTTGGCACTGATGCAGAGTCTCAACATAGGAGTGTGAGGCTTACAATGAACTGCCTTGCAGCATGCATGACCGATGTTGTGGCCTCAGACATGATGTGCATGAGGGGGAGATATGCATAGTGCAGGGACGGTTGCTCCTGTTGCAGTCAGATCTATCCAGGACCATGGAGCAGTGTGGCCACTACAGTCCCCTGGAATCATGTGTGTCATCCAACACTGTGGACATTCTCTGTGTCTTCAGCATAGGTTGGCCTCTGTGGCATTGTACCCTGGCCTCATTTGTATTTACGTAAAGTGTGCTACGTGTGTACACTGTACAGGGTGAACCAATGTGGCTTGTGCATCCTCACACTGGCCAGTGCCTGTGTGTCTGTGTACAACTATCTGATGATGGTTGTTTGTCAATAATATGTGTGGTCAGCCCCACGAGGGGCTGACACATTAGTTAGAGTGCAATAAGGCTTTAATGGAGCCCATTAATGTGATCCCTGATTAAGAGGTGTAAGTCCTTCCTCTGTCTCAATCACATTGTCTCAGGTGGGGGAGGTTTGTGCAGGCAAGGCCTACATGTCCAAAGCATATGTCTCCTTGCCAGGTCTGGCCTGTGTGTGATGATAGTCGGAACAGACACTCAACAAGTATTGACCCAGTCATGTTGTGCAGGATTTAATGTTTGTGCTTTGCAGCATGTGTCAAAAGTAAAAAAACATGGTTCCTGCTCATCCATTTTTGGCAACGGTGTGTGGTCCAGATGCTGTGCTCGACTGTGCACAGACACTAGCTTCTCTGTATAATTCGATATCAAGTTCTTTGCTGTTATGTCATGCTCTCCATTGTTTCAAAGTGGCATGGTGGCTCAACCAACTGTGTAGTGCATGGCCTACATATGTGCGTAGTATTGTAGATGTTACTCATGATGCTTTTCATGCTATGCACTGTGACCTATGTAGTTTGGACTCATGTGTCATATGTATACAGGTGTCTGATTATTTCCTGTCTCTTCACCTTGCCCACAGCATCGTCGGGGGACACCGAGGGAGACACCAGCACGGACGTGGAGGAGGGATCCAGCACCGGTGCTACCAGTGCTGGGGAGTCTGGCGCAGCAAGTGGCACGGAGGGCGAGGGGAGTCAGGCGGAGGACCTGTCCAGTCCCAACACCGACAATGACGCTGACGGGTCTGAGGCTGAGCTCCCAGAGGGGGTGGAGGCTGCTCCCACAGCTGAAAGCAGCAGTACATCTCTCGCTGCCCCCTCAATTTCCATCACCGCCCTCCCACTTGCTCGGATCCCTTCTGTCAGGCGTAGGCGACCACATGTCTCCTTCGTGCCAGGCACTGCACCCCCTACCCCTGTCTCCCCTGCTGCCGTCAATGCCGAGTCTGTGGACATCCTGCGGCTGTTGCAGGTTGGTCAGACATCGCTGCTTAATGTCCTCCATGGCCACACCAGACTGCTGACACAGATGGTGTCGTACATGGAGGGCATGTCATCTGCGATGTCTGACCAACGGATGTTACTGAGGTCCATGGACTCGTCACTGACGGCAGCAGTGGGTCTCCTGCAGCGCTCCGTCCCCCACTACCCCTGCCCCATCCACACTTCCCACTCCCATGCCTGTCCCAAGCACACCCAGACATCCCCATGCACGCACCCCACCAGACACAGGCAGCACACCAACAGGGAAGGCCAAGCGCACTCCTCCAGTTACGCACACACAGTGGGAAGTAGGCACACCCACTGGGTCGGGGGGCAAAGGCCAGCCACGCAGCCACAGTGGGAGTCCGCAGTCCTCACAACCCACTTCCTCCAAAACCACTCCCCTTAGCTCCCCTGCCCAACAGTCGGACAAAGAGTCCTTCATGGCCAGTCTGTCCCTCAGCCACAGTGTGACACCGCCCCGCAAGCGGTCGAGGAAGTCCCCGGGCAGGGGAGTTGAGTCCCCCCCCTGTCCACACCCTCCCCCACTAGCGCTGCAACCCATCCCTCTGACCCCCCCCCCTCCTTGGGGCCTGTGGTTCCTTCGGGTGCAGGGGAGACACTGGCAGACCTTGCAACCGTGTGCAGCGCCATCCTAACCACCACCTTTGGCGCTGCCCCACCCCCTGTGGTGGAGTCATCCGTCACTGCACCCACAACACCTACCCTTGCCCCTCCTGTCTCTGCGGTGCCTGGTCCTTCCCGCCCACATGATGCCCCCCCCCTGTGGATGGAAAGGAACTGTGAACTGTGCAGGCAAGCTAGGGGAGACGCGTCCCAATGTGTGCCCCTCCCCCCCGGAATTCGCATATGGACTGGCCTATGGGCCTTGTAAATAGTGTACATTTCAAATCCAATTTTTTTTATGCTGAATAAAGCATTTTGTTTTTCATTTGCACACAAATGCTTTTCTGGTATTGCTGTTGGTGCTGCTGCTCCCTGAGTTGGGGTGGTGATAATGTGTTAGGTGTCTGGGAAATGTTGTAGTGTGCTGCTCATGGGGAGGACCCTGGTATCTGCGTGCCATCACAAGGTCTCTGCAAATAATCTTTGGTCATGTAAGCTCTTACTGTATGGTGACATTGTCCCAAGGAGTGTTCCTTCCTCTGTGGCACCTGACTTCTTCCCTGCAGGGTGTTTCCCAATTGTTGTGCTGACCTGTGTCTACAGTTCCTTGCAGTGTGAGGGATCCCTTCAACTTTGTCCATGCCTGCTCAGCAATGTCTCCGCCTGCATCGTCTGTGCCACCCTTGGTAGTCACTGTAATTGAGTATGGAGTATGTTGCCATGGCTTCATGTGGACATGGTCCCTTTTCCGCACTATGCATGTTTGTACTCCCAGCCTAGCACACATGTGTTACTTGTTCTGCAGGGTATTTGGGCACTCCACCCTTTTCCTTCCATGGGAGGCAACAACTTGTTGGCTGCCCCAGCACCTGTACATTCCTATCAGTCCTGGAATGTGGGTGACAGTGTGTGTTCCCTTAGGCTCTCTTAGTTTAGTGGGGTTTCACATGAGGATACAGTCTTGTTGCATGATCTCAGTGTGTGTATTGTGCTGCCACCGCCAGGGGTGGGTATGCATGTGTAATTTGTCATCACACCCACATGTGGTGTGTCATGCAGTGGGGGAAGGACATCCATCCTCATGGGAGTGGGACACTGCTGTCAGTGATGTGTTGTCATGGCACTATCAACATAGTCGCACATTGTGAGTGCCTTCATGCACCCATGGAGTTTTGCTATGGCTTGGCACTGCTGGGGGTCCTCTGCACCCACCCCTCATATGTCTGGGCACTGTTGGGGGTCCTCTGCACCCACCTCTCATATGTCTGGGCACTGCTGGGAGTGATGGGCACCCACCCCTCATATGTCTGGGCACTGCTGGGAGTGGTAGGCACACACCCTTTATATGTCTGGGCACTGCTGGGGGTCCTCTACGCCCACCCCTCATATGTCTGGGCACTGCTGGGAGTGATAGGCACCCACCCCTCATATGTCTGGGCACTGCTGGGGGTCCTCTGCACCCACCCCTCATATGTCTGGGCACTGCTGGGGGTCCTCTGCACCCACCCCTCATATGTCTGGGCACTGTTGGGGGTCCTCTGCACCCACCTCTCATATGTCTGGGCACTGCTGGGAGTGATGGGCACCCACCCCTCATATGTCTGGGCACTGCTGGGAGTGGTAGGCACACACCCCTTATATGTCTGGGCACTGCTGGGGGTCCTCTACGCCCACCCCTCATATGTCTGGGCACTGCTGGGAGTGATAGGCACCCACCCCTCATATGTCTGGGCACTGCTGGGGGTCCTCTGCACCCACCCCTCATATGTCTGGGCACTGCTGGGGGTCCTCTGCACCCACCCCTCATATGTCTGGGCACTGCTGGGAGTGATGGACACACACCCCTATGTCTCTGTCCACTGATGTGGATCGTAGCATGACACCCACCCACCTGCCCACATGCTCTGAAGCCCTGGGTACGGGCCGTACCACCATTGTTGGGGTGCCGTAGGGGTACGGCCCGTACCCAGGCCTGAAGAGCGTAGGTACGGCCCGTACCACCATTGTTGGTGTGACGTAGGGGTACGCGTGGTGCAACCCGTACCCACGCTCTTCAGGCCTGGGTACGGGCCGTACCACCATTGTTAGGGTGCTGTAGGGGTACAGCCCACTGATTTAAATCTGTGTGGGGTTCTAGATCCTGGCAGGTTTGTGGCACTATTAGAAATACAGAGCTGTGTCAGTGGTGGACGTGTGACTGTAGAGGGTTTAATCTTTTGACAAATGTCACAAGAAAGTACATAATTATGGGTCTGTTTATATAAACCATGCCACCAGTAGCGATGCTGCAAAATAGAAACCGTCGCAGACACTTCAGCATGCGCCGAAGCCATGCCTTCGTGTGCGGCTGTTATCAAAGAAAGTCTGCGATCCGAGTTGGGAATCAACCTGTCACCAAGGTTATGTATTCTCAAATAAAGAACTCGGTCGGGACTTAAAAGATAAAAGTACTTTGAAGGGAACCCTTGTGAGTAATTTCACCCTTCTCGGTAGCATCAATAGCTGCCAAGATTTCATTATCATTCCGTCCAAATGTGAGTCTAGTCACATTAGGATCCGCAAACTCTAGTGCAAGCACCAAAGCGCGCAACTCGGCCAGTTGGGCGGTACAGTCTCCTAATGCCTCTGTATGAACAACACTGGATTTGAACTCACCGTTCACCATGGTACCTGCCACACTGCACAGGCCGCCGAATACACATGCGTAGAACCTGTTGCCGGTTGCGCCGAACCATGGGTGTAAATGATACCATCGTACTCCTCAAGAGGGCGCATATACAGAGGAGAAGGATGAACAAATTCATACTGCAAGAACTCCTGTGTCTGAGGCGAGGAGTCAAAGATAAAGGTGACATCGGGAGATGTCAAAGAAGTAGCCCACTTTATCCAATGAGGATGCAAGGCCTTTGAGTTTGGTACACTTTCCTTTGTTACTGCCTCAAGCGCTGGGTATGGTGTTACCACCAAAATGTGTTTCCCCTTCAGGATCGCCATCTGCACAGTAGTCAAGACTTTTTCAACACTGGAAAACCGCATCTCAGCAGAAGTGTATAAATGTGATTTGTAGGCAATAGGTACTGTGTCACCTTCATTAAATGTCAAGTAAGTGAAACACACTGCCCCTAGCACGATTCTTATCACCAGGTTTGTGTGGTTATCACGTGTTAACAAGTATTTAGATTCAAGAAGATCAGACTGCAAAGAGTGCAGGACAGCTGAATGTTCCGGAAGCCAGCAGGCTTTTGAAAAAGTTGGTTGTATCAATGCATAAAGAGGCATGATACGCTGGGCAAATTCGGGAATGTAAGTTCGTCCAAAGTAAAAAAATCCCAGCAATGATTGAAGTTTTTTCAGGGTTGTTGGAGGTCGCAAACATGCGCATTTCTCCAGGAAGTGAGGTGCTAACCCTCTACCTTCATTATTAAGCTCATAGCCCAAGAACAACACGGTGTGCAATGTTCGATTTTGCAAAGTTAAATTTGTAACCGTAGTCCGCAAACAAAACAATGATGCAGTCAACTCGGCAAAGATGCGGCCATAATTCGTCGTCCGTGAGATAAATGTCATCAATGTACGAATACGCATCTGGGTCTATGCTGTCCAGCAAAGAGACAACACGGGCGGCGAAAACTCCGGGGCTATTTTTGTAGCCCATAGCTAATCGCCTAAAATGTTTTTGTTTACCGCCGGCGGTAAATGCGGTCCATTGACTGCATGCCGGGGACAGATTGTGACTGAAGAAGCCATTGGAAATATCAAGTGTAGTTTTACATTTTTTACGAACAAGACTGTCTACCAGAGCAGAACTATGGGTATTCTGTACCGCAAAAGTACAACAATGAGAGTTCAAATGGCGGTAATCCAAAACTATGCGGTATGACACATCAGATTTGGTAATGGTAAAAAGAGGGTTATTCATCGGTTAAACACATGTCTCAATCACTCCTTGATACTCTAACTGTGTCAGTAACTTAGAAACGGGACCTTTCACTTCCTGCCTGAGGGGTTATCGGGGTTGTGGCCAAGGCATATACCGCAATGGTATCTCATGGGGCGGTGAGTCTTTATCCCAGCCCACATGAGTACGGTACAGAGCCGGTGCAAGCACCAAAGCCCACTCTTCCACAAAAGACTTTGCATGCTCCTTGGAGACATTACGTGAAAAACTCGACAGTGTCACCTCCTCCCCTTTAGGAGCAGCAAGAATAAATGGTGGGGGCCAATCTGCCTCTGCCAACAATATGTCGTAAGAAGATCTCAGATTTTCCCCAAAACTCCCTTTAATAACACGCTGTATGTCAACTTCAATCAGAAGAACAATTTCATATAGTCTATCAGGGGAGCCACTTGAGTATCAGCTGTTTCAACTGTAATGAAAGTGTCAGTTGCTGTCACCTCCAGAAATGGACGCAGTGCCTGCCGCACTATTGTAACTTCCGCTGCGCTGGCGAGCAGTGTTACTGCCCAAGTTAAATTCTGGAGCCGAGTCCTCACCATCTGTGGCATATCTAGCTGTTAACGCTGCAACTTTCTTTTTTTGAAACTGTGGGCGCTGATGAGGAAAATCGTCTTGTTTCCCCTTTCCGTCAGTCTGACGAAGTTGCTCACTTCCTTGGGGGCACCTCGACCTCTGCCGCGATCCAGCGTTCACCTCCACTGTCCTGCGAGCCTGATGTTTCCTGTGAAGAACAAGGAGAACGCTGATCAGGAACCTGAAACCTGTCAGGAGACCAAATTCTCGTGCTGTCGCGCAAATCATAAGTGCGCTCAAAAGACTCGGGTGTCGGTAACGCGGCACGTGACCCCGGTTTCTGTTGTTGCTTTCCCTGTTTCTTAGTTCTCCAATTCTTTTTTATTAAAAATTGGACGTTCGTCTTTCTCAGACTGAGACTCCTGTTGTGTTTGCGGTTGAGCTGGTGTTTTAGCAAAAGGCGTAACACCCAAACTATTGCGTCCAATGGTCTTCTAAGCCTAGGCAATAATCTTCGGCAATTCGCATGGCCTGTCAGGCTCTGGGACTAGAGCCAAAGCATTAGCTACTTAAAAGTTTACTCCATCTCCCTTAACATTAGCAAGGATTAGATCAGCAACTACGTCGAACTCCCGACCAATCTCATCCCCAATTCAACAGCCGCTTCTGGGCCATGCTCATCTTGAAAACACGTAATCACGGAGGGGAGTACGGTCATTGAGGGAGTGCCGAAACATTTCGCATATACTGCCGCAAACACCTTTCCCCAATTGTTACAATCGGCCAACTCGGTTATTAAGTCTTTCTGCACACTGCACACTAATTGTCAATATCCTGTGTTTTTCCACAGGAGAGGTGTTTGGAAATACAGTCTCCAACTGGTCAAATTTTTCAGCAAGCCAATAAGGTAAATCATCCTAATTTTAAGGACACTTGGCCCATTACCGAATTAACCATAACAGGACTAATAGTCACTCCACCAGGTCCAGCTGGTTGTGCAGCAACCCCAGGTGGTCCCACCTGCATGTTGCGCATAACGTAACGTACAACAGCTCTATGCACCCCTACCAAAGAGGTGTGCATCACGTGGAGTTCGTCCAATCGAACTGTTAGATAACGTGGGTGTGGGGTGTACCCAGCCAAAACCGGCCAAGTGCCCCATCGATGGATAAAGAGCCTAAATGGCTCACAGTCACTGGGTGTGGGAGGGCGCCATTAAACCAAATAAGGTGTTGCCATGCCATGAGCGAACTTCAAGATTTGTATAAGGTCGATAATTGTGAGGAAGAGCCGAAGCAGTGTAAGTATGGAACAAATCATCGTCTCCATCCACTGCCGGAAAAGTGACACACAAATAAAACACTTCATAGTGTTGTGTCGGATCAGCTTCCACCACAAACATAAGATCGACACCTCTGTCTGGCACTCCATACACGGATAAATGTTGACGGAGTGCTGCACGACTATGCGCTGGTATATCTACTTCAGCCATGAAGACAAGAACGTATAACAACCTAATGCGTGGCAGCGCAATAGAAGGTAACTACGAAAAGAAAAGACCTTTTAATACCATCAAGCTTGAAAAAACCTATAAACACATCAATATAGGAGGTAACACCTTCACATCTGTTTCTGGAAACAGAAGCGGGGGGATTGTGGACAAGCACAAGCACTACTCAAGCATCTCGCAGATAAGAGCCAGACCAGGGAGGGATTCTGGACATATACAGAACTACACGCAAGAACCCAGGGCCTCGGTGTATAGTGGTGTACCAACAACTCACCTTAGTGCCCGATACGACTAGCTATAATGTCTCATTTGTTCTCCGTACTACAGCAAAGCTACCAATGATTAGACATCCTAGAACGTGTAACTCAGACTCTCTCAGTAATCGCGGGAGCAAGAACACTCTTTCGCCAACTCACTCATACTTGTCCACAACGTAAGTAATCAGAGACAAAGTATAGTTTAAAATGTTTATTTAAACTAACATGCTCTATAATGCAGTATCCGAGCCAATACTAGCAGCAGAATGCATAAACTCAATATAGTGAGCATTGTTACAATTCCATAAAATATGAACAGGGATATCATTTTATAAAGCTAGTGGCAAAAAGGCCTAATGTGCCTTGCCACTCTCCCCGTGCTAGGAACTAGTTTATAATAATTATAGAAGACCTCTGGGCTTTGTCAGTGGGACCCCATACCTCCAGGTTTAGATGCAAAGATTTACATCTCCGGACAAACACAGCTCTTCTCTTCAGAAAGGTTTTCTCCAAATGCGTAACATGCCTGCAATGCTATATTAAAAGCACTCGATTTTCAGTAGGACAGCTGTGGTAGTATTATGTCTAACATGCGTGGGACTGACCAAAGCAGATTAACAGAGCACATTGTTTTTCGACCTTGAACACGCTGTGCAGACGAAGACCAAAGAGTGCAGCAAGAAACGTGAAAGGTAGACGGTTTCCATGTGAGCGAGCACAAGCAGAGGATTTGCGAAAACAAAGTCATGTAGAAACGTGTGCAAAAGCGGCAACATGGCAGCCAAGCTTATACTAACTTATGCTAACTTAGCAATGTACGCGGTGAATCCCATATCCTCACTACAGTACTATCACATATTAGTGAGTCTGCAGTGCTTATTGTGCCTCCCTCCAAAGTAGACTTTTAAACATGCCTCCGACTTGCCTTTGCAGCATGTGTGTGCATTTTTAAACTGCCATTGGCAAAATAAATCTTTTGGCAGGCCTAACCCTTCATTTTTAATACATATAGGTCACCCATAGGGTAGGCCCTAATCAGCCCATGATGCAGACTGCAGTGTATTTAAAAGGCTGGACACGTACTTTTAACTTTTACATGCCCTGGTTTCTGAAAAACTCTTAAATTCGTTTTTCACTGCTGCAAAGTCTACCTCTCCCATTGGATAACATTGGGTGACCTTATTACATTTAATAATTAAAACTTTCAATTGGGAGCAGGTAGGACTATCAAGTTTTATGTCCAATGAATTATAATTTAAGGCCCTTTTAAATGACAAATTCGTATTTTAAGTTACAATTTGGAAAATGCCACTTTTAGAAAGTTGGCAATTTCCTGCTCTAACTATTTGGTGCCTGCAGCCTGTTCCTGGATCACATGACTGGGTGTACTTGTCAGTTGGACTTTGCTTATTCCTCTCAGACAACCACACAATAGAGGGACTAGGTGTGCCTGGATGGGTCATCTACTGATAGGATGGGGTGGTGGAGCTGGGCACAGCCCCAGTAGCAGCTGAATAGGCTGTGCCCTGTCTTTACACAAAGACTTGTCACCTGTAGGAAAGTGCCTCTTTTGACATGGTTAACCCCCAATTTCTGACTGATGCCTGATAAGATTTCTAACTTTAAGTGCACGGTGTCCCTGCTAAACAGGTTCCCAGTGCCAGATCTTGTTCCCAAAACTGTACCACAATTAGCACAGCTTCAACAACCTCTATAAGTCCAAGGTAAATGGCACCAGAGGGTCCTCTTGGTCAGACACACCAATTGTGCAACCCCATAAACCCCTCACCGAGACTATGGACAGTGCCACTGCAGGCTGTGTGTCTTGGTGCAGAGAAAAACGAACAGTCAACACATGCCCCCATACGCTGCATGATGTATAGGTAATTCACCTACCCCTATTGCAGGTCTTACAGCCCTAAGCCCTAAGGCAGGATGCACTATATCCAAATTATGACCCTGCAATATCTGAACCATTCTTGGATATTGTAAGAGCACAAGGAAGCCATAGAGATTACATGAGATGGATACTTATCATTACGAGTTTTCTAGATCGACTTGCTGTAGCGGGCGCGCTGGACTTAGGAATAGTATAATTTCCTATTCCAACTCCAGCCTGCACAACAGTAGGGAAGGTGTTGGAATAGTAAATTGTACTATTCCTTATGTTAGAGCACCCCCTACAGCAAGTCAATCTAATGACTTGCGATGTAAAGGTATCATGTTCTAACAATGCGGTCGTTGTAAGGACCGCGTTGTAACAGTAACGCGATGAGATGGCAGTGTTGTAAACGCTGTTTCCCACCTCTTGGCTATCAAAAACAGATCACATCAAGATCTGTGCAGCCTGGCAACATAAAGCTCTGGTGAACCAGACTCCTCATGCCACAGCGACCACCAACGAAGCCCGGCTATGCGAGATGTGCACTTCAACCTACAGCATAGACAATTTGTGGTGACCACCAACGCGAAGCTCTAGTAAAGACCGCTCGTGATGCCTGACAGGATCTTGGACTACAGCAACAACCGTCTACAACACCAGGCCTGCCCTTCGGGCTAGATCAATGACAATTTGCAATGCTCTGCCTGCTCCTCATGTTATGGGTCCGGCCACTGCTCAACTCTCCCCATGGTAAAATGTAATATGATGCGCAATGTAAAATTAAGACTGTCTAATGTAAAGTTTTTTATGGCAAAATATTATTTGCTTGATTGGAGAACTTTATATTTAGAACCAGTAAATGAATAACTGTATGTACTGGAAACACGAGCATGCAACAATGCAGCATGCTCAAGAAAACACAAGTATTCAAATGAATCAACTGGTAACACAAGTATGCAAAGATGCAGCATGCGCGAGAAACACGAGTATTCAAATGAAGCATCTTGCCGTCCTTTTCCTGCACACGTTTAAACTGTCAAAACGTGTTACACGTGTATAGAACTAAACAGCAGTTGACTGAAGGGTATTTAAACTGCTTCTGCTCTTCAAGGCTTGCTTAGCCTCGTTTACCAACACTGCTTACCAGGCTCCAGATCCTTGTAGACGTCGGTCCCAGCTAGAGTTCTCCTCCCGGGCTCCTTCTTCCCTCGATTGCTCTCACTTCCAGCTGAGTTCTTTTCAGCCTCCGCTCCTTCCTGTTACCTTGCCGGCTTGTCCAATGACCCTGAAAGAAGGAACACAAAAAAGAAAACGATTAGAACAGTTACATAAAACCAAGTGAGGTAAAATAGACTTTGTGTTCGCATTCCGGTGAGTTAAACTTTAATTTTATTTACTCGTTTGGACAGCTCTTAAATAATACAATAAATTCTATTCCAGTAACACCAGAGGTACTGTTACAAATGATAGAGGAGAAGAATGATTAATATTTAGTCCTGGACTAAAATTCCATTCCGCTCGCAGAAAATGCGATAATTTGACATTTTCGCGTTCTGCGGAGAGCGCGAAAATGTCAAAATTTCCGCAATCCGCATTTTACCAGAAATGTTTTGCTTGCTCGTGCTGTAAAATAATACATTCTCGCGTGCGTGCGATCATCTTACCTGAATCCCCGCGTTCGCCGACATGTTTTCCCGATCCGGTCGCGTTCTCCACGAGATGTTGGATTGTTGGTAGCCTTTTGCGCTGTCTCGCGACAGTTCGTGCCCGCAGTAACGTCATTCATCACGTCTTTCTTCTCGCGATCATGCCCCGCGAGACAAGTGAAAACAAGATGGGCGCGCCCACGAGCAACCGCATGGGTAAGTTGGCGAGCCGCGACCACGCAGAAAATACCGCGAACAGGCGGGAAACAAACTTCCGCATCTTCGCGATATTTCCGCGTGTTTGCGGAGATTTTTAACATTTTCGCGAAAATTTGCGGAAGTGAATTTCGCAACTTCCACCCACCCCTATTAATATTACGGTGAGGATTAACTGTAGTCTTGGACAAACTTTCATCTGCTATTAAAAGACATTGGCATAATATTTGTCACAAGAAAAAGAACATTTGTTTATTGTGCACTCCGCGATCTTTATTTAATGTATGTTTCTTTAGAGCATTATTGAGTTGCATAACGAGGATAATTGGAAATCAGTTGCAAGACCACCTTATAGTGAGTTGCAATTATATGAGCAGAAATAATTTGAGACACTATATACATATATGTATGTTATCAGGTTTATAAGTTTTGATTCTCTTTATAGGAGGGCTGCCCTTTACTTTCCTGCCAGAAAGGGTTTATGTCTGAAAAGGTTCCTTAGTTATATCGAGAAGGATAAATATTCAGAAAAGTTAAATATTGATTAACAATAGGTATGACATGATATGAGCAGTATTGATAGTATATAACGTGCTTGGGAAAACTCAAACTATCCTTTTCTTTATTTAATATTAACTACATGCAGAAAACATTTTTCTGAATAAGGGCTGCACGCAGTTTGAACTCTGAACCCCGAGATACCCTAGACATTCCGAGGGAGAACTTTCCAGCCCAGAAAGACCTATTGGTGTCTTCATATCTTTTTTCTCTTTCTCGTCCCCATCCCCTTTCCCCGTGGGGTCTACTGGATTGCCAGTGTATATATGCTTATTTCCTTTCCATTAGTTCCCAGCGGTTAGGGGGACTTATCGTTGCCAAGGCAGAACAATCTGGAGTACAGGTGAGTGACTTGCCATAACCGAAGGCTAAGCCCACCACTTGTTCTACTCAGCGACAAAACAGTCATGGAATCATCACAAGATTCTTCTCACTTGACAGCTCTAAATCAAGATTTACATGTAGAAATGCAGCGTATAAAATCTCACTCTTAGGGAAGAACTTTCAAAAGGTAAAGCTGAGTTCACCCAATGGAGAGACACTAGTCACTTTCAAAATCCTCACTCACTTTCAGTTCTTTTAGACTCAGGTGCGACAGGATTTTTTTTTTATTTAAGTCTGGCTTAAAAATTCAGAGTTCTACAGGTAGCTAAAGCTGAACCTGAACCTATAAGAGCTGTTGACGGTTCTGCATTGTCCTTGAGACTCATTAGATTTTACACTGCACCCTCAAACTTGGTCTGGGAAAACGGTCATACCGAACAGACAATTTTTTATCTCATTGATACTCCCACATTTAGCGTAATACTTGGCGTACCATGGTTGGAGTTACATAATGCTAAAGTAGACTGGGTAAAGCAAACAGTAACTTTGGATTCTTCATTTTGTAAAACACACTGTTATCAAGAAGCACAAGACACTGTAATTCCACTGCATTGTACTAGTACTCAGTTAACGCCTTCAACACAGTTGCCCCTAGAATATCAGGATTTCGCTGATGTGTTCAATCCCATTCAAGCTACTCAACTACCACCTCATAGGGTGTATGAATGCAGAATTGTTTAAATCCAGGCGCTATACTACCATGCAGAAGAATTTACGTACTCACTGAACCGGAGACGCAGTATTTAAAACAATAAACTGGAGACGCAGTATTTAAAAAAATGCTTGGACGAACTGCTATAGCTTGGTTTCATTAGACATTCAACATCTCCTGTATCTTCCCTCTCTTTTTTGTAGCCAAGAAATCAGGTGATCTCAGGGCTTGCATACACTATTGCGCAGTTAATAAGGGCATGATTAAAAATCGCTATCCATTACCACTGATCCCTGTATTTTTAGATCAGGTAAAAGTTTCTGATACTTTTTCCAGATTAGAAGAAATAGACAACAAAGACAGGTGTTCTCATCCTCAAAGTATAATGCCCGCTGACAGAATTATGGCAGTAACACAGATAGACACCTTTCTATCTGAAGTTAAAAAGGAATCTCAAACCATAGATACTCAAAAAGGCTTACAAAAGGATCAGAATACAATAAAAGATGGATATGTTTTTCATAACAAATTATTCATTCCACAAGAAACATTGAGACAACAAATTATGGCCTGGCATCATGATTCAGGCATTGCAGGCCACCCAGGCATTTATAAAACACTGGAGTTGTGTTCAAGAAACTTCTGGTGGGATAACATTCAAAAGGATGTGCAAGAATATGTAAATTCTTGTCCCATTTGTGCTCATAACAAATCACAACATATAGCCCCAGCCGGCTTGTTGCATCCTTTACCTGTTCTAACTACACCTTGGCATACAATCAGCATAGATTTTATTACCGATTTGCCAAAATCAAACAATTACACAACTATTTTAGTAGTAGTAGAAGACATGCTCTCCCAAATGATTCATTTTATTCCATTAAAAAAAATAAGCTACTGCCATCAAATTTAGTGATCTTTTTCTTTAGCAAATTGCAAAACTACATGGCCGTCCAAGTAAAATAATTTTCGATTAGGATCCCCAATTCACCCAAAAAAATTGGAAAACTTTATGTTCAACATTAGGAATTGAAGTAGCACTATCATCCGCATTCCATCCACAAACAGATGGCCAAAGTGAAAAGGGTAACTAATACTTAGAACAAAGCCTATACTGTTTAACTTCTACTCTCACCTCCCAATGGGATCAGGCACTACCTCTGAGTTTTCTTATACCAATAGCACACATTCTGCTCTTGTTTGTTCACCTTTCTACTTTCCTACTTGTTTTCATCCCCATTCAATTCCAATAATACCTCCATCACACACCAAGAACATGCCCTCTGTTTCTGAAAGATTAACCCAGTTACAGGTAATACAAGAAAAGGCACGGAAAACCTTAGTCCAACACAAGATTAGCGCAAGATTACAAGCTGACAAACACAGTACTCCTGAACCACCTTATAAAACTGGTGACTAAGTTTGGCTAGCCACCCGTAACATCCAATTAAACGGCCCTAGAAAGTTACAACCACGATTCACAGGTCCGTTTCCTTTGAAACAAATCTTGAATTCACTCACTGTACAACCTGCCTGATGAACACTCAATACATCCAACATTCTAGTGCACTCTTCCCTCTGATCACATGCATACACAACTATGCACACATACAAACACACACATGCATTTACACACACATATGAACATATACAAACACACACAGACATGCATAAACATATGCATATACATGCACACCAACACACCAACCCCACATACACATATAAACAAGCACGCACACCAACATACTCAAACACATATACATACACACAAACATGCATACACAGACATAGGTATACACACAAACATATGTGTACACATCCATGAAGACAAATGAACACAATGACACACCCATACTTGCACACCAACACACACATGCATACACAAACATATACACATACAAACACACACATGCATACACACACAGATATATACATATAGACCCACAAACTATGCACACACACGCATCTCCTGTACTGTCTCAGGGGAAGAGTCGGTGTCAGCTGTCTCCTAGAGGGAGATCTCTCATGAGACAGTAAGACTCAGAGACATGTGGCGGTGGGGAGAGACAGACATGCCTCCCTTTAATTGTGTTGTTGCAAGATGGGGACTATCTTCTGCCACTGGTGCATTCAGATAAGCGGCAGGAAGTTCGTCGGACACATACACTGGTTTCAATTTCGAGAAAGTGGGGTGAACGTTTCACAGATCGGGAGTGTGTGTCAACACGTGTTTCTCCTTCACCGCAAGGCCAATCAGTACGTTTTGTTTAACCGTGTGGTCATGAATCCTTTAATTGCATAAGTGAGCGGGTATGGATGTAAACAAAAATGTAACACTAATACCACATTTGCTGTCACTCTTGCAAACAGGTTTGCTGTGAATGTATGAATGAGAATGGCTTTTTAGATTACGTTGCATGGAAAAGGGTCAACATGGTTTTTGGGTGTTTTTTTTTTTTTTTTGAATTTATTTTTTATTGCATGGTTAACGTCATGATATACCGGATTCGGATGCTTCATTGCAGATCAGTTGTTTGGCCCGTGGTTATTTACGAGTTTGGAAAATACTTTTGTATTGTTTCGATTCTTTTTGTCTCTGCCCTATCTATTGGCTGCGTACTTACTCTCTCCCATCTTCTCTCTCCACCTCTTTGCTACATGTTCTCTCGTAATGTTTTCATTTTCCCCAACTCTCCTCTTTACTCTCTCCAATTCTTTTTTTGCTCCTTTTCTGTCTCTGTCCCTTCTCTCCTCTTTCTCTCCCCACCTGTCTCTTCTCTAACCCCACTCCTCTTCCTCTGCCCGCCCCCCCTTCCCTCTCTCTCGCAGTACTGCAGCATAGGCAGCACCAGGTCTCTGATGCCTTCTCAGTGTTGGCCTTGGGGGTGGAGGAGGTAAGTTAGCCCCCCAAGTGAATCCCATTATCAACAGATAGTGAACCTCTATTTACCAACAAGTACGGAGCGGTCTCGGGTGACGGCTGATGCGAACAGTGATCTGCTCTCGGCCCTGGCAGGGCCTGTGGGGTGGGGGCGTTACCTTACACTAGGAGAGGAAGTAAAAGTGATATCCTCCACTCCCCCCACTCCCCCACTGTCTCTCCTAACCCTCCACCTCTCTCTCTCCTCCACTTCTGATTCCCTTCCAGCTCGGTCTCTCCTTACCCTCCGCCTCGGTCTCTCCTTACCCTCCACCTCGGTCTCTCCTTACCCTCCACCTCGGTCTCTCCTCACCCTCCACCTCAGTCTCTCCTCACTCTCCACCTTGGTCTCTCCTCACCCTCCACCTCGGTCTCTCCTCACCCTCCACCTCCGTCTCTCCTCACCCTCCACCTCAGTCTCTCCTCACCCTCCACCTCAGTCTCTCCTCACCCTCCACCTCCGTCTCTCCTCACCCTCCAACTCTGTTTCTCCTCACCCTCCACCTCACCCTCCACGTGTCTCTCCTCACCCTCCACCACACCCTCCTCACCCTCCATGTGTCTCTCCTCACCCTCCATGTCTCTCCGTACCCTCCACGTGTCTCTCCTCACCCTCCACACGTGTCTCTCCTCACCCTCCACGTGTCTCTCCTCACCCTCCACACGTCTCTCCTTACCCTCCACACGTGTCTCTCCTCACCCTCCACACGTGTCTCCTCACCCTCCACACGTGTCTCTGCTCACCCTCCACATGTGTCTCTGCTCACCCTCCACACGTGTCTCTGCTCACCCTCCACGTGTCTCTCCTCACCCTCCACACATCTCTCCTCACCCTCCACACGTCTCTCCTCACCCTCCACACGTCTCTCCTCACCCTCCACACGTCTCTCTCCTCACCCTCCACACGTGTCTCTCCTCACCCTCCGGGTCTCTCCTCACCCTCCACATCTCTCCTCACCCTTCACGTCTCTCCTCACCCTCCACGTGTCTCTCCTCACACTCCACGTGTCTCTCCTCACCCTCCATGTCTCTCCTCACCCTCCATGTCTCTCCTCACCCTCCACGTGTCTCTCCTCACCCTCCATGTGTCTCTCCTCACCCTCCACACATCTCTCCTCACCCTCCACACGTGTCTCTCCTCACCCTCCACACGTGTCTCTCCTCACCCTCCACGTCTCTCCTCACCCTCCACACGTGTCTCTCCTCTCCCTTCACACGTGTCTCTCCTCACCCTCCACACGTGTCTCCTCACCCTCCGCCTCACCCTCCACATGTGTCTCCTCCTCACCCTCCACATGTGTCTCCTCCTCACCCTCCACATGTGTCTCCTCCTCACCCGCCACAGGTGTCTCCTCCTCACGCTCCACATGTGTCTCTCCTCACCCTCCACACGTGTCTCTCCTCACCCTCCACACGTGTCTCTCCTCACCCTACACGTGTCTCTCCTCACCCTCCATGTGTCTCTCCCCACCCTCCACGTGTCTGTCCTCACCCTCCACGTGTCTCTGCTGCACGCCTCACACTGCTGCATGCCACACACTGCTGCATGCCGCTGCACGCCACACACTGCTGCACACCTCACACTGCTGCACACCACACACTGCTGCACGCCTCACACTGCTGCACGCCACACACTGCTGCACGCCACACACTGCTACCCAAAACATTGCTGCATGCCACACACTGCTGCACGGCACACACTGATGCAACTGGCACACTGCTGCATGCCGCACACTGCTGCACGCCGCTGCACGCCACAGTGCTGCATGCCTCACACTGCTACACGAAACACTGCTGCACGCCGCACACTGCTGCATGCAGCACACTGCTGCACGCCGCACACTGCTGCATGCGCTGCATGTCACAGTGCTGCATGCCTCACACTGCTACACGAAACACTGCTGCACGCCGCACACTGCTGCACGCCGCACACTGCTGCACGCCGCACAGTGCTGCATGCCGCACACTGCTGCACGCCTCACACTGCTGCACGCCGCACACTGCTGCACGCCGCACACTGCTGCAATCCACACACTGCTTTTATGCGAGTTTATGCTACTGACATTGTAAATGACAATGCCTTTTATTTGTTTTAAAACCAAAACATAAATAAAAGGCATTGTAATTTTACAATGTCAATAGCTCAAACTCTTATAAATGCGAGACCTATTGCATTGCAAATGCTTGTTACTACTGTGTTCAGTCTTTGACAACCTATTCTTTTGGTCTCAGAATGACTATCGAGACTCTAAAGGCAGCGAAATTCAGCATAAAACGTTTTTGGTTTGAGTGGCAGACCTTAAACAACGTCTACCCCTCACACATGTTATACATACTCTTGGCCATCAGGTTGTGGGAGCACATGCTCTTGGTAATTCTTTGACTGACGAAGCGGCCAAATCTGCAGTAGCCACATGTTCCATAGCAGCAGTTACAAGGTCCATGACTAAAATAGATAATATTCTCGCAGCGATAGCTGCTATGAGGGAGGGAACTGCTTATCCTCAGGGTTTCCCTTCGAAAAACTCTAGTCATATATCTCACGAACAAATTCCTTATGGAAAGATTCCATCAGCTGGGGATCAGCTGATTTCCAACTTGGACTGCAGACTTGCCGCACTTGAGGGCATGGCTTCTGCTCATGACGGTGTGTCGCCGACAGTCTCTATTTTACCGCAACATTACTGGTGTCGTGGTTTATATAAACAGACCTGCAATTATGTACTTTCTTGTGACATTTGTCAATAAATTAAACCATCTACGGTCATACGCCCGCCTCAAACACAGCTAGGTATTTCTAATCAACCATTTGGCTGTGTATATCTTGATCACTGTGGTCCACTTTCTTCTGATACTGAATATAAATATATATTTGTTGCAGTTGATTTGTGCACTAGATTCCTTTGGGTTTGGCCACAACGCAGTGCTGACGCTCGAAATGCCATCAGGGATTTGCGTGTCTTTGTCGGGATGTTTGCCTGTGGCACCCTCCAGTCTGACCAAGGTCCAGCGTTCGCCTCAAAGGCGTACAAGGACGCAATGAAGTCAATGGGGGTGCTGGTGCAGTTTTCTTCTCCATACAGGCCTGAGGGCAATTCAATTGTGGAGCGAATGAACCGTGACTTAAAGCAATCCTTGACAGCTAGAGTCTTAGGTACTGGCAGGAACTGGCTGACCCATTTGTATGGTGTTCAACGAGCACTCAATAATCTCCCTAAAAGATCTCTGAGTGGGCGGACCCCATGCGAAATGCTCTTAGGCATTAACATTTTCGTGCCAAACCTTGATGGTCTAGACCCTGTGGCGGCAGCGACAACCTTTGACATAGATGATCATTCTACTGTGTTGCAGGGTCTACAAAAGACCCGTGCCAACTACACAACTGAACATTTACTTTCAATGATGAGGCACTGCTGATTCCGGTTGCCGGCTGACTTCCTAAGATTGGAAATCTGGTACGAGAAAAGCTAGAGAACAAAACAGAATTTGGTCCCTCATATCGTGCACCAGTTCCGGTACTTTGAGTGAAGGGTACTCGTACAGTCATTTTACCACCCTTACCTGGTCGCAAAGACAACAGATACATCTCAGTGGACAATGTCAAGTTACACCGTCTGGCCAATTCTGAATAGTGTAACAGCTGCTGTTTACAGCAACCGTATTTCTTTGAATACGGTAACCTCAAAGTCTATGACTAAAGCCTATACCGGTGAAAGTGAGATGGAAACTACTGTTGACCTTTCGTCTGTTCTGCCTCCATCCTTTTCCACCGCAGATGTCGAGTATGCGTATCCCACGGATGAGTCGCAGAGGGAAGTGCCGAGCAATCCTGGATAACATCATGCTGATACATCCCATCCACCTTTAATACCGAGGGATGCAAATGGTTATTTTGTGGACCATGCCAGCTTCTCTTATGACTCATCCTCCTCGTCTTCCAGTTTGGCAGTCCCACCAACTAAATTAAGTGTTTTCGTCTCTTGGTTCAAAAAGACTTACCTGATCCCCCCCTTGGACCTACATTTGGTTGGTGCTTATCCTGATTTTCCTCTTCATGTCAATTGGATTTGTGACAGTATTCTTTTTACTCATCAATGGTCATTATTTACCAGAACGCTCTGTTGTGAAAATAGTTGGTGGAATTCTGGCCCCTCACCCATCGTCCCCTATCATGAAACGTGATCATACACTTGTGAACATTTCGGCATTCCCGGTTGCAGATGGCATCGTTTAGGATAAAATGGCTTTCAAAATTCACGGTCCGACTGAGGTGCTCGGGGTGCCATACGTGTTTCGCGTCTTATTAGGAGATGTGGTAACATGGGACATACATTATGACGATTGGGATGTGCCAGCAGTACATTCCGTATTTTCTGATTTAAAATATTATGCTGCTTTTGATGCTGAAGATTTGTATTTAAATTCTGCCAATTATGCTGATCTTTTCTGTTATCAACATTATGGGCATCGTTTTTTGCACAAAACAAACACGTTAAGACCTGTTCTTACTTACACTCAAAGGGAACATTGTCCTACTCCCATACAAGAGTGTTCTAAGACTCTTCGAGATAAGTTCACTTATTTTACCGATTATGACACGTCTAATCTGAAATCCTATTTCTTTAAACTGCAATTGTCATCACAATCCAAATTTATCTCGACCCACACTAAATTGATTTACTCCAACTCTCTTAGGACTAAATTGGCCACACAGGGTTATGATCACTGGAAAGAGACCATTGAGTTAAAATTGATCTGGGGCAGTAAGCAGTGGCAGGTTCAGGGAACTGAAGTATTACATCGAGCCTGCCTGATCTCAACTCAAATTTTATTTTTAAATGATACAGTGGACCAAACCACTTGTTCCGGCCTGGCAACTGTAAAGAATTTAAATATCCCATCCATACTGTCCTAAGCGGAATACTACGATTGGCGTGCTCAGACAAATTATACTCTTGATGCATTGCAAGACTGTTTCGAAATGAGACCTTCAATGCCTCTGAAATTGATTCATCCGGTTGGTTAGTGTGGCAAACAAATTCAAATGCATGTCAATTGGGTTTTTATAATGTAACACCTGGTTTCACACAGACTAGACCGGATCCACGTTATCCACTTGCACATTTGGTCACCACATACTCGGTGGGTAAATTATTCCAACAATGGTTGGAACATTCCACCTTATCAGTGAAACAACACCTCACGCTCTTGTCCAGTGACATCAATTTTGCTGCTTTTATCTTAGGACCTAGGACTCCTAACTCTAAGAGATTTATTCATGCTACTTACAATGAAATTTGGAAACTTTCACAGATTGAGGCAGCTCTTCGTCTGCACCAAATTGATCAAGCAAATTTAGAAAAAGTCCTTCCCGTGGTCAATAATAGCATCAATACACTTTCTTCATGCATTTATAAATTAGATACTATTGTTTCATCTGTTATTGATTTTGTTCAAAGTGATGTATCTGTGTTGTATCAATTAAGATTTTTTATGCAGTTTGCATGGACATTACAGATGCTCAAAATGGGAAAAGTCACTTGGGATTATTTGAATGCTTCTGCTTTGTTTCTACCGTTTAATCTAACTGATAAACAGAGATTTATGTCCATGAAAGATGCTGCATATACACTGTTGCATATTGAACAATTGAAGCCCTTGACGTTCTCTGTAGCAGAAACGGACTCTGCTGTTTGGTTAATTCATGTGGTTACATCTCTCCCCTTTTCGATGTTTCAATTTAAATCATGCATGCAACATTTTCTGATTGGCTGTTTTAAACCACTGGGTAGTGCATTTCTACATGAATTATGGTCCCTACCTTTCACTTACTGATGTCAGCGGAAGGATAAGGAAGTTTTTCGAACAGGAGATGGCTGTGATTCCACAGTAGGCCATTCCCTGTTTTGTAAACACGTTAAATTGCATGTGCTTTTAACGTATCAGCGCCTAATCTTGCTTTTTTTCTAAAAGGAACACCAGTCCCATCAATAATTCCCGCTTTTACCTTGCTTACTACAGCAGTTATCTTTTTTTGAACAACCAAGACTGCTGTGGTTTACGGGCAGGAATCCTGTATTTAGTAACAGTTTCACAGCGTGTAATTTGTTGTAGCAATGTGCTTTTTCCACCCCCGCATGGGACTGTAGATAGTTCAATTTGACCTTCCATTCTGACTTTGAAAACAGATTTCAACAAATTAAGCAGGCTCAAAGTGCTGTTGTTCCAACAAGAAGTGGCTCTCACTTCAGCTCAAGAGCCCTTTGAGTTATAGGTGGCTAGAACTTCTAGCGAGATTCAGTCACTTCTGAACACTAACCTCCCACTTCACTTTGGGGAGCTCATACATCAAATATTTAATGTGTCTGACACTAAAGGCCTTGCACATTATTTTTAAACATGTGGGATCCGGCCTTGTGACTTCCTTTCAGATGATATTTGGAGTAATACCATCTTTTATTCATTCTATTTTTTCCCAACGTCTTTGGAGGATTCCCCTTATTACTAGCGTTAGCTGGTGGAATCCTGCTTCTTCTGTTCCTGCTATGTAATGGCTGCTCATCTTGTGGTAGTGCACAGACCATGCCAATTGCAACTGTACCATGATCGAATGCAACATGTATTTGGATGCTTGCCATTAGCAACGCTTGGCGTGAGTTATGGATTAATTTTTCGCTTTGCCTACTTTACTTGCGTGCAATCAGTGTTCTACTGTCAACGGTACCCCTTCTATTGGGCTATAGATTTATGCCTCTCCAATACGTCATATCCATTCCCGGATTTTAATCAGTTAATGGCTACCATAGAGACCCATGACCAGGCTTGTTCTGGGGATGGCCGTATGGCGTGAGCGGCAGCACTTGGAGTATTGGCTGAATGGAATATCTGTGCGGCTGCGCAGAACCTCTTGCATCAGAGTTTCATCGAATATCACGCAAGTTGTCCGGTCATACTTTTGGAAGCATCAGATTACGAGGAACACGTTTGTTCCTTCGACCTACTTGATTGGATGGCATCCCTTTTTTTTACCAACAATAGAGATGATTCTTCGGAGGGGATTGCTTTCTTAAGTTCACATACTTTGATGGATTTACCACCTCCTTCATAATAACATTATCCCGGAGACAACCCTTTTTCAATAGTCTCAACAAACTTATTGATCTTTTTTTCGCTTTTTTCCCAATGCTTTGAACTCTGCTTGGCTTTTGAACTCTGTTTTGGTCCTTTGTCTATGTCCTCTGACCTTACCAAGGGGAGGGTGTTATATGGCCATTAGGATCATTGTTGACATTGCTAAGTTAGCATGAGCGTTGCTGCAATGATGCTGCTTTTGTGGACGTTACTACATGACTTTTGCAAGACTGTTTATGCCTTTCACATGAGAACTGTCTGCTTTTCACGTTCTCTGCTAAGATCCTGGAGTTTAGTCTGAACACGATGTGCAAGGTCGATAAACAATGCCCCTTGTTATTCTGTTCTGGGCAGTCCCTAGCACCTAGACATAACATGCTAAACACAGCTGCAATGTTGGAGACTCGTGCTTTGATATTACTGGGATGCATGTTTTTTGAACACACACTTTGAGAGAGCCATTTCCATGGAGAAGAGCTATGCTGTTCCTATGATGTAAACCTTCCATCTAGGCTTTAAGGTATGGGGACTGCTGACAAAGCCCAGAGATCTTCTTTTATATAATAAACTTCTTCCAGCCAAGGGGAGGGTGGTTAGGCCGTATAGTCTTTTTCCACTGCCTTTATATATTGACTTCCCCCTTTGTACTCTATGGAATTGTAACAATGCTAATTGTTCTGAGTTTATGCATTTTGCTGCTGGTAGTGGCTCGTATACTGTATTATAGAGCACAATATTTCAAATAAATATTTTAAACTATTACAGTGACTCTGTCAATTCTTATTGTGGACAAGTGCGAGTGAACGAGTGAAAGGTTATGTCTTTCTACCGCGATTCCTGAGAGAGTCGGGACTGTTGTGTTCTGGGTTGTCTAATCATTTGTAGCTTTGTGATTTTGGAGGAGAATGAATGAGACACAATAGCTAGTCAGTTTGGGGATTTTGGGTACTAAGGTGGTAGGTTGGTACACCCCTATACACTGAGGTCCTGTTTTCCTGCACATAGTTCTGTGTAGGTGCAGAATCTCTGCAACAGTATTTAAACTGCTTGCGCTCTTCAAGGCTTTGTTAGCCTCATTTACCAGCACTGCTTCCCTGGCTCCAGATCCTTGTAGACGTTGGTCCCAATTGGGGTTCTCCTACCAGGCTCCTTCTTCCCTCGACAGCTCTCACCTACGACTCTTTTCCTTTCGGTCTCATCTTCTTCCTGTTTACTTGCTGGCTTGTCCACAGACCAAGAAAGAAGGAGCGCAAAAAAGAACAAAACAATTAGAACAGTTTCATAAAACCAAGTAAGGTAAAATAGACTTCGGGCTCGCATTCTGGTGGGTTAAACTTTCATTTTATTTACTCGTTCGGACATCTCGTAAAGAATACAATAAATTCTATTCAAGTAACACCAGTGGTACTGTTACGAATGATAGAGGAGAAGAATGATTAATATTACGGTGAGGATTAACCGTAACCTTGGACAAACTTTCATCTGCTATTAAAAGACATTGGCATAATAATTGTCACAAGAAAAAGAACGTTTGTTTATTGTGCACTGCACGATCTTTATTTAATGTATGTTTCTTTAGAGCATTATTAAGTCGCATAACCAGGATAATTGGAAATCAGTTGCAAGACCAGCTGATAGTAAATTGGAATTATATGAATAACAATAATTTGAGACACTATATACATATATGTATGTTATCAGGTTTATAAGTTTTGATTCTCTTTATAGGAGGGCTGCCCTTCATTTTCCTGCCAGAAAGGATTTCTGTCTGAAAAGGTTCCTAAGCTATACCGAGAAGGATAAATATTCAGAAAAGTTCAATATTGATTAACAATAGGTATGACATGTTATGAACAGTACTGATAGTATATAACGTGCTTGGGAAAAATCACACTATCTCTTATATGAATATTACTTTTCCTTATTTAATAGTAGCTACATGCAGAAACAATCTCTCTGAATTAGGGCTGCACACAGTTTGAATTCCGAACCCCGAGATACCCTAGACATTTCGAGGGAGAACTTTCCAGCCCAGCAAGACCTATTGGTGTCTTCATATCTTGTCTCTCTTTATCGTCCCCATCCCCTGTCCCCCCTGGGGTATACAGGATTGGCAGTGTATATCTGCTTATTGCCTTTATGTTAGTTCCCAGAGGATAGGGAACTTATCGTCGCCAAGGCAGAACAATCTGAAGTGCAGGTGAGTGGCTTGCCATAACACCGCAAGGCCATCTCCACTGAAAACGGAACTCTTTGCTCTGGACTTTTAAAAGTAACTCTTTGAGTGAGCCTAACCTAGTCACTGTATCCAGTCTGTACTCCATTACGGATTAGGCTGAACTTGCGACTTTCTTCAGGTCTCTCACGACCAGATAACCGTCAATGGTACTTTGTGCTTTTAGGCTCTGTACTTTCCTGAAGCCTTTAAAATGTATATCTCCAGTTCTACTTATTGGATTTTTGTAGTTTTGGTTTCTAAATTGTTATGAAATTTTTCATGTGTCCTGTTTTCACTTTACTGCTGTTTGAAGTGCTACATAGATACTTTAAACACTGCCTCTAAGTTAGGCCTGACTGCTTTTGTATCAAGAAGACAGAGGGTTGAGCGCAGGTTAATTTGGGGTTTCATTCTGTCTCACCCTTACAGAGATTGTGGTTGTTGTTGAGTAGGGATTCACTCCTCTCAACCAGTAACCCAATTACCTACAGAGGACATACATCTTTAAAGAGATCTATAACAAGACAAGGATTGGCTCGTGCATCTGTATCTGAAGGACGCTTATCTAACGAGCCATCTATTAACCCTCCCACAGGCAATTTCTGCTATTTCTTTGGTGAGGTGCCTGCTCGATTTCAAAGTTCTATCCTTCGGGCTGTTGTTGGCCCCTTGGTGTTTCATCAAGTTGAGGAGACTAGTGTTAGAGACTCTGAGATAGAGAGAGGTTCCCATGATTATCTACCCAGATGGCATGATCATCATGGCACAGGACATTCAGACAGTCCTTCTTCACCTGTCTTGGACTATACAGTTGCTGCAAGACCTAGGCTTTCTAATCAACGTCCAGAAATCCTTCCTGGGGCCCAGGTAGTGCCTGGATTTTCTGGGCTTCCAAGTGCACTCAATGCGGGTGCAATTTTGGTTGCCAGCATTAAAAGTGATAATGATCAAGAAGGAATTGAAGTCTGTGTTATCGAACCAGATTGGGCCATTAAGCTCCCTAGCCAGGATAGTAGGTCTTTTGGCCTCGTTGATACAGATAATCTTCTCAGGCCTTCTGCACTACAAAGCCCTTCAACAATTGAAAATTCAACACCTTCGAAAAGGGTTGTCATATGAGCAACAGGTAAACCTCATGGAGGAGGCCAGGATGGAATTGGCCTAGTGGGTGAATCACATGGATGCCTGGAACATCTGTGCAATCTTTGGAAGAACTTCAGAGTTTGTAATACAGTCGGACGCCAGCAGATGGTGCTAGTTGAGAGGTGTTGGTCTCTGAGGGAATTGAAACTGCACATTAACTTCCTAGAACTCCTGGCAGAATCCTTTGTGATCTGGAGTCTGTCTCCTCAGAAGATGAATTGCTGTATTCTTCTCCGCATGGACAATGTTTCAGTGGTGTAGTATGTTAACAGGCTGGGGGGCGATCTCTTGTTTGCTAGAGGAGATAGCAAGGATTTCTGGCATTTTTTTTTCAAGCATCAAATCACTGTGATTGCAGAGTACCTTTCATGTCAGTAGAATGTGAATATCGATTAGTATTCTAGACAATAGACAACAGCGATTGGAAATGTCTTCCCCGGATCTTCAAGACCCTTCACAATCTCTGGGCCTCATGTCTGATGGACTTGTTTATCTCTCGACTTGACAAACAACTCCAGCTATTCTTCAGTTACCGGCTAGATCCTCTGGCGGTGGCCACAGATGCATTTCTGTAGAATTGGTCACAGAAGCTCCACCTCCCCTGTCCCTCCTTTGTTATGATTCCCAGGATCGGGTTGCACATGAGATGACAGAAAGCGGAGTTCATTCTGGTGACTCCGATTTGGAGAACCAAAGCAAGGTTACCGAGTCCTTTGGAATTATCATGCAACTTCCCAATAAAATGTCCATTGATCCAGAATCTATTGTTAGACCCACAAGATCAACTTCAACTTCTGATCCTATTAGATCAATTGAAGATCATGGTATGGAGGGTTTGCTTCAACATTGGAGTCTGCCAGGAATGTTGGTGCATGCTTAACAATACATCCAACAAGCTTGGTCTGCCTCTACCCACAAACGAAATTCTTTGGCTTGGCGAAGATGAGTTAGTTGGTGTGACGAACAAGTAGCTAACCCCGTGGAGGTATAACTGTTGGTGGTGATCAATTTTGTTTCCCATGTGGTGGATACAGGGTTAGCTTACAGGCCAGTAAACAACTTTCGTCCCACCCGATCATCAGGCCACATGCCTCTGGAGGGCAAACTGGAAGGAGAGCATTTCTACTATGCAAACGAATGAGCGACATCAGATTTTCTAACCCTCCAAGACCATGATTCACCACACTTTGGGAAGTCTTATTGGTATTGAAATGTTTGTAAGAAATGGCCTGATAATAGCAATTTATCTAGGAAATAATTATCGGCCAAATTCAATATGTTAATCTGATGTAAAGGCATTGGGCTTAACAGGTGGAGTGTTGTCACTTTATTACTGTTTGAAGTTCTCCATAAATACTTTTCACGTTGCCTCTAAGTTAGGCCTGACTGTTCTATGGCAAGCTACCAGAGGGTTGAGCACAGGTTAATTTGGGGTTGGCTTGTGCCTCACCCTGACAAGAATTGTTGCTGCTGCTTGACCAGAGCTAACACCCCAGTCAACCAACAACTCATTTCTTACAGTATCTGTTTATTGCAAAGAAAGAGGAATAAAAATGCTGGACTGGCTACTTATGTCAGCCATTGGTATTTGATTGGTACATGTGACCTAAGAGAAAATACAAGTGTTTATGGTAAATATCATTTTTTGTATGTAACCGGTTTGTTGCCTGCTGTAAGTTTTGCAGTAAAGGAGAAGCATAATTCTCGCCTCTTTGTCCTTCGTAGAAGTGAAAATTCTTGACGTTCTAGCTCAAAACCTTTTATTCACATACAACCACACAAGTGGTGCCCTTCTTTGAGCCTAAAGTAGGGGCCATACATGACAAATAGACCAGATGTGGCCATTCCAGATCTTGAGGTTGGGACGGCACATGGAAGACAATTAGAGGTGAAAATCCAAGAGCCTTATAGTATGGGCAGTATAACATAGACCCATAAGATGCATCCATCTTAGAAAGCGAGATATGGAAAATACTTTACAGTTCAATGGAGGTTGCCATCACAGATGTGGTAGGAACTGTAAAGCCCATCCAACAGGAGGTAACCATCCTAAACAGTATAGTAGGAACAGTACATTGAGTGCCTTAAGAGGTAGCTGTCTGAAGTAGGTATAGAACCACATAGATCCACAGTACAGCAGCCATCTTAGAGACTATTGTAGGGACAGCACACAACAGGTATATCACAGTTGGCCATCTTTGAGTATTAGGAAGCAACAGTTGACATCTGCCCACAGGAGGCAGCTATCGTAGGGAGCAAAATACGAACAGCACACTAGTAGTGGCCATCTTAAACTCTGATGGTGGGACAGTACATCATAGTGACATAGAATGCAGCCATCTAAGAGAGTAACGAAGAGTCAGCCATTTTAGTCTGAGAGGTAGGGAAGGCACAGCGTAGAAGCACCCGAGGTTTGTCCCCTTGAAGGCTGTGCCAGGTACAGTAAGTGACAGACTTACTAATGACCAGCATCTGAGAGAGTAAGGTGGGGCCAACATATGATAGACTCACAGAGATTTCCAATTTAACTAGTTACGCAGCACCAAGCAATATAAACTCCCCATTGGTCCAACACATTGGAGAGTGTCATCCGGAAAGATGGAATTTTAGATTTCATGAATTATAAAAAAAATAGATGTAGGTCCCAGAGTTGGAGATTTGGAGCTCAATCTTTGCCAGATAGAAGCTAGATGGATTAGTAGATTACAAACATTGGAAAATGGGCTAAATACGGAAAGTAAGCTACATTATGTTTTGCAGAAGCATTGAGCACTGTACTCTGATATGCTGGGTTGTTTGGCCCGGATATGATTTTAGATGGATGGGACAGCATTATGAGTATGATTTGATTGGCTGGCAGAAAAAAAATAATTTTCTTTTGAGTGGGCTCTGATCCTTGTATCACAGTGTTCCTTACTATCTGTAATAATGTATCCCCATGACCTAAACTGATGATGTAGAATGTGGGGTACACTCTCAAGAGGTGTGTTCCTAAATGTTTTAGCAGAATAGTAGGGGTGAATGCCTCCATAGTGTAAGACATAACCATTATAGTAGAATAAGAGGGTGCTACGGGAGGTGATTTTCGACTATAAATGGTGAAAATCTGGAGAGGTGGCTGTCCATTTGGTTTATTCCCTGGGGACAGTTGGCAATTCCAAGATGATGGACTATTTATGCAAGATAATCGCGGTATTTTAATGAGAAGTGGGGTCTGTGTATTTTTTGTGATATTGGTTGGCCATGGGATATCATTAACTGGAAATAGTGATCCTTTGTGATGAATGTCTGTTTTGGGATTTAAGCCAAGGGGACGGTTATTCACTATGGATGCTGGATAGCTGCGGAAAAATCTGAACAGCAGGAGTGGCATAGATGTTAAGCCATGAGGTGACTATGAGAAATGTGATTAAGGTCTACACCATTTGTTCATTCGAGGAGCTTTTTGCATATGGGATTGGGGCGCGTGACTCACAATTACAGTATGATGAATATGTTCTTAGATATTGGATCTCTGCTGCTTGGAGCTATTGCAGATTTTCTTATGATGCATTGACCAATAGAAGTGAGGTTGATACTATGTGAGCAATGCTGTTGGTTTCTACAGCAAGTAGCATCAGCACTCCGCTGTATTAAAAGGTAGGATATTGGAGCACGATGTGATGGTAGTGGGTTAGTGCCATGTCAAGCAGGGTTAGGAAGATTCTAAATGGGGTTTTTGATCCTTAAGATGTGTAAAGGTGGGGGCGTGGCCAATAAGCACAGTTTATCCGGGGCTCCGCTTGCCGTGACTGATAATTAGGCTTCCATTAGCAGCCTTGTGAGGGGTGAAGCACTGGAAAGCGAGTCTACAGCGCCCAGAACACGGGAAGAGGTGCCCTGGCTAGAGCACAAGAATCACCATCAGCTCTACACGGCAACAGCGCCATCTGGAGACCCGCGGCTGCGGAGACGGTGATGCCGTGGAGGCCGCAGCGATGAGCAGGCCGTTGAAGGAGGAGCGTGGTGCCCGCACATTGAACGGCGGCGGCTGCTCACGGGGCTGCGGCGGGCTCCTAGAGACGAGAAGCACCCCGGAGGGGCATTGGGCCCGCCAGACTTGGGGAGCGTCCAGACCTTCTGGAGATCCTGCAGCAGAGCCCAGGCCTACGTGGTGGTGAGCGAAGGTGCGGCTAGTGACAGCGCCAAAGGGGGCGGAATCCCGACGGCGCAGGAAGCCTTTTCCACCAACTGCAGCAGTTTCGGCTTCCAGCCGGGGCACGGAGTTGGACAGCAGTGGCACACGGCCCCTGAGGAGGACATCTGCGGCTGGGCCCACATGCTGAGGAGGCAGGCCTGAAGAGTGCGGCCCTGAGGGGGCCTGTTGGTCCAGTGTGGTCCCTGCCGTGTGAAGTGTTTGGGGTGTCTCCAAAGCGGTGAAGGTGGGAGACACAAGGTGGAAGTCCCGGGGGCTCAGCTTGGATTCGACCCCCCAGCGCAGACTTGGTAGTCCCTGAGGCCTCAGAAGTGCTGATCCCCACTGCATACCAAGGCTGCAATCGATGGGCAGGTGACTCTGGCAACACCACCATGAAGCCCAGTGGCCGTGCAGAGTATGGAACGCGGCTGCGGCAGACAGCAGGGTCCCAACATTTCCGGAACGGAGAGGTGGCGCAGCTGAGGGATCCCTAATTGTGCTGCAACACAATGCCTCCGGGTGCCGCAGCGAGCCAGGGCCCAGGCCCGAGTGGTGCGGAACGCAGGTGAGGCCTGGTGGCGGTGCCGGGTGAGGGTGAAGCGGACCTGAGGCTTGTCCCGCATGGGGCCTGCAGCATTACCCCCCACCTCTACAGCGACCAGAGACGCCCAAATACTGCGTCGGTGGCTTCACCCTTGCCACATATTTGAGGTTACAATTTGCTGGCAAAAGATGGGGGCGAGGAAATAGAGGGTACCCCACCTTAAGATCATAGGTATGGAAGCACCACTGGGATCCTGCAGCTCGGAACAGCAGTAGCGCTGCACCACTACGACAGGGCACAGTGTCTAATTAGGCGTCACGTTGGGAGACCTGAAGGCCTGCTGCAAGACACTAACCCCGACTACTTAGCTGCCTCGAATCCCCCGGAGCACTCCCTGCACTGCGAGCGCGGGTCTGGCTTACTGCTCAGTACACACATAGCGCCAACCCAGGGGGTGTAGGCCACGACTGGTCCTCTCAGTGGTGGAGCTGCTTGGGGCTGAACAGTTTGGGTGACTACATGATCGGTGGACAGGCCCGTGCCTAACAGACCTACAACCATGTCTACGCAGCGGCCCAAGAAAGACACCGCGAGCAAGGACAATCTGATTAAAGACATGTTTCAGAAAATGGGCGGAAGAAGGCAGGGAGACCCGGTACCGATTCCACGGGGTCTCAGCTGAGCGAGGGAATGGTGGATCCGGCAACCCACAGCATGCTGCAGATCCAATCAAGAAGGGCTTTTTGGAGCAGCTGTTCAGCTCGTTCAGAGAGGACTTTGCGGATCTGCGTCAAGAAGTGGCTTCGGACATAAAGCAGCTACACACTGAGCTCCACAAAGTGGGTGACAGGGTGGACACTCTGGAGTGCAACGGGGACCGCAGAGAGGAAGAGATTACTGAGCAGGCCCGGGAACTGATCAATCTCCGCCAGCGAAATGAAGAGCTCTACTTCAATCTGGAAGACTTGGAGAACCGTTCGCGGTGCTCCAACATTCGCATTAAAGGTGTGCCACTTCAAGCGGACGGCAGCAAGCTGGAAGACTGGGTTCTTCGCCTTTTTAAACACATGCCCCAGAGTTGATGGACAAAGAGATCACGTTGGATTGTGCTAACCGTGCCGGACGACCCCCCCTCTGGCCCCAGCCAACCACAAGAGATCCTTACTTGCCTGCACTCCTACAGGCAGAAGGAGATTATTATGGCTGCCACGCGAGACCGAGCAATGGTGGAATTCGGGGGTCTCCAGGTGGGAGTTTTTCAAGATCTCTCGCCTCTGATCCTTCAGAGGCGCAAAGAGCTACAACCAGCCACGACTTTCCTCCTCGAGCAGGGCATTCGCTATAGATGGGGGCATCCGTTTAGACTGTCCTTCGTCTGGAATAAAGAAACACACGGAGAGCGGAGTATACAGGAGGCGAAGGCCGTATTGGGTGATTCCCTGGCATTAGCCGATGACTCAGATGCGACAGAGGGAGGTCCAACATCGGGGAGGGCCCTCGAGAGCGGGCAGGAGGCGAGGCCCTAGGAGGGGTGCCCAGGCGAAACCCTAGAGGGAGAGCATCAAAAGGAACGGGAAGCCCTGTTGCTACAGTTACAGGACCGGGAGGGCACCGGTGAACAGGCCACTGAATGAACTTTGATGTGGTCCTCCGGTGACATGGTGATAGGATGTTTGGTCCCACTTCAGATGTTGGAGATGTTGGTCCTGGTGATTGGAGCCCCAACGCCAGAGTGGTGATGACCGTCTGTCGGACTCATGGACCCTTGCACGTTGGTGTGAATTGTTCCTGTTGGAAGAGGACATTGAAGTCTTCTTGTGCTTTTCTTTTTCTCTCTCTTCTCTTTCTTTTTCTCTCCTCCCTTTCCTTTTTCTTCTCTACCCACGAGAGATCTGCAGCCCTTCCATTGACAGGTAGGGTGACCCTTCGATATTGGAGGCTCCAGGCGGCGCGAGGGATCAGGGGGGACCGGGCACCACATGGGAGGGAGACGGGGCCGCAGCAATCATGGGTGGCACATTGCTTGTGGATCTTCTCTGCTTCTTCCTTGGAGGGCAGCGCTGGATGCTTGGCCTGGTGCCCTAGTCCTACTCACCCACACACACTTCAGATCTGTTCTGACATGCTGTGGGGAGACTGTGTGGTTCTGCGGGAGAAGGCTGGAGGGATTGGTGGGCTGTCCGGTGGCGGGTGGGGAGGAGCAAGTACCCTGTTGCTGCTGGCTATGTGCGCGAGGGGCTCAATAAATGCACTGTCATACACCCCCACTACACACCATGAGAAAACTTAAAGTGATTATTATGAGCTTCAATGTCCAGGGCCTTAACTCGCCTGTAAAGTGGCACGCACTTCTTGCCTTGTTGAAGGACGCTAAATGCGATATCTGTCTCTTACAAGAGACCCACCTCATGCGGGCCAACTTGTAGAGGCTTAGGACCAAATAGTTCGATAGACAGTACTTCTCGTCGGGTCCGGGAAAGAAGGCGGGGGTGGCGATCGTCCTCGCCACACACTTTCAGGGGACCGTAATGGGAATCCACACAGAGGTAGCTGGCCCCCTCTTGGTCTTACAGGTGTTACTAGTAGAACGTGTCCACACAATAGCTTCGGTCTATATCCCAATGACCATCAGGAGGCCTTTTTAAGGGATGCGGTCAGTCTGCTCCTGAAGTCCCCCGACGAAAATTTAGTTATCAGTGGGGATTTTAATTTAGTCCCAGATGCACACTTGGACAGGTCAGCGCTTAGGGTGGGTCATTCGGGATCGATCTCCTACACGATGCTCCAAAGATTGGGGGAGGCTGGTCTTACTGATGCCTGGCGTCATCGCTTTCTGTCGGCCTGGGAATACACTTTTTTCTCAGGAGTGCAAAAATCGTATGCCTGCATAGATCTCCTCTGGACCTCACCTAGAGTCACAGCGTCCACTGATGATGTATCTATTGGGGTGGCGGCGCTTTCTGACCATTCCCCGATCGTTTTAACGCTGCTCTTCCCTGGAGGCTCGCCTCGGCAGGGTTTGTGGCATTTGAATCACAAACTGCTCACATACAATGCCAATGTTACTGAATTGCGAGGCACAATTAAAGCCTACTTGGAGGTGAATGACACGGGCTCGGACGGAGTAGATGTGCTCTGGGATGCCCTGAAGGCGGTCCTCCACGGCCGATGTATTGCTATTGTGACTGGGCCTGAACAAGGGCCATAGGGCCAAGCGGGGGGAGCTGGAGGACCAAATCAAGGAGCTGGAGGGGTTCCACCAATGTACAGGGGCAGTCCAAACACGGCGCATACTTATGACGGCGCTGAAGCAGCTAAGGGCCCTTGACCTCGATTGTGCCGAAAACGCCATGCTTGGCACTAAGCAGCGATAATACGAGGGGGGGGACAAGGCTGAGAAACTCCTGGCTCACACTCTTTTTGCCGAGATGGCGGCACATGGGGTAGCGGCTATTAGGGATGGCCGAGGGGAGATCTGTAGAACGGATAAGGACATTGCGGCTGAGTTTGAGGGATTCTACACTGCCCTGTAAACAGTTGAACGCCTGGACTCTCATGCGGCTGTGGAGAACATGCAAGCTGCATCAGTGACTCCGCTCCTGGGGCCCGATTCACAGAACTAACTTAAGACAAAATCTTAAACTTACTACTTTTGGTATTCACAGAAGTTAGGATTTTGTCTTAAGACAAACTTGAGACAAACTTAAGACAAACTTAAGACAAACTTAAGACAGACTTAAGACAGACTTAAGACAGACTTAAGACAAACTTAAGACAGACTTAAGACAGACTTAAGTTAGGATTTTGTCTTAAGTTTGTCTTAAGTTTGTCTTAAGTCTGTCTTAAGTCTGTCTTAAGTCTGTCTTAAGTCTGTCTTAAGTTTGTCTTAAGTTTGTCTTAAGTTTGTCTTAAGTCTGTCTTAAGTTTGTCTTAAGTCAAACTTAGGACAAAATCCTAACTTCTGTGAATACCATAAGTAGTAAGTTTAGGATTTTGTCTTGAGTTAGTTCTGTGAATCGGGCCCCTGGAATCCGCAGTGACCAGCTTGGAGGCAGATATCAGGTCGTATGAAGTCCTGCGAGCTATTCAGGGACTTTCCTGGACCCCGGCACGTGTCGCCAAGTGGAAACCATGCAGCAGCGATTTTTGTTGGCACAAATGCGGTCAGGCAGGCACTCTGTCCCATATTCTATGGCACCGCCCCAAGATACAAACCTACTGGGACGCTATCCTACCTTTGGTTGACCACATATACCAGACAGAACTCCCCAGATTCCCTAGTTACATCTTGCTGGAACTTCCAAACTCCCTCACATACCCTCTCCGGTCCTGCAGGGGGAGGGCAATCACCCTGGCTCTGGGGCAGCTAAGCAGGCTCTCCTAGCTAGGTGGGGCACGGAAGACATCCCAACTAAATTAGATTGGTTGCATAGACTATGGGGAGTGGTGGGGATGGAAAGGATCACCGCTGGGATTAACCACACGTTGCCTAAATTTGATAAGACTTGGGGGTCCACTGTGGCATATTTATCGCCTGAGTTCGTCGAACTCACCTGCCCCCGCTACTTAAGGGTCCTGAGGTTTCCCATTACTCCCATCGCTGACGTGTTGCCACCCCAGGAGGAGCTGCCAACGCACGAGGCTTAGACCCCTACCATGTCGTACATTGGGCTGTGGGTAGTTCTCTGTCAGTATTCTCTCTCGATCTTCTCAAGTCCTTTTCTGACTTTCTTATTCCTTCTTGTCTCTCCTCTCTTTAAAACTTGACTGATGCTGTTACTGTTCCCGCCGGCCAGAGGTTGTAGGTGGGCGTATTGTTAATGCTCAAAAAATTCAATAAAACGATTTAAACCATAAGATGTGTAAAGGTAATGGGAGTAGATGTCACTCCTTGCTGAAGTGGATAATTGTTTAGTGGTGGGGGCTAATTTTGTACTTTTATATCGGGGAGGAAGTCATAAAATGGAGGATGACGAGGAAATAAATATGGGTTCACAGTATGACCTTATAATTCAGATCTGTACAGATTTGAATATTTAGATTTTGGATGTGACTTTTGTTTATGTTGAATTTTTTAAAACGGGATGAATTGCTAGGAGGGATAGTGAGCTAGAGGGTTACTACTTCCAAGATGGTGTATCGGTAGTAATCGAGGCCATCACAGACTTGCTCATGATTATTAGACTTACATATATAGAACTCTCTTTTTCATTTATTTGAGCGTATCCGCCAAGGAGTTGTTAGTTTAAAGAGTAAAAGAAAGAATGTTCTCATAGAAGTATGACATTTCTACGGGCCCCCACCTGAAAACATTTTGCTTAGGGGGGCTCAGAGCAAAAAAGTTTGAAGACCTCTGCTCTAACACATGCATCACCCCCTATAGCTTTGTCAGTCTCAGCCACCTCGAATAAATTATCCAACTGTCTGTCCATCAAAGCTCTGCTTCCAACATACACCTTAACCTTCCTTGTATTATTATATGCATTAAACTCGGCTTATGTGACCGTAATAGAAAACACTATATTTTTCATGCAAAAAACTACAGGTGACAGACAGGTGGTCCTTAATGTTCTGTTTGGTGTCTCCACAAGGGCATTTTCCATTACTTTGCCAATTATTCAAATGACAACATTAAGATGACGTCATGATGATGCAGTACATGCAAATAACACACTACCACAGGGCTTGAAACTTCGTAGCACTATAAATTGTACTCTTATAATTGACCTATGAAAGATATCTGAAGCGGCTTGGATTTCCAATTACATACAGCTGTCAGACGAAGGTACTGAACCCACTGGGCTATCTTACCGGCCTGGTAATTCAAAGCACACGAGGATGGCAAAAAGAGGCGGGAGGGGAGAGAGAATACAAAACGGAGGAATGTCGGAGGGGAGGTCAGACTCTGGCATGGTGTCAGTCACAATAAAGCTGCGACATGTGCAGTTTGCTCCCGGTAAAAGCTTCACGGGTCTAACCTCTTTCCTCGGGACCTCAGCAACTCACACATTTCGCAGTAATAAAGAGTCACAGTGGGCGCCATTTAATCTAGAAGGACGTGGAAAACTAGTGACCGATAGATGATGAGCGCCGCCTAGAGCAAAACGCCATGGGTGTGAGCGGCGCTCTGGTAAAACAATGTTAACTGTGTGCACTGAAGTATAGCTGCTTTTAAACTTTACCGCGAGAAAGAGCCAGCCGGGAGGCTTCGGTGCAGCGCCCAGTATGTGCGGCGAACAGAGGAGCTATACGCTGGTGGGGGGAGGCTGCAAACACATATCAATTCTCTGACAGCAAGTATGTATAAAATAGGGACGAGAGGGGTGGTAAACAAGGACAACGGGAGGGGAGGAAGTAAAGGCAACAGGCAAGGGTGATGAATACAGGCCCCAGCTAGGCCCGCAGGACACAAGGGTTCGCTCTCCTGTAATGGAATCTATAAGGAAGTTGGCACGGAAACTGCAAAGTACAAAGACAGCATTTATTAACCCTTAAGGGTGGTCCTACAATCCACACAACACTCTTCAGTATTGCATAGAGTAGCACAAAGAACTTGCGTACACGGTCCCCTTTTATACACAACAGAGGGGCTCATAAGTGGGTGGATACAACATGAGGCAAGGAATGTTACCTTTTATGGACATTTTCGATACAAGATCAATATGTGGGCGGAGCTGGCACACTCCTTGAGCCCGCGAAAACATGGTCAAGCAAGGCTAACTGATAACAGATGTGGTCAAGTCTGGCCATGCGCCAGATGGACAAAGGAGCTATTTATAGACTGTTACTAGGCAGATTACAAGAGCAACTAACACAGAGGTTGGACTCTTCTCGTGGGGAACACGTGGAAGCATGACAATACAAAATGGAGTCCAAACTTCGGTCAACATAACGGAGAAAACATGATCTAGAGAAGGGAATTAATGTCTTTAGTAAATGCTTAATCACATCGAGGTTGCAAATTACAACAGACGACCCTTTCAGCATTTACTGAAGACATCCGGCTTGTTAGAATAATCATCATATATATCAATTATCATCATCTCTTCTACTTCCTTAGCTAAACGTTTCTGATAAGTGACATTGGCAATAGCTTTCTTATCGGGGATACAAAATGATACACATAATGAGCAGAGTGAGGGACCACATTGAACGCAGATACAGCATGAAAACAGAACCGCTACAATAATGCAGAGACCAGTTAGAACCTTCCATCCCCAGGCAGTAATTAACGCCCAAAACCATCCAGAAAAGGACCAAGTGCCGTTTTCTGTATGGATTTCAGCTGCAATTTTATGCAACCTGCTAATTGCATTATAGACTGACGGTGTGTGGTCAGGAATAAACACACAGCAACTACTTCCGATAATTTTACAAGCTCCACCTCTGTCAGCTAGCATAACATCTAATACCATACGATTCTGCAACGCAACAATTCTAGTAATTTGCAATTCCTCCGTAAGATTCCCAAGTGCAGCAGCGGTCTGATTTGTCACCGCTTCTACCACTCTTGTTAATCTTCGGATCTTTCTACTGTTCAGGGCAGCTCCAACAAAGAAAAACAATCCTAAGTTAAAATCAATATACTGCTGCAGACTGGTATCAGTCTGATCTACATCGTCAAGTGATAAAGTACGTTTATACCTATTTACAGTCACATTATTCAATAATTTCAGATCCTTATGATAAGATGCGGGAGCTAGGAATACAGGAGGTAATAGAAATGATACATAGCATACCCCAGACCACCCGGCCGGCAGACGGTAATAACCTTTATTTCCACACACAAAGTACGTATTATGGGAGGCTAAAAAGGTACTATTGTTCAACCCATCAATATTCAGAACAGTAATACAATCACTAACACCAACAGGAATGAAACCCACACTCTGGACACACAGGTCCGCTTGAGCTTGTGCTACTTGAATTACAAACTTGTCCTTTCCCACAGTGTCTCTTGTGTTCGTGAAGATGTAGGGAATGGATTCATTGTCTGGTCGGTACTCTTCCCACTCCCAAATTGTCCCATTCGCTTGTGGATACCCATTTTTGTCTTGATGGCATTCTTTATTGAGTCTGAAGAGCAATCGTCCCACTGTCGGTTTCCGAGTAGCAAAAAGCAAAGTATACCATGCTCTACAAGAGCCATTATGAGAGAAAGGAAGTGGTGTAAATGGCGTTCCTCCTTTCTTCTGATGAGCTGGCATCATCCCACATATCCAACAGTTCGTAGCATTCGTAGCAACGTGGGTATGATGCAGCATCTGGATGAAAGTGTTATTCAAGTAAGACTGTCGATGCTTCAACTCTTGATATGGTAATGTATAAAAGTAGTGCTCCTCAGGCACCGGAGTTGTCAACACAAGAATCTTCCGAGCGGGTGTTACATCCTCCACGAACCATGTGGTTATCCCAACAATGGCTACTGTCAACATGAACCCTAATGCACAAAGGATTTTCTTTTTCTCCATGTCAAGGTAAAAAAAAAACCCAATATCTTCCTGAAACTAAAAGTCTGTCAGAACTCTTCCCCTTGGGCAGCGGTTGATTTCTTCACCAGCGGGCCAAGACGGGTGTCGCTACACTAATGCAGGGCTGATCCCCCCCCCTTGCCTCATCGGCTCTCCGTTTCACTAACCCAAGGGCCGTTCTGACAGTATGTCCCGGTACTGGAAAACTCACTTCCTTGGTCGAAGATGATATCGCCTTCCTCCAGGAGTCACGTGGTCCGGAAAGAGCTCCTCGGTGGCGTTTGGCTCCGCAGCACGGCCTGTCTCTGCAGCCAAGATTTCTCGTTGATCGGTCAGCACGGCAGGTTCCACCAATCCGGGCGGCACCTTCCTACAGTGCAGGGAATGGATCCAATTCTTTCTGTTGGAGACTCGCACAGCCGTCCTCGTTGCGAGGAGGACCTGCTCAGGACCCACCCATCTCGGTTCCAAGCTGTTCGTCCTGTCGAAAACTTTCACCATCACGTGGTCCCCAGGCCGGAGACCATGTCCTTCACCGGTAGACCGATCAGGGAGCGCCTCTCGGACCTGTTGATGGATAGAAACCAAGTTATCCGTTAACTGTGCCAGATAATCGCTCATCATTACACAAGGTACATCATACATAGCCTTAGGTCTTGGTGGACCCCAAATATTCATTGGGCGTCCGAAAACAATTTCATAAGGTGTAAGGCCAGTTCGAGAGTGTGGTACCGATCTAATTGACAATAACGCCAGTGGCAGAGCGTCTGGCCAAGTCAAAGACGTTGAAGCTTGAATTTTAGCGATCTTAAGCTTCAGTGTACCATTATACTTCTCAACTAGGCCTGCAGACTGAGGGTGAAACACGGCGTGGAACTTCTGAGTGATGCCTAGGCCCTTCAAGACGTACTTTATAACATCCGCTACAAAGTGAGGCCCATTATCACTCCACAGAAGTCTACAAACGCCATATCGAGGGAAGAACTCTTTCAGCAGCAACTTCGCAGTAGTCATTGCAGTATTGTCTTTCGTAGGGTACGCTTCAACCCATTTGCTGAAAGCGCAGACCACTACTAGAACATACTTCAGGTTGTTACAGCGCTCAAGCTGGATGTAATCCATCTGCAAAACCTCGAAGGGCGCAGTAGGTGTCACAAACCCTCCTGCTGGAGTTCGAGTGCCCTTTCCTGGGTTGTACCTCAGGCAGATCATACAAGTCTGCACCACCCTCTTCGCTGTGCTAGCAATCTCTGGATGCTCCCAAACTTGGGTAAGCAATTTCATAATTGCGGAAGCTCCAACATGTGCTAGCCCATGTGCCATCTGAACCATAGGCTGTACAAAAGCCGTGGGTAGTTTCCATCTATCCATCTGCTTATTTCTCCAGCAGCCCTCGTCATCCAGTTCTCCCTCACTAGCCCATTGTTCCCGCTCTTTGTCAGAAGCGGTCCTTTGCATTTCCCGCACTTCCTCCTTCGCATCATGCCATCTTTCCACCTGTGACTTTACTACATACATGGCAGTAGCACCGGGCTGCATCGCAGTCTCCCGTGCTACTCGATCTGCTAACGCATTCCCTTCTCCAACTTTATCAACTACTTTCCTATGGGCGCTACACTTAACGATGGCAATTTTCTTTGGGTATGTCAATGCAGTTAAAAGATTATGAACTAACTCTCCATGCATTATCTGTACTCCATGTGACGTCAAAAACCCTCTCTCCTTCCAGAGTAGGCCGAAGTCATGCGCTACTCCGAAGGCATAACGGCTATCTGTATAAACATTCACACATAGTCCTGTACTGAGCTCACATGCTCGTGTTAATGCTATCAGTTCCGCTGCTTGAGCTGATTTCTGTGGTATGCGTGCTGTCTCCACTATCGTTTGCAATGTGGTAATCGCATACGCTGCTGAAGTCGTACCATCTGGTAGCTTCAGACATGATCCGTCCACCCACAGTTCTCCATCTACATCTGGAAAGGGCGTATCCTGGAGATCAATACGACCCTTTGTTTGTTCCTCAGTCACGAGAATACAATCATGCGCTTTCCGCGCCTCAGGCTGGGTTTCGGGGTATGGCAACAATGTTGCCGGGTTTAACGTTACGCACCTTTTTAACGTAATATGAGGAGCCAAAAGCGTCAACTCATATCCCGTTAAACGGGCGCTGGTCAAATGCTGCGTCTTCGTTTGATTGAGCAGGGCATCGACAGCATGGGGGACTAATACCAACAGCTTATGGGATAACACAATTCCCTCGCTTTGGCGTATTGACACAGCTGTCGCCGCAACCGAGCGAAAACACCCCGGTAATGCTCGGGCGACAGGATCAAGTACAGCCGAAAAATATGCACAAGGGCGCTGCTTATCGCCGTGCATCTGCACTAAAACTGACAATGCACATCCATCTTTCTCATGCACATACAACGAAAAGGGTTTTGCATAATCAGGGGTCCCTAACACTGGTGCTGAACAAAGGGCCTGCCGTAGTTGCTGAAAAGCAGTATCACACTCATCTGACCAAGGGATTGGGATAGGCGTGTCCTTTGTCAAGAGGGCTAACAATGGCTTAGCTATGTGCGAAAACCCCAATATCCACTGTCTACAAAAAGAAACAAGACCCAGAAATGCACGCACATCCTTCTGTGTGGACGGTCTCGGTGTATCCAGAATTACTTGGATACGATCCGGTGTGAGTGCACGTCCCTCCTTAGACAAAAGGTGACCCAAATAAGTCACCTTTGGTCTACAGAATTGCAATTTCTTCCTAGATACCTTATGATTGTGGGATGCTAAAAAGGAAAGTAAGGATAACGTACTTTTTTCACACAACTCCAGGGTGTCAGCCGCCAGCAAGATGTCATCGACATATTGAATGAGGGCGACACCCTCGAGCAGAGCAAAGGAATCCAATTGTCGTTTCAAAGCCTGACTGTAAATGCTAGGGCTTTCTGTGTAGCCCTGGGGAATCCTACAAAAACGATAAGATCTATTATTTAATGTAAACCCAAAAAGATATCGGCTATCAGGGTGAATAGGAATGGAAATGAAGGCATTCTTCAAATCAATCACTGAGAACATGGTTGCCGTAGGCGGGACCAAGGTAAGCAACGTTGTGATATCGGAAACCACTGGGTACTGAGGTATCACGATCTTGTTCACTTCTCTCAAATCAATTATAAACCGATAAACTCTGGCATCCGTATCCTTTTTCAGTATGGGAAGAATCGGACTGTTACAAATGTTGTAGGGGACTTCCTCCACTACCCCTACCGCCATCAAATCCTGCACTATCTGTATGAGAGCCTCCTCGCCCTCCTGGGAAATACGGTACTGTGGGAGGCGTGGTAACACCACCCCCTCCTTGACGCTAATGTGGACCGGTGGAATCACCATTTGTCCCACATCAGTATCCGAAGTTGCCCACAAAGCACGAGGGAGGGTAGCTAACAGCGCATCCTCTGACATCGTACACATCCGTTCTGATCGGGGGTAATTGTCATTCAATATTACCCGTACACCAGCAGGGGAGCAACGGATCGTAGCCCTAAAATGCTTTAACATATCAAGACCCATAATGTTGTCCGGTGTGTACGGGGCAAGCAGAAACGGACAGGGTGCAGAAAAAGAGTCAACTTTAAACATGAGGGGCTGCGAAAGAGGGCTTCGGGAGAGTGTTCCGTCAAACCCTACCGATGTGACCATTAAGCCGGATGGGGGAGCCCCCGGAACCAATTGCTTAGACAGTGCACTACGTGTCGCTCCTGTATCCACTAGGAACTGATCAGTAGAGCCCAAAACCTCAGCCGATACATAAGGGCCCTTCTGATCGACCGGCACCTCAACTGATTCTAACCCCCATCCAACGCATTCCTATGCATGCTGAGAGTCATGGTACCCCGACCGGTCAATCCCCGACGCTTGGTACTGATGCTGGCGATCAAAAACGTTTGATCTATCGCGGTGCTGTCCAGCAGAGTCAAAACGAGCCTGTTCGTTAGAATTCCCTCGAAAGTTCGAGAAACCCCCTCTACCTCGCGGGCCACCATAGGTATGCCCCTGACGCGATGCATGCAACACCGGGCAGTCCCTAGCCCAATGACCCGATTGCTTACAATACGCACATTGGTTCCTATTTAAATCAGATCGGCCCGAGGGAGGACCATAAGATCCTCCCCTACCTCTATTACTACCCCGCCGGGGCGGGCCATAGACTTGTGCCAACATCACCTTTGTTTTCAAATCTTTCGATTTCTTTTCCTCCTGGCCCTTCGCTTCTTGCTCCTGACGCTCATAATACTGGGCGATAGTCAGGAGGGCCGTCGGTGTAGCGGAGGACCAAGAACTTTCACTCGCTTTTAGACGGGCCGCAACTGCCGGCAGCAGATTAGCCACATATTTATCCGCAAAAAGGTGGCGGCCCGTATCGTCAGTAAGCGACTGGCCACTAAAATCATGAAACGTCTCCTCAAAGCGCGTAAAGAAGTCCGCAACTGACTCGTCAGCTTTCTGTTTACATGCAGCTAACATATTCCAGTCAATCTTTTTAGGGGGAATAATTGTCTTCAACTTAGCCACGATAGCAGCAGGGAGATCTAAAATACTCTGGGGCGGTTTCTGCGCGGGCTTCCGTTCCCTATCCTCATCCTCAAGGTCAGACCACCGGGCCTTAAAGGCAACTGTATCATCTACTTTTCGGACAGATCGCCACATATCCGGTGGTAGAATAAGGCCAAAGAACAGGTCTATATCTGCTAAAGTCATAACGCAAGAATTCAAGGCCCCCTCGACTTCTTCGTAGAAGGCCGCTGGATTCTTGCGGGGTCAGGCAGCGCATTCTTTAATGCCATCACATCAGCTCTATGCCACGGAGTATAAACCCAATTATACACAAAATATCCCTTAGCATCGGCGGAGGTAATGTCCGAGCTAGTCCCCGCTCCTTTAGGAGGAACATACAAAGGCGCCGCCTCGCGCATTGGCTTAGCATGCACTAGATCGCTCTTATCTGATTGAGAGGTGGATGAGTGGCCTTCTGTAGTACACGAATCCGACTGCGTCTCCTCCCCTGCTCGTGGGCGCGCTTTTCCTTTATGGGCCAGCACCGCGTCCCGCAAGGCGAATAGCCGCCGAGCCGTATCAGGAGCCTTAGAGGGAGAAAAAACACCATCATGCAATGTTTTAGCATCCGATGTCACTTCTTCAGGCTCAAGGACACTAGAATACTTCCGAAAAGCAGCAATCACTTCCTCAGCGAAATGACTCAAAAAATACAATCTCTCTCTATCCTGCCACGACCCCCACGTATAGAACAATTCATCCACGGACACCTTACCCTTAAGTGCACGGAAAGAGATTTGCCGAAGCTCAGCCATATGCTCAGCCGATAACATGGACCGCGTATCTACCTTACCCGTACCCGGGACAGAATCTTGCGGCCTCGGAGCAGATGCGCCAACATAAGGGGGCGGAGAGCGATCTAGTAAATAAAAATCATCATCAAGATTATTAAGGACAGGATAGAGTGGCTGCCGAACAGCATATTGACCCGAAACTTGCAGCCTACGCTCTTTCTCTTGTCTCTCTGTCTGTTCTCTGTCTTCCCGACGCTTCGCTTCCTGGGCTCGCACATGATCATTCTTCCGTTGTTCCTTATCAAACAGCGCTTTCTCACGCTTCTCTCGCTCACGCACCTCCTTCACCCACAACCGTACACACTCAAACATATCCTGACGAGCACGCTGCTTACACATACACTGTTCCACATACTCAATCTTACGTATATCAAACGATCCATACAAAGGCCATCGCAACTCAGGATCTTTTTTTGTATATTTCCTCCATACTGTGCTGTACATTATGGAAGAAAGACCATGCTTCACGTACATATCCCTATTAGGAGTCCCCTCTGGGGGAGCTGGAGCAGATTCCTCGAGGTTCAACCGGTTTCCAAAACAGCAACACCACTTACGGAGTGCGCTAAAAGCAGGCATGCTCAGGAATAATGCAAAATATGCAATATTATAGAAAAATGGCACTTAATCGTTGCGCCGTTCAAAGTTACACAGCTCCGGAGAAATCTCTCCACATTACCTGCCTATATGTGTTGCAACGCATATATTTTCACAAAGTCAAATACAAAATATGACTAGTCATCACAAATCAAACTCAAATAGCCGGACCAGGCTTCAAAACCTCGGAGCAAGTACCGTACACCGGTTCTTACCAATCAAGAGTCCAGATTCCAACTGCCAAGCTCCACAATCGCCCAAACGGCTTTCACGGCAGGACCGACAGAAGAGGTCTCAGTCGAGGACCGGCGCCACCCAGACGGTCAGCTCGGAAGGGAAGGAAGAAAAACCTCGGGATGCCAGGGCTAAGACGCCGCTGGCAGTGATCACGTCCCCGGCCAAGTTCCTCACCTTCGTCGCGACCAGTCCTTCGAGCATCCGAGTCGCCGATGAGCCCCACGTGACGGGCGCCAATTGATGAATACAGGCCCCAGCTAGGCCCGCAGGACACAAGGGTTCGCTCTCCTGTAATGGAATCTATAAGGAAGTTGGCACGGAAACTGCAAAGTACAAAGACAGCATTTATTAACCCTTAAGGGTGGTCCTACAATCCACACAACACTCTTCAGTATTGCATAGAGTAGCACAAAGAACTTGCGTACACGGTCCCCTTTTATACACAACAGAGGGGCTCATAAGTGGGTGGATACAACATGAGGCAAGGAATGTTACCTTTTATGGACATTTTCGATACAAGATCAATATGTGGGCGGAGCTGGCACACTCCTTGAGCCCGCGAAAACATGGTCAAGCAAGGCTAACTGATAACAGATGTGGTCAAGTCTGGCCATGCGCCAGATGGACAAAGGAGCTATTTATAGACTGTTACTAGGCAGATTACAAGAGCAACTAACACAGAGGTTGGACTCTTCTCGTGGGGAACACGTGGAAGCATGACAATACAAAATGGAGTCCAAACTTCGGTCAACATAACGGAGAAAACATGATCTAGAGAAGGGAATTAATGTCTTTAGTAAATGCTTAATCACATCGAGGTTGCAAATTACAACAAGGGTAGCGCCTACACTCGGAGCAGAAGCAGAACAGATACCAATGGTACTGCTGTATTTCTTCTGAAATTCAAGCAACTGCCGTGTGCAACATCTCTCAAAGGAAACCTGTAGGCATGAAAAGCAGCAGAAAACTCTCACCCCGAATCACACGGGTAGAGAAATGTAGCTTACTGTGGAGAGTGCCAAAAAGGTCGTAAAATAAATAGTGTGAGGCCATTCTATGGTATACGTTAGAATGGATTACAGGGTTAGCGCGTTGATGAAAGTGAAGACACCACGTGGCTTGATATAACCTGAGTATGAGGGAAACAACAAGCAATAGAGATTTCTAAATAGTCCAGTAAGGACAAGGTGAAAGAAGGGCAAGAGAATGCTCGAGAATGGAGGATAAAGAACGTAACAGCGGGGAAATAGTGGGGCAAAAACAGGGAGAAAGACAACTCAGCGAGAGACCAGTTAGAACAGCAAAGCAAATGAGCGCACATGGCAAAGTCAGGGGTAGACACTGCTGAGAAGTGTGTGCTGAACAAAACAGAATACCTATGCTAACGTGCAGTGCTTTAAATGGGTAGGAAGTGTCCGCTACTGAGTGCCTGCACTTCTTTAGTTTGAACGGGAGTGGACCTTTCCTTCTCAGCTGTGCGGCAATACAGCCAACAGAACAGTGCCAGCACTTCTTTGAAGCAAACAGGAGCTGTGAATAGAGAGGACCAGCAATTCTGTATTCCCATTTAGAGCACTGCGTCTGTGTTTTCAAGCAGCCTCAGGTTTAGCGTAAAACTGCATTATTACTTTTAAAGTGTGAGTTGGAGGCGAACGTGCTTCTCAAGATGTTCAGCAGATTGAGCTAAATTTCAATACTGGGACCCACCGCCCCATGGGGGTAACGCAAAATGATGCCCCCATGCAGAATGTTAGTCTCCTCCTCCTCGCAGATATTCATTGGCCATGGGCTGAATAGGGCCCGTGATGGTTTAGTGCCCCCTGAAGGGTTAGGGCCCCCTTGCAGGGACTGAAGTGAAGGGGTCTATGCTACGCGCTTGCACTGACCCCTTTTCACCTTACACTCCCCGTACCAAAGCACAGGAGGATACTGAGACATACACACGCTGGCTAGAAGTACTACGCTCTCAAGACCGTGATGCACGTTTAGGACATATTAGGAGAAATCGTGTCGTACAATGTATCGGTCTCCCTGTTTGACCTTCATATTGTGCTCCGACTTAGAAAATGGAAGGTATATACCTATGAAGCATGGCCGGGCTTGGAGCGCGCGTTGCGTTGCCATAGTGCAAGGATAGTTTAGAAAGGATAGTTTAGTTTTCTTCAGCTCCAAAATCCACACAGAACTCTTCAAATGCTTGTGGGTGCCTCCTTGGGGCAGATTACATTTTCTGCAGTTGCCAAGCAACCCTATACGACTCAAAACAGCAGCATCACCTCGGACATGAAACGAATCGGAGCCAAACGTTTCTGCGACCAGATTCCACAGGTGGCTTCTGCCGCCGACCCAGCTGACGCCGTGAGCAGAACAGCTGTTTCTTCTCTGCCCTCCCTCTCTCTACGGTCCCATCACTACTTAGACGGGAACAAAGGAAGCGCCCTGCCTCTCCAGCCCAAGTCTCCGGAACCAGAAATAGATTGTGTTTTTTTTCTGCTGACCGTGTGCATTTCTCGTTTTCCGCCAATTGCAATCTCTGTTGCCTAATCTAGATAATCCTGTAATTACTCCCCTGACCCCATGGGACTAGAAGTGTAAAGCCTGCCATCCTTCATGTCACACCGTCCTTAAGTGCAGACTGCCATCATTAAATAACAAACGCGCGAGCAACATCCTTCAATATAAAATAGGAGAACAGAGGAAAGAGTAGGGAATGAAGGGGTATTTAATAAAGAAGGAGAAAAGAGGGAACGAGAAAGAAAAAAAAGAATTGACAATGTTAATGTGTGCCGGCTTTGCTTCCATGCATTGAACTATTGGCCTTACCCATGTTTTTTTGTTTGCCCCCACTGCACATGCATGCATCGCATACATAAAGAACTGCCTCATTTAGGTTAGGTATGTCGCCCACAATGGGACTGGAGGCAGTACCATATTCAGGACCTACTGCAACCAAATGATCTGTCAATCAGTTAAACACCTGTAAGCATTAGTAGTCAAGTCTGCTCAGCCACATTACAATTTCCCTTTGATGCTTTAAAGTTCTACATATAGAATCAACAGTGGCAAACACGAACAACAAGGAGTATTTCTGTAGAATGCGTGCATTCTGAATATGCACCATAGACAGGGCTGTTAACTCCAGGAAGATACCTGGTAGAAACAGTGAACTATGTTAATGCTTTCACGATCCCACAGCAGCCAGTGTTGTGTGCTTTCACAGCCCAGCCTCCTCCCCAACCAGCTGCTCGTCACACCGGGCAGGCATTTTTGAATTGCTGTTGATCGGCTGTAATATTATCTTGGCTTTATCTAGCGCTTCATACCACACGCAGATCTGCTGCTTTTAAGTGCTGTAAACAACAAATATCTGTTTGAACCAATTTAAAAGGACATCTTTAATCGCCTTTGGAAGGATGGAAGACTGGGTCTGCTTTGCTGGAACTTGAACGAGTGATTTTTAGGACACTGAAGTGTACGTTTGGAGACTATCACTGGACAGTTCAACCTTCACATTAACATAAATACTACAGCATTCGACTGACATGACGAGCAAGAAAAGGCATCTGACTAGTGACAAGATTTGGGGGCTAAGTCTCAACTATAATATTTCCTGTCTCCTGTGACAATTTAAAATCTGCCTTCCTCTGTGCCCGCTCTTACACAGGGTGCTCAGGACAGCAGTCAGCTGACAGCCCCGGCAGAGGACGCTGCCCATTGCCCTTACTAACCGCTGAGCTAGCCTCAGTCACCCCTGCAGCCCCGAGGCCACCCATTGGTAGGGCCTCGACAATACCTGGTCCAGGTGAGATACGTGCGGACGGAGCCATCCTCATCCCCAGGAACTCGCAGCTGCCTAACAGCATTCTGTCCCACTTGCTTTTCTCCTTACATTTGTTTTCCTTCTTTCATTGTTTTCTTCTCCTTTTCCCGCTCTCACTCCATTTGCTGCCTCGATTTTCATCATTCCTCTTTCTTCCAGTAACCGTGCTTAGGGGCATATCAACAAGGGCTGGCGATGTAATTATCGCCGCTTTAGCGTCCGTTTTTGGGCGAAAAGCGGCGATAATTATATTGCATTATTTACAAGGACACGCTATCGCGTGTTTCCTTGAATCAGCTCCTGTTTAGTTCACGCCTCACTTTGCATCTCTAATGAGATGCAAAGTAGGCGTTCCCTGCAAAACCGAAGGGAAAATGATCTCTAACTGCCCTACTCCGTATTTACAATACGGCCCAGGACACCCATAGCGATGTAAATACAGCGCTAACCGCTGTTATCGCCGGTATATTAAGTCTGCTATTTTTCATGACTACCCTATCTATGGCATGGGAGGTGGATTCAGTGGCTGAATCCACATCTCCCTATCATCAAGGTTTCTTCTATCGCTGCGGGAATATCGCTGGTTTAACAGCGATATTCCCACATAACGCCACTTTTGATGTAAAATGTATCGCCCTGGAGTAACGCGTTGTTAATAACGCGTTATCCGGGCGATAAATTACAGCGATAGGCGGCGATAAATATAAAAGCTCTAAAGCGCTTTGCGATATTTATCGCCGTCTGTTGCTGATATGCCCCTTGGTTCTTTTCCCGTCCTTGGCCCCCACTCTGTGTCATGCTGTCTTCTTTCAGTTACGTGTTACTTTCTGCTTCTGTCCCGTGACCGAGGAGTCACAGTTTAGAAGAAGTATAGAAACTGATTTACTCTGTCCATTGGCACTGCTCTTCAAGCTGGTATAGTTGGTGCTTCACTGCACCCGTGGCTGTGAATGAACAACACAGTCCTCGATGACAACTATGAGCGACAACTCCAGAGTCTGCAGAGTGGGAGCTCACAGGCTCCTATCAGAGGAGTTGAAGAAATGTCACCCAGAGGCCCTGCACCCACTCCCACAAACACAGGTCTGCTGACTTGAAGCATGAGGTGGTCGGGGATTACATGCTTTTGAACTTCCTTGCACTGCAGCATGTCACCAAGACTCCCTGTGTGATGGGGTGGGTACCACAGACGTTCCCTTCATGGGCACTGCAAGGAAGAAAGGGACATTTACAGCAGGTTTCTGCTCTCTGTCAATTTCTAAAGACTCCAGAGCGGACCTCAGTTGTTACTCCACTGGTTGATGCAACGCGAGTCATTACATTGTGATGATGACATAAGGAGTTCCTTTACATCGTAGGATTTTATCTCAAGAGTGCATTCACGTTACACGGTTTTACATCTGAAGTGCTTTTACTTCACAAGTAGGTAATATTACATTTTTTTTTAAAGTATGTATACACACGTTTATGTTAATGTATGTAATTGTTTGTATAAAAACTTTTAAATAACATGTCTAAATGCTAGCATTAATTTATTTAAATATATATAATTATTTTAACTTGCATGGATAATAATTATTTAATTGAGTATATATATATATATATATTTTTTTATTATTCTAAATTAATTTTGTATTACCTGTCCCTGGACATTCAAATCCACTTCCTACTCCTATATACTTCCCCAACCTGAGCCCTGAAGGACAAGTTACTTACCTTTGGTATCGCCTTCGGTAACACCGGTGGGTGGTGTGGATCGGCTTCACACCAGCGTTATTAGAAGTGATGTTGCTGTGCCCATATAAGTGTCCCCCCAGCTCACTGACATCACTTTTTTTCATGACTGTTTCTGCGCCAAGAACACAAAGCTGTGTTAAAACCAATGTACACATATTAAGCAGTGTGCAAACTCTTTTTAGGGAAGAGTTCAGGTTGCTGAGTGGGGAGGATGGGAGGGCCGGTGAGAAATCTGTGTTAGAAAGTCTCTAGCAGATAAGTCGTTAGCAAAGGTAAGTAACTTGTACATCCGATAGAGACGTCTAACCACAGATTCCTCACCATAGAATAGATGCCCGAGCAATACCTTCAGAGAGGTGGATCTGCAAACTGGCTAGACCAAAACTTCCCGGAGGAACGAAAGTGCACAATGCCTGTCACTTCGGACCTGGTTGTCAAGGCAGTGGTGTTTGGTGAACATGTGCAGAGCCGCCCACGTAGCTGCCTGAAAGATGTCCAGGACTGGGACCCCACATTCTAACACAGTAGTGGCAGCTTTGACCCTCGTGGAATGTGCGTGAAGGTCTGCAGGCGCGTGTTTCTTTGCCAATGCATAGCAGATTTTGATACAAAGCAAAATCCATCAAGATATGGTGTGCTATTTGACAGCCTTGCTCTTCTTTGCTCCGATAAACCCAATTTAGAACTGATCGTCCAACCTGTTGTCTTTCAAGTGATCACTGTAAAAAGAGAGAGCTCCTTAAGGGTCTAGGTGATGGAATTTTTCCTTTTCCTTGGAAGGCTGAGGCGGAGTGTAGAAAGTAGGCAGAGGGATACTCTGGCTAACAAGAAAGGGGCTCATCACTTTCGGAAGGAAAGAGACACGCGTCCTGAGGACCAGCTTGTCAAGAAAAAGATGGTGTATGGAGGGTTCTTGGAAAGAGCTTGAAGCTTTCTAAGCCTTCTGGCCGATGTGATGGGTGCCAGAAAGCAGTTTTGATGGGGAGGAGCCACAAAGTACAAGAATGGAGTGACTCGAAAGGAGTACACATGAGGAAAGTAAGAAAAAGATTCAGATCACATTGGGGCATGACAAAAGGGGTAGTAGGAGAAAGAAGCTGTAAGCCCTTAGGGACATGAGTCACAATGGTGACTTAAAAAGGGAAGGTTGATCGGTAGGTGTAGGAAAGCCGAGATGGCCGACCAATGAACTTTAAAAGTGCCCAAGGCAATGCTTTGCCTGGCAAGGAAAAGAACAAACCTCAAAACCATTAACAGAATTGCAGAAAGGGGGTCCATCAGGCATGTGGAACACCATGCCATATACTTCGTATAGCGGCAGGTGTAGATAGATTTGGCATATGGATGCCAGGCTACTAGAATAGCATCACATACTTCAGGAGATAGATCAAACACTCTCAACTGCCACCACTCAATCTCCATCCATGAAGCTGTGTGCAGGTTTGGGTGTAGCACCTTGCCCTGTTTCTGTAACAGAAGGTCCTCCCGAAAGAGCAGCTTGATTGAAGAAGTAACACTCATGCTTGGGATATCTGGATACCGCACCCTCTGAGCCAAATGTGGGGCCACTACAGTGACTTGGGCCTGGTTGGTCAAAATCTTCTTGAGAATTCAGGGTGGTACTGGTGTTGGTGAAAATGTGTACAGGAATCTCGAAATCTACTCAAGTTGAAATGCGTCTCCAAGCAAGAGCCACCTTGGAAACTCCAATGTGCAGAAGTGATGACATTGCGCGTTCTTGACCGAGGATCAGCCAAGGCTCGCCCCACTGTAAAAAAAGAGTGTGGACCACGAGCCCCGCTGGCTGAGCTCATACATCCTAGCATTCTAAGAGCCTGCCAGGTGCAACCAGAAAGATGTCATGGTGCCACAAGCAGGCCCAAGGCACATAACCTCTTGACACAGAGTCCATGACCCTACCCCACCCTGTTTGTTGCAATACCACATGGCGAAGGTGTTGTCCATGAACACCTGAAGCAGCATGCCCTAGATGGATGGTAGAAAGGCTTTCAGTACCGGGAGATTCGCTCTCAGCTCCAACAAACTGATATGGAGCTAAGACTACACTAGAGACCACATTCCTCTGATTTGTACCTCTGTCAGATGGCGCCCAAACCCAGCAGCTATGCATCTGTCACTGTGAGAACTGGATGAGAAGGGAGAGGGTTCTACCCCTGATCCAATCGCAGTTTGTTAGCCACCACTGCATGTTGTCTGCAACTCCATCCAATATCTGAACCAGGTCAAGCAGATTCTCCTGATGCCACACCCACTGGGACTTCAGGTCCCACTGCAGAGCCTGCATATTCTAGTGGCCAGTTTTAAGGCTGAAACATCAATATAATAGTCTAAATATCCTGGACTCACCACTCTGGAGGGCAGGCCAAAACTGCATTGTGTCCAGAATGGCTCAGATGAAAGGGAGCATTTGAGAGGGAGTCAGGTGCGATTTAGACACATTGATGGGAAACCCCAGCAAATGCAAGAGATCTGCGGTAGTGCTGCAGATGGGCTGCTACCACTGACATTACAAGGGGCACTGGTGAGGCCAAAAGGGAGCACAATGAAGTGAAAGTGCTTGTGGACCACCGTGATCCGCAGGTAACGTCTGGGCGCAGGAAGGACGGAGACGTGAAAATGTGTCCTGCAAATCCAACACTAAAAACAAGTCTCTCAGATCCATTGCAGACAGAACCTGAGCCAACGTGAGCATTTTCAACTTCTCTTTCCTGAGGAAGTAATTGAGAGGTCACAGGTCAAACATAGAGCAGAGGCCTCTATCCTATTTCGGTACTCCAAAGTGGAGGGAATTGACACCACAGACCCTCTCTGGCATGGGCACCCTCTTGATGGTACCTTGGCTGAGAGAGCCTGCACTTCCTGCTGGAGTAAGATGATATGGTCCTCTGTCAGCCATTCCTGGAGAGGTGGCAGAGTTTGGGGGGTGTCCAACAATGGTACCCCATCTGCACGATCTGGAGCACCCACCAGTCCGATGTAATGGTGGACAATTGGGACAGGTGATGTCTAATCCTGTCCCCAATAGGGTTCATGTGCCCGTTAAAAGGCACAATAAAGAGTCTTTGTGGATGCCGTAGCCAGGGGGCAGGAGACTGGACAGCTCGCTAGGTATGGCTCTTGCCTTCTCTTTGGGCTCTGCAGCCCCATCCCCGAAAGGACTAGGCCAGCTGTTGTACCGGGTAAGCTGGTACTGTGGATTGCTCCTTCTGCTGCAGTGGTAAGGCTGAAAGGACTGTTGCTGCAGTAGGGTTGAAAGGGAGAGGCCCACCCAGAGAATGAGCAGTAACCCTGCGCAGGTGAAAATGCTCGAGCGTTGTGTCAGCAAAGGCCATGTCAATCAGGGATAGCTGAACAACCTCTGAAAACCAAGTGAACCAAGCGTGGCAACAATAAGCCACAGTAGAAGCAATGACTCTACCAAGGGAGTCCGTGGAGCCCATCCACGCTGTATGGCACTCTAAGCTGCAACACTGCCATCCAGTAAAGCCTTCTTGAGAATGGCACAGCCCTCCTCAGGCAGCATGAGTAGAAGCTATGTGATCAAATACCACAACGCTTGGGAGTAGCGGCCAGGGAGGCATTTGGTGTTAACCGACCGCAATGCAAGGCTGGAGGAAGAAAGAGTGCACCTCCCGAAGGTATCCACCCTCTTTGATTCCCTATCTAGTGGTGTGTTCGAGAATGTGCCTGGGTTAATTTTGGCTGTACAAGCCTGGACCACCAGGCTCTCTGGGAAGGGGTGCTGGAAAAGGAAGGCTGGGTTCCCTGGTGCACGACGATGCTGTCGGGCAACCAAGCAGTGCACAGATGCCCCTATGCAGGGATTAGTCTAAGTCCCCAGAAGAGTGTCAGTGAGGGCTCCATTAAAAGGCAGCAGTGGTTCTGCAGTGCCTGTCCCTGTCTGAAGCACTTCAAGATATTCAACTTGACCTTGACAGTGGAAAGCTGAAGGTCAAGGACCTGTCCAGTCCTGTGCATCACTGTGGCAAATGATGTGCCTTCCTCCAAAGTCTCTCCCGGAAGGGAAAGCATGCCAGGGTCTGGTGAAGTGTCTAGTACACTGGCATCTTCCAACTCTTCCTACCAGTTTTGGCGGAAAGGGTTTGGTAATGTCTGAACGGCACCTGACTAGGGGTCGAGTAGCCCTGGGGTTGCACTGGGTGGACGTCCGGAATAGCGATGGGCTCTTTGCCATGCAGTGCTGATGGCCCTGTTACAGGACCTTGACGTAACGAAGCCAAAGTATGTGGTAGTACCTGATGCAGCATTTTCCAGATCCAGGAATACATCCTGAGGGCCCGACAGGCATCGGGAGTAAACCTGCCAGCGGCAATCCAGCCAGGGCACCTCTCAGCTCCGTGGGGCCCGAAGGCATGCTAGAGGGAGTCAGGGCCACAAAGATGGCATGCTTGACATTGTCCAATTCCCACATCTGGGCAGGCATTTCCCTTCTGGCAGGAAACTCCGGGTAGCACAGGTCGGGTCCTGACGCCGGCTCTGCAGTAGAGTGCAGGAACGGGGCCTAGAAGTACAAGGTTAAGCGGGTGAAGCCGAAGGATGCTTCTTGTAGTTTCCGAACCTCAAGAAGGAGATCTTGGACCTTGAAAAAAACCATCCATGGAACAGGTTCATGAATGTCCACAGGATTGAGATTGGGACCGGGAACGATGCAGAGCTTTCTTCTACCTCGGCATAGACCTTAGGGTCGTACCTCGACCCCAGGCACCAGTGACAAACCAGGTGGGGAACCGACATAAACATTTGGCGGTAACAATTCCCACAAGAATTGAAACTAGAAGGTTTTGCTGGGGACAAGTCCCTAGCACACTGGGAGCAAGCTCAAAAATAGAAACTTTCAACAAAAGGGCAAAAGTAGTTGCCCAAAATGCGGTCAAGGCAGTTTTCCAGATCTGTGCTGTTGGCGTGAAAAGATCAAATGTCAGCACCTAAGAGTGGTGCTTATATGGGCACTATATCATCACTTCTGTAGGGGATGTTGCAGAACCGATTGACGCCTCCTACTGGCGTGTAGAGGTACGGTGCAAATTTTCTGATCCAGTCCGAATCTGCAATAAGAACTCTCTATCAGATAACTCCTAACTACCCTGATACATGACCCACCCCCAGGACCAGACTGGCTACCGGTCGTTTTTTGATGGGGCGGCAGGGTGGGGTCCAGGTTCACTGCTGAGGGGGCTGATTTTGCTGCTGAAGAGCTGCCGGCGCTTCTAAATGAACAATGCAAAACAAAAAGCTTTAAAGCGTACTTTTTTAAACATTTGTTTTACATTGTTTATTAATAAAAGCCCTGTAGCCAGTCCGGCCCTGCCCACCCCTGAGTTACAAAAGCTCCTTTCTGCCCCTATGCAATTCCTACCCTGCGCCCTAATAAATTCTTAAAATCTTTGTACACTATCACCCCTTAAGCCCTAAAACTAAACTCTTGATTTCTACCAATTCTTGAACCCTAAAGCACTCTTTCCGCTCTTAAAATTCATACCTTAATTTGTTTCACAAATGTATCTATATACCTATATACTAATATATATCAAATAAAATAGCTGTAAAAATAACAATTCTTATTTAATATTTAAAACTATTAGAAAAGGTGTGTAAAGAGGCATGTGTTAGTTTACAAACTGTTATGGAACCATGTTTGAAGGCATGTTATAATTTAATTGAGGATACAAAAATGCAGATAAAAGGAATATGAAGTTAGTAGCACTGTACATATAAATATAAATAAATATGTGATTGTGGGTGAAAAATGTAGAAATCCTCAAAGAATATATGATGAATCACTGTTATGAATTATTAATCAGCATGTAACGTTATGTTTTTTTGTTATTTTGTCTTTTTTTAGGAAGAAAATTGGAAACAGATCTTCTGAAAAATAGAAGTACCATGTAACACAATCTATGGATGAGGAAAACAAAAATTGTTCACTTTGGAACAAAGAAGGAACTTTAACAGTGTGGGAAATCAGAATCAAAATGTAATTGCACAACTGATGTTGTTCTTACTGCCTGCTGCGCCATTTGTACCCTTGGAGAAGCTTGTTCTGTGTAGGTCTTCTTGTTTTTGAGGACAAAATGATCTACTTACTTTAACATAAAAAAAACTTATTTACAAAAAGAGGGTTGTTATCTGCTTTAGGAGTAAGTACCTGCCAGTTAAACGAATGTGTAGGCAGCTGAAGAACTGTCTAGATTGGCTGCAAGAGCTAAGTTTGTCCTAACTACAATTTCAGAATGACTGCATGTACAATACCAGTATGTTACATCCCGTAATGGATGTAACATACTGGTTGTTTCTTATTGCCGGCTGAACTCCTTTTTGCAAATTTTACAAAATTCTATTTTGCCACCTAGCCTGCTATAAAAAGGCTATTAAAGGAAATATTATTGGCTGGCTAAGGTGACTGAAGCAAAGGAAAAGAAGAGATACATACATCAAAATCCAGTAAACAAATGAAGCAAAAAGGGAGGGGTTGTAAGTGCCTGATAATGAGAGGGAGGAAACATTTTTAAAAATTGCTAAAGTTTGCTGTTTTGTTTGTTTTACAGTGTTAAAGTAGTTTGTTTATGTTGGTAAATTATTTTTTTAAATAAAATGTATAAACTTACTACTGATTTCTTTTCTTAATAGCTTTTAAAGTTTTGAATATTATTACAGAGTTCATGTTTTGACTTAAAGTGGAAGTTCCATCTTTAGGAACCTTAGGAACTGCAACTGTAACTATGCTGTATATATATATATGTGAACAAGCCCGTTCGTGGGTGAAACGCGTTGCAGCAGGTTTATGACGTTAATAAACCTACCTGTGTCTAAGTGACCCCCCGTTTCCCTGGTGATTTCTTGACTCCGAGAGCGCGTTTGGGACTCCAATCTTTGTTGATAAAATTGCCGGTTGTCTCCGCCGGTCCGCGCCACCCCTCCCAAAAGGGGCTTGAACTTCAGAAGGAGTAACTTCGTGGACTAGATATATATATATATATAGATAGATAGATATATATATAGATAGATATATATATAGATATATATATATATATCATCTACTGGCGGTCGCCAGTAGATAGTTATAGTTAGGACCTATTTTCCATAGTCAATCCGCAACATTCTATTCCCAATAAGTCTGGCGCCGATTGACGAATCTTCGCGAAAATTTTCAAACTTTTGGCAAGCTACGCTCCGCTCCTACCCTGAAAGTTTCGTGGTGATTCGTCAAGCGGGGGCCGAGAAAAAGGGGGAGTCCCAAAACACGTTTTCCCCATGCAATTTCCCATAGGACCTGTTGTCGCAGCTACAGCCCGAACTGCTGAACGGAATTACACCAAATGTGGCAAAGAGGTAGTCCCCAGTTCAGACTCATGCCTCTTGCTTAAATGGTGTAAATCCGTTCAGTAGTTCCTGAGAAAATTAGAGTTAAATATTAGTGATATCTATGGCCGGGGGAGAATCCGCGCACCCTCCTTGCACCCTCCCCGGACCCTCCCGAGCACGAGCTGAATGCTAATTGACAAATAAAGCTAGACAGTGGTATTGATTATAGGTATGGGCGCCACAGAGATTATTTGCACATATCAATTTGAATAAACACTATCTATCACGGTGCTATAAGGTGAGGAGAACCACCCTACTCCTCAGGATAGGCCTCAGCCTTCTTCAACAAAATGACACTCCTTAGCACTCGTGTCGTATATGAAAATAGCATAAATGTATGGCGTGTTTCCACAAATGATAAACAAATTCATGCACAAGCAGTAATATATAACGAATATTCCTTCTTCTTTATCCTTGTCTTTATTTTGTACACATCTTCACAGTATTGTTCTACAGCCACAGCAAACACGTGTTTCGTCGCAATTGGGGAAGTCGTCCCGCGACTTTTTCAAGGCTATATCCTGTATGTGTGTTGAATTTAATAAGCGGTGATAATTACAAACCGCAGATGTTTCTGGTGTGGCAGCGTCCGTATTTCGGAATAAAAATATCTAACTGGTTTCTATTTGTCCAGAATGATTCTCTCCATGCTGTATCCCAGACGAGGGAATTACTTTTACGCACGAGCCACACTCGAAAGTCAAGATAAGCGGCGGCGTCACGGAGGATATCTACACTGCACGATACAGCATGGAGAGAATAATTCTGGACAAATAGAAACCAGTTATATATTTTTATTCCGAAATACGGACGCTAATGAAAAAAAAAGTCTGCGCTTCATTTTGATTTAGCCCCCGGGGGGGCCAAGTCCCAGCACCCCCCCCGGGGCTTATCTTAATATATGCGGGGGGCTCATGGCCCCCCCGCAGCCCCAGGGACCGCCACCCCCGGGGCTTGTTTTTACCAAACCCTGTGTGGGGGGCTCGAGCCCCCCACATGCCCCGGGGACAGCCACCTCCCCGGGGCACTACATATTTAAAGTAGGGGGTCTGTTACGGACCCCCAAGCCCCGGGGACCACCACCCCCGGGGTTTTAACTTAAGTGGGGGGGCCGCGTGGCCCCCCTCCTGGAGCCCTGTTGTGGCCCTGGGGACCGCCACCCCCCAGGGCCGGCTCCTGCAGTGTCCCGGGGTTCCCACCCCCAGGACAATGCTGTTTGCAACAGACAGACAGATACAGACATTCACACAGTTTAGTCACTAGTCTGCAGTAAGATACGTTTAATGACTCACTTATAGAGTCCGTCATGCACCTACTAAATCATCCATTCACACACTTATACACCCACTCATTCTTCCATAGGTTTTTCCCTATATATATATTAAACATATTTAAAATTTACAGAAACACACACTCACTGGATGACGTCATCAGTGATGTCATCAGTGATGTAATTTCAGATGTCATGAGTGATGTCATCAGTGATGTCACTGACCATGTCATGAGTGATGTAATATGTGACGTCATCAGCAGTGCATTGCAGGGGCGCGAGTTATAGTTAGCTGAACTAACTATAACGGGGGAATTTCTAGGGTTTTGTACGAGGGAAATGTCCAGCTAACTATAACTCCCCTGAAACCTTTGTTTTTTTCAGTGAATTTCTAAGGTTTTTTAAATGCCAATTCCTAACTATAATGCCCCTGAAACCTTTGGTTTTTTTCAGTGAATATATATATATATATACATACACACAATACTATAGCAAGATCACTGCTCTTCACACTCAGCTCACAGGGCAATCTCTCTCCATATTCTAGTGACTATGCTTGTCATCCAACACAAACGTGCGAGCATTGAGGTAGTTTTCTCCCCACACCCTAGTTGTAGATTTGTTGTTCAAGAGAGGTCTCAGTAGAGAGACCAGGCCCTCTCCACTGTAGGAGTGGAGGATCTGCTCCTTATGGTTACCCCCACTTTTGGCTGATGTATCACTGTTTTTGACTTAGACGGACTGGGATCCTGCCATCCAGGACCCTAGTCTAACTGCTTTCTCCTCTAAATTGATTGCATGTACATTAGGTACACTCCAGATTGGATTCGGGGGTACCCTTATCAGTCCCTAGTATATGGTATATTATGTACCCAGGACATAGTTATCCAAGAGGCCTCTCAGGGACTGCAGCATGTATTATGCCACCCCTGAGAGACCATTCAAACTGACACCACAGGTCTGCTACTGCAGCCTGTGCGAGGTGGTGCATGCACTCCTTACTTAGATATAGGTTCACTATATCTATTCTAAATCACTGCACATATAAACCTATCAGTCACCCCTATGGCAGGCCTTATCAATCCTGAAGGCAGTGTGCTGGGTTTTATGTGAGAGGGTACACCTGCATGAGCAGAGCGCCTCTGCAGCCTTCGGAACCTATATTCCGGGGTTGTTTGTGATGCAGCTAACCATATATATTTAAGTGCATTATAACCTCGCGGTAAATGCTAACTTTAAAAAACATGCTTAGAAACATGTCGTGTTTGGTGTCAAACACCTTGAAATCATATCTCTACACCAGTAACTGGTGTGGGAGGTATGATTCCACTCTTCTAGAGGGACTTATGTGAAACACCGGTACACCCGGTACTAGCTTTCTCGACCTGGGCATCACAAAATGGATGCTGCCAGCCACAGACACGGGTCTGCCTCCTGCTACTGAGCTAAGCTCGAGCAGGGGAAGGCTTGACAATAGGTTTCCTGTCACAGGGAGGTGTGATCACCTCCCAGACAGGATTTAGTGTATTGGGGCTGGGTGGGTGCACTCTGAGAGTCGTTGAAGTCTGCACTGGGGCCACATTTGGTGTCCCTGTGCATAGTCCTGTTCAAACTGGTTGCAGGAGCCATTGGCTTCTGCTCTGGCACGAAATTAGACAAAGGACATGGGTGTAGCCACCCCTCTGTCCCGACCCTCCCATAGGTGAGTCCCCAGTGTTTGTCCCATCCCTTCCTTGGGTATAAAGTAGGAACCCTGACTACGGACTTTAGATTTTACCTGGACTAAACTCTGCTACAGAAACCAAGTACTTTGACAATCTACACTACGCTGGATAACAGAAGAATCTCCCTTGGAGTAAAGGAGTTACTCCCCTGCAGCAGCAGGCACCTAAACCCATCTGACCGGTTTGCCTCTCCCGAGCTCCTGAGGACTCCGAAGATTTCTGCAACACAGGAGGTGGGTTCCCGAGGTCTCTGAGGTCGATCTGCTCTCTCAGCAATTTTGAGACCAATATCCCTAGTGGGGAACATGCAACCCGAACCCCTGCGCACCGTGTACTTTTGCAGCAGCATATGCTTTTTGGCGATCCCCGAGGCTGTGCTTTGGGCTACTTGTAGTCCTGACCCGAGCAGTATTTCCACCGAAGATTTCAGGCCTACACTCCACAGGTGTTCCATGGGCTGGTATTTCGTGATTCAGCTCGCGATCCCTGGTCCGTTGGCCTATGGGTCCCTGTGACGGTAACTTTGACTTTCTTTGGGCTTCCCTGGTTGCTCCAGACGTGCCCTGACTCTCCATAGCTTGGAGAGTCCCCAGGACCTTGCTGGTCCTCACCGAAGCTTATTTCCTCTGCCCGCTGGGTTGCAGTTGTCAAGACTTGTTGGTGTTCAATCCGGACACTGACCCGTCAGCACTCGACATCCTTCGTGGGACAGCTCACCTCCGGACTTTGGACGTCATCGACGTCTCCTGGTCCCAGTGGCTGCAGAGTCAAGCATCGCATCTTCTCACCTGAAGCACCCAACATCGTGGGCATTCGTCTATCGTGCCCCTGGTCACTCTGATGTGACCCAGACTCTGTCCCCTCTGCTTTCAGGTTCTTCTCATCTTGGATCCACGCTTGGATCTAACCGGACACTTTTCATCTTCCCGGCAGAAGCACTTTTTCGCATCATGCCATTGAAAACGAGGAAGGTTTCCGACACCACTTGACCCCTATGGCTCCTCTGAGATAGGTAACATGGGTATCTTGGTACTCTCAAGGGTGCTGGCCTTAGAACCTTCTATGTTCCAAGGGGTTTGCTTAAAGTCCTCTCCAAAGTGTCCTTAAACTGTAAAATTCCAACCACGACTTTCCCATAGAGTTGTACGGAGCTCACGCCTATGTTAACACAATGCACCCATCCTCCGTGGGTCCCCTGTGTCACTACTTTGGGTGGTTCTTTGGGGTCCCAGCGATTCTACGTGCTCTAGGCACTGTGTCTAGTTAAGTCGTGGTTGGTATACCACTTTCTTTGTATATGGTTCGGTCTCCCCCTGGAGCCCGCTGTGTATTGTGCTATTTACTGTCGTTCCAGTGATTAAATATTGTGTGCTTTGTGCTCTAATTTCATAAAGAGGTTAGTAGATTGTGTTTAGTAATAAATACATATATTTTATATATCTCTTGTGTGGTTCTCCTTTCATTTAGTCATTCAGGAGGTTCTGATCTGGTAAAACAAGCTGCTTTACATTCCTTCGAGACTTAGCCTGAAGGCTGCTCTCCATAGCTACCACTAGGATAGCTTTCAATAAAGGTTGTATTTAACCTAAACATCAATAAGGGTCATTTGGACTGGTGCAAGGTGCCCACTATAATTATTGGACAGCATACACCAGACCAACTTCTCATATCCACACCCTAATATGCATAGCCATCATCCAACAAAGAGTTGTAAGTATAGGGGCCAGTTCCTCCCCACACCCTACTACATGCACATCATGTTCCAGAGAAAGGTCTCAGCAAAGAGATCAGTCTCTCAGCACACCCTACTATTCACATCTGTGATCTGAGAATGGTCTCAGTGGAGGAGCCAGTTCCTCTCCACATCCTACTATGGATACCCATCATCTGATAGAGGCGAGTCTCGCCATACCGTAGCACGCTATCTATCAATGAAGAGACCTCAGTGGAGAGGCAAATCCCCGAAGACACCCTTATATACAGTTGGTTCATCTGAGACAGAGGTATTACCAGACAGGCCAGTTTTCCTCCCCACAGCCTACTTTGCACACCCAAATCATATTTTGCATAAGTGCCATGCAGGAGAGAGATGTCAGTAAAGAGATCAGTCTGTGCTCATGTTATCAGAGACATCTGTCATTCCAGAGAGACATATTTGTGGACAGGCCAGTACCTTCCAATACCCCACTATGCACAGGTGTCATCCAAGAGAGGACTGTTGGCAGAGAGGGCAGTGTTTTCTAACATCCTACTTTGTTACATGACAGCACACCTGTAATGCAACAAAGAGATGTCAGTGGAGAAGTCAATCCAGACACCCCTTATCCAAGAGAGATCTCAGAGTATAGGTCAGTTTATTCTTACACACTCCTACAGACACCCTTCATTCAAGAAACAGGTGTCTGTGTAGAGGCAAGTCCTTCAGGACACTGTATTGGACATCCTTATCATACTGGTGAGAGGTCTCAGTGGAGAGGCCAGTCCCTACCATACCCTACTGCGCAGACTGGTTGTGCTGTGGTGAGTTGTTATTGAAGAAGCCAGTCTCTTCTCACTCTCTACTATATAGTGCTGCTATACTGTGGAAAACTGTGACTGGTGTGGATAGTTTTTGCTAAACTTTTAGGACAAGAAAGTAAAAGTTAAAAGTACTGTAATGAAGGAGAGTCTAATTTCTTTCACTTTTAAAATCTCGTGAGATTCACGCGAGATAGTGAAAATGGTAGTGGGTGGTAGACAAAATTGTTTATATAGAAAGCTGCCGGCACACAGGATTATCAGCCTCATGCATCAAGCCAAAATCCAGTCGGTAAAATACCGATTCGCTAATAGCTCCCGGTATTGAGTTAAAAATACCCAATCCCAATGCATCAACCCAAAAGCAAAAATCGCTATTTAAGGAATCCTTAAATAGCGATTCTTTAGATAGCGATAGCATTTAAGGAATCCCAAATAGAGATTCCTTAATTTAAGGAATCTCAATTTGGGATTCCTTAAATGCAATGCATGAAAGTTAAAAAATTAGCGAATTCGCTAATAGGGGGAGCAAATTACCATGAAGATGAACTGCATGGTAATTTGCTAAAAGTTTGAAAAATGCACTTTTGTGCATTTTTCAAAGTTTCATGTTGTGCCCTTAGAGCATGTGTGTGTGCAACATATGTGCACATATCAATTTCAGGGGTGCAATAGGGTGTCATTTTGACACCCTTGCACCCTTGAAATTGCATGAGCAATTTGCGAGAACCTACTGGTACTCGCTATTTGCTCATGCAATCTCCAATTCATTCCTATGGGCCTGGAGGCCCATAGGAATGATTGGGATGGCATTCCTTAATTGCTACTCGCAATTTGCTAGTAGCAATTAAGGAAAGTTAAGGAATCGCTATTTGAATAGCGATTCCTACATGCATAGCCTTTTGCTATTCCTTATTAGCGATTCCTTATTTTTCGCTAATAAGGAATCGCAAATGGCATTGTTGATGCATGTGCCCCTATGTGCTTAAATGCTCTACTTAGCACTCTGAAGGATAGAGACCTATTGTCCATAAGAAATGCACAAAATGTTCAAGCTCATAAGCGTATTGCAAGATACACAACAAATAAATGGCTGGAAGCAGGCGTTTGGGTGCTCCCATAACTTTGCAGGAGTCTTGCGGAGCCATATAAAACGCAAAAACAAAAGTAATGGGATACAGAAAATTTGCCGCAATTGCGAGGTTTTAGTGCTAAGTGTTGTGTGTGCAGACTTAGTGCTGACACTCCATTATGCACACCGATTATCTATGAAATATAAGTGAAATGTTTGAGCTCGCAAGCCCCCTCACAAGAGTCAGGCAACTACATGGGTGGAAGAAGGTGTTTGGCTGCTCCTACTCCCAGATTCTTGCTGGGTTTAGTATTTCAAAAGAAGAGGGAATTGTAACATCAAAGTATCACATTATCTAAGAATAGGGTGGCTCAGACAAGAGCCATTGGGCCCGATTCACAGAACTAACTTAAGACAAAATCCTAAACTTACTACCATTTTGGTATTCACAGAAGGCACTTACTCATTTTGGTATTCACAGAAGGCACTTACTCATTTCGGTATTCACAGAAGTTAGGAGTCCTAACTTTAGGACTCCTAAATGCCTTCTGTGAATACCGAAAGTCTTAAAATTAGGATTTTTCTCAGTTTAGTAGTAGTATAGTTAGGACTCCTAACTTTAGGACTCCTAAATGCCTTCTGTGAATACCGAAAGTCTTAAAATTAGGATTTATCTCAATTTAGTAGTAGTAAAGTTAGGACTCCTAACTTTAGGACTCCTAAATGCCTTCTGTGAATACCAAAAGCCTTAAAATTAGGATTTTTCTCAGTTTAGTAGTAATATAGTTAGGACTCCTAACTTTAGGACTCCTAAATGCCTTCTGTGAATACCGAAAGTCTTAAAATTAGGATTTTTCTCAATTTAGTAGTAGTAAAGTTAGGAGTCCTAACTTTAGGACTCCTAAACTGAGAAAAATCCTAATTTTAAGACTTTCGGTATTCACAGAAGGCATTTAGGAGTCCTAAAGTTAGGACTCCTAACTTCTGTGAATACCGAAGTGAGTAAGTGTCTTCTGTGAATACCAAAATGAGTAAGTGCCTTCTGTGAATACGAAAATGGTAGTAAGGTTAGGATTTTGTCTTAAGTTAGTTCTGTGAATCGGGCCCATTGTGTTTATAGTGTGTAGTGTTCAGCTGCACATAGAACTGAATGCACTCCTTGATGTTATTGAGGAAGATCCAGTTCCCTTCTGCAGTGAAGTGCACTACATCTCTCCAGTATACACTTGGCACATCAAACAGGATGTTGTTGTGCTATATAGAGCCCATGCCATGGTCACAAATAAATGCAGAAACTGTTTTATTGATTTGTCTCCAGGACATCTCAATCTTAGGAAAAAACTCTTTTGAGCATTGTCATTTCTGTCTTTGACATAAATTGGGAATATAAAAAAGGTAAGACAGATATCAATTGAGCAAAGGTCTCCTTCATTTGGATTTCAAGCACAACACATGTGATTGTGCCTTCCTTCATTGCTACCACAGGGCTCTATCATCAGGTCTGGGTGCTCACAATCCCCTATGCTCTGAACCATTTGTAACAATTGATGCAGCTTCATAACTCTATGGTCAATCCAAGTTATATCCAAGTTTCGAAATCCAAGATTCTTGTCAGTACCAGAGTTAATAGCATATTCTCTAACTCAGTGGATGAAGCTTTGTCCAAACTCCAGAGGTGACCATGGTGCAGTATGGAGATCGCAGTCACAAGAGAAGAGCTCAACAAAGTGAACAAGCTCCAGCAGGAGCACAGATTTATATTAATAGTCAAGAAATGGGAGGGTGGCAAAGTTTTAAAAGCAATTGGTAGATTTTTGGCAATTACAAAAGAAGGTTAGGTTGTGATTAACTGTTGTTTGTATGGTGCACCGTTACTTTATAATCAGCGTAGGTCTTTGTATTGGCTGATTTTCAAATAATTTTGGTATCATCCAGCAAGTGTCTCTCAAGAGTCATTGACAAGCTTCTGACAATAAAGCTTGCTCTGGGAGTCTTGAGCGATCCCGTGAGACTCTCGCAAGAGTTGCATGGAAATTTACCAAGTGACCCTGCCATGCTGTCTGCTTGATCTCTTGAGAGTTGCGCGCACTTCAGTGAACATGGAGAGAAAAGAGTGTGTATTATCATAGAGCAAGCGCTATTAACTGCTTAAAACAACCATAAAGCAACACAAATAAAGCTGAGTTTGTGAATGTTAATAATTAAACTCAAATAAAATCTTTAGAAAGGCCATTACAGGGGATTATGGTACATGTAATCATGTTTTTTCACTACTGTATTATAGATTAGCTTTAAGTAATAACTGAAAAAATGATAAAGAACCATATATAATAAATGATAATGAAATGTAGAACTTTATGATGTTGTGAGTGTCTAGCGAGCATCTCGCGATCCCCTGGTGAGAGTAATGATACCTCAAAAAAAGATTGCTGGTGACATGTCTTGATATCAGAGTTATAATAAATGACCAAATAAACAATTTCTAATGAAAATGTATCTGTTTAATAATCACACACATTATACAACAATTTAGCAAACTGCGAACCATATCTTTTCTTACAATAAAAAAACATTCTTTCACTAAAAATAACACACATAAACACAACATATATTATAAAATCAATCTACCATACATGCAGTCACCAAAAAATAATTTACTACAAAAAAATATATAGAAATTCACTGAAAAAAAACAAAGGTTAATGTAACATTATAGTTAGGTGTAATAAAAATATCTGCTTCTATTAAAAAAAAACTTAGAAATTCACTGAAATAAACAAAGTTTAAAGTAACTTTATAGTAAGATGAATTTCTCAGTGACAACATTAACGTTTGGAACAAATAAAAACACAAGAATTCATCATTTATAGTTAGCAAGCGCTAACTATAGCTCACCTCCCGCTATGCACTTCTGATCTCACATTTTACTTCACTTATGATTTGTTCAATGACCTCATTTATGACATCACTGATGACATCATTGATGATAACACTGATGACACCATCTAATGAGATTGTTACCTTTCTACCTACTTTTATATTGTTTGTGTCCAGCTAATTGGTAGAAGTGTTAACAAAACAGATGTGCTCCTAATGCACCATAGGTGGGTAGAGTTATTAAAAATGTTATAAATCTTCCCAAATGCCAGCCAACCCCTCCACGATGTGCGGACTACCGCCCCATCTCCCTTATTACTACGGATGTAAAATGTTTTGCCACAATCCTGGCTCAGTGGCTCCAACCACACCTGTCCATCTTGGTTCACCCGGACCAGTGCGGGTTTATGCACACCCGTGATACCCGGCATTGTCTCCGGTGACTGCACCTGGCCCTGGCCCTCTGTCACTTGCTCACCCCATACTTGGCGGTCCTCCTGGTGGATTTCGAGAGAGCCTTCGACTCGGTGGATTGGGGGTTTCTGGACGTTGTTCTCACCACGATGGCCTTCGGTCCACACTTCCGGAGCCTGGTCCATGTCCTTTACGCCCACCCAAGAGCTTGTGTTTTAGTCAACGGGGTTCTGTCAGAGCCGTTTCCTGTCTGCCGAGGAACGCGACAGGGGTGCCCTCTCTCTCCATTACTCTTCGTCCTGGTGATGGAGCCCTTGGCGGCTTTGATAAGGTCCGAGAAAGGTGTGTAGGGTTGGGACTGGCCCGATGTAGAGGCCGACAAGATCGCCCTCTACGCGGACGATGTTCTTATTTATTTGGCGGACCCCACCCGGTCCGGGCCTCACTGCGTCCAGATTCTCCAATCTTTTGAACGGGCTTCCGGCCTCCGACTGAACCCCGACAAGTCAGTCCTAGTACCTCTCCACCTATCCAGAGATTGTTATGATGGGCAGTCCAACATACCAAACTGGCGCCAGTCATTTAAATACCTGGGGATATAGGTGACCCTGCTCCACGACTTGGGATGGGCCCTTAACGTTACTCCTTTGGTTAAAAAACCCAAGTCGGACCTTCAGAAATGGCAGACGCTACCTCTGAACCTCATGGGGAGAATCGCCCTGTTTAAAATGATGATTCTCCCCAGGTTCCTCTACGTCCTTCAAAATAACCTCCTCTGCTTCCCAAGGACCTGGTTCCGGGAGCTAGACAGTATGGTCTCTAAATTTCTATGGGGGAAGGGGAGGGCTCGCCTGGCCCTAAACACCTGCAGGATACACTTATATCTTAATTACCTGGCCACGCGTTTACTCTCCATTAGGGGTGGGCGGAATTTGCGGAATTAACCTTCGCAAATTATCGCGAGAATGTTAAAATTATCGCAAACAAGCAGAAATATCGCGAAGATGCGGAAGTTTTTTTCCGGCATGTTCGCGAGATTTTCTGCATGGTTGCGGGTCGCCAACTTACCCATGTGGTTGCTTGCGGGCGCGGCCATCTTGTTTTGAGTTGTTCTTGCGGTGCATGATCGCGAGAAGAAAGACGTGATCGCGCGATGCATGACGTCACTGCGGGCGCGAACTGTCGCGAGACAGCGCAAATGGCTAAAAACAATACAACATCTCATGGAGAACGCGACCGGATCAAGAAAACTTGTCGGCGAACGCAGGGATTCAGGTAAGGCGATCGCGCGCGCGCGAGAATGTATCATTTTACTGCGCGAGCAAGAAACAAATTATCGCCAAGCTGCGGAAACCGGAATTTTTGACATTTTCGCGCTCTCCGCGGAACGCAAAAATGTCAAATTATCGCAATTTCCGCGAACGGAACGAAATTTTTGCCCAGGCCTACTCTCCATACATGATTGGTTTAACGGGGTGGTCCGATCCGGCCTACAGGCTTGAGCTGCACACCTTGACGCTGACTGACATCCAATCCATGCTCTATGGGGACCCCATTCCAACCCGACTACCGGATGTGACGCGCTCCGTGCTCCTCACCTGGCGGGCTGCATTGTGGCACACTCAGTAGACACACAAGTTGACCCGGTGCACCCCCCTCTGGCACGACACTTAGCTTAAGGGGGTGAGTGGCATACAGGGTTTTCGCTCCTGGGACCTTATAGGGATCTCTCAGTTAGGCGATGTATGGGCGAGTGACCATATGCGCTCCTTTGTGGGCCTGCGTGCCCGGTATTCCTTGCACCAGTCCCAATTCTACAAATATTTGCAGCTGTCCCACGCCCTCCATGTACACCTCCCTGGGGGCACGCGGATCCCTGAGCACAACCCGCCTGAGGCACAGATCATGCTTGGGGACCTGGGGAAGGGGGGAGTCTCCCGCATCTACCGCACACTAATCAATAATCCCCAACCACGCTAGACCGACTCCGACATCAATGGGAGCAATGGGTAGGAACTCTGGACGAGGTGGACTGCCGTGATGCCCTTATGGCCCCTAGGACTGTCACTGCTTCCGCCAGACTTCGCTTGGTCCAACTATACTATTTGCACGCAGCCTACCTGACCTCAGCATGCCTTTATCGGTCTGGACTTTGCCCATCCCCCGCATGCACCAGGTGCGCACATGATGCTGCTGACTTCTTCCACATGGTATAGGCTTGTCCCAAGTGGACGCGATTCTGGGGTGACATTGAAGAAGAACTTACAGAGGTGCTTGGTTGGGAGGTCCCCCACGATCCTCGACACGCACTTCTGGGGATTACAAATGGGCTGGACGGGACCAGGAATGAAAAACTGTTTCTCACTACTGCAATGGCCATGGCTAAAAGGGACATAGCTGCCTCCTGGATATGTCCGGACCCTCCGAGCGTTGGACGCTGGTGGAGCGGGGTTGACTGGTGCGCCGCGCAGGAGAAAACACTGTATGTGGCACGTGGTTGTCCCAAGAAATACCGTAGGGTGTGGGGAAAGTGGTTGGGGGGACTGGTTTAGATTTATAGGAAATGTCTACTTATATTATTTTATACCCTGCCAGATTCGTACATCGGGAAAGACTTTCGATTTTTTATATATCTATGCCTTTTATGCATTGCAATCTGTGGCTGAAATTGTGTGTGAAAACAATAAAATTTGTTTATCAAAATAAAAAATTTGATAAATCTTTGTATTGAAGAGTAACTCTGTGCGCAGGTGATAGTTGACTTGTGTTAATTATGCTACACACAAGTTGAGTTTCACTGTCTGAAAACAATGTGGTAGAGAGTAAACTCTCTCCACAGAGTAAACAGTGTTAACAGTACCCACTTCCGTACTCATATTCATTTTTTTTCTTAATTTTGGTACAGATACTGTCAGGGGTTTGAAACAAGTAAAGATTGTCCATAGTAGGGTATTAGTTAGCCAACAGGGCTTGAGTATCTGGAGGAACGTGGGTATCGCAGAACAATTCTATGCAGATTGAACACCGTGGGTAGGATAGGTTACCATTTCATCTGTGATTCAAAGTCAACATAAACCAGGCTACTCTTGAAGGAAATGTTATAGGGTCAATGTTGTAGATAACACAAGCCTTCTTTACCTATGTAAATCCAGTATTTGTAAAGCGCGAACAATTACCCAAAGGCGTCAAGGTGCTAGGGGCCGTCTGGAAGGTTAAGCGAACTATTTACCCGGAGTCACATGGTGCTGGGCTGACCAGCCGCCAACACCGGGGATCGAACCGTGAGCCCCCATGTTCCAGCGTCAGTCGCTCTGGCCACTGCGCCACACCTCTTCCCTATGCGGGTTGTACCTATGATAGCAGTAAAGACGCTTTTTCTAGTACAGAACATTAACATTGTCCCTGAGAAATGTAACTAACTGTAACTTAACTTATGTTTAATATTTGTTTTTTCAATGAATATATACATGAAAACATACATACATAGACATGCACTCACCTGTGAACTGAGATTCGGTAACTTGTTACCGAATCGCATTTTGCATTTGCGATTCGGATTTTGGAAGGGGTGTGTTTAGGGTGGTTTTCCAAATACCAAATTGGTATGGTATGTATTACTGGTTTGTGACCGAATTCTGGCCGCAAACAGTAATACTTCACCACCAGTCTCCTGGAGACACCCTTTCCGTTTGCAATTGGCTTACCTCCTACTTGAAGTAGGTGGTAAACTGCAATTGTTTTGCAATCACATTCCTGTCATAAAACAATTGTACATCCCCCTATTAGTAAGGGACACCCTTGGCACGCCCCTTTTTAATTCCAACTCGCAAACCCTATTTTGCGTGTTTGTTATTAGGTTACCGACTCGCAAAATAGTGTTTGTACAAAGAAAAATGCATTGTACTGGTCGCAATCGGCCAACCGGTAGAATTCATCGTATATCTGGCCCTTAGGTCTTATATTTCCTGGACTCTGCAGGATACTACTAGACCATAGACGCTGATTCGTTAAAATGCCATAGGTAGCGGAGGTCCCATCAAACACCATTTAACCCCAAATAACATCACATGGTGGCCCTTGCTGCACACATAGCCCTCAGCTGCCTCTTTGCTGCTGCACACTTAATGACAGCACAAGTGCTAGGAATGGACACCACAGAAGGTAAACAGGGCTCATAGACCTCTGTTTACAGCCCTGTTCAGAACTCTGCTTGCAGTTTGTTTAGAACAAGCTTTACAGCCTTATCGACAGCTTTGATTGCAGCCTTGTTACACTTCTGTTCACAGCTGTTTAAAGTACTCTATGCAGCATGTTTAGAGCTACAGCGTCATTTAGCCACGTTTAGAGATCTGTTTACAGCTCAGTGTAGAGCTGTGTTTACACACCTATTCAGTTCTCTGTGTGAAACCCTGTTTTGAGCTCTGCTCAAAAGTTGTTTAAATCTCAGTTATACAGCCATATTTAGATGTAAGCTTACAGCGCTATTTGGAGCTTATTTTGCAACCATGTTGTGAGAAGTTGGCCTGGTATATGATGTTCACTAGTTAAAGTGACCACCTTGTACCATGCCAAGCAACCCTTATGGTGTGGTTGTAAGTCAACCTTTTCGGACTAGCTGCCCTAGTGGTAGCGTAGGCTAAGCAGTCTTTGAGGCCAAACTCGTGAAACGTGTTAAGCAGGCTGTTTTACCAAATGTAACCCCCCTTTATACCAATGAAAGGACACCACACAGATATATATTGAAAATATATATGTATTTATTTCTCAAAGTATCCCCTAGACTCTTTATGAGCACAGGAGCACAAATCGTTAAACAAGAATACGTTAGAATACACAGAAGTTGCACTTTATATGGATAGGCCCTTGTGGCCACTTGAACCATATACTAAAATAGTGGTATAAGTACCACGAACAGAAAAAGGAAAAGGGAAAAGGCCTAGGGCCTCTAGAATCGCTGGGCCTACGAGGAGCTAACTTTAGTTAGTGACCAGGAGGTCCACGGGTTGCGTGTGCAGAGCAAATAGTCACACGCGAGCTCCCATAGGTTTTCAATGGGTGCGTAAAAGTTACAAAGTTACTGCAAAGAGGATCTTCCGGATGGACTATGAACTCAAGATTGGAAACACAGACACTAGAGATGATACTCTACACTTGGGCACCGGAGTGCCAGCTTTACCTCACCCACAGGAAGCGGGTGCATAGGTCTCGAAGTGCGTCGGGTTTCTTCTATCTGTTCAATGGAGCCTGAAGACAAAGATGCTGCAGGCGGTCGGTCCAGAAGAGATGCGCTGGATCCAAGAGTGGATCGGAGTTGTAGGAGACCTGTAAGCAGAGGGGACAGTGTTCACAGTCACTAGCCAGTGACCAGCGTGGCACCAGGTGGGTACCAGGCGATGTCGGGTGCAAACAGGAGGAAAGGTGTAGCTTGTCTCTGCAGCCACATGGTCCCTGAAGATCGACGACGTCCAGGAGTCGGTTCACGAGCTGTACCATGCAGGCTCTTGCTGTTGGCGGTGTCGGCGACTTGATCGAAGCAAACAAGCCTTGGCAAAAGCAATTGTTGTGGAAAACAAAATAAGCTGATGGTTCTGACCAGCAAGGTCAGAGGGTCTGCTCCTTGGGAGGGGAGCAAGGGCCAGTCTGGAGCAACCAGACCAGCAGTGTAGTTCTTGAAGTTCGTCGCCAAGATGGCCACTAGCCAGCAGGCCAGCAACCGGTTAGGCGCGTCGAGTGGCAAAATGCAGAGGGGCCCCACGCAGATCGTGGAGATGCTGGAGGGCTCACCTTTGGTGCAGACGCTGCTCGGGTGTTGGGCTTCTCAGATCCCAAAGCACAACTTGGAGGGAGCCTCGGTTGTCGCGCTTGCAGCTTTTCGTGGTCTTTTCAAGATGCCTGGCTCCACGTGTCTCGATGCCTCCACGGGTTCCTTCTTTTCAGGGACTGTGGATCGGGCGGTGAGAGGTCTGGAGGTCCAGGTCTTGTCAGTCTCTGGGCTCGGGCTCCGGCAGGAGGCGGCGGCAAAGCAGACGTTGATCCGCTGGATGGTGCTTGCGTTAGCAAGGTGGTCACTCCCTGACCACAGGGGAGATTGGCTTCAGTCCTCTGTGCGGCAGAGCGTCGAAGTTCCCGTCTTCTTCTTGTAGTTAAGTTGATTCCAGGATGTCTGAAGTCTTAGGACACAGCTCCTACCTTTAAGCGGATTCTAGGGGCCGGACTACCTGCTAGGTCCCTCCCTAAGGGTGGGACCAGGAAGGGGGGTGGTTACACCCCCAATCCTTTGTCCAGCTCGCCCCAGGCCCGGGACTGGAGTGCCCCAGGACCGGATTGAACTGGCATATGCACCGAGGCTCCTTGTGAGCCTCAGGCATGTCTGGTTTCTTTCAAGCCCTACCTGACCAATACACAAAATCCTGTCTGGGGTGGTGCACGCACCTCCCCTGGCAGGAAACCCTTTGTCCACACCTCCCAAGCTGGAAGGACTCCCAGCAGCAGGAGGGCAGACTTGTGTCTGTGGGGGCAGCATCCATTTTGTGGAGCTGAGGCTATGTCTGATTTTACCCGGGTTTCAGGTACTGTACATGTCGTGTCCCTCTAGAAGGGTGGAATGCTAACCCCGTCGCCAGAATTGGCGAGGGGTTAGTATTCCAATTCGTATGACACCTTACTCGACATGTTTTGATAAAGCCAAACAAAAGATAGCATTTAACCGCGAGGTTCATAATGCACTTAAGAGTATATGGTATGACGATATCTGGAAACAGTAGAAGGAAGTGGTTCCGACCACTGCAGACAGGCTCAGCTCATGCCAGATCACCATCTCACATGGAACCAAGCACTCTGCCTTCAGGATTGTTAAGGCCTGCCATAGGAGTGACTTATAGGTTAACATGTGTCCCATTTAAGGTTAGGTATAGGTATACTACACCTAAGTAAGAGGTGGTTACACCAACTTACCCCAGCTGAGTGATCAGCCAGTTGTGTCAAATTTGTTAGGCCAAGCCTGGGGTGGCATAATACATGCTTCAGCCCTTGGCAGGCCTTAGATACACCAATGCCCTGGGTACCTAGTGTACACTGGTACAGGGGCTCACAGGGTGATCCACTTCCAATTGGTTATGCACCTAGGGTGCATAGTGTAAATTTAGTAGAGAGAACAGCAGGCTGGGGGTCTGATTAGCAGGCCCACAGCCTCAATATGTCAAAAACCAGTGAAGCAAAAAGCAAAAATTTGGGGTGACCATAGGATAACAGACCCTACTCTCCTACACAACCCCCCCCAAACGCAGGGACATTAAACTAGCCTTGACCAGTCTCGTCTTCATGTCCTAAGTGGAAGTACCTGGAGAGACCATCTGCATTCTCATGGTCAGTACCTGGCCGGTGCTCCACTGTAAAGTCCATACCCTGTAGGGAAATGGACCACCTAAGCAGTTTGGGGTTTTCACCCTTCATCTGATTTAGCCACAAGAGGGGCTTATGGTCGGTCTGAATCTTGAAGTGAGTGCCAAACAAGTATGGCCTCAGCATCTTCAGGGCCCACACCACAGCAAAGGCCTCCCTCTCAATAGCTGACCAATTCTTCTCTCTGGGGATCAACCTTCTGCTAATAAAAGCAATGGGTTGGTCTTGACCATCTACATTAAGTTGTGACAGCACAACTCCCACACCCAACTCAGAAGCATCTGTTTGGACAATAAACTCTTTGGAGTAGTCAGGACTTTTCAGGATAGGTGCAGAGCACATGGCCTTCTTCAGGTCATCAAATGCCTTTTGACAGCTTACTGTCCACTGAACCTTTTTGGGCATCTTCTTGGATGTCAGATCATTAAGAGGAGTCACAATGGACCCATAGTTCTTAACAAACTTCCTGTAGTACCCAGTCAAGCCCAAGAAAGCTCGAACTTGAGTCTGGGTGGTTGGAGGGGACCAGTCCTTGATGGATTGTATCTTACTCTCCAGTGGTTGAACTTGGACTCCACCTACAAGGTGGCCCAAATACACAACCTTACTCTGCCCTATCTGGCACTTAGTAGCCTTGATAGTGAGGCCTGCCCTTTGCAGAGCCTCAAGAGCCTTCTTCAGGTGGATCAGGTGATCCTCCCAGGTGGAGCTAAAGACAGCAATGTCATCAAGATATGCTGCACAAAAGTCATCCAACCCAGTAAGGACTTGATTCACCAACCTTTGGAAGGTGGCAGGTGCATTCTTCAGACCAAAGGGCATCACCACAAATTGGTAGTGCCCACCTGGGGTTGAGAATGCTGTTTTGGCCTTAGACTCCTCAGCTAATCTGATTTGCCAATAGCCAGCTGTCAAGTCAAATGTGCTCAAAAACTTAGCAGAAGCTAGTTTGTCTATGAGCTCATCTGCCCTTGGAATAGGATATGCATCTGTCCTAGTGACAGCATTGAGTCCTCTGTAATCCACACAGAACCTCACCTCTCTCTTGCCATCTTTGGTGTGAGGTTTGGGGACCAGAACCACTGGGCTAGCCCAGGGGCTCTCTGAGGGTTCAATGACACCTAATTCCAGCATTTTGTGTACCTCAGCCTTTATACAGTCCCTGACGTGGTCAGGTTGTCTGTAAAGTTTGTTCTTTACAGGCAGACTGTCACCAGTGTCCACCACATGGGTACACCAGTCAGTTTGGCTAGGTATCAAGGAAAACATGTGTTGAAATGATTGTAGAACTTGTCTACATTCAGTCTGCTGATGATCAGTGAGGTTGCCTCCAAGGGTCACTCCTTCAACTGAGCCATCTTCAGGGTTCTGAGACAACAGGTCTGGGAGAGGGTCACTCTCTTCCTCCTGTCCCTCATCTCTAGCCATGAGCAAGCCCATGTCTGCCCTGTCAACATATGCTTTTAACCTGTTAACATGGAGCACCCTGTGGGGACACCTGGGAGTTCCTAGGTCCACCAAGTAGGTGACCTCTCCCTTCTTTTCCAGGATTGTATGGGGTCCAGACCATTTGTCTTGGAGTGCTGCTAGGGCCACTGGCTCCAGCACCCATACCTTCTGTCCTGGCTGAAACTCAACCAAGACAGCCTTTTGGTCATGCCAAGCTTTCTGTAAGGCCTGGCTTGCCTCAAGGTTTTTGGATGCCTTCTCCATTTACTCAGCCATCCTGGAGCGGAGACCAAGTACATAGTCCACTATGTCTTGTTTAGGCTTTTTGAGAGGTAACTCCCATCCTTCCTTCACTGAACACAGTGGGCCTCTTACAGGGTGCCCAAACAACAATTCAAAGGGGCTGTAGCCAACTCCTTTTTGTGGGACCTCTCTGTAAGCAAACAGAAGGCAGGGTAAAAGGATGTCCCATCTTCGCCTGAGCTTTTCAGGTAATCCTTTGATCATACCCTTTAGGGTCTTGTTGAATCTCTCAACAAGCCCATTGCATTGTGGGTGATAAGGGGTGGTGAACTTGTAGTTGACACCACATTCCTTCCACATAGCTGTCAAGTATCCTGACATGAAGTTGGTACCTCTGTCAGAAACCACCTCCTTAGGAAACCCCACTCTGGAGAATACTCCCAGCAGGGCCCTGGCCACAACAGGTGCTGTAGTGGTCCTAAGGGGAATTGCCTCTGGATACCTGGTGGCATGATCCATTACCACCAGTATAAATCTGTGCCCAGATGCAGTGGGAGGATCCATGGGACCCACTATATCTATTCCCACTCTTTCAAAGGGGACCCCCACCACAGGTAGTGGTATTAGGGGGGCCTTTGTTGTGCCACCTGATTTGCCACTGGCTTGGCAGGTCACACAGGAGCGACAAAACTCCTTTGTATCTTCATTCATGTGAGGCCAGTGAAAGTGAGGGACAAGCCTGTCCCAAGTCTTGTTCTGGCCTAAGTGTCCTGCTAAAGGAATATCATGGGCCAAGGTAAGAAGGAAGCCCCTAAATTGCAGAGGTATAACCAACCTCCTGGTTGCACCAGGCTTGGGGTCTCTAGCTTCTGAATAAAGGAGCCCATCATCCCAATACACTTTATGGGTACCTTGAGCATTCCCAGCAGCCTCAGCAGCAGCCAGCTGTCTGAGGGGTTCAAGAGAGGGACAGGATAACTGAGCCTGCCTCAAGTCAGCCCTTGAAGGTCCCCCTGTCCCCAGAAACTCAACCTGATCAGGTTCAAGCTCTTCAGGGACAGTTCCTTCAGGGTTCTCTAGATCAGCTTCCTGGGAAGGTTGATCATCACTCTGAGGCAGGGGGGAAGGCACAGCCTTGACCCTCCTGTTCTTCTTCTTGGTAGGTGCTTGGTCCATTGTTCCAGGATCCAAGACCTGAGGTTCAGTAAGGCACTTTTTGGCCTGTGACCTGGTCACAGCAAGGACATGTGGTGATATACCTAACATCTCTGCATGTGTCCTGTACTCCACTTCATACCATAGAGAACTCTCTAGGTCATTGCCCAACAAATATTCCACTGGGAGGTCTGCACTAACCACAACCCTTTTGAGGCCAGTTACCCCTCCCCATGAGACGTTAACAACTGCCACACTATGTGAAGTAGTGGCATTGCTGGCATTGGTCACCAGGTAATTCTCACCTGGTATGTACTGTCCAGGGTCCACAAAGCCTGGTGTCACCATAGTGACACTGGCACATGTGTCCCTGTAGGCTTGAGCCACTTTTTCATTAATTAAAGGAGTCTGTCTGTACTTGCCCAGGTTACTGGGGCTCACAGTCAGGGACAAATCTATGTCCCCATCACAGATCAGGACTGCCTGGGTCAGGGTTCTGTCTAAGTCAGAATCTCCTTCAGTTCCCATAGTGATTCCCACTACACCCTTTGTCTGGGGACCAACACTGCTAACAGTAGTACTGGGAGCAGGTGCCTTAGGGGCAACAGTGTTGGGGGCTCCACCCTTTTTACAATCACTAGTCCAGTGAGTTGTATTCTTGCAAGAGTTGCACCAGGGTTTCTTTTGACCTTCTTTCTTCTTCCCTTTAGGCTGGGACCCACCCTCTTTAGTACTAGTTTGGGGCCCTGTTGAAGACTTCTGGTCTTTAGATTTCTGATCTCCACCCTTTTGGTCTGTTTTCTTCTGATCACCCCCTTGGCCCTGGTTCTGGTTCTTTTGCTTAACCCTGGTTCTGACCCATTTGTCTGCCTTCTTTCCCAATTCTTGGGGGGAGGTCAGATCAGAGTCAACCAAGTGTTGATGCAGTTGCTGGTTTTGACAGTTATTTAAAATCTGTTCTCTCATCATCAAATTGTACAATCCTGTATAATCAGATACCTTACTTCCCAGCAACCAACCCTCCAAAGCCTTAGTGGCACACTCAATGTATTCAGACCAGTCCTGAGTCTGTGTCTTCTGGGTGTCTCTGAACATTAACCTGTACTGTTCAGTGGTTAAGCCTAACCCATCAACTAGGACACTCTTCAGGACTCTGTAATTTCTGACATCCTCTTCTCTAACAGTGAGGAGTCTATCTCTGCCTCTCCCCTCAAAGGAGAGCCATAAGATTGCTGCCCACTGGTCTTCAGGAACCTGCTGCACTTTGCAGGCTCTCTCAAGAGCAGTCATCCATTTGTGGATGTCATCCCCACTTTTGTAGGGGGGCACAACCTTGGACAGGTTCCTATTATCAAAGACCCTATCCTTGTCCTTAGGGAAAATGCTGCCACCAGTGGGTATAGACCCACTCTCTCTAGGTTGCCTAGCCTTGTTCAGTTTCTCTTCCATCAGGGCTACCTCTAGCTCCTGCTTCCTGATCCTCAGCTGGGCTTCCTGCATTCTGGCCTCATGCTCCCTCCTCTGAGGGGCGGTCATCCTTCTCCTGGAGTGACCTTGAGAGCCTCTAGAGGCATGAGAAGCATTAGATTCACCTGAGGGATTCCTTTGCCTCCCAAGCCCCAGGTTAAGTCCACTAGGGAGATCCAATGGGGTGATCCCATTGTCAGTCCCCAGTAGCCTTAAGTTAGCTGGGCCACGTATAACACTTGGCACTGGGCTAGTTCTCCCTTCATCCCCACTAGCATCTGTATCCCCATCACTTTCCTCCTCTGTTGTATGATTCTCATCTTAGGGATAACTATTGGAAAGGGGTACTTCAGTAGCATCTTCAGAAGGGGGGCCTCCTGTTCCTGTCCCTAAGGGGCCTAACTGGGAGGCCTTCCTGAGAGCTTTCTGATCTTCATCAGCCTGTAAAAGCTCTCTGAGTTCAGCAGAAGTAGGATTCTTGGGCTGTTTACCCTCTGCCCCAGCCATTGCTCTTAAGTGTGGGTGGATGTGTTGCAATCTACCTACACTTGGGTTTTCCTACTAAACCTATCTAGTAGTTGTAGTCAGGGTGTGCTACTCCCTTTGCTCTACAACAACTAAGTTCAGTAGAACTTAAGTATATCTAATCTTGTTTTATATGTACCTACAGGTACCTATGTGATCTTTCAATTGGTAACCAAGAGATTACAATGGTAAAACACAGCAAGCTCAAATCCAACCACTGCTCACCAATGTGAGAAGTTGGCCTGGTATATGATGTTCACTAGTTAAAGTGACCACCTTGTACCATGCCAAGCAACCCTTATGGTGTGGTTGTAAGTCAACCTTTTCGGACTAGCTGCCCTAGTGGTAGCGTAGGCTAAACAGTCTTTGAGGCCAAACTCGTGAAACGTGTTAAGCAGGCTGTTTTACCAAATGTAACCCCCCTTTATACCAATGAAAGGACACCACACAGATATATATTGAAAATATATATGTATTTATTTCTCAAAGTATCCCCTAGACTCTTTATGAGCACAGGAGCACAAATCGTTAAACAAGAATACGTTAGAATACACAGAAGTTGCACTTTATATGGATAGGCCCTGGTGGCCACTCGAACCATATACTAAAATAGTGGTATAAGTACCACGAACAGAAAAGGGAAAAGGCCTAGGGCCTCTAGAATCCCTGGGCCTACGAGGAGCTAACTTTAGTTAGTGAACAGGAGGTCCACGGGTTGCGTGTGCAGAGCAAATAGTCACACGCGAGCTCCCATAGGTTTTCAATGGGTGCGTAAAAGTTACAAAGTTACTGCAAAGAGGATCTTCCGGATGGACTATGAACTCAAGAGTGGAAACACAGACACTAGAGATGATACTCTACACTTGGGCACCGGAGTGCCAGCTTTACCTCACCCACAGGAAGCGGGTGCATAGGTCTCGAAGTGCGTCGGGTTTCTTCTATCTGTTCAATGGAGCCTGAAGACAAAGATGCTGCAGGCGGTCGGTCCAGAAGAGATGCGGTGGATCCAAGAGTGGATCGGAGTTGTAGGAGACCTGTAAGCAGAGGGGACAGTGTTCACAGTCACTAGCCAGTGACCAGCGTGGCACCAGGTGGGTACCAGGCGATGTCGGGTGCAAACAGGAGGAAAGGTGTAGCTTGTCTCTGCAGCCACGTGGTCCCTGAAGGTCGACGACATCCAGGAGTCGGTTCACGAGCTGTCCCACGCAGGCTCTTGCTGTGGGCGGTGTCGGCGACTTGATCGAAGCAAACAAGCCTTGGCAAAAGCAATTGTTGTGGAAAACAAAATAAGCTGATGGTTCTGACCAGCAAGGTCAGAGGGTCTGCTCCTTGGGAGGGGAGCAAGGGCCAGCCTGGAGCAACCAGACCAGTGGTGTAGTTCTTGAAGTTCGTCGCCAAGATGGCCACTAGCCAGCGGGCCAGCAACTGGTTAGGCGCGTCGAGTGGCAAAATGCAGAGGGGCCCCACGCAGATCGTGGAGATGCTGGAGGGCTCACCTTTGGTGCAGATGCTGCTCGGGTGTTGGGCTTCTCAGATCCCAAAGCACAACTTGGAGGGAGCCTCGGTTGTCGAGCTTGCAGCTTGTCATGGTCTTTTCAAGATGGCTGGCTCCACGTGTCTCCATGCCTCCACGGGTTCCTTCTTTTCAGGGACTGTGGATCGGGCGGTGAGAGGTCTGGAGGTCCAGGTCTTGTCAGTCTCTGGGCTCGGGCTCCGGCGGGAGGCGGCGGCAAAGCAGACGTTGATCCTCTGGATGGTGCTTGCGTTAGCAAGGTGGTCACTCCCTGACCACAAGGGAGATTGGCTTCAGTCCTCTGTGCGGCAGAGCGTCGAAGTTCCCGTCTTCTTCTTGTAGTTAAGTTGATTCCAGGATGTCTGAAGTCTTAGGACACAACTCCTACCTTTAAGCGGATTCTAGGGGCCGGACTACCTGCTAGGTCCCTCCCTAAGGGTGGGACCAGGAAGGGGGGTGGTTACACCCCCAATCCTTTGTCCAGCTCGCCCCAGGCCCGGGACTGGTGTGCCCCAGGACCGGATTGAACTGGCATATGCACCGAGGCTCCTTGTGAGCCTCAGGCATGTCTGGTTTCTTTCAAGCCCTACCTGACCAATACACAAAATCCTGTCTGGGGTGGTGCACGCACCTCCCCTGGCAGGAAACCCTTTGTCCACACCTCCCAAGCTGGAAGGACTCCCAGCAGCAGGAGGGCAGACTTGTGTCTGTGGGGGCAGCATCCATTTTGTGGAGCTGAGGCTATGTCTGATTTTACCCGGGTTTCAGGTACTGTACATGTCGTGTCCCTCTAGAAGGGTGGAATGCTAACCCCGTCGCCAGAATTGGCGAGGGGTTAGTATTCCAATTCGTATGACACCTTACTCGACATGTTTTGATAAAGCCAAACCAAAGATAGCATTTAACCGCGAGGTTCATAATGCACTTAAGAGTATATGGTATGACGATATCTGGAAACAGTAGAAGGAAGTGGTTCCAACCACTGCAGACAGGCTCAGCTCATGCCAGAGCACCATCGCACATGGAACCAAGCACTCTGCCTTCAGGATTGTTAAGGCCTGCCATAGGAGTGACTTATAGGTTAACGTGTGTCCCATTTAAGGTTAGGTATAGGTATACTACACCTAAGTAAGAGGTGGTTACACCAACTTACCCCAGCTGAGTGATCAGCCAGTTGTGTCAAATTTGTTAGGCCAAGCCTGGGGTGGCATAATACATGCTTCAGCCCTTGGCAGGCCTTAGATACACCAATGCCCTGGGTACCTAGTGTACACTGGTACAGGGGCTCACAGGGTGATCCACTTCCAATTGGTTATGCACCTAGGGTGCATAGTGTAAATTTAGTAGAGAGAACAGCAGGCTGGGGGTCTGATTAGCAGGCCCACAGCCTCAATATGTCAAAAACCAGTGAAGCAAAAAGCAAAAATTTGGGGTGACCATAGGATAGCAGACCCTACTCTCCTACACATGTTTACAGATCTGCTTACAGTCACATTCAGATTTCTATATAAGTTCTATTTAGAGCTCTGTTTACAGACCTGCTTACAACTCTCTTTTCAAGCCTGTTGAGACTTCTGATCACAGCCTCTTTTAGAGTTCTTTTGTACAGCTATGCTTCGATGTCTTCTTAAAGCCCTGTGTCGAGCTCTGTTGACAGCTCTGCTTAGAGCTGACTACTACAGCCATGTTTAGATGTCTGCTTAAAGTCCTGTGTGCAGCTCTGTTTACAGCCATGTTTACAGATCTGTTTACAGTCACAGTCAGAGGTCAATTTAAGCTCTATTTAGAGCCTGTTTACAGGCCTGTTTGGATCTCTCTTTGCAGCCTTGTTGAGAGCTCTGCTGTAAAGCCATTTTTAGGTTGGCCTAGGCAGCGTGCATGCACTGTCTGGAAGACCTGTAGTATTCAGTAAAAGGAGGTAACTCCCGCCTGCTGCTCGCTATTTGTGCAGCGCAGTGTCTGTCTTCTGTGCTGCCTTGTGACTGGCTTAGGCAGCCAACATCACTTCCATTTTGTTTCAAGCACAGCACCGACTAAGTACAGTTTTCTTACACTCACACGGCTTATATGTTATTTGGGGAGCTTTTTTCTTTGTTAAATGAACTGCTTTATGCTTGTGTCAGTTCTCTGTGCATGTCTGTGTCGTGCCTCCTACCCCAGCGCCAACCGCTCCTTGTTTGTCATACAAGTGCTTGTTACATTTACACCACAGACTCGCCTATATGCTCTCACCACAGACCCGCCTGTGTGCTCGCAGCACAGACCCGCCTGCGCACCCTCCCTCTCCCATACAGTAAACAGTTATGCACGGACGCCACTCGAGCACTGTCTGCACACAGCTTGTGTCTCCATGGCAGGAGCTGCTCCTGGGGCCAGGCTAGGCCTCAGGCCGGTGTTGGGAGGGGAAACACTGCCTCTCCAGATCAGAGGCCTCCATAAGAGGCTTCCTCGAATCTCACTGCATAGTGACCAATGGCATCGCTCTACAACTGTCAACAGCCATGTCCTCAGCCCTGCGCTAATATTTGCCCAGCAGCAGCTCCACTCGTCGCGAGGCTTGTAGACAAACACTGATTAACTCCGACTCCAGCCTGGGCAGCAAACACTGCTGTCAGCGCCGAGGGTGTTTACCTTTCAGCCAAGGCATTGTCCATAGTGCCAATATTGGCCACACTCACCAGCCCTCACGCAGCAACATACAGGTAACATAATCAGACAAGACACCTTTTTGGTGGAGAAAATTGCTGCAGGTTTATTAGCATACCAAATATGGCAACATGGTGGGTTATCTTACAGGCGATCCAAAGGCAAGCTGCCCCTCGCGGCCTACCACTTGATGGGCCAACTTGCATTGTGGCCTTAGCCAATCGGTGCTTAGCGGTTGTGGTGAGGGGATAGCCCCTCCCACTTCCGGTGAACCGTCGTTCCACCTCCTTACTCATGCCTCCCCCTACGAGGGGCGGAGCGTTCAAGCGACCCCCGGTTGTACAGGTTTCCAACCGCCCATAGGACAGACGGGGCGCCGTCGCACCTCAGGGTCCACCGCAAAGACTTCCTGGGGATATTAGGCCTCAGCACCCTTTGTGCTCCTGAAGAGGGTACCCCTGAATACCTTTCCGCCGCTGGATCACCCTGTAACTCCGCCACAGCCCTGGGTGTGGCGACCGTCGCAGCCAAGGCCCCCCACCAAGGCCGGCATTCCTACTTACATCCTGCTATTTCCAGGGCCTCTCCCCTATCCAGCAAGAACAGGTCCATGCTGATACTGGACAGATGTACCCCATCGTCCTCAAAGCACCCTGTGAATTTGGCGTGTAGCACCCATGTCTAATGAAGCCAAATCCCCTCTGCTCAGTGAATTTATGCATAGCGCAGATGAACCTCTTGTGCGCAGGCTCCATCGCCTCCCCCGACTGAGCTCCATGCCCCGGGAGTGAATTCAGAGTACTAAAGTTCACCTGTCCCCATCTGATTGCTAATAGGCACCTTGTGGTCTTATTCTAGGGTGCATTACTTCGCCACATTGACCAGACAATTTCATAGTTCTTTTCGATTGATCCCTGGCAAACATAGTAATGGTGTCACAACAGGTTTGAGGGAATACACATATGGTGTCCATTATTAGACACTGCACCCTTTTGTGAAGTGACAACTTACGCAGCCTACTCTGCTTGCTGAACCTTCGACTGGTCACAGATGCCCGGTCCCTGCTATCCACCTGTGACCCTTGCTACTTACACCATTAGTGGTGTCGGACTACCAGATTCTGTGTAACATTTTTCGCTGTAGTCCCTTTGGTGGATCCGCTGGGACCCTTCTGTATGCCTGCAAATGCTGTGCCACACACTATGGCCCTTTAATGCCCTTACCCGTCCCTCAAAGACACCTGACAGCCTGATGCCCCCTGCAGCTTTGGCGAAGGGTTTTGGGCCCAGCACACCCCAGTCTGTGTTTCCAACAGTTATCCTCCCTAGAGGCTCCAGGTAGTGTGAGTGGCTATCCCTGCCCTGGCAAGGCATGTCAATAGCCATTCCCCCCCTTTGGTGACTATCCTGCCATGGGATATGTGACATAAGCACGGGTGTCCTCGTGTACCTGCCGTGCAAGAGGGGGAACAACATGAACAAATACTTGCCCCTTCTTGAGCAGTGAGAACAACAAAACAATCCTTTTTCGGTCATTGTAGCCAAATTATGCTCTGACCTCATGTTCCCCTCAGCTTATTGCACCGCAACCCACAAGGTAGCTGGCAGCTTCCGCAAATGCCTGGCTCCCTGGCTATAGGGCGGGTGTTTTTGTCTGTCCTGGATGGTCTCGAGGATCCATCTCCTGGTGCATGCTTGCAACCCTTGACATTATCACATTAGTTGGACAAGACCACTACCTGGCCGGAAGCTTAGCTAAGCCCCTGCGGAAATCGCCTGCCTGTGCGAGCAGACCAAGATTCATCGCTCCCCACTCCATCACCATCTTTCTTGCTTCCCAACGTTGGCGTTATGTCATCTATGGTGTTTAGCTTCCCTTTGCTCCAGGGGAGAGCAGCCCTGTCTGGCGGTGTGTGTACTGAAGGAGATGTGTCCTGGGAGTACCATTGATATGAGTTCAAATGTCACTACTTCGCAATACTTGGTGTGTTTAATAAAACTAATAACAGGTCCAACCAATCACTCGGGCATTCCTCGCTTACTTTATGCATGTTGGATTGACGGGATTCTGTGACATATGTAAGCTATCTCCTTTGGCATACCATCCCTATAACACAGGTTTTTCCTCTTTAGGCATGTCACTAAGTGTCTCCATCATGCGTTCAAGGCCAGTCTGAGTTCTGCTTAGGCAACATCCCTTCTAACACACCGTGTTGAGTAACTACTCATGTTTATCTCTTGTACAAGTTGAACCCGTTTGTCTGCCACTCGTTGGACCCAAGGGAGCCTTTAACAAGCACCCTATACAAATGTATATACATGTTGCGCAACTAGGGGCACTATTACTTCCTCATTACATACTTCCCGGCATGTAAATACTGCAAAAGGTATCCCCACCTTAGCACCTGAATAACCACTAAATAAATACTGTCTAAGGTCAAAAGATTACCAGTGCACCTAGCCAAGGGCCCCCACTGCGTGTGAACCCCTGTTGTTGAGTTTCCGACTGTTGATTTTGCCTGCCCACATCTGGACCCTTCAAGTAAAACCAGCCAAACCAATCGCAGGCCCTCCTGCCAGGACACAACCTACATGGCCATTAATGTGCCCACATGTGTCCAATGAGATTAAACAAGTTAGAGGCTTTATTGTATCAGCCAGACCCAAAGTGGAGCCAGAGCTGAATGGTCTTAGTGTGGGTCAGACTAGAGGAACTGATGGTGCGCAGACAAGGTGCAGTGTGGTAATGCACGCAGACAAGGTAAAGTGTGGTAATGCGCACAGACATGGTGCAGTGTGGTAGTGCGAGCAGACAAGGTGTAGTGTGGTAATCTGAGCAGACAATGTGCAGTGTGGTAAGGCGCACAGACAAGGTGCAGTGTGGTAATGCGCACAGACATGGTGTAGTGTGGTAGTGTGAGCAGAAAAGGTGCACTGTGGTAATGCGCACAGACAGGTGTAGTGTGTCGGTGTGCGCAGATATGGAGCAGTGTGGTAGTGGGTGCAAACAAGATGCAGTGTGGGAATGTGGGCAGACATGGTGCAGTGCACACAGATATGGTGCAGTGTGGCAGTTTTGACCCAGTGTGGCAGTGTGCGCAGACAAGGCACAATGTGGCATTGCTCACAGGCATGGCCGAGTGGCAATACCTGCAGACATGGCGCTGTTCGGTAATGCGCACCACAGGGCTCCAGTGCCGCCACTCATACACTACACCCTGTAAATGACACACACTCGTCCCCCCTCGCACAGGAAAGTTAAAAGTATTTTTTTTTGCTGCGCTCACCTGGGTACAAAGTAAAGGGTTAAAGCCCCTGCCCGATGGGTATTTCATAAAGAGCCCGCTCATCATTGGGCAATCCCGCCCTGCACCACAAAGGGACTTGAAGGTGCAAGAAAGGAAGACAGGAAAAGGTACTATTTTTGGAAAGCCCTGGCGATATATGGTTCCTCACTGGGTGCGCCTCTGTCTATCAGGGGTTCTGCTTCGGGTACTTTGGGTCTGGCCAAACCTCCTGGCTTTAGCCGACATCTCACTAGTCCCAGTCTAGTGTGAGTTTGATCTTCGCCACTTTGAATTCTGGGACTTGTAGTGCTACATTAACAGACAAGGAACAAATGTACTAAAAGTACCAGAAGATGCATGACAAACAGGATCGGAAGAGCTGCTTCCACCGGACTTGTTACTCCTGAGTACCAAGCAGAGGACTATGAACGGTCTTCATTGTGTGTTTGTAGTATAAAGTTCTTTTTCAGTTGGTTTGCAGCCTGTTTGCAGTTGTTTTGTAGTTGGTTTTTCGGTGTGTTTGCAGTCATCTAATTATGTGGACTTAAAATGCGTTTTGCACCAGTAAAGATAGGCAAGTAAAACAAGCATTTACAATGCAATAGGTCTCGCATTTATGCGAGTTTGAGCTATTGGAATTGTAAATGACAGTGCCTTTTATTTATGCTTTGTTTTATAAAACATAAATAAAAGGCATCAACATTTACATTGATTGCCGATAGCTTAAACTCGCGTGAATGCGAGACCTATTGCATTGCCAATGCTTGTTAAGGTCTGCTTACAGCCTGCTTCAGAGCTCGCTTTTCAGCCCACTTTACAGCCGTGTTGACAGACCTGTTTGCTTTTAGGAATTTGTCAAGGGCTGTAAAGACAAATGACTGGTCTGGCTGGCTGGCTTTTGACATGTAAAATAATACACATGAAATACACTGCCTCAGTCGTCCCACGAGGAACCTACCATATGATGGCTTAAGACTGCTCATTTACGAATGTTAATTCTAAATAAATATTTTAATTTGTTTATATTTTGCCAGCATAAGAATTGTATGAACCACGAATAAATCACATTTCGGACAAGAGCACCGCAGATAGAGGGAAAACAGACTCCTATTAATGAACATCCGGTTGTTGTGCTGTATTTGCATAAAAAACAAATAAGCCAGGTCAGGTCAGGCCTTCAGTGAATCAAACAGAACAAAACTCAAATTAGGCTTTCGTGGTGTTAATTAACGAATGTAACCTGAACAGAGAATTGAGGCATAATTACCTTTTGATCGGATCCTCGCTAATTGCATCCGCAGCAACACATGAAAGGCAGACATTTGCTTCTACTGAAACCTCTGAAAATTCCAACATCTCACCCTTTCCCTTCACAGAAAAAGTTAAATCTATTGGAAGTTTCCCTTGATTTATTGAAAGGAATTGTGATCCCATCGACTCAGACTTTCTCTTCTAATACGCGTAAGATAGCTCAGTGGGTATTTGTTGGTATGTTTAAATCTTGATGGGAATAGCTAAACTTTACAATCTTCTAGTAGTGCTGATAAAATGAGTACCACTGCATTAAACAAATGAATAGGCAAAAAAACAATTAAATTGGCGGTATGTGCTAAATAAATAATGGCATTATTCCCTACCGAAAAAACAGCAATTTGTGGTCTATTTAGAAAAGTGGCGTCAGTGGTCCTCCCTGTGGGCAATACCCCCTTAGGGGTTGAATGTAATGAGCTCCATTGAGTAGGAAAATAATAACACCTAATTATTCGACCAAGACAGAATTACATTTGGAGTTTATGCTACACAAATGGCCATTTTTATCATCTGTCATAGAAAAACAACCATCTTTGGTCGATTAATAAACATGGCTTCAGATATTGTCTCCCAAGACAGCGGCAGTGCGGGTAATTTGAACAGATGACACATTTCAGCTGGTGTCAGACAACAGTATTAGCATTTTTTCCTATTTTCTTTATTAGAATTAAACTTTTTTAGTCAATCTCTCCATAAAATGATGCAGACTGGTGTTAGTATACGCGTGCACCTTTTAGTACCCAATATTGCAAGATTCACAAATACCACCATAAATGTGTGTTTGTATTGGTTGATGTAGCTGAACCGATTTGTGACTCAGATCGACGCGTGGAAGGTGGTATGTTGTCTACAGGGGCCAGAACACATAGATGCAAGCGCGCACCCTGCCAGCACCCTATCCTGTGAGAAGTTGCACAAAGAGGGATCCTTGCCCTCTCCCTGTATGTGGCAGACACTGTGGTGGTCAGATGCAGGATCCAATAGGTGGCGCTGATCACCCCACCTGTGACCTCCCTATCCAACAAGGTCTCCAGCTGTAGTTTCAATGGATGGTTTGGATATCCCGACTTACCACCCGGCAGACAGAAATGGCGGCAGCACTGTCTTTCCTCTTCCACTTTGCTTGTGATAAGGTGCACAATCTCTTTCTGATGCCGCGTGACTCTGCTACTGAGGAGGAATACAATGCATCAGTAGAGTCCTCAATGTTGTCTTTGGACCCTAGGAGAATGATGAAAACTAGAGGTTTGGGCTGCTCCAAAGAAGTCAAAGGGGCATTGACTGTCCCCTTTCGTCTGTGGTTGGGGGAGCTGAACGTGAGCATGTGTCTGGCTGAGAGAGCGAGTCAATACAAGTAAACAGTGACGCATGGGACTGGCAAACGTGCAAAACATTCTCTGTAGCTAAACTGGGGTATTTCCACCAGGTAGGATGAGCTGGATAAGGTCTTCAGAGCTGAGATATGAAGGTGCAATTCCAACCTTAGGTTGGGGTGAGCCTTGAATGCCTGGATGTCATGACACTTGATGATATATAAAGGCGTCCCTCAATGTTATGTAGGGAGAAGAGTTTTACAAGCTGAGCCTGAGACGAAGGTACTAGTCTACTCATGAACTCCACTATTGAGTTTCAGACGTCTGGTCGCTACCCATTGTTATATCTATATACCAAGGCAAAGGCAATAATGCAAAGGCATTTCCCTAAGAGAGTCTTATTATTATTGGAAGCCTTGGCAGACGTATAAAGAAACTGATCATCATCTGTCTAGGAGAAGGTCTGGAACCAAAAGAATTGAATCAGTTCCTCCAGTGGCCTGACATAAAAGTTGAATAGGACTGGGTATCGCGAGGAGCCTTGAGAAAGACCACACCTGTGCTTAGCCGTTGTAGACCAAGTGTCATTCACGCGTCACTGGGTGTGCATATGTATTAATTGGAAGACATTGGATGAAAATGAGTGGTTCTTCGAAACTATGAACTTCAATGGAACATGAAGGTACCCATCCTGCTTATTTGCCAGCAGGTGTTGACGTCTCCTCTCTGTCCTTTTCACTGCTTCTCCTATAATTTCTTGTAGGTCGCTTCTTTTGGTAAATTTACCACATATCATTGATTTGTCTGTCTCATAGGTGCACACGTCTAATGTTATTCTTCTAATACGTAATAATTGTGAGTAGGGACATGCCTTTTCAAAGCATATTGATGTAAACTTGTGAAATGCAATGTTATTTTGATCTGTTGTTTTACAAACATGCCAGTTTTGAATTGTCTATCGATTAATGATACTTTCACACCCCAAAATGTTATTTGAGTGTCATGTATTTCATGTGTGAATTGCACTTGATGGGTTCTACCATTGAAAGTAGCTATGATAGTGTAAAATGCATTAGCTCCAATAAAGCTCTCTTGACATCTTCATCTAGAGTCATCAAAGTCAAAGATTGTTCGAAGGCTGTTAAATATAAGTCGTGGCGAATTGACGTGTAAAAGTGATTTTACATTTATGGAACACAATATTATGGTCTCTTGTCCTTCAATTCTAATTTGTTCATTTGTTGAGGAAATCAGTTATAAGCAACAAATAGAAAGGTACTACAAGAATGATGTTCATATCAACATTTTCAACAGAAAGTGTAATTGTTAAAAGAACAAAAATGAAATATTGCCCAATGATACAATCAGTACATGACTTCAAAGGCATATTCAATCAGACACCAATGTTCGATGATGGACGATCTAAGAATTCAAAAGAATTATTATAATCAAATAATTAAATAAGGGATAACAGCAAGTTGAACAAAAAGTACAAGGGTACTATCCCTTGCTTCAATTGTTACAACTGAAATAACATAATTAAGGGATCTGAGATAAATAATCCATTCAAATGTATCCAAAATCAAAATCAAACTCTGAGTGAATGTGGCTTGTGAGACGAGAACTTAGTTCACATGTGGAATTGTCCATGTGGCCTAGCCTACGTGGAGAAATCTGAGCGAAAAAGTAAGATAAGGACGACAGAACATAAGAGTAATATAAAAATGAAAACGGAGAAATCGTCAGTGGCATTACATTTTAATGACTTTGGTCATAACATCAGTCAACTGAGGTTCATTGTAATGGAGCAAGTCAGAATCAGAGATAACGCACACAAAAGGAAGACATTGTTAAAAACAGAATTATACTGGATAAAAAGATTAAACACACTGATAAAACAGATTCAACGACAGGGTTGAATAAGCATGCTTCTTATAAAGTTTCAATCGAAGATGAACAAATGGAGGAAGACTTGGATGTGGACAGTGGAATAACAATAAGTGGACACATGAATACAATTTCTTTATTAATAGGGATGCATGTTATTATTGATTTTTGTTCAGATTTGGATGCATGGTTGATAATATGTATTTGCCAATGTTGGCACTCCTCTGGAGTAGCCGTGCGCTATATAAACACACTATAACATAACATAACAAAGTGGGTTATTGGTAGGGGCAAATTTGGTCTGCCACTGGCAATGGGGCCACTAACACATGGCAGGACTCAGCATAGGTCTTAGGAAATTATTCCTATGCTCAACCCTTGGTAACGTGGCCACGAGCAGACAGGCTTAACTTCAAAGACAGGTATGTAAAGTATTCAAAAACACAATTTCAGTAAATAATTAAGACACACAACACATAATAAAAATTTAGCACCAATTTATAAAAATAGGAAAAATCTTTTCTTTAAAATGACACCAAAATGACAAAAATCCAATGTAGGGAACCGGAGCAATTAATTTTCAAAGATTTAATAAAATATAGCACTTAGAAGATTATAGCACCATATTGTGATACCTGATCGCAATAGACTAGACCAAAGTCAAAGTTTCAGGCCGGGTGCGATGGAGCCCTGAGTGGCTACAGCTCCCGGCAGGTCCCGGTCTCAGTTTCTACCTTCACACTTAGATACTTTTCTGGAGCTTTTCTTCCCGAGCGTCCTCAAAGCTCCCAGCCAGTCCTGATTCGGTGAGGGTTGCTGGCTTGACTTGTGACGAGTTCCCGGTCAACTTCTCTACAGCAGACTTAAAAATATTTCAAGATTGCTTCAGCGGCACAACCCAGGAATCCAGGTTGACACGCGATGGAAGGCAGGCGGCGTGGCTCTCGTGGTTGCTCCCGGTCACCTTTTCTACGAGAGCACTTAGAAACTTTTCTGGACCTTTTTCTCGCGGGGTCTCTCGATGCTCCTCATGTAGCCAGATCCGGATCCGGTGAGGGTTCGCCGGCTTCAGATTTTCTCTAGTCCCAGTCAACCTCTGGAAGTTGGACCCATGGAGCTTTTAGCGGTACAAACTGTAGGAAGGTGGATATCTGACTATGGTTACCCCCAAATGTTTGCCTCGTGTCTAGCTGGTTTTTCGACTTAGTTGGCCTGAGATCCTGCCATTCAGGACCTCAGCCCATCTGCTCTCTCTTTAAAATGGACTCCATGTAGCCTAGGTGCATAACCCATTGGAACTAGATCACCCTGTGAGCCCCTGTACCAGTGTACACTAGGTACCCAGTGCATTGGTGTATCTAAGGCCTGCCAGGGGCTGAAGCATGTATTATGCCACCCCTGGCCTGGCCTAACAAATTTGACACAACTGGCTGATCACTCAGCTGGGGTAAGTTGGTGTAACCACCTCTTACTTAGGTGTAGTATACCTATACCTAACCTTAAATGGGACACCTGGTAACCTATAAGTCACTCCTATGGCAGGCCTTAACAATCCTGAAGGCAGAGTGCTTGGTTCCATGTGAGATGGTGCTCTGGCATGAGCTGAGCCTGTCTGCAGTGGTCGGAACAACTTCCTTCTACCGTTTCCAGATATCGTCATACCATATACTCTTAAGTGCATTATGAACCTCGCGGTTAAATGCTATCTTTGGTTTGGCTTTATCAAAACATGTCGAGTAAGGTGTCATACGAATTGGAATACTAACCCCTCGCCAATTCTGGCGACGGGGTTAGCATTCCACCCTTCTAGAGGGACACGACATGTACAGTGCCTGAAACCCGGGTAAAATCAGACATAGCCTCAGCTCCACAAAATGGATGCTGCCACCACAGACACAAGTCTGCCCTCCTGCTGCTGGGAGTCCTTCCAGCTTGGGAGACGTGGACAAAGGGTTGCCTGCCAGGGGAGGTGCGAGCACCACCCCAGACAGGGTTTTGTGTATTGGTCAGGTAGGGCTTGAAAGAAACCAGACATGCCTGAGGCTCACAAGGAGCCTCGGTGTATATGCCAGTTCAATCCGGTCCTGGGGCACACCAGCCCTGGACCTGGGGCGAGCTGGACAAAGGATTGGGGGTGTAACCACCCCCCTTCCTGGTCCCACCCTTAGGGAGGGACCTAGCAGGTAGTCCGGCCCCTAGAATCCGCTTAAAGGTAGGAGCTGTGTCCTAAGACTTCAGACATCCTGGAATCAACTTAACTACAAGAAGAAGACGGGAACTTCGACGCTCTGCCGCACAGAGGACTGAAGAGAATCTCCCCTGTGGTCAGGGAGTGACCACCTTGCTAACGCAAGCACCATCCAGTGAATCAATGTCTGCTTTGCCGCCGCCTCCCGCCGGAGCCCGAGCCCAGAGACTGACAAGACCTGGACCTCCAGACCTCTCACCGCCCGATCCACAGTCCCTGAAAAGAAGGAACCCGTGGAGGCACCGAGACACGTGGAGCCAGCCATCTTGAAAAGACCACGACAAGCTGCAAGCGCGACAACCGAGGCTCCCTCCAAGTTGTGCTTTGGGTCCTGTGAAGCCCAACACCCGAGCAGCATCTGCACCAAAGGTGAGCCCTCCAGCATCTCCATGATCTGCGTGGGGCCCTTCTGCATTTTGCCGCTCGACGCGCCTAACCGGTTGCTGGCCCGCTGGCTAGTAGCCATCTTGGCGATGAACTTCAAGAACTACACCCCTGGTCTGGTTGCTCCAGACTGGCCCTTGCTCCCCTCCAAAGGAGCAGTCCCTCTGACCTTGCTGGTCAGAACCATCAGCCTATTTCGTTTTCCACAACAATTGCTCTTGCCAAGGCTTGTTTGCTTCGATCAAGTCGCCGACACCGCCGACAGCGAGAGCCTGCGTGGGACAGCTCGTGACCCGACTCCTGGACGTCGTCGACCTTCAGGGACTACGTGGCTGCAGAGACAAGCTGTACCTTTCCTCCTGTTTGCACCCAACATCGCCTGGTACCCACCTGGTGCCACGCTGGTCACTGGCTAGTGACTGTGAACACTGTCCCCTCTGCTTACAGGTCTTCTACAACTCCGATCCACCCTTGGATCCACCGCATCTCTTCCGGGCCGACCGCCTGCAGCACCTTTGTCTTCAGGCTCCATTGAACATATAGAAGAAACCCGACGCACTTCGAGACCTATGCACCCGCTTCCTGTGGGTGAGGTAAAGCTGGCACTCCGGTGCCCAAGTGTAGAGTACCATCTCTAGTGTCTGTGTTTCCAATCTTGAGTTCATAGTCCATCCGGAAGATCCTTTTTGCAGTAACTTTGTAACTTTTACGCACCTGTTGAAAACCTATGGGAGCTCGCGTGTGACTATTTGCTCTGCACACGCAACCCGTGGACCTCCTGGTCACTAACTAAAGTTAGCTCCTTTTAGTCCCAGCGATTCTAGAGGCCCTAGGCCTTTTCCCTTTCCTGTTCGTGGTACTTATACCACTATTTTAGTATATGGTTCGAGCGGCCACCAGGGCCTATCCATATAAAGTGCAACTTCTGTGTATTCTAACGTATTCTAGTTTAACGATTTGTGCTCCTGTGCTCATAAAGAGTCTAAGGGTTACTTTGAGAAATAAATACATATATATTTTGAATATATATGTGTGTGGTGTCCTTTCATTGGTATAAAAGGGGGTTACATTTGGTAAAACAGCCTGCTTAACACGCTTTAACGAGTTTAGCCTCAAAGACTGCTTAGCCTACGCTACCACTAGGGCAGCTAGTCCGAAAAGGTTGACTTACAACCACACCATAAGGGTTGCTTGGCATGGTACAAGGTGGTCACTTTAACTAGTGAACATCATATACCAGGCCAAATTCTCACACAAACCTGGATGGCTTGGCTGGCTCGCGGTTGAAGGCAGGCGGCCTGGCTGACCAGGTTGAGTCGGTCCCTCTATGAACCATTTTTTCAAAGTTGCTCCAAAGTTCTCCAAACTTTTTGAACTTCTTCCTGAAGTTTCTGAAGGGGACCCAGAGTGTAAAAAACTTACTCCAAGATTCTGGAAGCTCCAAGATGGTCCTTGAAAGTTGAGGACGTCAGTACCCACAATCCACTGGTACAAAACCCTTACAAATCCACTGATGGTTCTCTAAGGTGTAGATTTAGTTGGTGATGTTCCAGTTAAGCTCTTTAAACTTGTAGCTTTCAGGGAGTCCACTCTTTAATTCCTTTCTCAGCAAAATAATCCACAGGGCTGTAGTTTCAGATGGTGCAGTTTTCAGAGTCAGGCCTTAGAAATCTTTGCACAGCAAAACTTCTCAGTAGGGCGCTTCTTGCTTCAGTAAGTTTCAAGTAGCAGATCTGGAGGGCTCTGCCCCTCTCAGATAATTATTCCAAGTTCTCTGGGTTATGCAGGAGGTCACTTCTGACCAATGGGAGCAGGGTAACTCCTCAAAGTTATGACCACATCCTGTAGAGTGTGGCATTATTTTGTCCCAGAGTGCATCAAATCTTCCAAATCCATAATGGCTGATTTTCCAGCAAGGAGGTAAGAGCTGGCTAAACACACCCCTAGGATGGCTAATTTACTTAGAGTCTCCCCCTGCATCTGCTCATACCTTCCTTAATCCTACCATCTTCCTGAGGTGGTAAGTTAAGAGCCATAAATGACACTGGTCTCTGCTCTCTTCTTTGAAGACCATGGTTTAGGACTCCTCCCCCTGGCCTTGCATTCCTACAGAACAGCACACTGCCCTCCCAGCAGACCTGGTCAACCCCAGGGGCTCTTTATCACCTCGACAAGGAAGCCTGGCTAATCCACTTAACTCTGACCAATCAGGGCAGACCACTGGAAGGCTGAATTTGGTCTTACAAACAAGAAAGTCTTATAACTTCTTGTATGTACACTTTAAGAGAAATTCAACAATATGATATTGTTGGATTTCTTAATACCATTCTGGGAAGACTTTGAATGGCATTTTTATCCCTCTCCTATCAAGAGTTATTAATCAATAACTTTCTACCATGTTAACCTATGTAACTGGGGATTTGCAATGGGAAACATGACTTCTGCATTTTTCCAGCACCAGGACTTACAAAAACATATTTTATAAGTACTTGCCTTATATCTACAGGAACCTCACCCCATGTGCAACTAGGGGAGACTTAGGGGTTCTGGATCAGTAGAAATATTGCAGATTCTCCCTCTACAGTGCTCATAGCATTAAAGTCGAATTTTAGCAGCACTTTACCACAATGTGGGGAGTGAAATGTGAAATTGTACTTTACCCAGGCATATAAAAACTGATTTTATAAGGGTGTACCTTATAAATAACTGAATCTCCACCCCTGGTATACCTAGGGGAGACCCTGGGGATCCCTAATATGCCAACACATTGTAAGATATCCATTTGAAGTGCCCCAAACACCAAAGTCGAGTTTGGGCACAATTTACTTTTTAAAAGCAGTACTGGCACGCAGCGCTGCTTTTAAACTGACCTCAGGCTTCAGCAGTGCCCCCATGCAAGTGCAAAAAGAGCTGCTGGCCTCTAAACTGCCATGCCCCAGGGTACTAGGGACTTCTAGGTAGTTTCAATCCCACTGCCCTATTATATACCTGGGGCTTATAGGGTAGGTCATGCCAATCACAGGGGTACTCCACCATACTATTGTGTACCCTAGTGTATGTAGGTGTTTTAACTGTATTCTAATGTGTTTCATTCAGCATAGCACTGGCCCTGGGCCTGGTAAGGCAGAGCCCAGAGTCAGTCAGAGTCAGTTACCACCAGCATCAGTCAGCAAAAAGTTGGGGCTGCCAAGGGCACAGGATGACTTTGCAACAGCCAATGATACATTTATTAATACTGTAATGCTGATATCACCTTGACAAAGCAGGTAGAGACATCTATCTAAAAGGCAGTTCATTACGGGATATGTGCAATTACGTGCTTAGATCGGGTCGTTTTGAATTTTTTTCATTTACATTTTTGTCAACATATAGTAGAAGAGAGCCAGTCATTGGTAATGCAGTTCCAAATTGATAAATAGGATAGTAAAAACATTTTCTTGCCGATACCTCAGTGGAAGTAAGATTCTAAGTGACACTACAACTCATCGAACGCACCCAATGAAGGACGCCCATGTTAATCTTTTCTAATGTTACCAGTTTCATATTTGAATGAGTTCATTTTCATAGAGTTTATGGATATCTACATTCTACATTCGTCATGGTCTGGATTAGAATACAGTGTTTTAGATTTAAACACAGTCGTTAAAACAACATGAAAGATAGATTATTTTAAATGTCCGCATCTTCATATTCAAATGGGTCTTACAATTCTATAAATCACAAAACATCAGTGTTCCGTGCTATTGAATCATCGTGATTCTTGGTTCAAACATGACAATTCACCTTTAAACATAGTGGCTAATAATGATACAAGAATAAAATGAATTTACATTCGAGATTCGTTTATTGACATCACAAAACATTCATAATGACCGAATAATTGCTAAATCATGGGTGTGCCAGACGCGACACGCAGCACACGAAATCGTGAACGTTCAGTATGCTTCCGTTCAAGTTTGTTTATTACCGCGTCACTTCCTTTGGAGAAGCGCTTATTCAGACAATAATCGCGTACACGTGTATCCTTCATGTTCATCTATTAAATCGCATGAGGAAACTAATCGTTTGAATTTATAAACTGGAGATTTACAGTATTGAATCACGGGAGGAAAACGGTACTCCATACGCAATATGTGAATCATGATACCAGGGAACGGTTGGTGCCTTCTACAAGAGTTTTCTTTCCTGCCACACTTTCTATGGAGAAGCGCTGAGTTTGCAGAGAACATTCGAGCGTACATGTGTGCGCTTATATTAGGTCCATCCATTGAAGGGGATGGCGTAGTGAGACGCAGAGCTGTGAGCGGATGTGAGAGGCACTGCTTATATTAGGTCCATCCATTGAAGGGGACGGCGCAGTGAGACGCAGAGCTGTGAGCGGATGTGAGAGGCATCGGATAGCGCCATGCGCTGCCGCTGACTGTGAGGGAGGAGAGGTGAGGAGCTTTGCAGTGGGTGTTGCAGGACTGACTGCCTGAGCCCCGACTACAGAAGACAGCTCGTCGACCCATGGAGAAACGGAAGCTGGCGTGCACAGGAGAGGGCTGTGGCCTAACTGAGGAGCACTGTGGCTCGAACTGAGTGTCTGCCTCCTTCTACCTACCACACAGCTGCACACACCTGGTAGGCTCGGTGAGGTCCTCTTACCTTGTGGGCGACCCGCCGACCTTTCTGCTGGATGGCGGGGTCTGGAGTTGGGCGTGGGGCTGTTTCTCCGTACATCGCCTGGGCTGCTTGGATGTGGAGTGGCCACAAGGTGTTGCTGGCGCCCGTGGCCTGGGAGCGCCACATGGCGGACATCAGAGTGGAGGAGCCCCCACCCCCTCACCGAGGGCCCAGGGCTTGTAAAATGTGCCGCCGAGGATCGGGCAGATTCTGCGGCTGCGCATGACACGCTTTTTGTTGTGGGCCAATTGACCGGCAGAGCTGCGGATTGAGAAACCGAAGTCATGTGATCAAATGTACTGGCACTTCTGGCCTCTGGTGGGAATCCCTGGGAATGATCGACTAGTGTAGGCTTAGATCTCGCTCCCCTGCTTCTGACATACAGTAACACACCTCCCTCCATGGATGTGGTTTGACTTTGTCCCACCAGCTGCTCTGTGTGGTGTGTAGGGTGCTAGACACCATTGATTTTGACGGGTCTGGCAGCGTTGCATTCCCGTCATGCGCAGTGGTATTTCTTGTCTGGCTGTTGCAATACATTGTCACCTGTGTGGCTCAGAAACATGTGCTCAGTGTTGACGCACAATTGCTTAGTGCAGAGTGGCAATCTCGCCAGACATGGCTGGCCTCTGGCTTCACTGCCCACCTTACTTGTGTGAAAACGAATACAAACTCACGGAGGCTAGTGCATAACGGGGGTCACAGGATTGGGTTGCACACACGGCGCTGGATCTAGAACTTCCTCATGCTCTTCTTCCATAACGGAATTAGAACAATTAGACTCCCATGATCAGCACCCTTCCCCCAGGGACAGATTTGATGCTGTACTGGATGTTCTCGTGTCTCACTGGTATCTAAAATTGACAGTGTAGCAGCAGACCTCAAACTGCTCCATGCCGACCACAGGAAGCTGTCTGACCGAGTGGCAGTCACAGAGCAAACTTTGTCCGTGATACAGCCTGCAACTGAGTTGGTGGAAAAACAGCTGCAGGACTATGAGGCCAGGATTCAACATCTGGAGGACAGGGTGGAGAATCCAGAGGGGCGCTCAAGGTGCAACAACGTTTGCCTAATTAGCCTACTGGAGGGGGCTGAGGGCCAGCATGCAGTGGCATTCTTGGAGCGGTGGCTCAGAGAGCTGCTACCGGCTTCCTCCCTGTCATCATATTTCATTGTTGAAAGGGTGCACCTCATTCCTTCAAGGAAACCTGCGCCTGGCTCGGGACCTCGTCCGTTCATTTTCAAGGACCTGCACTTCCGTGACAGGGACTCAATACCACATGAAACGCGGAAGTTGCAAGAGATCAGACTGGAGAATGGGTCTGTGATGTTATTCCCGGATATACTCCTTAGGGGTTCCTTCTTAACAGTGAAGCAGCAACTCCGACAGCTAGATATCCAATACTCCTTACTGTTTCCTGCAAGGTTTCGTGTGGTGGCTAATGGCAAGGCAAGGTTCTTCAATACGCCACAGGACACATGGGACTGGCTAGAGGCCTCCGGACAGTTTGCAGGTCCTCGACCGAGTGGCAGGGGAGAAGAGCGGAACACTGTGGGAGGTGCACCTGGATCATGCTGGCGGCAGTAAACAAGACATCCACCTAAGCTGACTGCTGGAGCAAATCATCAGGGAGCGGCAGCAGGCTGTTCAGGAGACAGAACGGATACCCGATACTCGTAACAGCTCTGAAAAAGATGTGGCATCACCTCGATTGTCCGGAGATTAGGAATCCTCAGTGGTTTGTCCTTCAGACAATAACTCGAAGATTCTACTGGATATTACACCGCAGATGTAAGATGCTATTATTTGATGTGTAGCCTATTTCTAACTACGATCTGCTCTTCCTTGTCCTTCTGATTTCCTATTTACATGCCTCCTGGAACTGGCATGTTGTTAGTGTGTTGAGCTGGGTGAGTTCTGTGGGGAGCGATTGAGTACCTACCCGGCCGCCTGAATGGTGGGGATCAGTGGGAGCTTATTTCTTTTTAATTCACGTCTAAACTGTCCCCAGTGGCTTCACATTTACTTGTAATGTTGAGGGGTGTTACCTTCAAGTGCTCAGTGAGGTTACATGCCCTGGCTTTTACCCACATATCTTGGGGTTTCATTTTGTTTAACAAAGTTTGAGTCTTGGTTTGGGCAGCCCTTTCCTTTTGCAAAGTTCGCTCTTTTGGCATTGCTAAACTGCCAGTTGGCACTCAGTTTTAAGGTCAGGTTGTTTAGGTTCTGCTATATGTGCTCCTTGCTGACTCTTGCTGTCGCTTTCCAACACAGTCATATTTATGCCTTTGGCCTCTGGTGTCTCACATTTTACCACACAGACATAACATGACAAGTCAACGTATTATCACCTGGAATGTTTGGGGCCTGCGCAACCCCTGCCACTGATTTGAAGTGTACTCATACTTTAAATCGCTTTCCTACAAGACTCACACCTAACATACTTAGAAGCATCCAAACTGCAACGTAGATGGAGGGGGGCAAGTATTGCCACAATTGTTTCTTCATATGCTCATGGCGTGTTAACTTGGATCCGCGCGGCCACTCGTTTCTTGGCAGAAGAGGTGGTGACAGATACTGAGGTCAGGTATGTCTTCCTCAGGGGAAGACTTGATGGTCGTCACTTCCTATTAGGTAACATCTATGCCCCCATTGCTGAGCATAGCACCTTCATGCGGTCACTATCATAGGTGCTTTCCAGGTGGTGTGACCTGCCATGGCTGATAGGTGGGGACTTTAATAGTGTCTTGGACATGGACCTAGATAATTCCTTCTCCACACTGCGCTGCATAGAGGCCTCTGCTAATGCCTCGACACTGAGGGATTGGACGCAGCAGTGGGGATTGGTGGACAAAAGGACACATCACAACCTCAAGACGTTAGTATATTTCATTTACTCGTACAGCATGCACTACATATCTGCTTAGATAGGTTTTTAAGCACATCCCACCTGCTGCCCTCCATCACAAATACTGATAACTTGGGCCACACACACTCAGATCACAATCTGCAATACATAACAATTGCTTGGAACATGCGACCCCCCTCCCCCGGTTCCCACCTGGCATCTACAGACTGCTATATTGGAGGACCCCCCTTTCCGGAGTCCCTTATTACTGCCATTACAGAATATTTTGAACACAACACAGGTACGGCTACATCAGCCTTGATGGAATGGGATGCACTAAAGGTATCACTGTTGAGACGCTGCCTGGGTCTGGGATGTGGTATGCGGAAAATCCATCACTGCACTGCATTCGTACTGCACTGGACATTTTAGGGGACTCCATCCCCCAGCATCCTAAGCACCAGGAGGTGACGACGCGTTGTTTTGCGCCAGGAGGCGCATAAAAGCTGCTCCGGGCTCCCGCCGTTCGGGAGCCCATCACCGCACCTCATTTGCACTGCACTGGGCACTTTAGGGGACTCCATCCCCCAGCAACCTAAGTGCCAGGAGGCGCCGTCGCGTTGTTTTGCGTCAGGAGGCACATAAAAGCTACTCCAGGCTCCCGCACGCGGGACACGCCCAGGAGCAGCCCGGGCCAAGGGCGGGCCTGTCTGTGCCCATCAGAGCCAGAAAGAGGCGGGCAGGGAAACCCCCTTTGGCTGTTCTGGGTGCTGTTGTAAGCCATTTCGTGCCCAACTCAAGCTCTTCTCGGCCTGGATTGTTTTTTGTTTGGAAGGTACTGAAGCCGGCTTCGGCCCTTGTTTTTATTGACTCTTTACTGACTGTGATAGTGACTATGTGCTTTTATATACCCCAGTGACAGGTTTAAACTGACATTGGGACACAATAGCTCATTTTTGGGGCATTTAAGCGGGTGGCAGGGTGTTATTTTTAAACAGCTCCAGGGATGGTAATGTACCGGTCTGTGGGGCAGCCCACCTCCTGTAATGTTACTCTGGGCGTATTCCTCGTTCATTTTGCGCTTGACTGCCCTGCGCAGATCGTACCACCTGGCTTGACATTCATTCAAGAGGTTTGGATGGGAGTCCTGCGTAGAGTGCAGTGCAGTGGCGTAGTCCAGTCAGCTGCTGACGAGGGCCTGTGTCACTGTTCTACTTGTTTAAGTCGGGATCCACCAGTAGATCCGGCGGAGCGTGCGTAGGGTGTCGTAGCAGGAGGAGGAGATGCCGTTGACCTGCTTGGACATGGAGAGGGAGGATGCGAGGATCAATCCTAGGTTGCGTGCGTGTTTGGTGGGTGTCTGTGATGTCCCCAGAGCGATCGCCACCAGGAGTCGTCCCAGGGTGAGGGTGTGGGTCCCAGGATGAGGACCTCCGTCTTGTCCGAGTTCAGTTTCAGATGGCCGCTCCGCTTCCAGTCGGCGATGGCCCTCTCAGACCCTCGTGGATGTTTGTCTTGGCGGTGTGAGGGTCCTTGGTGAGGGAGAGGATGAGCTGGGTGTCGTCGGCGTAGGAGGTGTCTTTGAGGTTGTGGTGGCGGGCCACTTGTGTGAGGGGGGCCATGTGGATGTTGAACACCGTCGGCCTGAGTGATGATCACTCACCCCTTACACAAGCACACACCCCCAGGGCAGCCAATGGAGTCACACACTCTCACAATGGACATGTGACACAACAAGATCAAGCCACAGCCAAAAAAGCATCCAAGGCCAAATGCGACATGTCAAAGACCCTGGATAACATTTCAATCAGTCCCCTGCAACATACCCATCCACAAGTGAACATTGATGTGAATGCTAGGCACATACAACTACCTTGAGGAACTGTGGCAACCAGAACATGTATGAAACATGGATGTCGCATGAAACAGCATTAACATTGTCTCTCTCACACACACAGGGCAACGTCATGGATCTCCCCCCAACACTGGGGGGAACAATCACAGGCCCGGGCTCGGCATCAAGATGATCCCACCGGCGGCGACGACTCTCAGCACTCTGTGGATGACCCCCAACCAACATGGACCCTCTGGTGCCCAAGCCCCTGCAGCACCTGGGTCAGGTACATCTGTGACAACTACCACCCCCATTCTTGTCACATCCCAGGAGACACCCAGGAGCCCTGCCCGCACAGAACAACTGAGCCAGTCTGACCTGGAGGGACAAGGTTCTCCGGCCACCCAGGAGGAGGCATACAACACCGACACTGCCATCCCTCAGGGGTCCCGTAGACCCGATGTGCCCACAATGGCAGGCCAGGCTCGTGTGGGCAGGGGTGGTGGGAGTGGAGGCAGGCGGAGGCGCGAACCTGACCAGGCAGCTGAGGGAACCGGTATGTCACACATACGCCACATCTTGGAGACATACCGGCGTGACACCAAGGGCATCAGCCAGGTAGTGGGGACCCTCAATGAGATTAAGAACCAGCAGGCCGAGCAACACGCCAGTCAACAACAACACCAAGGACGGATGGAGGCAAGACTGGCTAAGCTCCTGGCGGTGCAAACAGACATAAGCCGCTCACTCCGTCGGATCGCCGACAACATGGGCAACCCTCCCTGTGCCACTAGGCGAAGACCAGCACCAGCCACAGGGAGGGAGGAGGAGGAGGGTTCGTCCGACGGAGCGTCCCAAGCATCGTCAAGGCCTGCATCTGAGGGTCCCGCAAGGAAGGTGGGTCGTCCATGGAAAAGACCGTGAGAGGCAGCGGACCATCCACATCTCCCAGGTCACCTGGACTGGCACCTGGCCCTCATGCGCAACAGCAGCACCTCATCCAATGACATTCTCTGCCACATGGACTTGCTGGTCACAGTCTGACCAATGATGACCAACACTGTGGTCTGGACTCTGATGACTCCAACAGACAAGGATGCCATCTCCCCCCGTGAATTTTGGATTCCATGCACACTGTATAGCACCTATTTGTCCACACTAAACAGGCCCCCCACCGAGAATAAATCGTAATTTCTACAATTACATGTTGCATTCATTTTGCATGAGTACACAACCTACATGTGGGGAAATGTCAAACTAATGCATGAGTGTTGAATTAACTGCAGCCATCCATACCCTGGAATCTGAGTCTGGGACAGGACACACATGGGTCACAATGTATCATACTATACAGACATGGAGCACAATGCTCAGCCGTGATGGCCTCAAGCTGCTGAGGAGGGGCATGCATTACTGTGCGGACAGACCAATTGGGAAGAGTACCCTGAAGGCGTAGAGGTCATGGCTCATGTGGATGTTGCCGGGGAGGGAGTAACAGGTATGTCTTGCCAGGTGTGAGAACTATGTCCTGCATGCTGGAGTACGGTGGATGTGAAGAATGGTGGCCAGGGCAAGGTTGGATGCACAGAGGTGGCACTACAGGGTCTCGGATGACAGACGGCCAAGGTTGGTTTGGGGTCTGGGGTTGTGGCCTGCCTCCTGAGTGTGGGTGAGGAGTCTGAAGGTCATCCTGCAGCACACAGTGATCCATTGCAGCTATCATTGGTGGACGGTGATGTGGCTGGGGCACGGGATGTTGAAGCTGAGGTGTGCACATGCAGCCTGGATGTGGACAAGTTTCCCGGGAGTTAGGATGTACTTGCTCCGTAGAGAGCGGGGCAGTAGTTGACACGGCTGGTGTTGTGGGCCAGGGGCATGGTCTGTCTTTCCCTGGAGTGGATCTATCTGTGGATCATGTTGCACCCTGAGGTACACATGCTGGTGATTAGCATGGCAAATGTGAGTGACAAATCCATGATGCACACCATCTTGTGGGCACTGGGTGCATGTGCAGGGCTCTTGCGGGTGGGACACAAGCAGTTGACCCACCTGTAATGGGACAATCCTCAGATGATTACCTTAGTCCTGTACAAGTCCAGCCTCAGGTGGCTGATGTTCAGCCATTCATCAATGGATCTCATGCCTTCTTGAATGTTGGAACTGGCAATGGCTGCGTCTTTGGTGAGGGTGAGGAGCACCTGGCTGTCAATGGCATACGAGCTGATGATGAGGTGCTGTGCGCATGTGATGCCAGTGAGGGGGACCTGGACACATTGAAGATTGACACGCTGAGAGATGATACCTGGGCCATATGTCATATGATGCCACTATACTACATGCTGAAGGCTTGAGTCCCACTCCCATGGCCTTGCTGGTGTACGGAGCCGGTGGGGAGTAGGAGGGACATGACCGGGTTGGTGTGACAGGGCCTGGAAGGTGGGGCAGCGCTGTGTAGGCAGTTGGAGTTGCACACTCATCATACAAAGGTGTCGTGTGTGTGCCTAGGGTATGCCTGAGAGCAGGCGGCAGCTCCTTGGATGGACATTGCTTGGAGGGTGGCTGCAACATCAGACTGTAGTGTGATGTGGGTCATGTAAGGACATGAGGGTCGTGCAATGTGCACGTTGCATGCGCTGACGGTCCAGCCTATGGCACCGCGTGGGCGCAACAGTGGCACAGACAAGCTGATCCCATCCAAATGAATGGGTGGAGGGAGGAAGGGAGGAGCATCTTTGAGGTGTGTGTGTTGCCGAATCTGTAAACTTTGTGTGCCCTTGCTGCAGGGGCCGCAGCAGCAGGCGGCATGTCCTGGAAACTATGCCACTAGTTGCACACAAAGACAAGGATGTCAGAAAGGACTACTGCAACAGGCGTATGTAAAGGAAAGAGTGTTCGGTTTCCCATGGCACACCCAGAGACAATGGATGCACAATCACCAAAGATGACTGACACCGGATCATGAAACTGAAGGACGAGCTGCGCACAGTATACACACCCTCAGCAGGTATGGACGGCCCGTTGTGGTCACCAACATGCCCAAATACATACACAACCATGGACATCATGCACAATAGAGATTCAAATCCCTGAAGAACTGCATGCATATTGCTAAACTTTTGAAGATTGCATTAATCGCTTAGCATGAGCTGAAAGCCATTTTGTACTTGGCAGCCATTTTAGTTAGCTATGTGCTGTACATTTGCTGTTTCCCTCTCCCAGAGTCTTGCACATGCGCAGATGTGCTTAGCTAGTAGAGTGCACCTGTTCCTAGTATAGAACTGTCAGGCTGTTCTAACTGATGTCAGCAACTTATTACTCCTCCTACTTGTTGACTGTGCAGTTTCTGTATGACCATCTATGTGCATAACTCTTCTCATGTGTACTTGTACCGCCTTTTTCAGCCCCTGTGTGGGTATAAAAGGACCATGCTTCTTCTGTTTAGTGTGCTACTTCACTCAACACCGAAGGGTGCTGTGTGAATGTAGTTCCACCTCATGAGGTTTATTAAACTTTGTATTTTCTATTCCAGTTTCTGTGCCAACTTCTTCCTATTGGTCTGAGGACTCTGTGCAGAGAAGGGCAAACCCCTTGCACTGGTAGGCCTAGCTGAGGTCACCATCAACAAACTACACATTGACTCATATGCACAATCTTTGACAACTATGCCAGAGATACCGCATGCAAAGTGGCAAGAGACCTGCATTGACAGAGATGAGGCACCTTGGAGGTTGAGGAACACCTTTATTACTCATGTTCACACCTAGGGAAAAGCATCAATATGAACAGACTCACAGGTCATCTGGCTGAACATGTGGGACCTACACTGGACACCCCCTTCACAAGACAGATGCTGTAAATCCATTGAACTGGCACACAAGTGAAGGGGGTGAGCCAAACACCCCCTGCTGCACACGGAGGGGCTGCAATTCCCCATTTATCCTCTCATGGGGATGTCCCACACTATGTCCACCCGTAGCATCCCGTATGTTTCAGAGGGAAGTTGTACACACATTGATGCCTTCATCAGAATCCACAGTCCCATCACAGATGACTGTTACGAAGGGTGACTATCAATACATGGGAGTCATGCAACATGTCATGTGCCGCATGGTGAGTCAACATGTATGTATAGTAACACAACATGCACAGGAGCAGTGCCCATACACTCCAAACACCTACCAACACCAAAATGCCGTGCAGCAATCCTTAACCAAAAAGACTTTTCACCATGTCCGTGCATGGGACGCTGATTCTGCACACGTTGCAATACTCATGAGGAATAGCGGGAGGCCAATGATGACACGAGCAGACAGCATGCGTAACGACCTGGGGATGACAGACACACAAGAAGTCAGGGCAAAGATTGTCATCTGCATGCATGGTCATTTAGTCTACAGGAATAAGTGTGTCACCATGCTATATTAAAATTGAGTGTCTAAGCTAAAATGTGTGGAAGGACATCATCACTCGAGTGACACATCTGAACACACATCCAAGTCCCTTAATACAGTCAGCTGGACACACACATTGCAACACATGCCACACAAGGTTCCAGGCGTGCACACTCAGACCCATGGACTCACCATTATGAGAAGAAGTTGCGTATGAGCTGACTCCGGATGTCGTCGTCCTCCTCCTCCTCCTCCTCCTACTCACTTGCCTCGTGACCAAGCCCTTCATCCTCCACGGGTGGATGTTCCTGCTCATCCGGATCCAGGATGAGTGGCACAGCCTTCTCCACTGCCATGTTGTGCAGCATGCAGCACACGGGGAAGATCTTGCAGGCCTTCACCGGTGCATATGGGAGGGACCCACCTGTCTTGTGAAGGCACCGGAATCTGCTCTTCAGGAGGCCAAACGTCCTCTCGATCACTCGCCTGTGCGTTGTTGTAACAGTGATCTGCAGCTGTTCTGGGGTTGCGGAGAGGCGTCATCAGCCATGGCATCTTGGGATAGCCAGAGTCCCCTACATGGAAACATCATGTAAAGAAGCGGGTCAGGAGATGCCGTAAGATACAAAAATAGCGCTAAACAAAGGACAATCAGAGTATACCCACCAACAAGACGTGCTCGTTCGTTGTGCAGCCGCAGCATCATTTCTGGCACCCTGCTACGCCTCATGATGGAGGCATCGTGTGCTGGCCCAGGAAAACGTGCACAGACATGGGAAATCAGCATGTTAGCAAGACACACCACAAGGGCATTTATAGTGTGGTAATGTTTACGGTTGCGATAGGCGACCTCCTGTGCCTGTGGTGGTACCAAAGCCACATGTGTCTCATCAATAGACCCAATTACATGGGGCATCCCTCCCAGGGCATAGAACTCACCCTTGACACCTGTCAACTGCTCATGAGTTGGAAAATGGATGAATTCATCCAGGTGCTCCAACATGGCTTCTAAAAAATCATGCAGGACACGGCTGAACATGGTCTGTGACATGCCACCCACATCAGCTATGGTGAATTGAAACGTACTGGTGGCAAAAAAATGTAGGGCTGCCATCACCTTCATCTTGGGGGTCAGCGCAGCAGGATACCTGTGTCGCGGTTGGAGGTGTTGTTCAAGCTTTGCGGTCAAGTTCTCAATCAACTGTTGCGAGAAGCGGTAACATCTTATGCAGTCACGTTCCCTCATGGCACCCAAGTCTGGCATTTTTTCGGGGGAGAGGGGGTGCCCTGCAGAAAATTGGAAGGAATAACGAAGAGTGAGTTCATAACAACATCAATGTCAATGAACTGAGCACATGCTGAACTGCTACTACACATCTGCTAAATACAGAGTCTGGTCTGTGCAATACATCCAGGACACGAATGCCAGCCAGGTGATACTCCTACAGCAAGCCAGCTACACCCGTTGATAGTCAAGTTCTACATGACATGCCCCGAAACTAGCTGTGGGCCAGTGTAAGTGAACAGCCAGAGACATCACAGGAGTGACATACATCCACATATCTGCATTTGAAGGATGTCATCTCATTCAGACAGCTGGCGGCAAGCTAGACGCACAGGTCACATGTCATTGAAAATGTACAGATCACACACATAGCGATGAAGGGGTACACGTGAAAAACGAAACACAGACATGGATACGGCGCAGATATGTCCTCATGTCAAAAAATAATCTTTGAAGCATACAGACACACGTAACGTGTGAATCCACATGTGGCATGGTGTGCGTAAATGTGTGCCATGCCCATCTACACACAGACACATGTTGGATGCAGCAACAGCAGATGCAGTTGACGGAACACCAACAGCAAGCTCATGGGAACACATGACACACACAGGACATAGTCACATCGGGTCACGCTGGTACTTAGATGTCAGGTGTTAGTGTCCCTGTCCCTGGCATCAGGGGACATTTGCGGGTGTTGGTGACTGTGCCATACCAGTGATGCAGTGCTTGACACGTTTGTACTACATGCACACATGTGAAAGTGGAAAGGGGAAGTGTGCCACATACTGCCCCATCACACATGACATCTGTTCACAGGTCATCACACATCTATTGTGCTAAAACATGAGGAGACATGTGCCATATCACTGCCTGACACACCTAGGCCCTGCACATGAAGGACTGCAATGACAATGGCTTTATGTACAGCCGTGCACAAGTCTGACACCTCCATTCCATTTGTGTGCGCCTCTTATCACCAGTGTAAGCTGTGAAACACACACTGGTCGTACACGTACGTGTACACACTGGTCGTACACGTACGTGTACACACTGGTCGTACACATACGTGTCAAACGCACTGTGCAACTGGTGCCGTAGGGGTACGTGTGAAACTGGGAACAACCTTTACAACGCAACTTTTACAACGCACTACCATTACAACGCATTTTTTACAACGCATAATCCATTACAACGCATGATATTACAACGCAGGATACTACAACGCATTTTTAAAAACTACCTTTACAACGCATTCCATTACAACGCATACTACCATTACAACGCATACCATTACAACGCATAATATTACATTATACTTTCCAACACTTACACTACTGATGCACCCCCTGGAGTTAGAATAGTAATTTTTACCCCTATACTATCCAACACTTACACTACTGATGCACCCCCTGGAGTTAGAATAGTAATTTTTACCCCTATACTATCCAACACTTACACTACTGATGCACCCCCTGGAGTTAGAATAGTAATTTTTACCCCTATACTATCCAACACTTACCCTACTGATGCACCCCCTGGAGTTAGAATAGTAATTTTTACCCCTATACTATCCAACACTTACCCTACTGATGCACCCCCTGGAGTTAGAATAGTAATTTTTACCCCTATACTATCCAACACTTACCCTACTGATGCACCCCCTGGAGTTAGAATAGTAATTTTTACCCCTATACTATCCAACACTTACCCTACTGATGCACCCCCTGGAGTTAGAATAGTTATTTTTACCCCTATACTATCCAACACTTACCCTACTGATGCACCCCCTGGAGTTAGAATAGTAATTTTTACCCCTATACTATCCAACACTTACCCTACTGATGCACCCCCTGGAGTTAGAATAGTAATTTTTACCCCTATACTATCCAACACTTTCCCTACTGTTGCACCCCCTGGAGTTAGAATAGTAATTTTTACCCCTACACTATCCAACACTTACCCTACTGTTGCACCCCCTGGAGTTAGAATAGTAATTTTTACCCCTACACTATCCAACACTTACCCTACTGTTGCACCCCCTGGAGTTAGAATAGTAATTTTTACCCCTACACTATCCAACACTTACCCTACTGTTGCACCCCCTGGAGTTAGAATAGTAATTTTTACCCCTACACTATCCAACACTTACCCTACTGTTGCACCCCCTGGAGTTAGAATAGTAATTTTTACCCCTATACTATCTAATACTTACCTTAAATGTAATTTAATATTATGCGTTGTAATGGTATGCGTTGTAAAGGTAGTATGCGTTGTAATGGTAGTGCGTTGTAAAGGTATTTTTTAAAAATGCGTTGTAGTGTCATGCGTTGTAATGTCATGCGTTGTAATGGATTATGCGTTGTAAAAAATGCGTTGTAAGTGCATGCGTTGTAATAGTGTGCGTTGTAACGTCATACATCCGTGTGAAACGCACCGTACCTGTGTGTGGATTGCTAAATTACATAGGAACGCATGAGGGACAAGTATTAGGGCCTAAATGCATGCTGGTTGTCATGGATACCGATTTTCAAGTTCAAATTTTCCATCATGTGGCCTGTAAAAGGCAGTTGGCAACTAAATACAATGTTGCAAAGTGGCTGTTGACTTCACATTATGCTCAAATTTTGAACCATGCAAAGGAACTCACTGGTGTATGTTTAAAGGGATTGGAGGAAACGTAGGATTCAAATGAGTCTGACCAATCACTCTGTACTCCTGTACATGAAACAGCCCAGCAAGGCAGATATAAGTCAGCCGGAACCCATGAGAGGGCACTTGCCTGCACTACCTTTCACTCGACACCACTGCTGCTGCCTGTGCTTCCTCTGGCACCATGTCAAGGTCTGTGCAGAGGGCCCAGCCATTCACCCAGGAGGAGAATGAGGCATTGCTGGATGTCATCCTCCCACAGTACACCAGCCTGTATGGGAGACCAGGGGAGCAGGTGAGTGCTGACTCCACTACCTTTGACTGTGCACCTTTTTTGTAACTGTCACTTCTGACATTGTGTCCAGGTGTGACAGACATGCAATGTTGTTTAGAGTGGTTCCCAGGGGGGGGGGGGGAATGGCTTATGTCTCCCATGCAGAGCATGATGTAGTTCCTGTGTGCACCCCTCACTTGCATTGTGCTTACTGTGATAGTGCATGGCACAATCAGCCTGCCCAATCCTTTGGGCCATTTTTGTTCTATAGTCCAGAGGTGATTCTGTGCCCCCCCCCGGTGTGACAGGTGACTGTACCCACAGATGTGTGTGAGTTGAGTGGAGCTGTGGTGAGAGTGTCCAAATGATGTGTACGCCCCCTGGATATTGATGTGTGTGAATGGTCCTTGTCATTTGGGTGAGTGTCTATGTGGACTGTTGCACCACAGCTGCATGGAGGAGGCAACAGCTCCACCCATCTGATGTGAGAAGTAAGCCGTGCGGAGTGTCTGACTTGCTGAGCTAGCACCACACCTGTGACACTCCACAGGCAAGTGGCACATGTGCAGAGTGAGGTTTGTATCCGCTGTTGCCAATGGCAGGTGATTGAGCTGTGCCTGTGTGTGTCTGTGTACTCTGCTGAGGTTGCGTCAGTGGCCTGGGGCATGTGACTGCTTGGAGGTGCTGTCCATCAGCCTGGTGTTGCATGTGATACACAGCGTGTGCCATGATCAGGGAGTGTGTTGCACCCCTCATGCCACCTGTGTACTTTCAATGCCATGTAGTGCATTGGGCCTTCCACAGAGGCAAATGTCCCTATGACAAAGGTGCTATTTGTTGCCAGCATACTATGCCCTGTTCAACATATCAAAGATGTTCAAATGTGTGTCTCTGTGACATGGAGCAGGTGTAGTGATGTTGTCTCACTTTGTCATCCTCACAGGTAACTGCCTACGCCAAGGGGAAGATATGGAAGCGGGCCGTCAGGGCCGTGAGATCGGTGGAGGGTCGCAGTCGGCGCCGAGCCCAAGTGAGGAAACGCTGGCAGGACATCCGGTGCTGGACCCGAAGGATCGCCCGGTGCCAGCTGAAGGACTCACCTCCACGCAAGCACGGCGGGCGCTGACACCTGACCCACCAGATGAAGCATGTCCTGGTGGTGGTCTTCCCTGACTTGGATAGGCGGTTACAGGAGTTGCAGCAGCAGGAAGGGGGTAGGTACATGTGTGTTTGTTGTGTGTCACCAGCTTTTGGAAGTGCTCATTCGCCTGGATACACTGCGAGGGTTAATTTGTGCAGTGCCTATCCTGTTCCCCAATGTCAAACGGTGCTGTTCTTCCTCCCTTCCCCTCCTTGACATGTGTTCCCTGGTCTGTGTGTAATAACTATTGCACATGGTCATCTAGGATGCCAGTTAATCCAAGTGCACATTGTTTTCTGCATCATGGGGGGGGGGGGGGGTGAGACATGTGTTGTTATGCAAAAGTTGGTCGCACACTGCTCGTCACACCAGCAAGTTGCCCCAAAGGACTGTGGTAAATGTAGTGGCGACGGCGGGTACGCCTATGCCACGATGTGTAAAAAGAACAGTATGTGTTGCGTTAGCCATCCCTGGACACGTGTTTCAAGGTAGTTGCCTCTCGTCAGCAGGGAGCAGGTCAGTGTAAAGGGGTGCCGTGTGGACTGCCAAAATGTAATTAAAACAGGTCAAGTACCTCTCATGGCGCGCAGGTGCAGATCCAAGGCTCGTCAGCCCGTTGGCTCAAGGGAGCCGTAATAAATTATGCAAAAGTTGGTCGCACACTGCTCGTCACACCAGCAAGTTGCCCCAAAGGACTGTGGTAAATGTAGTGGCGACGGCGGGTACGCCTATGCCACGATGTGTAAAAAGAACAGTATGTGTTGCGTTAGCCATCCCTGGACACGTGTTTCAAGGTAGTTGCCTCTCGTCAGCAGGGAGCAGGTCAGTGTAAAGGGGTGCCGTGTGGACTGCCAAAATGTAATTAAAACAGGTCAAGTACCTCTCATGGCGCGCAGGTGCAGATCCAAGGCTCGTCAGCCCGTTGGCTCAAGGGAGCCGTAATAAATTATGCAAAAGTTGGTCGCACACTGCTCGTCACACCAGCAAGTTGCCCCAAAGGACTGTGGTAAATGTAGTGGCGACGGCGGGTACGCCTATGTCACGATGTGTAAAAAGAACAGTATGTGTTGCGTTAGCCATCCCTGGACACGTGTTTCAAGGTAGTTGCCTCTCGTCAGCAGGGAGCAGGTCAGTGTAAAGGGGTGCCGTGTGGACTGCCAAAATGTAATTAAAACAGGTCAAGTACCTCTCATGGCGCGCAGGTGCAGATCCAAGGCTCGTCAGCCCGTTGGCTCAAGGGAGCCGTAATAAATTATGCAAAAGTTGGTCGCACACTGCTCGTCACACCAGCAAGTTGCCCCAAAGGACTGTGGTAAATGTAGTGGCGACGGCGGGTACGCCTATGCCACGATGTGTAAAAAGAACAGTATGTGTTGCGTTAGCCATCCCTGGACACGTGTTTCAAGGTAGTTGCCTCTCGTCAGCAGGGAGCAGGTCAGTGTAAACGGGTGCCGTGTGGACTGCCAAAATGTAATTAAAACAGGTCAAGTACCTCTCATGGCGCGCAGGTGCAGATCCAAGGCTCATCAGCCCGTTGGCTCAAGGGAGCCGTAATAAATTATGCAAAAGTTGGTCGCACACTGCTCGTCACACCAGCAAGTTGCCCCAAAGGACTGTGGTAAATGTAGTGGCGACGGCGGGTACGCCTATGCCACGATGTGTAAAACGAACAGTATGTGTTGCGTTAGCCATCCCTGGACACGTGTTTCAAGGTAGTTGCCTCTCGTCAGCAGGGAGCAGGTCAGTGTAAAGGGGTGCCGTGTGGACTGCCAAAATGTAATTAAAACAGGTCAAGTACCTCTCATGGCGCGCAGGTGCAGATCCAAGGCTCGTCAGCCCGTTGGCTCAAGGGAGCCGTAATAAATTATGCAAAAGTTGGTCGCACACTGCTCGTCACACCAGCAAGTTGCCCCAAAGGACTGTGGTAAATGTAGTGGCGACGGCGGGTACGCCTATGCCACGATGTGTAAAAAGAACAGTATGTGTTGCGTTAGCCATCCCTGGACACGTGTTTCAAGGTAGTTGCCTCTCGTCAGCAGGGAGCAGGTCAGTGTAAAGGGGTGCCGTGTGGACTGCCAAAATGTAATTAAAACAGGTCAAGTACCTCTCATGGCGCGCAGGTGCAGATCCAAGGCTCGTCAGCCCGTTGGCTCAAGGGAGCCGTAATAAATTATGCAAAAGTTGGTCGCACACTGCTCGTCACACCAGCAAGTTGCCCCAAAGGACTGTGGTAAATGTAGTGGCGACGGCGGGTACGCCTATGCCACGATGTGTAAAAAGAACAGTATGTGTTGCGTTAGCCATCCCTGGACACGTGTTTCAAGGTAGTTGCCTCTCGTCAGCAGGGAGCAGGTCAGTGTAAACGGGTGCCGTGTGGACTGCCAAAATGTAATTAAAACAGGTCAAGTACCTCTCATGGCGCGCAGGTGCAGATCCAAGGCTCATCAGCCCGTTGGCTCAAGGGAGCCGTAATAAATTATGCAAAAGTTGGTCGCACACTGCTCGTCACACCAGCAAGTTGCCCCAAAGGACTGTGGTAAATGTAGTGGCGACGGCGGGTACGCCTATGCCACGATGTGTAAAAAGAACAGTATGTGTTGCGTTAGCCATCCCTGGACACGTGTTTCAAGGTAGTTGCCTCGCGTCAGCAGGGAGCAGGTCAGTGTAAAGGGGTGCCGTGTGGACTGCCAAAATGTAATTAAAACAGGTCAAGTACCTCTCATGGCGCGCAGGTGCAGATCCAAGGCTCGTCAGCCCGTTGGCTCAAGGGAGCCGTAATAAATTATGCAAAAGTTGGTCGCACACTGCTCGTCACTACAGCAAGTTGCCCCAAAGGACTGTGGTAAATGTAGTGGCGACGGCGGGTACGCCTATGCCACGATGTGTAAAAAGAACAGTATGTGTTGCGTTAGCCATCCCTGGACACGTGTTTCAAGGTAGTTGCCTCTCGTCAGCAGGGAGCAGGTCAGTGTAAAGGGGTGCCGTGTGGACTGCCAAAATGTAATTAAAACAGGTCAAGTACCTCTCATGGCGCGCAGGTGCAGATCCAAGGCTCCTCAGCCCGTTGGCTCAAGGGAGCCATAATAAATTATGCAAAAGTTGGTCGCACACTGCTCGTCACACCAGCAAGTTGCCCCAAAGGACTGTGGTAAATGTAGTGGCGACGGCGGGTACGCCTATGCCACGATGTGTAAAAAGAACAGTATGTGTTGCGTTAGCCATCCCTGGACACGTGTTTCAAGGTAGTTGCCTCTCGTCAGCAGAGAGCAGGTCAGTGTAAAGGGGTGCCGTGTGGACTGCCAAAATGTAATTAAAACAGGTCAAGTACCTCTCATGGCGCGCAGGTGCAGATCCAAGGCTCGTCAGCCCGTTGGCTCAAGGGAGCCGTAATAAATTATGCAAAAGTTGGTCGCACACTGCTCGTCACACCAGCAAGTTGCCCCAAAGGACTGTGGTAAATGTAGTGGCGACGGCGGGTACGCCTATGCCACGATGTGTAAAAAGAACAGTATGTGTTGCGTTAGCCATCCCTGGACACGTGTTTCAAGGTAGTTGCCTCTCGTCAGCAGGGAGCAGGTCAGTGTAAAGGGGTGCCGTGTGGACTGCCAAAATGTAATTAAAACAGGTCAAGTACCTCTCATGGCGCGCAGGTGCAGATCCAAGGCTCGTCAGCCCGTTGGCTCAAGGGAGACGTAATAAATTATGCAAAAGTTGGTCGCACACTGCTCGTCACACCAGCAAGTTGCCCCAAAGGACTGTGGTAAATGTAGTGGCGACGGCGGGTACGCCTATGCCACGATGTGTAAAAAGAACAGTATGTGTTGCGTTAGCCATCCCTGGACACGTGTTTCAAGGTAGTTGCCTCTCGTCAGCAGGGAGCAGGTCAGTGTAAAGGGGTGCCGTGTGGACTGCCAAAATGTAATTAAAACAGGTCAAGTACCTCTCATGGCGCGCAGGTGCAGATCCAAGGCTCGTCAGCCCGTTGGCTCAAGGGAGCCGTAATAAATTATGCAAAAGTTGGTCGCACACTGCTCGTCACACCAGCAAGTTGCCCCAAAGGACTGTGGTAAATGTAGTGGCGACGGCGGGTACGCCTATGCCACGATGTGTAAAAAGAACAGTATGTGTTGCGTTAGCCATCCCTGGACACGTGTTTCAAGGTAGTTGCCTCTCGTCAGCAGGGAGCAGGTCAGTGTAAAGGGGTGCCGTGTGGACTGCCAAAATGTAATTAAAACAGGTCAAGTACCTCTCATGGCGCGCAGGTGCAGATCCAAGGCTCGTCAGCCCGTTGGCTCAAGGGAGCCGTAATAAATTATGCAAAAGTTGGTCGCACACTGCTCGTCACACCAGCAAGTTGCCCCAAAGGACTGTGGTAAATGTAGTGGCGACGGCGGGTACGCCTATGCCACGATGTGTAAAAAGAACAGTATGTGTTGCGTTAGCCATCCCTGGACACGTGTTTCAAGGTAGTTGCCTCTCGTCAGCAGGGAGCAGGTCAGTGTAAAGGGGTGCCGTGTGGACTGCCAAAATGTAATTAAAACAGGTCAAGTACCTCTCATGGCGCGCAGGTGCAGATCCAAGGCTCGTCAGCCCGTTGGCTCAAGGGAGCCGTAATAAATTATGCAAAAGTTGGTCGCACACTGCTCGTCACACCAGCAAGTTGCCCCAAAGGACTGTGGTAAATGTAGTGGCGACGGCGGGTACGCCTATGCCACGATGTGTAAAAAGAACAGTATGTGTTGCGTTAGCCATCCCTGGACACGTGTTTCAAGGTAGTTGCCTCTCGTCAGCAGGGAGCAGGTCAGTGTAAAGGGGTGCCGTGTGGACTGCCAAAATGTAATTAAAACAGGTCAAGTACCTCTCATGGCGCGCAGGTGCAGATCCAAGGCTCGTCAGCCCGTTGGCTCAAGGGAGCCGTAATAAATTATGCAAAAGTTGGTCGCACACTGCTCGTCACACCAGTGTTGTTACCTTGCCTCTGCCCTGTCCTGTTCAGTCATTTGGGGGTCCATATTAGTTGGCACTGATGCTGAGTCTCAACATAGGAGTGTGAGTTTTCAAATGAACAGACTTGCAGCATGCATGACCGATGTTGTGGCCTAAGATATGATGTGCATGAGTGGGAGGTATGCATAGTGCCAGGACGGTAGCTCATGTTACAGTCAGATAATTCCAGGACCATGGAGCAGTGTGCCCACTACAGTCCCCTAAGACACCCTTGCCTCGGAATCATGTGTGTCATCCAACACTGTGCCCATTCTCTGTGTGTTCAGCATAGTTTGGCCTCTGTGGCATTGTTCCCTGGCCTCATTTGTATTTATCTAAAGTGTGCTACATGTTCCCATTGTACAGGCTGACCCCATTTTGCTTGTGCATCCTCACACTGGGCAGTGCCTGTGTGTCTATTCACAACTATCTGTTGATGGTTGTCTGTGACAAATATGTGTTGGCAGCCTCACGTGGTGATGTGGAGTACATTTAGGAATTCTAGATGCACATTTTAGTAGACCCAGATTAAGAGGTGTAACTTCTTGATCTGTCTCAATAACATTGTCTCAGGTATGGGGGGGGTTTGTGCGGGCAAGGCCTACATGTCCAAACCTTATGTCTCCTTGCCAGGCCTGACCTGTGTGTGATAACTGTCTGGACTGACACTCAACATGCAGTGACCCAGTCATGTTGTGCAGGGTTTAATGTTTGTGCTTTGCAACATGTGTCGAAATTTAAAATACATGGCTCATGCTCATCCATTTTTGCCACCAGTGTGTGGTCAAGATGCTACGTAGTTTGGTCTGTGTGTGCTGACATCTGTGTGGACCTTCTTGCTTGCCATGAGGGTGTCTCCTCAGTGCAGGTGCTCCTTATTCCGACACATTGCAGGCCCATTAGCTAATGCATTGTCCTGTGTTTGGACATGTGTGCCACTCCACATGACAGGCAGTGGGCCAGATGTTTTGCCAACTGTATCATCATGGTACGGATGACCATGTGACAGGTGGCATGATTCAAGTTGTTAGTCAAGAAGTATTGTACCTTGGCACTCACTACACTTGTCAACATGTCTCAATTTTTCATATGCTTGACTTTGCTAGTTTGTTGTGAAGGACAATAATGTGCCTGCATGACAGATGTCTCCCAGGGAAGTGCAAAAGAAAGTACTTTTACACTTTCCGTGGACACGCTGGCACATTTTAAAGAAAGGCACAGTTCGATTACCACTTGTTTTCTGATGATACATATCCATGTTCACACAGTGTGTTTGCATTTGGGTAAGTCCTTGGTTGTTGCTGATACCAACTTACGAGTGTCAAGTCATCCAGACCAACGTGGTGCCTTGTATATGTACTTACTGATACCCCATTTCTTCTTTACAGTGGCTTATTTGAATTCGGGTGCCAGCTCATACAATGACTGTGTAAATGTAGTTTTGTGTGCACCTCATTGTGTGACTTCTGTCAGAGAGGCAGATGTGTGTTCTGTTCACAAAGTGGCACATTCACACATTCTAAACATGTACATTGTGTAAAGTGTTGTGAGACCCAAAGGATCGCAATGTTTTTGGTTAGGGTTTCCAAAGTACTCACATGTCTCAGAGTGTGGAGACACCTTCAGCATTGAGGTGTGTTATTTGGCCTTGGGTGCACCAATACTGTTTCGTTCACAGTGAACAAGAGGTGGCATGCCTTCATAGTCTTGCTGTGCTCAACTGTCGCCAGACACTAGCTTCTCAGTATAATTCGATATCAAGTTATTTGCTGTTGTGTCATAATCTCTATTGTTTCCAAGTGGCATGGTGGGTCAACCAACTGGGGAGTGCAGGGTTACATATGTGCGGATTATTCTAGATGTTACTCCTGATGCATTTCCTGATATGCACTGTGACATTTTTGTTTGGACTCATGTGTCAGTTGTACACAGGTGACTGATTATTTTCTGTATCTTCACCTTGCCCACAGCATCATCGGAGGACACCGAGGGAGACACCTGCACGGACTTGGAGGAGGGATCCAGCACCGCTGCCACCACTGCTGCCGAGTCTGTGGGAGCAAGTGGCACGGAGGGCGAGGGGAGTCAGGCGGAGGACCTGTCTAGTGACACCACTGACTATGATGCTGACGGGTCTGAGGCTGAACTCCTCGAGGGGGCAGAGGCTGCTACAACACCTGGCAGCAGCACTACATCTGTCACCGCACCCTCCATTCCCATCACCGCCCTCCCAGTTGCTCCGGTCACTTCTGTCCGTGCTAGGCAACACCATGTCTCCTTCGTGCCAGGCACCGCACCCCCTGCCCCTGTCCCCCCTGCTGCCCTCACTGCAGAGTCTGTGGACATTCTGCGGCAGTTGCAGGTTGGCCAGACATCGATGCTGAATGTCCTCCATGGCCACACCAGAATGATGACACAGATGGTGTCGTACATGGAGGGCATGTCATCAGCGATGTCTGACCAACGGATGTTGCTGAGGTCCATGTACTCTTCACTGACAGCAGCAGTGAGTCTCCTGCAGCGCTTCGTCCCCCCCTACCCCTGCACCATCCACACTTCCCACTCCCATGCCTGTCCCAACCACACACAGACATTCCCGAACATGCACCCCACCAGATACAGGCAGCACACCACAACGTAAGGGCAAGCGCACTCCTCCTGGCACGCACACTCAGGGGGATGAAGGCACAACCATTGGGTCTGGGGCACACAGGCATACACGCAGCCACATTCCGAGTCTGCATGCCGCACTACCCAGTCCCTCCAAAGGCACTCCCCTCGGCTCCCCTACCACACAACCTGACAAGGAGGCCTACTTGACTGTGCTGGGCCTCAGCTCCTCTGGCTCTCCAGCCCGCAAACGGGAACGGCACTCCACAGGTAGGGGAGTTGAGTCCCCTTCCCTGTCCACCCCCTCCCCCAGTAGCGCTGCACCCCATCGCTCCGACCCCCCCTCCTTTGAGCCTGTGTTTTCTTTAGGTGCAGGGGATATGCTGGACGACCTGGCAGCAGTGTGCAGCGCCGAGCTGACCTCCACCTTTGGCGCTGCCCCACCCCCTGTGGTGGAGGCGTCCATCCCTGCACCCACCATACCTACCCTTACACCTCCTGTCCCTGCGGTGCCTTGTCATTCCCCACATGATGCCCCCCCCCCCCAGTCGACGAACCTGAGGGTTCTAATGTGCAGGCAAGCCAGGGGAGACGCGTGGCCATGTGTCCCCCCCAAGGACTTCTGATCTGGACTGGCCATGTGCCTTTGTAAATAGTGTCCTTTTATAAATTTTCATTTAATGCTGAATAAAGCATTTTCTTTTCACTTTGAACACTATTGCATTTCAGGTATTGATGTGGGTGCTGATGGTGCAGGAGTTGGGGTTGTGTTAATGTGTTATGTTTCAGGAAAAAGTTGTAGTCTGATGCTCATGGGGTGGACCATGGTAATTGCGTGCCATCACAAGGTCTCTGCAAAGTATCTTTGGTCGTGTGTGCTATTTGTGTTTGGAGACATTGTCCCAAGGAGTGTTCCTTCCTCTGTGGCACCTGACATCTTCCCTGCAGGGAGTTGCACTTTTGTTGTGCTGATATATGTCTACATTTCCTTTGTTGGTGATGGATCCCTTTAACTATGGCCATGCCTGCTCAGCAATGTCTCCGGCTGCATCGTCTGTGCCATCCTTGCTAGTCACTGTACTTGTATATTGAGTATGTTGTAATGCCTTAATGGCGACTGTGAGACCGGCCTCACGGCGTGGCCCTCTCCATCATCCAGCCAACCTGCAACCACCCTCAAGACACGACATCCCCGACTCCGGCCGCCCCAGCCACCCCCGATCCACGGGCCGGCCAGAGGCCTGACAGACTCAACACCCTACCACGCATGTCCAACCGAGGGAGCGGGAACCCTCGAGCCAGACCCAGAGGCGCCAGCCCAGTCACACCTCGGGTCGCCTTCCCCGGGAGGACTCGATCGGCCACCAGGCCCCTGGGGAGCAGGCGCCTCCCCTGCCGAGCGTCTGGGGTCCCTCCCAGACCCACTTGAAAAGACCAAGGAAGTGAGCGGCAGGAAATCCCGCCGGACCCCCTCCGTCACCCCAGTCCCCCCTCTGCGAGCACTCCGGACTTCAAAGAACCAGCGGAGTATAACAAGGGGTGCCGGAGAAACGAGTGGGGAGAAGAACTGGAACCATCTGAGCCTGCAGACGCTGTCGCGGCTCCTGAACGCTGAAGTCACCTGGGCCTGCTGAGTGACTCGCGGCCTCTTGCTATTGAACCATCTGAGCCCTGCGGACTAGGTCGCGGCTCCCGAACACTGAACCACCTAGGCCTGCTGAGTGACTCGCGGCCCCCAGCTATTGAACCATCTGAGCCCTGCTGACGGAATCGGGGCTCCTGAACTCCGACCACCTGTGCCTGCTGAGAGACTCGCGGCGCTCCCCTTGAGGACGACTCGGGAAGACACGACACCCTCCGGCTCGAGGATTGTGAGCTTCCGCAGGGTATTTCGCAGAGACACTATCTTGAAAGACTGTCCCGCTACCCCCATTCCCCACGACTGACTTGTGGTACGTTGTGCCACGGCTGTACTATTTGCCTTTTGGGTCATAAAGATCCCTTGAAATCATCGATAAAAGAACTTATCGTCCTACAAAGAATACGTGTGGTGTCCCTCTGTTCACAGTGCAGTTCAGGGTGTGCGCGCCTGGTTCGGCTTATTTGGGAGAGGTGGGTCAAAGGGGTGGGCAAGACGTGTAACGAACCCCCTTCCGGCGAACGCCTTTCCAACAGCGACATTCACCATTTTCCGCACTATGCATGTGTGTTATCCCAGCCTAGCACACAATTGGTACTTGTTCTGAAGGGTATTTGGGCACCTGACTGACAATTGTGGGCATTGTATCTGTGGGAACTCCACCCTATTCCTTCCATGAGAGGCAACATCTTGGTGGCTGTCCCAGCACCTGTACATTCCTATCAGTCTTGGGATGTGCGTGACAGTTTGTGTTCCCTTTGGCTCTCTTAGTTTAGTGGGCATTGACATGAGTATACAGTCTTGTGGCATGATCTCTGTGTGTGTATTGTGCTGCATCCGCCAGGGGTGGGTATGCATGTGTCATTTGTCCTCACACCCACATGTGTTGTGTCATGCAGTGGGGGAAAGACATCCCTCCTCATGGAAGTGGGACACTGCTGTCAGTGATGTGTTGTTATGGCACTATCAACATAGTCGAACATTAGGGATGCGTACATACACCCATGGAGTTGTGCTCATCTGATCATGATGAACACACCCCCATGACTCTGTCCACTGCTGGTATTCCTCTGCACCCACCCCTCACATGTCTCTGTCCACTGCTGGTATTCTCTGCACCCACCCCTCACATGTCTCTGTCCACTGCTGGGAGTGATATGCACCCACCCCTCACATGTCTCTCTCCACTGCTGGGAGTGATATGCACCCACCACTCACATTTCTCTGTCCACTGCTGGTATTACTCTGCACCCACCCCTCACATGTCTCTGTCCACTGCTGGGAGTGATATGCACCCACCCCTCACATGTCTCTGTCCACTGCTGGGAGTGATATGCACACACCCCTCACATATCTCTGTCCACTGCTGGGAGTGATAGGCATCCACACCTCACATGTCTCTGTCCACTGCTGGTATTCCTCTGCACCCACCCCTCACATGTCTCTGTCCACTGCTGGTATTCCTCTGCACCCACCCCTCACATGTCTCTGTCCACTGCTGGGACTCCTAGGCAGACAACCACCCTTGGTGCTGTACACTGCTGTCCTGGCCATGAACACACCCCAATATACTGGTTATATGCTGCACCAGACCCTAAGCCAACATTCGTGGCGTGTGTACGCCTTGTATCACTAATGTACTGGTGCCCTAGAGGTACGGGTGATGCGGTCCGTACCCCTGCTCTTAGGGAGTGGGTACGGCCTGTACCACCATTGTAGTGGTGATGTAGGGGTACACGCCGTACCCACGCCCTCAGAGCGTGGGTACGGCCCGTACCACCATTGTAGTGGTGATGTAGGGGTACACGTGGTACGGGCCGTACCCACACTCTGAGGGCGTGGGTACGGCGCGTACACCTACATCACCACTACAAGGGTGGTACGGGCCGTACCCACGCTCTGAGTGCGTGGGTACGGCGCGTACACCTACATCACCACTACAATGGTGGTAGGGGCCATACCCACGCTCTGAGGGCGTGGGTACGGCGCATACCCCTACATCACCATTACAATGGTGGTACAGGCCGTATCCTTGCTTTGAGGGCGTGGTTATGGCGCGTACACCTACATCACCACTACAATGGTGGTATGGGCTGTACCCACGCCCTCAGAGCGTGGATATGGCCCGTACCACGCGTACCCCTACATCACCACTACAATGGTGGTACGGGCCGTACCCACGCCCTCAGAGCGTGGGTACGGCCCGTACCATGTGTACCCCTACATCACCACTACAATGGTGGTACGGGCCGTACCCACGCTTTGAGGGCGTGGTTACGGGCCGTACCACCATTGTAGTGGTGACGGGTACGTGTATGCGGGGATTGGTGGACACGCCCCCCGAAGTGACAAGACCCTGGAGGTAATGTATGGCCAGTATATGGTATTTTTAAAATTAGGTAGAGGTTATGTTTCCTGCCCCTCCCCCCCTTTGCCCCTGGGTTTTGTGCTGACCTTCTGCGGCGTGCGCGGCGGTTTCGGTGCACCAGGTCGTAGGCTAGGAGGGCCGGCATGACACGTAGGATGGGGTCCATGACTGTCCGTCGCGTACCGCTGCTCCTTCGCGTCGTCCTCAATTTCCCGGGAGTTTTTGGCTGCCGTAAAAAATTATCCGTGCGGAGTGACGTAGGCACGAATCGTACTTGCTGGTCCGTAGAACGCTGCCTGACTCCGTCCGGACGTCACGTATGCGATGTCCCGGATCGGAATTGTGGGTATTTTTTCGTCACACGTAGTTTTTTACGAATCGTACGGAAATGGTATTTTTGTACGATTCATACTTGCTGGTTTGTAAGGTGCATTTCCCGGGTACGAGTCGTAAGGAGAATACGCTCCATACGACCATTCGTACCCGGGTTTTACAGGATCGGAATCGGCACCTTAGTAGGAACCCACACAGGACCTTAAGGAGTGTGGGTGGAGACACTTTACCAGGTCTGGTATAGTGCATTGGTGAATTTAAATTTCTTTCACTACCAAATTAGGCAGGTGGGATTTAGGCCAGTTAGCAATGATTCTGTAGTTTTTTCAGTAGCTGTGAATGGTGACATGCCAGTTTCTACTTTGTATTAGATCTCTCAAGTACATTTGATACATTTGAACCACTCTGTACACAATCAATGACTGACACAGTGGGCCCGATTCACAGAACTAACTTAAGACAAAATCCTAAACTTACTACCATTTTGGTATTCACAGAAGGCACTTACTCATTTTGGTATTCACAGAAGGCACTTACTCCTTTCGGTATTCACAGAAGTTAGAGTCCTAACTTTAGGACTCCTAAATGCCTTCTGTGAATACCGAAAGCCTTAAAATTAGGATTTTTCTCAGTTTAGTAGTAGTATAGTTAGGACTCCTAACTTTAGGACTCCTAAATGCCTTCTGTGAATACCGAAAGTCTTAAAATTAGGATTTTTCTCAATTTAGTAGTAGTAAAGCTAGGACTCCTAACTTTAGGACTCCTAAATGCCTTCTGTGAATACCGAAAGCCTTAAAATTAGGATTTTTCACAGTTTAGTAGTAGTAAAGTTAGGAGTCCTAACTTTAGGACTCCTAAACTGAGAAAAATCCTAATTTTAAGACTAAAGTTAGGACTTCTAACTTCTGTGAATAGCGAAGTGAGTAAGTGTCTTCTGTGAATACCAAAGTGAGTAAGTGCCTTCTGTGAATACGAAAATGGTAGTAAGTTTAGGATTTTGTCTTAAGTTAGTTCTGTAAATCGGGCCCAACGTGTCACTGCTTTGGAATGGATACAATCTTTCTGATAGGCAAAATTCAGTTAGTCCAATTTGGATCAATCTGCTTTTCAGTGCAAACTTTTAAACAGTGGTGGAGGAGAGCACATTGCCTTCCCCACCTCCTAATACATTCTGGTAGATGCAGTCCTCAATGGTGTTCCTATTCACAATCTGTCAAGTGTTTGCCTTCCAGTGTTGGTACAGGAAGTACTGGATAGCCTTGGACACGTGTTTCTTGATAAATGGTACACATTGGATATGAGAAATCCATTAGTTTTGGGATGCTTGCAAGTCGTTATCATAATCCAGGTTCTGTGTCATTCCATATTCACAGGTACATCCCCAGGAGTTGTCAACTCAACATCCTTTAGCAAATTTAGGGGCATATTATCAAGAACGGTGTTAAAATTATCGCCGCTTTAGCGGCGATAATGGGCTTGATAATTTGCCCTTGAGAATTCCAATAGAAGCCCATGTTCTATTGGAATTCTCAAGGGCATATTATCAAGTCCATTATCGCCGCTTTAGCGGTGGTTTCCTGCCGCCAAAGCGGCGATAATTTTAACGCCATTCTTGATAATATGCCCCAAAGTGCGGGCGAGGCAGCCTTGAAATTGTGACTCTACCTGCCGACCTTCCTCCCCTGCATGAACAAGAGCACCTCCTACTCCAGGCATCTTCTAATGCTGCATCAGAGTTTCTCAAACTATCTTCCAAATGGACTCTAACCTTGGGCCAACGTTTGTCCATACACAGACGCACCTTGCCCAAGTGCCTGGATACCCTCTTGGGTTATAAGTGCGCTATATAAATCAATATAACAGAGCATAACAGATTGTCCAGGCTCACAGCTATGGTGTCACTCAGGTTACAGAGAATGTACATGTTTGGACAGCTGACGGATTACACAAATATAATGGATTAGGGTTTCAAACAGCAGTAGTGAGTATCAGCTTTCCACATAAATATTTAGAAATACACACATTTACTATGAAACACACTTTTTAGCTTTGGAAAAATATACAGAATTCCCTCAAAAAATTGCTAGTCATTTTGATGATAAAACCTTTTGGCTTCTAACATCAATGTACCTTCTTCATCAAGTACTATGTGGATAGCCTCTGCCTTGCAAGCCCGTCTCATGCCAGGAATATCTACACGGTGCCACTGGCCACCATTATTATGCTAGGACCAGCTGACTATCATCATCATCATGCCATGGACATCCGCCAGAGATCAGGCATTTCCACCATTGCATCATTCCACCATTACCAAGGGTTGGCACAGTCATGCCAGGACTTCCCGCACTTTGCCAACAATCCTCACCAATATGAAAGCGTCCACATTTCTTCATTGGTGGGCAGAGTCTTCCCATGGTCGCCCTCCATGTGCAAAACACTGTCACCATAATGCCATGTCCTGGTGGCTTAGTAGTCTAATGTTTCCACTGTAGGGGCCTGTGTTCGACCTCATGGTCAAAGGTTCAAATTCTGTTGGGTCCACTTAGCCTTTCATCCTTCTGAGGTTGATAAAATGAGTACATTGATTTGGGAAACATAAACATCTGTTATTCAGCACCAAGATACCTCCGGGTGAATGTGCGCTTTACATATGTAATGTTATGACCAGCAGTACCAAGGATGGCCACAATCACCCCCCTGGATATGCTAGAGTTTAGCACCAACATACACTGAGAAGGCAGTTTACCCAGGACAACAAGATGCAAGAAGGCAGCTAGGGCTGGTAAAGGACAGAGTTACACTGGGGTTGGCCCCGGTGTAAGACTGCATAACATCAATCAAGTAACTATTCCATCCCTGGTGAGTTCACAGATGAGGCAGCCCCAAAAACAGGCTGCTGAGAATACCTAGCACAGACTTCCTGCACAGTACCGTCTTCACGCACACACACCCACAGTGGTTGCCTTAATCAGGCTTCCACTTTGTAGGAGGCTGAGAGACAATGCTGTGGATGTCACCACAAGGAGGGAGTATTACCCTCGCGAAAACTAATTACAATTAACAGACTTACTGCAACACTATAATAATAATAATAATAATAATAATCTTTATTCGGTTATATAAAAACAGTTATAACCATAAAAGCTTTTACAAAAAGAAAAACATATCATCCTCGGTATACACACAATGTGAAATTGTTTAGTTTAACACAAATACTTTCAACCCAAATTGGATCTATGATTATAGATGCACTTTAAAAACGTAGCTACACTTTTTGTGATCAGTGTAGTATTCAGAAATTGTAGGTGCAGCATAGCAGGACGACATCTTCTAAAACCAAGCTTTCTTAACAACGGGGTCAACCATAAATTGCGATGGACAACATAAAATTTACAAAACAAAACAGTGTGCATAGTTGTTTGTGTTGAAGTTTCATCACAAGGGCACGCCACTAAAGTTCGTTCCCAGGAGTTACATTTTGGGAAGGCTACAAGCCTATGGAAGACATTCAATCTGAAACGTGTCAGCAAGAGGCGCTCAAATTGGGACTCAACATAGGTCAAGTATGGTTCAATGGTGAGAGAAGTCTCAACCATCAGAGAATGTTGGACCGATGTTTTACTTGACTCTTTTGTGATCCGTAATTCTTCCAGAAGAGAAAGGGCTCTTATTTTTAGATCTTTCTTCGAAATCTCGGACATTAATTCGGGATTATCATAATATTTAATCAGATCTAGATCATTGAAAATCTTTTTTATGTACAGTAGCCATTCTATTTTTTCTGCGTGCTCCAGCGTCATGCAATCTGCTATAATCTCCTTTGTGAGTAGATTTTTTGATGACATCCAAATACGGCGCCACAATAGAAGAGGTTGGACTTTGGCCAAGTCTTCGATGTGGGCCATACCAAGTTCGGCATGACAAGAAAACGTAGACACACGTTTTGGGGTCATCAGGAGAAATCTCATGAAAACATTCTCTGCAATTTGGAGTACGTTCGTGCTTTTATGGCCCCACAAACCTGCCCCGTAGAGTGCGATAGAATGGCATTTTGCTGTATAAATGCGAAGAAGTTCTACGGGTGGTCTTTTCCCTAGTTTCTGTGAAAATTTTATGAGTGCCATTATTGCACGCAAAAGATAATGTTTTCTAGCATTAATGGCCGCTTTCCAATTAAGTTTTTCATCAATCAATACTCCGAGATATGAGTATTGATTAGTGTATTCCAACTTCTCTTTGTTTAGGAATATTGACTTTCCCCTTTTCCTGTCCTTTCCCGCCACCATTACATAAGTTTTTTTGATGTTTATTTTTAGGTCTAGAGTATCCATAAACTGGGCATACCTATCAAGGGATTTCTGTAACTCTCGCGGGGTGCGCGCTAAAATTACTGCGTCATCCGCGTAAAGAAGCGCTGGAATAAGGCGGTCTTTTATTCGAGGGAGATCCTGGGCCCCCCTCAACATTGCGACCTCCAGACCGTTGGTATACAAAGAGAAAAGGAAGGGGGCCAGGACACACCCCTGCCTCACACCGCGTTCCACCCGAAATGACTCAGATATTTCGCCCTGTGTGCCAAAACGGACCCTCGACGTAGGATTAGAGTATAATGCCCGAAGGAGGGTTACAAGGGCTGGATCTATTTCCATGTCAGTTAGGACAGACCAAAGCTTTGAGTGGGAGACGCAATCGAAGGCCGCAGAAAGATCGACATATACCATGTACAATCTGCCTTCTTTTGCTGTTACGTATTTCCCCATCAATAGGCTTAAGTTCAGTGCCTGTTCTATAGTTCCGAATCCTTCTCGGAAGCCAAACTGAATATTTGATAGTATATTGTGGTCTTCTGCCCAGTCTTGAAGTCGCTGTAAGACCACTCTACCCAGGACTTTACCGAGGGAATCCAGTAGTGATATTGGCCGATAGCAGGAGACCTCATCTCTATTTCCCTTCTTGAAGATCGGGATCATGATTGATTGGGTCCAGGTTTCAAATAGCCCATGCCTCATTGTCGCATCAAACACCCTTTTTAAAATTGGTGCCCATAGGTCAAGTTTAAATTTAAAAAAATCAACTGGGACGCCACCTGGACCGGGGGCTTTTCCTCCTTTACTTGCTTTCACTGCCTTAATTATTTCGTGCAGTTCAAAGCTTAGAGGGATCGGAAATAGGATGTCTTGGGGACTATCCTCCTTCTTCTCATCTAAGTCTGTTATTTGAATTTTACTGAACACTTTAGCAAAATGGTTTACCCATGTCGGGCCATCAATCGCTACGTCGATTGAAGGCTGGTCATTGGAGTCGGACAGGAAAGGAGTCTTCACTATCCTCCAGAACAGCTCTCCATTTTTAGACTGGGAGCTCTCGTGCAGTTGATCCCATAGGGAATCTTTTATTTTCCGCTTCCTTAATCTGCAAGCTAGACGGTAAGAGGTCCTTAGCCGGCGAATTTCGTCTTGGTCTCTTACAGATTTTGACAGTGCTTTTTTCAAAAGTTTATGAGCTACCGTACATTCGTGACTAAACCACCCTCTTTTATCACCTTTCTTCCCTTTATTAGTACAAGTTAAAAAATTATTTACCTTCTTCAGAATTACACTAAAATTGATTAACAGTTCTTTTTGGTTGGTGTTGCTATCTAAACATTTCGTAATCGCCGGATAAACGGCTTGGACCACCTTCTTGGTTATTGTTTCTGGTTCGATCTTGCCCCAACTTATGGCATACCCATTTTGTTTTGCCAAGCGAATGTTGTTTTGGGCAAGAGCAGACATCAGCGAGTATGGTTTAAATTTCCCTGCATCAAGGGTTAGGTTAAAAACCAACGCTGCATGGTCACTTAATGCATTAATTATTAATCTAAAGTTCTGTGCTCTACTGCCCAGCGTAGCTGTGATCAAAATATAATCAATTGTTGTCTCCCACCCTCTCCCCAGGTAAGTAGCCTGCAATTGTCCTGATATAGTGTTGGAACTATTTAGGATCATTAGACCTAGTTCCGACATCATTTCGTTAAGTAATTCTCCTAACTTTGTATGACTGAAATGGGTCTCGTAGTTATCAGTTTCTTCCCCATCCCCACAAGCGCAACAGTTTGACACATTACAGGGGTGGTGATTAAAATCACCGCCCCACACAATGCTAGGGACATCTGTCCCTTGTATTCTACTAATCAATGTAAAGAGTTTGTTACGGATGGCCTCAAGTAGTTCTGGTCTCTCTGATTCTGAAAGGTTGTCGTAGGAATTTACTAAAAAAATAACCCCCTTCCCCTCAAACGAAAGTTTTAGAATCTGATGGTTAGTGTGTAATCTCAGGGGAGTGACTCTTAGCCCAGGTATGGTATTTTTTATGAATATCGTCAAACCCCCCTTCGCCCTGCCATGTAAGCCTGCAATAGCCGGTGAGAAATAAGTTTTGTATCCCAACAGATGTTGTTCGTTGGTAGACCATGTCTCTTGGAGACATATTACATGGTGATCTTCAACAAACTTCATGAGGGTCCCATCCAATACTTTGTCTCGTACACCCGCAATGTTCCATGACATAAACTGTACATTGATACAAGCGTTTCTTGAGTCTGAGCTTTTACAAGTATTAAGTACTTTCTCTGCGGGCGAAATTTCTACCACTCTTAGATCTGTAACCCCCGCCTGTTCGGGTGATAATTGATGTGACCTCGTTACAAAAGAATCAGAAACCCTATGCTGTAGAGGGGTTGGTACAGAAGGGGGGGTCCTAATTTCTTTAGATCTAGTTTCCACGGGTTCAGATACATGGTCCGGAGCTTTGGAAGACGAATGGTGAGATGCAATGAATTTTCCAGTTTGGGTCTCTTTGATGTTAAGTCAATCTACATCTTCGAAACCGCACAAGGCGGCATAACGATTAGAGGTAGGAATATTAAATCTCTGATATATCTGAGAATTATTATTCCTTGGAGCCTGGTTTGGAGCTTGGAATGGTTGGTAGTTATTGCTCATAGGTCTACTATTCAGCTGCAGATAGAAAGCGTGGTTATGTGCAGCTTGGAGGGAGAAACGATGATCCATTTTACCCCAATTCATAGGAAGATCTTGTTTAACATCTGGAGTGGAGTAGGCGATCAATTCTCTAGGGTAGAAATAGTCAACCAGGTGTGTAGCAATTGCGACATCCCCTCTAGCCTCGAACCAATCACCTATGCATCTGACCGCTCTGTGATCTCTGAAATTTATAATTATCACATCGCCCTTCTTATCTTTAGGTCTAGTACCTACCCAACATGTACGTCTCACCATAAGAATTTCCCCGTTTATGTGTGCAGGGAGGGGTCTATTTAGGTTCAACCAATGCATGACTTTATTTTTTAACGCATGGAAGTCCTCCCTTGCACCTGGTGTTAATTCTGGGACCCCTGTCATGATGACTGTGTATGGGGCTGATTCAGGCGGTAGGTCTACCCTTCTGCTTACTGGGATATATTGTGGCTGAGTTAGCCAATCACGCTTCTCATGATCTGTTACATCCTTTTTCTTCGTGATGGGTATTTCCGAAGAATGAGTTCTATTTTTACTTTTTTGTTCTTCGGTGTCCAAATGAGTGGCAAATTTCTGTCTATTACCCACCTTATTGACCCCTTCAGTGTCTCTACTATTTGTTATGAGCTGTGTCCTACCATGATCTGCGGTATTATTCGATGGTATGTCCGCAGAGTTTACCCCCGAGATGGTGAGCGAATTTGTCAAGTGATCATCCGTGAGGGGTCGCGCTACCATGGGAGGAGAAACATGTTCCTTCACATTATTTTTAATCTGGGTATTGGTCAATTCAGATATAAGTAAATTATTCATTCCCACTTGTTTACTTAAATCCTCTAGATGGAGAGTTATTAATCTGGACCTTTCAAGAAGGGGAAGTAAAAGGGATTTGACCATTGTCTCTAGTTTAGCAAGTAGGTCGCTCAAGATTTCCGGGCTGGATAACAATCCTGGAGTGTTTGTGCATAAAAGAGGGGTGTTTGTTGCTACGGAACCTACGTGATTCTGTTTTTGTATGAGCGATTTAGCTTGTTTCTTTTTCGTCAAAAGTGGTCTAGTAAGTATGCCTCGTCTCTTTCTTGTTGGTGGTCTATTTACCACGGGGGGGAGGAGATAGCTAAATTTGGTGAATCCGAGAGCCCCGATAAGGTAAGTGTGATAATATTATCATCAGGCTGGGGGACCTCACCAAGGGAATTAACATGTGACGTATTTTTTGTTATTCCAGGCGTTGAATAGAATCTAGAAATTCCGGTACCCACATTCACCACCTCTGGAGATAGAATTTTGCCAATTGTGCCCAGTGAGGAACGCTTGCCTGTTAGAAGGTCTAAAGATAGTCGTTTTTCCGTATCCGCTATCTCCTTCTCCAAGACAGTAGTCACACGCTTGAAGAATTGATCGATAGTGCCAGATACTGGGCCTTTAGAGGTGTTTACGGTTAGGGTACGCGACTTATCAGCACTTTGTGACATGATGTTATAATGCAGTAGAGCTACAACAACAAAGATACCACAGTGAGTCAGTGTCCGCAACAGACGACGGTTTCAAGCAGTTTAGATCAGTATGCGATAGATACTCTCACCGTTAAATGAAGATTAAGGGGGTGGCCCGTCCCGTCCACGATCGTCCTCGGACGGCCTCAGACGGCCCACCCTTTGCCCAGGCTTCGCCCCAGTCTGCGCCCCGCTCGCGTCCCGCTCACGCGAGGAAAGGCGGAAGTTAAATAGCGGGAGGAGGAGGGTCCGGGAAGAGGCACCAGGTGCGTCCTATGATGGCGAGGCAAGGCACCCTGGGCCTCGCAGTCCCAGCGCGTAGTCAGGAGCAGCCTTCAAGGAGTTATTCCGCCGGCAATTTCCTTCGGCTTCCAACCACTTTAAAATCGGCGTCCTTAAAAATGTCCACGTTCTGCGCCTACAAGCGGCTCCCGCGAAGCGGGGGCCGCGAGGCGTTTAAGAAGAGAAAGGTTGATGGGAGGAGGGTCCGGGAAGAGGCACCAGGTGCGTCCTATGATGGCGAGGCAAGGCACCCTGGGCCTCGCAGTCCCAGCGCGTAGTCAGGAGCAGCCTTCAAGGAGTTATTCCGCCGGCAATTTCCTTCGGCTTCCAACCACTTTAAAATCGGCGTCCTTAAAAATGTCCACGTTCTGCGCCTACGAGCGGCTCCCGCGAAGCGGGGGCCGCGAGGCGTTTAAGAAGAGAAAGGTTGATGGGAGGAGGGTCCGGGAAGAGGCACCAGGTGCGTCCTATGATGGCGAGGCAAGGCACCCTGGGCCTCGCAGTCCCAGCGCGTAGTCAGGAGCAGCCTTCAAGGAGTTATTCCGCCGGCAATTTCCTTCGGCTTCCAACCACTTTAAAATCGGCGTCCTTAAAAATGTCCACGTTCTGCGCCTACGAGCGGCACCCGCGAAGCGGGGGCCGCGAGGCGTTTAAGAAGAGAAAGGTTGATGGGAGGAGGGTCCGGGAAGAGGCACCAGGTGCGTCCTATGATGGCGAGGCAAGGCACCCTGGGCCTCGCAGTCCCAGCGCGTAGTCAGGAGCAGCCTTCAAGGAGTTATTCCGCCGGCAATTTCCTTCAGCTTCCAACCACTTTAAAATCGGCGTCCTTAAAAATGTCCACGTTCTGCGCCTACGAGCGGCACCCGCGAAGCGGGGGCCGCGAGGCGTTTAAGAAGAGAAAGGTTGATGGGAGGAGGGTCCGGGAAGAGGCACCAGGTGCGTCCTATGATGGCGAGGCAAGGCACCCTGGGCCTCGCAGTCCCAGCGCGTAGTCAGGAGCAGCCTTCAAGGAGTTATTCCGCCGGCAATTTCCTTCGGCTTCCAACCACTTTAAAATCGGCGTCCTTAAAAATGTCCACGTTCTGCGCCTACGAGCGGCTCCCGCGAAGCGGGGGCCGCGAGGCGTTTAAGAAGAGAAAGGTTGATGGGAGGAGGGTCCAGGAAGAGGCACCAGGTGCGTCCTATGATGGCGAGGCAAGGCACCCTGGGCCTCGCAGTCCCAGCACGTAGTCAGGAGCAGCCTTCAAGGAGTTATTCCGCCGGCAATTTCCTTCGGCTTCCAACCACTTTAAAATCGGCGTCCTTAAAAATGTCCACGTTCTGCGCCTACGAGCGGCTCCCGCGAAGCGGGGGCCGCGAGGCGTTTAAGAAGAGAAAGGTTGATGGGAGGAGGGTCCGGGAAGAGGCACCAGGTGCGTCCTATGATGGCGAGGCAAGGCACCCTGGGCCTCGCAGTCCCAGCGCGTAGTCAGGAGCAGCCTTCAAGGAGTTATTCCGCCGGCAATTTCCTTCGGCTTCCAACCACTTTAAAATCGGCGTCCTTAAAAATGTCCACGTTCTGCGCCTACGAGCGGCAACACTATAGCAAACAGGGAGGCACAGCTAGCTGGGCGCAGGGATGAATGACTTGCTGACACCTGGACCCCATTCACACACACACAATTTGTGTTTATTAGGCTAACAAAACCACACTTGATTGAGAAACAACACCCGCTGGATAAACCCCAACTTGGTGTCCTCTACATACACCCTACTTAAGAGGGTCTTATTATGAGTTATCCATCAATTGATGCTGGGATAACATGAGCCGGCATTTCCGACTAAGTAATGGGCTTCCCCAGTAATTCCACCTGGAATGGGGAATAAGACGCAGATGTGTGAATACTGGATCTTTGCTTCATGACATTCCCCTTGTGTGCTGAATTAAGGGCCCTCGTCCAATGATATTTATCACTTGATCTGAGTAGGTGCAGGAGGCGGTGGGTGGCAGGGACCAGGCTCTGACCACTCTCCATGCCCAAGGTTTCACCAGGTATGGAGCCACACCGGGTGAAACCAGGCCCAGTGCTTCTAGACTGATGATTAACTGGTGAGGTTACAGCAGGCCACACAGAAAAGCTCAGAGGTTTTTAAATGTTTGACTTCTGTGGACCCACTAAATCACTACTGGAAGCCAAGGACCCGCCTCATCCCAGTGCAATCTTTATGATTTTAACCTCAAAACAGTAGAGAAAAAGAAGCAAGCATACACCAAACCATTGCACAAATTATAAAATATATTTTTCAAATTACAAAAATACACAAAAATCAAATGCTGAATTTGACTGGAAAGGTTAGACCTTTTCAGTATTGAGTTTCATTTCTAAAATACAAAGTGATATTCTAAATTCCAGCACGTCATTTTGCCTTTCCTGCTCCTGAAGTTACTGATTGACACGAGATTCTGTTGCTGTACTTGTGCTGCTCCCACCAATCAAGCTAAGGACACCGACTCAATGATTAGCCTACGATTTCTACGATTTCCATCAACAATTCATTATCAACAGGTAAGTTAGTCTAGATTTCCTATTACTAGCTCTATATATATATATATTCACTGAAAAACCCATAGGTTTCACACATGTTATAGTTAGCTGGACATTTTACTGATAAAAAACCAATGAAATTCCCCCGTTATAGTTACTGCAGGCAACTATAACTCACGCGACCGCAATCCTCTGCTGATGCTAATACTGTATTTAGACACTTATTTGCCCATGTCTTCTTCCATTAAATTTTAGCTTTACATATATTACAAATATTTTTTTTTCATAAAGACACATATGTCATCAGCAGAAGATTGCGGTCGCGTGAGTTATAGTTGCCTGCAGTAACTATAACGGGGGAATTTTATTGTTTTTTTATCAGTAAAATGTCCAGCTAACTATAACATGTGTGAAACCTATGGTTTTTTCAGTGAATTTGCAAGGTTTTTTAAATGCTAAGTTACTTTACGCCATTCGTGGCGTGCGCGCCCAGTTAACGCCGTTCGTTCCGTGCGCGCACGGTGCGCTTCGCGCACCGCGCGCCCACTTTACGCAGTTAGTGCCGTGCACGCACAGTGGTCACGCGGTGCGCTGCGCGCACCGCGTGCCCACGTTAAGCGGGATGGGCCATGTACGCACGATGCGCTTCGCGCACCGTGCGCACATGGGGGACATATTTTGCGCATCTTTGTGAAATGTATTCTTTGTTAACTTCCTACCTATGATAAGCCATGCACAAATGGTGCCCTTTGGGCACCATTTGCACACGGGGTGGGGAGAATGTGGTAATTTTTTTTTTTTTACTATTTTTTACCGTGCGCGTACGGTAAGCGTAATCGGCGATTTTCCGAAAAAAAAATTTTTTTTTGGGCTTGGGGGTGGTTTGGGGACCCCTGTATCAATGCTGGGTGGTTAGGATCTCATTAAACTGCCTCTTTACACATTTTTGGGGTTGGTTTTTGCTGCCCTACTCAGGAAGCGAGAGAGAAAATGGCGGCCGCCGCTTCCTGGTTTCGACCGATTCGAATGTTTACTAAGAACTAAGAGCCAATCAGAATCGCGCTCGCGCACGCCACCGTACGCGTACGGTAAGCTTACGGTAAGCACACGGTAAGCGCACCGTAAGCTGCCACAGATATATATATTGATTTAAAGGCTATTTTCTCAGAATCTACTGAACAGATTTACACCAAACCTACAAAAGGCACTTCCTTGACCTGGGGACTACCTCTCTGCCAAATTTCATTAAATTCTGTTCAGCCGTTCGGGCTGTAGCCCTGTCTAAAGGTCCTATGGAAAAATGCATGGGAAAAACGCGTTTTGGGACCCCCCTTTTATCTCAGCCCCCGCTTGACGAATCCCCCCGAGACTTTCAAGGTAGGAGCGGAGCGTAGCGCCCCACCTATTTTGAAAAATTCGCGAGGATTCGTCGACCGGCGCCAAAGTTATTCAAAATAGAATGTTGCGGATTTCCTATGGAAACGTGGTCCTAACTATAACTACCTACTGGCGACCGCCAGTAGGTAATATATATATATATATATATATATATATATATATATATATATATATATATATATATATACAGACAATTGCTTGAAATTAAATACTGACAAAACAGAGGTGATGTTTTTTAATCAACCTTCACCCCCACCGGCTGATCTCCGTTGGCTGACGCAGCTGAATCTCCCTCCTACCCCTGTATCCTCAGTCAGAAATTTAGGTTTCAAATTTGACTCAAAATTGTCAGCCAAAGCTCAGCTAGGTCAAGTTTCAAGAGCATGTTTCTGGAAACTCAAAACCTTGCGAAGATTTCTTCATCTGTTTCCGATGGACTGTCGGGCCACTATAGTCCATGCTCTTATTACATCTCAGTGGACTATGCTAACAGCTTATACTTGGGTTTGCCAGCTTATCTAATCCATAGGCTGCAGACAGTCCAGAACGCCACAGCAAGGTTCATCAGAAATGTGCCCCTTCGACACCACATCTCCCCTCATCTACGGAGCCTTCACTGGCTTCCAGAAAAAGGAGAATTGAATTTAAGGCACAGTCCCTCAAGCCTGTATGGAGACGAAAATTTCACCTGCACCCCCAAAGATTTCATTGCATCCTTGTACGCCCTAGAGGCAAATGCTGGACCTTGATCAGAATGGAAGGTGCCACATGCAAAAATTCCCACAAAGACACGCATATCCCTGATGACATTTCGAGCGTCAGCACTGTGTTGTGGCCAAATCCACACAAAACGTGTGCACGAATCAACTGCAACTAAGATGTATTTATAAGCAGTATCTGAAGAAAATAGACTACAGTGATCAAGATATACACAGCCAAATGGCTTATTAGAAATACAGAGTTGTGACAGTGGCAGACGTGTGACTGTAGAAGGTTTAATCTGCTGACAAATGTCACATGAAAGTACATAATTACGGGTCTGTTTATATAAACCACGCCACCAGTAACATTGCTGCAGAATAGAAACCATCGCAGACACTCCAGCATGTGCCGAAGCCATGCCTTCATGTACGGCTGTTATCAAAGAAAGTCTGCAGTCCGTGTTGGGAATCAACCTGTCCCCAACGTTGATTATTCTTACATAAGGATCTCTGTCGGGACTTAAATAAGAGTACTTCGAAGGGAACCCTTGAGGGTAATTTCCACCCTTGTCAGCCGCAGCAATTGCTGCCAAGATTTCATTATCTATCTGAGTCATGGATCTTGGAACGACTGCAACTGAACACGTGGCTACTGCTGATTTTGCTGCTTCATCAATCAAACTACTGCCGACAACGTGTGCTCCCACACGTTGGTGGCCAAGAGTATGAACAACATGTGTGAGTGGCAGACGTTGTGTAAGATCTGCCGCTCAAACCAAAAGCATTTTATGCTTAATTGCGCTGCCCTTGGAATCACGATAGTTATTTTGAGACCAAAAGAACAAGGTGTCATTGAAAGACTGAACACAGTAATAAGAACCACTTACAATTAGGGTGGTCACATTAGGATCTGCAAACTCGAGTGCGAGCACCAAAGCGCACAGCTCGGCCAATTGGGCGGTACAGTCACCTAGCCCCTATGTGTGCACAACACTGGACTTGAACTCACCATTCATCATGGCACCTGCCAGAATTACACAGGCCGACAAATACGCATGCTTAGAATCTGTTGCCGGTTGCGCTGAACCATCGGTGTAAATGATACAATCGTACTCCTCAAGTGGGTGCATAGACAGTGGAGGCGGATGAACAAATTCATACTGCAAGAACTCCTGTGTCTGAAGCGCGGAGTCAAAGATAAAGGTGACATCCGGAGACGTCAAAGAAGTAGCCCACTGTATCCAACGAGGATGCAAGTACAGGGTACGGTGTTTCCACTAAAATGCGTTTCCCCTGTGCCAGTGCGCGTTCCTTCAGGATCGCCATCTGCACAGCTGTCAAACTTTTTCAACAGTGGAAAACTGCAATTTGGCAGAGGTGTATAAATGTGATTTGTATGCAATAGGTACTGTGTCACCTTCATTAAACGTCAAGTAAGTGAAAGCCACTGCGCCTGGCAAAATTCTTATCACCAGGTATGTGTGGTTATCACATGTTAGCAAGTATTTAGATGCAAGAAGATCAGACTGCAATGATTGTAGGATAGCTGAATTTTACAGAAGCCAGCAGGCTTTTGAAAATGTTGGTTGTATCAAGGCATAAAGAGGCTTGATACGCTGGGCATATTCGGGAATGTAAGTACGTCCGAAGTTCAAAAAACCCAGCAATGATTGAAGTTTTTCAGGGTTGTTGGAGGTTGCAAACGTGCGCATTTCTCCAGGAAGTGAGGCGCCAAGCCCCTACCTTCGTTATTGAGCTCATAGCCCAGGAACAACACTGCGTACTCTGCAATGTGTGATTTTGCAAAGTTAAATTTGTATCCGTAGTCCGCAAACAAAACAATGATGGGGTCGACACGGCATAGATGAGGCCATAATTTGTCGTTCGTGAGATAAATATCATCAACGTACGAGTACGCATCTGGGTCTATGCTATCTAACAAAGAGACAACAGGAGCGGCGAAAACCCCGGGGCTGTTTTTAGAGCCCATAGCTAAATGCCTAAAATGTTTTTGTTTACCTCCAGCGGTAAAAGCGGTCCATTGACTGCATGCCGGGGACAGATTGTGACTGAAAAAGCCATTGGAAATGTCAAGTGTAGTTTTATATTTTTTACGAACAAGACTGTCTACAAGAGCAGAACTATGGGTATTCTGTACCGCAAAAGTGCGACAATGAGAGTTCAAATGCCGGTAATCCAAAACTATGCGGTACAACCCATCGGGTTTGGTAACTGTAAAAATAGGGTTATTCATCGGTGACACACATGTCTCTATGACACCTTGATTCTCTAACTGTGTCAGAATCTCCGTAACGGGACCTTTGGCCTCCCGCTGGAGGGGATATTGGGGTTGTGGCTGTGGCATAGACCACAATGGTATTTCATGGGGCGGTGAGTCTTTATCCCAGCCCACATGAGTATGATACAGAGTCAGTGCAAGCACCAAAGCCCACTCTTCTGCAAAAGAATCACCTCCTCCCCCCTCGGAGCAACAAGAACAAAAGGTGGGTGCCAATCAGCCTCTGCCAACAGAATGTCGTAAGAAGAGGTCAGATTTAAAAAAAAAAAACATTAACAACTTGTTGTATGTCACCTTCAATTAAAAGAACTATGTTGTATAGTCTGACATGGGGAGTCACTCGAGTGTCAGCTGTTTTGACTGTAATGAAAGTCTCATTTTCTGTCGCCTCCAGAAATGGACGCAGTGCCTGCCGCACTATGGTAACATCCGCTATGCTGTCGAGCAGCGTTATTGCCCAAGTTAAATTCTGGAGCTGGGTCCTCACCGTTTGTGTCATATCTAGCAGTTAACGCTGCAACTTTCTTTTTCTGAAACTGTGGGTGCTGATGAGGAAAATCGTCTTATTTCCCCTTGCCGTCAGGCTGACGAGGTTGCTCACGTCCTTGTGGGGCATCCCGACCTCTGCCGCGATCCTGGTATTCACCTCCACCATCTTGTGAGCCCGATGTTTCCTGTAAAGAACGAGGAGGACGCTGATCAGAAACCTGAAATCTGTCAGGAGACCTAATGCTCGCGCGGTCGCGCAAATCATAAGTGCGCTCAGAAGACTCAGGCGTCAGAGACGAGGCACGCAACCGCTATTTCTGTTGTTGCTTTCCCTTTTTCTTAGTTTTTCAATTTTTCTTAGAAAAGATTGGGCGCTCATCTTTATTAGACTGAGACATCTGTTTTGTTTGCGATTGAGCTGGTGTCTTAGCAAAAGGCTTAACACCCACACTATTGCGGCCAATGGTCTTATAAGCCTGGGCAATAATTTTTGGCAATTTGCGTGGTCTGTTAGGCTCTGGGACAAGAACCAAAGCATTAGCTACTTGAAAGTTTGCCGCATCACCCTTGACATTTGCAAGGATCAGATCAGCAACTATGTCAAACACCCCGACCAATCTCCTCCCTAATTCAACAGCCGCTTCTGGGCCATGTTTATCCTGAACATGCTTAATCAAGGAGGGTAGTACGGTCATTGAGGGAGTGCCGAAACATTTCGCATATACTGCCGCAAACACCTTTCCCCAATTGTTACAATCGGTCAACTTGGGAATTAAGTCTTTCTGCAAACTAACAGTCAAAATCCTGTGTTTCTCCACAGGTGAAGTATTTGGAAATACCGCCTCGAGCTCTGCAAATTTTTTAGCAAGCCAATAAGGTAAATCATCCTTATTCTGAGGTCGCTTGCCCATTACCGAATTAACCATAACGGGACTGATAGACACACCGCCAGGTCCAGCTGGTTGTGCAGCAAATCCAGCTGGTCCCACCTGAACGTTGCGTGAGACAAACTGTATAACAGCCCTATGCACCCGTATCAAGGAGGTATGCAACACGCGGAGCTCCACTATAGGAAATGCTAGATACCGTGAATGTGGTGCGTACCCAGCCAAAATGGGCCAAGTGGCCCCATCAATAGTTAAAGGGCCTAAACGGTTCGGAGTCACTGGGTGGAGGAGAGCGTCATTAAACCAGATTTGGTGTTGCCATGCCGACAACGGAACCTCAAGAGATCTATAAGGCCGATATGCATTAGGAAGGGCTGTTGGAGTGTATACATGGAACAAATTATCGTTTCCATCCACTGCCGTAAAGATGACCCAAGAATAAAATAAATCAAAGTGGTTAGCTGGATCAGCTCCAACCACAAAGATAAGGGCCACACCTGCGTCTGAAACTCCATAATCGGTCAGATGACGACGGAGCGCAGCACGGTTATGCGCTGGAATATCAACTTCAGCCATGAAGACAAAGAACGTATAACAACCTAATGCGTGGCAGTGCAATAAAGGGCAACTACGAAAAGTAAACACCTGTTAACAACATCAGGCCTGAAAAAACCTATAAAAACATCAATATAGGAGGTACCACCATCACAGCTGTTTCCAGAAACAGAAGCGAGGGGTTGTGGACAAGCACCAGTACTACTCAAGTGTCTCGCAGATAAGAGCCAGACCAAACGTTGGTTGCGCCATGTTGCAGGGATTCTGCACATATACAGAACTACGCCCAGGAAACCAGGACCTCGGTGTATAGTGGTGTACCAACAACCCACCTTAGTGCCCGGAACCTTTGTCCGCCTAGCTATAGTGTCTCATTCGTTCTCTGTACTACAGCGAAGCTACCAATGATTAGACATCCTAGAGCATGTAACTCAGACTCTCTCAGTAATCGCGAGAGCAAGAACACTCTTTCGCCAACTCACTCATACTTGTCCACAACTTGAGTAATCAGAGGCACAGTATAGTTTAAAATGTTTATTTTAAATAACGTGCTCGATAATGCAGTACACGAGCCAATACTAGCAGCAATTTGCAGAAACTCAATATAGTGAGCATTGTTACAATTCCATAAAATATGAACGGAGATATCATTTTATAAAAACTGTGGAAGAAGGACTACTGTGCCTTACCACCCTCCCCGTGCTTGGAACTTAGTTTAGAATAATTATAGAAGACCTCTGGGCTTTGTCATGGGGGACGCCATACCTCCAGGTTTAAATGCAAAGGTTTACATCTCCGGACAAACACAGCTCTTCGCTCTTGAACGGTTTTCTCCAAGTGCAAAACATGCATGCCACGCCATATTAAAAAAAAACGATTTTCAGTAGTGCAGCTGGGGCAGTATTATGTCTAACATGCGTGGGAATGACCAAAGCAGATTAACATAGCACATTGTTTTTTGACCTTGAACACGCTGTTCAGACAGAGCCTCAGAGTACAGCAAGAGAAGTGAAAGGTAGACGGGCCTCATGTGAGCGGGCACAGGCAGAGGATTTGTGAAAACAAAATCATGTAGAAACGTGTGCAAAAGCAGCAACATGGCAGCCAAGCTTGTACTAACTTATGCTAACTTAGCAATGTACGCAGTGAACCCCATATCCTCACTACAAAGCCAAGCACAAGAAATGGAATGGAATCTACTAGTGACATTAAGGGATCTGTTGTAGTAACACTACACCTGCCTGATGTACATCAGAAAACTGATGGATTCCTACTGCCCCCTCCTCACCAACAGGCTCCTCTCTCTTGCCTTCTGCACTGACCGCCTTCCCATTGTTACTCGCTCTCTCCTACCCTATTTTCACTAAAAGATACCAGCTCAATGGGCACTCAACCAGCGTCCTTTGAGTTTTAGGTATCAGTGGACCCACCAAATCTATCCTATCACCCACAAAATCCATGTACTTGCTGCTCAAGACACAAACCTCCAGCGATATAAAACCAACCACCTGCAAGGGCATCAAAACCACAATCACAATTTTCAAAGCAGGTGCAGGTGATTCAGGTTAAAGGATCCATTCCATGCTTCTTCAACGACCTTTAGAAATGGGGGACTCTGACTGCTAGGGTCACGGGTTCATGGTTGTAAGTACTATAAAACAACAGGTTATCATCATTAGAGTTGTGTGTGGCATTTCCATGCTGACCTTAGAGTCCCCCAGAACTGGTAATGGTGTCTGATAGGTAGGCCACATCCATTGTCGTGCAGCATATTTCACCACAGTTCCACATCTAAGCCCCTCACTAAAACGAGCTTGCTCTGGTAGGGGTCAGGGCTGCCTCTCCCTCTGCCAGGGACCTAAACTGGCTCTGCCCAGGGTCCAGACTGCCACCAGGCTGCCACAGCCACCGCAATGGGATCCAATATGCCTCTGGTTTTGGTCAATGCTTCCTCTGCATCCATAAGGGTATAGGATGAACCTGCTATGAGCACAGGCTGAATCTTCCTCGTTTATGCATCTGTGTCACCTATGTTATGGGCCCAGGCTGCCTCTGCAATTTGTCCAAGCTGTCTCTAACTGCCTCCAAGCTGCATGTCTTGCACACAGGCTGCCTTCGCATCTGTTGATGACAAAGGTCACCTTTGTCATAGGTCCTGGTGACCTCTGCTTAAGCTCCAAGTGGCCTCTGCTATGAGTCCACGATGCCTCAGCCTCTGCTATGGGTCCAGGATACCTAAGATTCCGCTATGAGTGTGTGATTCATCTTATATGAGCCTAGGCTGCCACTGCTGTGGGTAGGGACTGTCTCTGCTGTGAGGTCATATCTCAGCTATAGGCTTGAGCTGCCTCTACAATGTGTTCAGGCTGCCTCTACTGTGACTGCAGGCTAGCTATTCTGTGAGTCCAACCTGCCTCTGCTGTGGGTCCAGGCTAGCTCTGATGTTGGTCCAGACTGCCTCTGCTGTTGATCCAAGCTATCTCTGCTGTGGGACCAGGCTGCCTCTGCTGTAGATCTAAGCTACCTCTGTTGTAAGTTCAGGCTACCTCTATTGTGAGTTTGGGTTGCTTCTGCTGCAAGCACAGGATGCCCATGCTATGGTACCAGTCTGCCACTGCTGTGTGCCAAGGCTCCCCACGCTGTGGGTCCAGTCTGCCTCTGCTGTGGTCCCAGGCTTTATCTACTGTGAGTCCACGTTGCCTCTCAACATGTGGGAGCAGGCATCCACTGCTGTGGGAGCAGGCTGCCACTGCTGTGAGTCTAGGCTGCCTCTACTGTAAGTCCAGATTGTGTCTGCAATGGGTCCAGGCTGCCTCTGCTGTGGACCCTCTGCTGTGAGTCCAAGCTGCCTCTGCTGTGAATCCTGGCAACCTCAGCTGTGGGTCTAGGCTACCTCTGCTGTGAGTCAAGTTTGCCTCTGCTGTGAGTCCAGGCTGCCTCTGCAATGGGTCCAGGCTGTCTCTGCTGTGAGTCCAGACTGACTCTGCTGTGGGTCCAGGCTGTCTCTGCTGTGAGTCCAGGCTGCCTCAGCAGTGAGTCCAGGCTGCCTCTGCAATAGGTCCAGGCTGCCTCTGCTGTGTACCCTCTGCTGTGTGTCTGCAAGATACCTCTGCTGTGAGTCAAGTTTATGTCTGCTGTGAATCCAGGCTGTCTCTGATATGAATCCAGGATGCTTCTGCTGTGAGTCCTCGTTGCCTTTGCTGTGGGTCCAGGTTATCTCTGCTGAGGGAGCTGGCTGCCTCTGCTGCAAGTCTAGGTTGCCTTTGCTGCGAGTCCAGGTTGCCTCTGCTGTGAGTCCAGGCTGCCTCTGCTGTCAGTCCAGGGTGCCTTTGCTTGGAGTCCAGACTGCCTCTGCTCTGGGTCCAGGATCCAGTGCTGTGAGTCCAGACTGCCTCTGCTGTGAGTCCAGGCTGCCTCTGCTGTGATTCCAGGATTTCTCTCCTGTGAGTCTATACTCCCTCTGCAGTGGGTTAAGGCTGTCTCTGCTCTGAGTCCAGGTTTTCTCTGCTGTGAGTCCAGGCTGCCTCTGCTGTGAGTCTAGGCTGCCTCCACTGTGAGTCCAGGTTGTCTCTGCCATGGTCCTTTCTAATTGGTGTTAACAAACCTTCTGCATGATGATAACAGGAGACAGACACAGCAAGCTCCAGGAGTCAGAATGGTTCTCATAATCCACCGGTCCCTCATGCCCTCCTATCTGCCCACGTGCGTGTTCAATCAGCTCGATATGTTACTGTTGCGCCATCAGCGAGGATCTCCATCAGCAAAACGCACATCCATTGAAATATCAGTGAACAGCGGAGCAACAACTCAGGACTCAAAGCTTTATCCTTGGAGACAGACAACATGCTGTTCCGGCTGCATTGATGCTCCTTGTTAGAAATGAGGGGGCTCTGGTTGACGCAGGTGTGAACCCACAACAAGCAGGGACCCTTTACTTCTTGTCAGGGCGAAGGATGACTCCCCAGAATAACCCCTGCTCACCCTCTAGGTGCGTGGCGCGAGCAGTCTAGGCTAAGTCTCAGGCGTACACGGTTAAGCAAATGCAATTACACATACAGTAAACCCCTTGCATGCACCACAAACGGACACCAATCCGGGAGTATATAAAAATAAGCTTTTATGTAGTTTCAGCAGAGTTAAATACAAGGCCCAGTAACGTTGAACTGATGGGGCCACAATTCTTGGAAATACGGTCAAGTTCTCTTGGTTTTACGGAAAGTTCTTTAGGCGGGCACAAGGTAACTGTAGGCCTCAGCGCACTTCGTGCTGAAGCAGCGCCCGGGGAGCACACAGCAGATGACAGGGAAATAAGAACGTTGCGGACCCTGGATCCGATGCGAGCTCGCGGTCGAGTTCGTAAGTACAGTACCTTGTTTCTTGACGCAAAGGCGGGTGCGGGATTTCAGCGGCTCTTCGACAGAAGAGCGAGGCGGCGTCCGGGGCTCCCACACCTCACGATGGGGGGTCTGATCTTCAGGCTCACGACAGGAGCGGGGTGTTGCAGGTGGCGGGTGAACAAAGCGGGGCAGCCGGGCACGCCGATGCGTCCGGGCCGTCCGAGGCTTGGAGATGCTCACAAACGCCGAGTCCGGCGGGAGGGTGAAGGGGCACAGCGAGCCTCCACGAGCGAGGTGACGGGGCAGCCCAGCACAGCGTAGGGGGAGCGGCTCCGATCGAGCGAGGCTCTTCCCAAGGCGGGGGCGGCTAAGCAGTCCTGGTCACGGCTCAGGGAGGGACTGGGCACGAGGGTCACAGCTCCGGCGAGGGAAAGGACACCACCGTCCAGCAGCAGGCGAGTGAAGATCAGGTAGAGCCCAATGTTCCTGGGGCTCAGTTCAGGGGGCAAGCTCAGTTCCAAGCCCTTGGAGATCGTTTTGGAAAAGCACAAGTTTTGAAAGTAAAAGTAAAGTAAAAGTATTCAGCAACAGTTTCTCTTCTCTCCTTTGGCAGCAAGGTCACCACTGCAGGCCAATCCCCCCAGGATAGGGACAGTCTTCCTCCTACAGCTTTCCCGGTGCCTCCTCCTCAGGCAGAGATTCTTCTTGGTCAAAAGCGGATCTAGTTTCTTAGGAGCAGGGCTCCTTCATTTATACCACAAATCTTTTGTTCTCCCAGGCCAGGGGGGCCCTTGCCTAGTTCAGTCCGGTTTCTGAGTACTTTGTTTACGTGATGCAGGCTTCTTCTTTCAGAGTGCAGGGCAGAGTCATCAGACGCTCCACAGGGGGTGGAGCCGGCATCGAGGTAGCGGAGCACTGTCCTATTCAGAGCCTAGGAGCACTCCTCCCACCCATCTACCTGTCGATCGTCCTATTCATACCAGGCTACCTAGCCCTGCCCATCTGGGTTCCCCCAGCCCTGTCACTCACACCAGCCAGACATCAGATACACATCACGCAGAGGCGGCTGAAATAGTTAGGCAAGCAAAGGCCAACTTTCTAAAAGTGACATTTGCAAACCCGGAATATTAAAATAAACCTTGCGAAAAGATGTACCTTATCATTCCGAGTTCAGGCATACTAAACTCGATCTCCTACCATGTTCCCTGGGTCGGTTAGGATCATAGGGTGTAATAATCCAGGCCGCCCATACTGGCCTATGAGAACAGGGTAGCCTTACAGTAGTGAACAACAAAATGGCGGTCATTCACTACCAGGACAGGCCACGCATCTAGGCTTGTCCTACCTCAGGCTCACAATGCCCCCTGCCCGTGGGCCTACCAGAGGGGTGACTAACATGCAGCTAAGGGAAGGTTTCGGGGACCGGCAAGTGTGGGCACTTGTCGGTCGGCGCGTCAGTACCAGACTGCACGCAGGCTCTGCGACGGCAGACCTTAGACGTATTTTACCGGCCGCTTCCGTGGGTGGCACAACCCGTGCTGCAAGCCCACCAGCGGCGTTTGCCTTTACATGCCCTGGCGCTCCTGGCGCACTTTACTGGGGTCTGATAGTAAATCAAACAATCCAATCATGGAATCCAACCAACACATACAATTTATAAAGGGAGCACTCGCACCGTGACACTGGTTGGCAGTGGCACAGCGCGCTGAGCGGCCAACACCATAAAAACACATGAGGCACAGCGACAAAAAGAGGAAGGGAGACTCACGCCAAGGTGCCAGGTCTAACACGTGTCCCCTCCAGCTGAAAAGTGGGGAGAACTACCCTACCCCAGGGAGTTCCTCATCACTAAGGCGGAAAAATCTGGACAGACCGTCAGCATTGGCGTGATCTGTACCAGGGCGATGTTCCACCGTGAAATCCATACCCTGTAGGGAAATGGACCACCTCAACAGCTTTGGATTCTCACCCCTCATATGCATCAACCATCTGAGGGGCCTGTGGTCCGTCTGAACCCGGAAGTGAGACCCAAACAAGTAGGGTCTTAGCTTCTTCAGTGCCCAGACCACAGCAAATGCCTCACGCTCAATAGCACTCCATCTCTGTTCCCGTGGAAGTAACCTCCTGCTAATAAAGGCTACGGGTTGATCTAGGCCCTCCTCATTAATCTGTGAAAGAACAGCCCCCACACCATGCTCTGAAGCGTCTGTCTGAACGATAAACTCTTTGGAGAAGTTGGGAGCCAGAAGCACGGGCGCCGTGCACATAGCAGTTTTCAAGGCCTCAAAAGCTCTCTGACAGGTGTCAGTCCAGATCACCTTCCTGGGCTGCTTCTTCGAAGTCAGCGCTGTCAAGGGGGCAACCAGGTTGCCATACCCCTTGACAAACCTCCTGTAGTACCCGGTGAGACCTAGGAAGGCTCTCACCTCCGTCTGGGTTTTGGGCGCCTCCCAATTCAGGATGGTTTCTATCTTGGGCTGAAGGGGTGCCACCTGGCCACTCCCAACTTGGTGTCCCAAGTACACCACGGAACCCTGCCCGATCTGGCACTTACTCGCCTTGATCGTGAGGCCTGCCTTCCGCAGCGCCATCAACACTTCCCAGAGGTGTCGCAAGTGTTCCTCCCACGTGGAGCTGAACACGGCGATGTCATCCAGGTAGGCTGCACTGAACGAATCCAGCCCAGCCAACACCTGGTTGACCAATCTCTGGAAGGTGGCAGGGGCATTCTTCATCCCAAATGGCATAACCCGGAACTGGTAGTGCCCATCTGGGGTGGAAAATGCTGACCTCTCTTTGGCCCCCTCGGTCAAGGCGATCTGCCAATACCCAGACGTTAGATCAAACGTGCTGAGGTAGTTGGCAGCCCCTAGCCGATCGATGAGCTCATCAGCTCTGGGGATGGGGTGTGCGTCAGTCCTAGTGACTGAATTGAGTCCTCTGTAGTCCACACAGAACCGGAGTTCGGGTGTGGCTCCCGGCGCTGCAGCCTTTGGGACCAAGACCACGGGGCTGGCCCAAGGACTGCTAGAAGACTCAATGACCCCGAGTGCAAACATCTTGGAGACCTCCTCCTTGATGCATGTCCTCACCCTGTCAGTCACCCTGTAGGCCTTGTGCCGTACAGGAGGGCTATCCCCAGTGTCCACATCATGGACGCACCAATCAGTGACACCAGGGACCAGGGAAAACAGATCAGAAAATTGTCCCAGCAACTGGCGACAATCATCCTGTTGCTCAGGGGTCAGGGTGGAAGAGAGGATGACACCATCCACTGACCCATCTTGCTCCTTGGCTGACAGGAGGTCCGGAAGAGGTTCGGTCTCCTCTTCCATCCCCGCATCTGTTGCCAAGAGCATGCCCACTTGGGACCTCTCCAAGTGGGGCTTGAGGCGGTTGACATGTAGGACCCGTAAGGGGTTCCTGGGAGTCTTCAGGTCCACCACGTAGGTAACAGGACTCTTTCGCTCCACCACCTCAAAGGGACCGGTCCACTTATCCTGGAGCGCACACGGCTCCACGGGGGCCAAGACCCATACTTTCTGCCCAGGCTGAAGCTCTACCAGAGTGGCATTCTGGTCGTACCACCGCTTCATCTCCTCCTGGCTGGCTTCCAGATTTGCCTCAGCAAGTTGCCTGAAACGCCTAGTCTGATTCCTGAAGGCCAGCATGTAGCTATATACATTCTGGGGAGGTTTCCTGGGAGATTGCTCCCAGCCTTCCTTGACCAGACTTAGAGGTCCTCTGACGGGGTGACCATACAGAAGCTCAAAGGGACTGAACCCCAGAGACTTCTGTGGCACCTCACGGTAAGCGAAGAGAAGGCATGGTAAGAGGACGTCCCACTTGCGCCTCATGGGTCCTTCTAGGCCCATTATCATGCCTTTGAGGGTTCGGTTGAATCTCTCAACCAACCCGTTTCCTTGGGGGTGGTAAGGTGTGGTGAACTTGTAGGTTACACCACACTCTTGCCAAAGAGATTTCATGTACTTGGACATGAAATTGGTACCTCGGTCAGACACCACCTCTAGAGGGAATCCCACTCGGGAGAAAATTCCCATCAGTGCACGTCCCACCACGGGGGCCGTCACTGTCCTCAGAGGAATGGCTTCCGGGTACCGGGTGGCATGGTCCACCAGGACCAGGATGAACCTATTGCCCATCGCTGTCTTGGGGTCCAGTGGCCCTACAATGTCGATCCCCACTCGCTGGAATGGAGTACCGACCACAGGGAATGGCTGGAGTGGAGCCTTCTGCTTCCTTCCACTCTTTCCACTTGCCTGGCAAGTCTGGCATGTCCTGCAGTGAGTATCCGAACTCCTGCGCATTTGGGGCCAATAAAAGTGGGTGACAAGCCTTTCAAAGGTCTTGTCCTGCCCCAAATGCCCTGCCAATGGCACATCGTGAGCCAGCCCCAGTAGGAAGGCTCTGAAGTCCTGGGGTACCACCAGCGCACGGGCTGACCCAGGCTCAGCAACCTTAGGCTCTGTATATAGGAGGTCGTTCTCCCAGTAAATGAAGTGCGATCCCGACTGATCACCTGCGGCCTGGGCTGCAGCCTGCTGCCGCATACCCACGAGAGAAGGGCACTCCTTCTGCGCCTTACAAAAGTCCTCCCTGGTGGGACCCCCTTCCTGCTGCCAATGGGTCAGCTCCGGCAGGTCTCCCAGTTCAGCTATTTGTTCCCCTGTAGGCTCCAGGGCATCCCCCTCAAGGTCTGCTTCCTCCTGGACCGTGGGAACTTCAGGGGCCGGCTTCCCGCGCCCCTTGCCCCTTCTCTCTGAGGCCGGCTCCTGGGCCTCCCTCTCAGGCTCCAGGACCTCTCGAGTACCTTTACTGGCTGCCATGGACCGTGTGGTCACACATGCCCAATCCGGCATACCCAACATCTCCAGGTGAGCACTCCGCTCCACCTGAGCCCAAGGTGAGCTCTCCAAATCGTTCCCTAACAAACAGTCTACAGGCATGGCGGGCCTCACAGCTACCTGAAGAGTACCAGAGACCCCCCCCCACTCGAAGGGAACCTGAGCCACCTTGCAGTGCCTCTCTGTGTTGTCAGCGGCAACAACGGGATAGAATGCATTGGGGACCACCTGCTCCTGAGACACAAGGTGACACCTGACAGCGGTCACACTGGCTCCTGTATCTCTAAGAGCTTCCACCCTATGGCCATTTATGGTCACCCACTGCCTGTACTTCTTAGTGTTCTCAGGCAGCTGGGTTGGAGGGACCACTTCACGGTCTCCTAGCGAGACCAGGGACATCTCTGCGGGACCCCACCCACCTTGGACATCCCTCTCCTCCCCCAAGGCTACACTAGTCACCTGCCGGGGTGGAGCACCAGTGGGTGCTGGTTTACCAAACATCGGACACTTCACATCAGAGGCAAAATGCCCCAAATTGTTACACCTGTAACATCTTACGGGCCCCTTCTGAACAGGAGGACCTGTCGGGGCCCCGGTCGGTTTCTGGGGTGGGGGAGGCTGAGAACCCTTCCCTTGGTTCCCGTGGGGATTATTTTGTGGCCCTTTTTGGAACTGCTTCTGTTTACCCCTGTCCCCCCCACTCTTCTGCTGGGGACCCTGCCCACCTTTGGCGGAATCTCCCACGGTACCCTTGTGGACCCTGGTACTGACCCAGCGGTCCGCCTCCTCAGCAAGCTTCCTCGGGTTAGTCAGCTTACTATCGATCAGGTGCTGGCGTAGCTCAGGAAAACAATTACTGGACAAGTGCTCCCATGCCATTAAATCAAGAAGCCCCTGATAATCATTTACCTTACTACCCTTTACCCAACCATCCAGCGCTCTGCAAAAGAAAGTCACATACTCCACATACGTACTATTGGGGATCTTAGTGCAACCCCTGAACCTCTGTCTATATAACTCAGGGGTCAACCCATACCTAGCCATCAATGCTTCCTTCATATGGGGGTAAGAATTACGAACATCAACAGGTAAATCTAACAGTGTGTCCCGCCCTTCACTCAGGAACCTTCCCCACAACCCCGCTCCCCAATCTTTCTCAGGGACCCGGTGGGAAGACATGGCTACCTCGTAGGCTCTGAACCACTGCCCGATGTCGTCATTCCTGAAGAACTCCTTCACTACATCCTTAGGAATATAAACTCTTGGTTCCGCCGATCCTGGCGGTGTGCTGCCACCAGAGGGATTAAGCTCCAAACTTTTTGCTTTCAGCTCCAGCTCCCTCAGCTTCATGTCATGCTCTAATTGTAGTTTCTTTTCTTCCATGGCTAATCTTTGTTTTTCCATATCCATCTGCCCATGAAGTTTTGCCATTTCCACCTCGTGTGCCCGGGTTGCGGCCCTGTCTGCCAACTCTTCTGGCGACAGGCACCTGCCAAACTCATGGACACTTTCTGGTGGAACCACTTCCACCTGATTCTCTGGTGCCTTTGACTCATACCAGGCCCTCAGCGCCTTTACGAGTTGCTCCTTCTTTTTCAATCCAGTTTGGGCAATCCTGAACTTGGAGCAAAGACCTTTCAAGTCTTCATTGGTACGATCATAAAGTGCGCCTTCCTCCCAATCTATGTCTTCAAATCCAGAGATTACGGAAGCCGCCCTTCCGGCTGACAGTGAACCAGGCATGGCTCTAGCAACGGAGACTCTTGGCAAAACAAAAACAAATGCTAGCCTTGTGGCTGTGTTACTGGTCTGCTCTCACTACGTGGTGATCAGTGATTCACTATACGCAAACCACAAATGCAAATCCGTAAATCCCACCGCTGCCACCAATGTTAGAAATGAGGGGGCTCTGGTTGACGCAGGTGTGAACCCACAACAAGCAGGGACCCTTTACTTCTTGTCAGGGCGAAGGATGACTCCCCAGAATAACCCCTGCTCACCCTCTAGGTGCGTGGCGCGAGCAGTCTAGGCTAAGTCTCAGGCGTACACGGTTAAGCAAATGCAATTACACATACAGTAAACCCCTTGCATGCACCACAAACGGACACCAATCCGGGAGTATATAAAAATAAGCTTTTATGTAGTTTCAGCAGAGTTAAATACAAGGCCCAGTAACGTTGAACTGATGGGGCCACAATTCTTGGAAATACGGTCAAGTTCTCTTGGTTTTACGGAAAGTTCTTTAGGCGGGCACAAGGTAACTGTAGGCCTCAGCGCACTTCGTGCTGAAGCAGCGCCCGGGGAGCACACAGCAGATGACAGGGAAATAAGAACGTTGCGGACCCTGGATCCGATGCGAGCTCGCGGTCGAGTTCGTAAGTACAGTACCTTGTTTCTTGACGCAAAGGCGGGTGCGGGATTTCAGCGGCTCTTCGACAGAAGAGCGAGGCGGCGTCCGGGGCTCCCACACCTCACGATGGGGGGTCTGATCTTCAGGCTCACGACAGGAGCGGGGTGTTGCAGGTGGCGGGTGAACAAAGCGGGGCAGCCGGGCACGCCGATGCGTCCGGGCCGTCCGAGGCTTGGAGATGCTCACAAACGCCGAGTCCGGCGGGAGGGTGAAGGGGCACAGCGAGCCTCCACGAGCGAGGTGACGGGGCAGCCCAGCACAGCGTAGGGGGAGCGGCTCCGATCGAGCGAGGCTCTTCCCAAGGCGGGGGCGGCTAAGCAGTCCTGGTCACGGCTCAGGGAGGGACTGGGCACGAGGGTCACAGCTCCGGCGAGGGAAAGGACACCACCGTCCAGCAGCAGGCGAGTGAAGATCAGGTAGAGCCCAATGTTCCTGGGGCTCAGTTCAGGGGGCAAGCTCAGTTCCAAGCCCTTGGAGATCGTTTTGGAAAAGCACAAGTTTTGAAAGTAAAAGTAAAGTAAAAGTATTCAGCAACAGTTTCTCTTCTCTCCTTTGGCAGCAAGGTCACCACTGCAGGCCAATCCCCCCAGGATAGGGACAGTCTTCCTCCTACAGCTTTCCCGGTGCCTCCTCCTCAGGCAGAGATTCTTCTTGGTCAAAAGCGGATCTAGTTTCTTAGGAGCAGGGCTCCTTCATTTATACCACAAATCTTTTGTTCTCCCAGGCCAGGGGGGCCCTTGCCTAGTTCAGTCCGGTTTCTGAGTACTTTGTTTACGTGATGCAGGCTTCTTCTTTCAGAGTGCAGGGCAGAGTCATCAGACGCTCCACAGGGGGTGGAGCCGGCATCGAGGTAGCGGAGCACTGTCCTATTCAGAGCCTAGGAGCACTCCTCCCACCCATCTACCTGTCGATCGTCCTATTCATACCAGGCTACCTAGCCCTGCCCATCTGGGTTCCCCCAGCCCTGTCACTCACACCAGCCAGACATCAGATACACATCACGCAGAGGCGGCTGAAATAGTTAGGCAAGCAAAGGCCAACTTTCTAAAAGTGACATTTGCAAACCCGGAATATTAAAATAAACCTTGCGAAAAGATGTACCTTATCATTCCGAGTTCAGGCATACTAAACTCGATCTCCTACCATGTTCCCTGGGTCGGTTAGGATCATAGGGTGTAATAATCCAGGCCGCCCATACTGGCCTATGAGAACAGGGTAGCCTTACAGTAGTGAACAACAAAATGGCGGTCATTCACTACCAGGACAGGCCACGCATCTAGGCTTGTCCTACCTCAGGCTCACAATGCCCCCTGCCCGTGGGCCTACCAGAGGGGTGACTAACATGCAGCTAAGGGAAGGTTTCGGGGACCGGCAAGTGTGGGCACTTGTCGGTCGGCGCGTCAGTACCAGACTGCACGCAGGCTCTGCGACGGCAGACCTTAGACGTATTTTACCGGCCGCTTCCGTGGGTGGCACAACCCGTGCTGCAAGCCCACCAGCGGCGTTTGCCTTTACATGCCCTGGCGCTCCTGGCGCACTTTACTGGGGTCTGATAGTAAATCAAACAATCCAATCATGGAATCCAACCAACACATACAATTTATAAAGGGAGCACTCGCACCGTGACACTGGTTGGCAGTGGCACAGCGCGCTGAGCGGCCAACACCATAAAAACACATGAGGCACAGCGACAAAAAGAGGAAGGGAGACTCACGCCAAGGTGCCAGGTCTAACACTCCTTCAGAGTTTCCTCGGCTCTGTCATGTTGTGTGTCTCACCTGGGCACTGTTGAATGGAGGACTGCCAAAAGATGACTTTACACAGTCCCACTGCGTGTCCTAAGGACCTGGCCAAGGTGAGAGGGTGAACATATGCTCTGTCTAATCAAAGATTGTATCACACACCATACCACAATGCTTGTAAGGAAATAGCAGATGAGTCTTTCCAGTTTTTGGTTATTTGTTTAAAAGCAACAGCAATTAATAGATCAATAACATTTGGATAGTGGGACGGGTTCCATTCGTATAATAGACTACCAAGAAATATATTTTTTATAAGAACAGGGTTAATTGGCATGAAAAATATCATTAAATTGAGCCCACACATTTATGCAAAACTAATGAGTGTGAGGACATGTGAACAGAGCATGGAATAGATTTGCATAAGAAGCTTTACACGACCAGCAATTAGAGGAGACAGTTGGATTTATGTTATTTAAAAATGTGGGTGTTGAAAAGAGTCTAGAGTAGATAAAAACAGTGTTTGAACACTATTTGCCACTCTAGATGTTTTAGTATTTTAATCCAAATTTTATTCCAAATAGAGGTTGACAATGAGACATTAAAATATGTTTCCCATTGGAGTTCGATGGAAGACTTATCACTCATAAGAGGGTGTGCATGAAGAGCTCTGTATATTTTAAAAGCTGGAAAAGAGGATCAGATAAGACTTGTATGATCAGATTGGAAACTTTCAGGAGTGCTAGTCGAGGAAAGAGACAATAACATTTGTGAGATGATTTCCGTGAGTTGGAGATATTTTGGAGTATAGGATTGTGGTAAATTGAAGCGAGACTAAGCCTGCTGAAAAGGCAGACTAGTGTTTCCTTCAACACGTGGTTTGACCCATAAGAGTCATTTAGCTGTCCAGGGTTTCCCAAATACTGTTTTGCCTTTGATGGTTATCAACTTATTATATCACAAGGATGATTCTAAAAATGTGTCCTTATCATTGAAATGAATTTTAATGAAAGAGATCCAAAGATGCTTTAAGGATAGGGTGGGGATTAAAGGAAGGTTTCCGACTATAAGTAAAAAATGTGGGTAATTAAAATGGGGTAATAAAGGAAAGTTTGAGTTTCACCCATAAATGAGGAGGGTGTGTAATAGTGTCTATAACTAAAAATCTAGATTTATTAAGAAGGAAAGCAGTGTGATAAGGTAAAATAAATTAGAGTATGACTCCCCCTTGCTCTTTAACTAGCTGTAATCTAGCAAGAGACATATGAGGTGTTTTATTGTTCCAGAAGAATTTAGGCAAGTTGGAGTATATAGATTTGAAATAACGACGTGGACTCCATACAGGTAGATTGGCTAAGTTAAAGAGGATAATAGGTACTAACATCAACTTGATGGAGTCTAGTCTGCCCCACCGTGACAAGAATTAAGGGTTCCATCGAGATATCAGAGATGTAATTTTTGTGATTACTCAATTCAAATTAATAGATATAGTGTCTTTAATATTTTAGTAAACCATAGTCCCAAATATTTATTTTTCTGAGAGGTCCAGGCAAACTTAGAGCATAAAAAGTATTGTTTAAAGTAGAATTTAGTGAGAGGGAGAGTTTCACATTTAGCAATGCTAAGTTTTTATCCAGAAACTATAGCAAGCTTGCTTACTTTGCTTAGGACAGCTGGTAAAGAGGAAGCCGGATTAGATTCAAACATTAAAATATGATCTGCATATACGTACATTTTAACCAGTTTCTAATCATATGGAAGGCCAGTAATTACCAAATTCTAATATATTTTGAGCAAGAAAGGTTCTAAAGCCAAAATGAATAGTAAAGGTGAAAGAAAATATCCCTGCCTAACTCCTCTAAGCAGTGGAAAGGATTGTGATAGCAGGCCATTTACAGAAATGGAAGCTGACGGAGAGAAATACAGAAGAGAAACTAGAGTAAGAAAATATGGACCAAAATCAAACCATTTAAGCGTGTGGAAAATGAAAGACCAGCTCATACAGTCAAAAGCTGTCTCATGATCCAGAGGAACAGCTGCTAAGGATGGGCATATCTACTGTCAGGTGAAAAGTCAGGTGTTATCTCTTAATTTTCTGCCTTTAACAAACACTGATTTTCATCCATCTAGTCCTGGAGCTTTCATGGAGATAAGACTTTCTCAAGTAGTGATCTCCATCTCAAGAGGTACAAAATAACTAGAGGAGTTGCGTTCGTCAGAGATAGCAGAGAAATAATGTGAAAGTGAGCTAGAAAAAGGCAGCGATTCTGTAGTATACAAAGTGGATTTTAGTTTCTCTAGAATATCAGCATCAGTTAGGAGAGGAGTAATTTGCTTGTCAAGAAGGGAATTCACACAAAAACATTTCTTTCGAACCTAAGAATGTGCCCACTTTATTTTGTCCACCAAAGTATTTGGTACCAGATTTAAGTAAATAGGAAGTGGTATCTTCTGTAGAAAGTTAATTAAAAATTTAATTTAGCTTTAAGTAACTGAACAAAGGTGGGGTTTTGTTAGAGGCATAATAGAGATTTTCTAAATGTGTAATATGCTGTAAGAGTTGTTAACTTTTGATAATTAGGATTTCATATTTTAGAAACATGAAATAATGAAGTCTCTAGCCATAGTTTTAAATGAATTCCGAAGAAGTTGTGAAGATACATCAGGAATATCATTAAGAAAAAAGAATTCCTGAATAAAGGATTAAAAACTTTGAGAAAAAGATTTGTCTAAAGGAAGATAACTATTATACTGCCATCTTTTAATGCCTTTAGTACCAGGAATAAGATTGAAATCTGTAATGACTGGTGCATGGTCAGAAATTAAGATGGAGCCAATTTCTGAGTTTAAAAGAAGTGAAGATAAAGTTTTAGAGACAAAGAGGTAATCAATCCTCGACTGAGAAGAATGAACTGAAGAAAAGAATGTGTATTTTCTCAAAGTTGGGTTACAGAGTCTCCATGCATCCACCAGAAATCTACGAGCAATAGTTGATCTAAAAATGTTATGAATATTAGCGGGGACAAAAGTCATCTTCAAATTCCAATCAAGGAAAGGGTCCATGACTAAATTACAGTCACCTCCAAAAATAAGGTAATTATCTAATATAGACATAGGGCCCGATTCACAGAATTAACTTAAGACAAAATCCTAAACTTACTACTTTTGGTATTCACAGAATGCACTTACTACTTTTGGTATTCACAGAATGCACTTACTACTTTTGGTATTCACAGAATGGATTTACGACTACTAACTTTACGTCCGCACTCAGGCCGGAAATTCCGGCCCGGAGGCGGAGCTTCCGGCCCGGAGGTGGGGATTCCGGCCAGTGGCAGAGATTTAGCCATGGCCAAAATCTCCACCTCTGGGCCGGAAGCTCCACCTCCGGGCCGGAAGCTCCGCCTCCGGGCCGGAATTTCCGGCCCGAGTGCGGACGTAAAGTTAGTAGTCGTAAATCCATTCTTTGAATAGCAAAAGTAGTAAGTTCATTCTGTGAATACCAGAAGTAGTAAGTGCATTCTGTGAATATCAAAATGGTACTAAGTTTAGGATTTTGTCATAAGTTTGTTCTGTGAATCGGGCCCATACATTTTTGATAGATTACAGGCTAAAAATATTTGTCACTTTTGTGTTGGAGCATGAATAGCAAGAATAGTTATAGAAATGTTATTAATAAGTAGCTTTCCAATACTCCATCTCACCATCAAGTTAGAAAAATCCTAACTTTAAGACTTTCGGTATTCACAAAAGGCACTTAGGAGTCCTAAAGTTAGGACTCCTAACTTCTGTGAATACCGAAATGAGTAAGTGCCTTCTGTGAATACCAAAATGAGTAAGTGCCTTCTCTGAATACCAAAATGATAGTAAGTTTAGGATTTTGTCCTAAGTTAATTCTGTTAATCGGGCACAATCCACTCTGGATCCCCGTCGGACCCTCTCCCACACCACATCTTCAACAAAGCCGGCAATTCCATTGCACCCCACCTGCGCAACATCATCAACCTCTCCTTCGAGACCGCTACCTTTCCTGAGAACTGGAAGCATGCAGAGATCAACGCCCTACTCAAGAAACCCAAGGTGGATCCGAGCGGCCTCAAGAACGTCCGGCCCATCTCCCTGCTTCCGTTCCCAGTAAAGGTCATCGAGAAGATAGTTAACATCCAGCTCACCCGTCACCTCGAAGATAACAACATCCTAGTCCCCCCCAAACAGGATTCCGCAGCAACCACAGCACCGAGACCGCCCTCATCGCCGTCTCAGATGACATCAGGATCCTTCTAGACAACGGCGAGATGGCGGCCCTCATCCTCCTGGATCTCTCCGCCGCCTTCGACACCGTCAGCAACCGCACACTACGCACGCGCCTCCAAAACGCAGGGATCCGGGAGAAGGCCTTGGACTGGACCACCTCCTTCCTCTCCGGCAGAACTCAGAGAGTCCGCCTCCCCCCGTTCCGGTCCGAGGCCTCCGAGATCATCTGCGGCGTCCCACAGGTTTCCTCCCTCAGCCCGACGCTGTTCAACGTCTACATGGCACCACTAGCACGCATCGCCCGACAGCACGACTTTAACACAATCTCCTACGCCGACGTCATGCAGCTGAAACTCTCCTTCACCAAGGACCCTCTCACCGCCAAATCCAACCTCCACCAGAGAATGAAGGCCGTCGCCGACTAGATGGAGGAAAGCCGACTTAAGCTGAACTCAGACAAGACGGAGATCCTCATCCTCTGGCCCATCCCCTCCACATGGGATGACTCCTGGTGGCCCGCATCACTGGGGACACCCCCGGCTCCTACCAACCACGCGCGCAACCTGGGAATCATCCTCGACTCGAAACTCACCATGACCAAACAAGTCAACGCAGTCTCCTCTACCTGCTTCAACACCCTCCGTATGCTCCGCAAGATCTACAGATGCATCCCGACAGACACGAGGAAAACAGTCACCCAGGCCCTAGTCAGCAGCAGACTCGACTACAGAAACACCCTCTACGCCGAAGCCCCGACCAAGCTCATCAACAGACTGCAAAGAATCCAGAACGCCTCTGCACGCCTAATCCTCGATGTCCCGCACCGGCTCTCCGTCGACAGAAGAATCTCCTTCAAGCTCCTGATCCACGCACACAAGGCACTCCACAAAACCGGCCCAGCCTATCTCAACAGTCAACTCTCCTTCTACGTACCCAACAGGAAACTCCGCTCCGCTGACCACGCCCTGCCCACAGTCCCACGCATCCGTAGAACCACTTCCGGAGGCAGGTCCCTCTCCCACCGCGCCGCCAAGACCTGGAACACCCTTCCCCTATACCTACAACAAACCGAAGACCTGCTGACCTTCAAGAGACGACTCAAGACCTGGCTTTTCGACTAGTAGCAGCAGCACACCCCCCCGAGCGCCTTGAAACCCTTACGGGTAAGTAGTGCGCTTTACAGATTAAATGATTGATTGATTGATTGACTATAGAGCTTGCTTTGCACCAGTTCACAGGTGTGCAGTACCTTACTTACTATGCACTATCATACTTGCTTTGCACCTGTTAACATGTGGGCATCACCTTACATACCATGCACCATCAACCTTGTTTGAAACAGTTCACGTGTGCATAACCTTACATACTATGCACTATGACACTTGCTTTGCACTAGTTCACATGTGTACATCACTTTACATGCCATGCTCTATAACGCTAGCTTTGCACTAGTTCACGTATGCCTTACCTTACATATCTTGCACTATCAAGCTTGATTTGCACTAGTCCACATGTGGGTATCACCTTACATGCTATGTACTATCACACTTGCTTTGCACTAGATCACTTGTGCATTTCACCTCATATACCATATACTATCACACTTGCTGTGGAACACCTGTGTGACCAGTGTCCACTAGTGTATTATCAAAAAAGAAATATACTTGGTAAGAAATATTTTAGCCTTGAAAAAGCCCCAAGCTTGCACATCTATAGATGGCAAAACATGTGGTGGGTCTCGGATGTAGTCCTCCTCTACGCTTGACTATCAGATTCAATTTTTCTCATTGCTTGAATTGCAATAATAATAATACAGCTATTATATTATTTTTCTCCTTCTTCTGTGATGTACTAAAATAAAGAATGTAAAATATATTTGTATATGAAAAATCATCATATGACCCATTTATGGAATGTCCACGAACAAGTGAATGAATTGTCATAACCTCGGTGCTGGCATCTCCCATATGAATTAGCCCATTCCTTGGTTTGTGTGTGGGGGGATGCTGCTTCCAGATCTTGAGGCCCACTTTGATGACGTTATTACTAGGGTCAAGTGGACTGGGCAGCATATTTCAGGTCAGGGTGTGTGTCTCAAAATCTTTTCTGGGATGGGCTTCCAGGGACATTTTCATTCCCAGGGATAAGGGGGGTATGTGTCAATTTTAGTTTCCAAGTCACCCTGGTGTACAGGGCCCGCCTGAGCCTCTAGGGCCCATCATTTCTGAGTTAGGTGCAGCAACCTGTAGCACTTCTTGAGGCAGCATCATTTCTGGTGAGGGATATCTAGATGAGGACCAAACGGTGTGTCACTTCCGGCCCCTTGGCACTGGATGTGATGAAACTTCTGGGTAGTGACGTCCAGGACATGGTACTTGACACTATTGAGTTTGATGAAAGTATTGCATTATTCTATCACCTGGGTTTAATTAGGTGCACACTCATTCATACTGTGACATTTGTCTGTCAAGTAGTGCAGAAAATGCCTACACGATTTCTTAACATTACCTGCAGCCAGTTCTACAATATTTGTAATTTGTCTGGAGAGTTTGAGAACTAACTGGCAGAAAGAAACATAATCTGCACAGGTCATTACAAGTCTTGTCTGCTAATAAACAGCTGATGGAGACATTGCTGCACTCTCCCGGCCTTACCTCTGCAGGTAATCTCTGGAAATGTTTATATTTAGGGCTCCATTTTTTCCGTTTTTACTGATTTCTACGGATAAATAATAACAGAACATATTGTGTTTCATGTCTGTATTTAATTTTAAAAGTTCAAAAATACAGATAATTTGGTTTCTTTTGAGTGTCTCTCCATGCTAAGAATAAAGACTTAGCTGCACACATTGGCAGCATGGGGAGTTACAAAGCTCGATGAGATTTGCTTAAATTAATGCATATCTCAATATGTATTCATGCCATTATGCTATTTTTTTTACGTGAGTTTATTATTTTTGGCTGTGTAATGTGCTAAACCCTGACGGTCATAAATGTATGAGTGCATGTTTATCTTTTAAATAAATGTGGAAATATATGAGTTATCGCCTCATCTGTTCACAAAACACAAAATAAATATGGATAAATACCAATAAGATGGCCAAAAATAAATATGGATAAATACCAATAAGATGGGCAAAAATAAATATGGATAAATACCAATAAGATGGACAAAAATAAATATGGATAAATACCAATAAGATGGGCAAAAATAAATATGGATAAATACCAATAAGATGGGCAAAAATAAATATGGATAAATACAGCTGGAAATGCTAAAAAAATAAATACTATAAAATCGTGAGCCTTATTTATAATGTACTGGAATGGAGAAAAATGGTTGTTAAACCTTTTCCTTGTCATTTGTCACTTTCCAGAAGTTGAGACGTTATGTTAAGTTGTGTGTATTAGAATAGCACAGAGCTCACCACAGGAGGATATCCTGGCACTGAGCCGAGCCAGGGTCGTGGCTTGGTGAATAGCTAGTTCTTGAGGGGCATATTAACAACAGCCAGCGATAATTATCACTGGCCGTGCTTAGCGATAATTGTATTATCGCAGGCTATGGCGGGAATTTATCGTCCTGGTAGCGCGTTATTAACAACGTGTTACTCCAGGACGATAACAATTCCAGAGATAGCGAGGTTATTGCCCTTTTGCAGGGAACATCGCTGGTTTTCCAGCGATGTTCCCTGCAAAAGGGTGATAATCTTGCTGATACGATCCGCAGGGCCGTATCAGCATAATCCACCCCCTATGGTAGGGATGGCTAAGTCAGGATTTTAGCAGATGATAGGTTTTGGCGAAAACTGCTGTTTTCGCCAAAATCTAATGTGTGTTAAAAGCATGTGGGCTCCCTTGTAAATATTGCGATGTAAACATCAGCGATATTTGCAAGGTAGTCCATCTTGCGTACGCCCAGTAACGCCCACTTTGCATCTCATTGGAGATGCAAAGTGAGGCGTTGGGAAAAAGGGTGCTAATATGCGATTATGCATGTTAGCATCCTCTTGTAAATAGGGTGCTTTGTAAGCCAAAAAAGCGGAGATAAAGCCCTTGTAAGTATGCCCCTCAGTTTCTTGCAGAATTCAAGAGTTGAGGTGGAGGCTCTGATGTGCAGGGACAGAACGCTCCAGGCTTTAGGAGTGAGTTAATAGTTTGTGACTGTGACCTGCTGCTTATCCATTTGTAGCATGGCCAGCTTAGCGTTTCATCTTTCTGAGGTTAGGAAATTGAGAACCATTAGATGGAGTAACGGTAGAGCAGCGGTCTCCAACCTTTTCTGTAACAAGAGCTACTTATGTTGAATAAAAACCATCCAGAGCTGCTAGTATTATTAGTGTTGTAATGAAGACCACACCAGACAAGGCTACACAAGTGGGCACCATATGCCAGATCAGTAGCAGTGATCACCTGAGTGCATCAGGCAGAGTTTCCAGCAGAAAGGTAAAAAAGAGTTTGCCAATTTCAAATTCCTGTACATGGGTAATACATAACCAATGCCCCTGGCACCAAGGTTATGGTATTAATTATAAGTCTGCCCAACTTCACATGAGTTATCACTTAAATATCAACTTTAAATATATTTTGGATACTTAGGCCTCATTTATGAGAAGTGACGCATCGCTGCGTGAAAGCAGCGATGCGTCACTTCTCATTGCGCCCTCCTTGCGACATGATGGATGCGCCATATTTACTGTACGACGCATCATGTCGCAAGGAGTTACAGATATGTCAGTATTTCTGACGTATCTGTAGGTGCAAAAGTGATGCATTGCTGGAGTGTATCACAAAAGTGACGCAACTCCAGCAGTGTGTCCTTTCACATGGGGCAAGCCCCATGTGAAATGGCCTGCATCAGTCTTACCCCTGCTGTGAGGCAGGCGTAAGATATTGACACATTTGCACCTTAGAAGTGGCGCAGTGAAATCTCGTAGATTTCACTGCGTCAATTCTACGAGGCTTACTTAGGTGGGAACGCCAACGCTGCATACATCATACCTGACGCAGGTATAATGTAGCACAGGGGTTTACAAAGTGACGCATCTGCTTAGATATGTCACTTTGTAAATAGGGCGCAACAGGAGGCATGTTTTACGCCACCGATGCGTCACAAAAAAGTGACGCAACAGAAGCACAAAACTGTTGCAAGGCCTCATAAATAAGGCCCTCAGTATTTTTCTCAAAATGTTATCTTATGAGTTCTGAAACTACACAAAAAGCTTATAATTTAGTAGGCTGGGCTGCACACAGGAGATCTACTTACAGGTGGATGGAGAGCAACCAGTATCTCAAGAGCTACTCATTGGAGAAGCCTGCTCTAGAGCCTAATATTTATAGTCTTTGGAAATGGCAGAAGAGCAGTACAAAGCACTATACGTAAAGCAATGTATTCCCATTTATTGTAATGCATGCTCTCTTAACGTCTGCAGTTATTCTGTGTTTGTGCTAAATTTCAATGAATCAAAGTGAAGATTTGAAAAAAGCCTCATAAGGGAAAGTGATCCCATTTCCTGGGGCAGGCTCTTCAGATGCCTCGCTGGAGCCTGGTCGCGCATGAAGTGCGCTTCGATCCAGGCCTTGGGGGCTCCTAATCAGAAAGGATGGAGGAGATGCTCTGCCAGACAGCTCATAAATGAAGGTCATTTTTATTTCTTGTTGTTACAAACAAATAATTTGCAGCTGGGAGCGGATTAAGGCACTAACCACATAAACACCCTATCAGGGCAATTAAACACATGCATTGTTGGAAAGGCCTGCAAGGCGCTCTAGTGGGATGTCTATGAAGACCAGGGAGTCAGAATCGACTGCCGCTATTGGCTGCCTTCACAGCAGGAAAGGCAGCCAATATATGTATATAATGTATAGAGCGAATGTAGCTGCCACAAAGCAACGGAGGGCGGTACACATGAGGGTTTACAATAGGAAGCGGAAACAGTGGTAAAACACCTGTGCTTTCCACCTAAATCGAGATGTGAAATGGAACTCACTGTCTGCTCTATTTAACTTCCATGAAGTCCATTATAAATGGCGCCTAAAGTACACCTATAGCACAGTATCTTTAATGTCAGATGTAGGCCCCCTAGTGTGCATTTACACCCCGACATACATGACAAACATATATACCTGCCAGGAGTGCCTCTGTGCTCTGGCCAGGCTGCAGTTTAAAGGAGCTGCAGTGATGCATGGCAAGAAAAATGCCTTAGCCAGATAGGCAGAGCCTCTTTTATATAACTACCACCCCCAAAATTCTGCCTTGTAAACCCACAGGGCCAATGTATAAAAATAGGGCACTATACACATTGGAGCTAGCATGCTCTCACAGTTAAATAAAGCACAACTACTTATTTGTGCAGGCCTTGTGAGTCCTTCATCGAACAGGCCTAGATGGGATTGAAACCCGTATTGCCTATTTCTGCTTGTAGAAATGCTACAAAAATGGGGCACAGATATTTCTTACTTAATTTTGAAAAACAGATTTAATGGTAAAATCAGATGTTTGATAACTTTAGTCGAAACATTTTAAAATGTACTTTAGGCTGTCTGGACCAGACGTGGCATACACAAAACGTCAGCCAGTCATCACAGCTCCTGTGCATCCTTGCTGATAAACAGCTCTGGCTCAGAGGACTGCCATGTCTCTAAGCTGAGGAAGAGCAAATGAGTGTTAACTGCTGATCACATAGCAGGCATCAACCATTGGGGAATGGATAGGAATAGTTGGAAGAACAAAGGGAAGTTTTAGCGCTACCTCTTTTAACCTAGCGATTCCAAGGAGGACTTCTCCTGTTCATTCATAGGACCCTCCCAGACAGCTAGGCTCTAGTCACAGTAGGAGGACGAACCAGTTTTGCCTTTATTAGATGGGAGGAGAGTGCATCTCAATAGGGGAGTGGCTAAGGAGCTGAAGACAGACCTGCCTACTAGTATCTGGGATCTGCCATATTGAAACAGGCTTCTAGGCAATTTTAAAGAAAGGAAAAGAGGAAGTGCTACAATAGATGTAGGGAAGGTCAGAAAATTGTTTTGGGTAGTAGAATTTCTCCAGTCACTGGCTATTGCACAGGTAAAGCTGGAACCTCAAACATCACATCCCCAGATCATTCCTGGACCTGGGAAGACTCCAGCTGAAGAAGACTTGTGACTCCTGACTGTGGCTGTAAGAAGAGACCTCACACAAGGACTCCTGCTAGAACTGCTAGAATTCCTGTTTGCATGATACAGTAACACAAAAAGCAGCAGGACTCCTCACTCAAAGAGGGCCCAGGTGTATGGTCCAAGTTATTTAAAATTTCTGCTGCTGCCCGTATAACTCAATCTTTGTATTTTATTTACAATAGAGCTGTTATTACCCCTGTTTGCATTTCCAAGTTCTCCCCTTCCACATCTCCAATATGCTGGTCCTGCTCTAAGCATACTGGCACTTTGAGACATCTACTCTATGACTGTTCCAATATTTTGACTTTTTGGGAGTCTGTTTGGTCAAATTGCATGCGTATTTTTAATTGTAATTTGATTTTATCATTCCATAATGTTTTTTAAGGTTCTTCATCACCTGATTTGGATAACTCCACTTCTATTTCTTTATTGTTCGATCTTTTTATTGCATTGGCGTTCAAAGTCATTTTATCTTCTTGGAAAGACAATTCGAAAATATCTTCATTAATGTGGTGGAATTTTATTTGCGATGAACATCGGATTGCCAATGTTTCCTCTTCTGTCCTTTCTCAAAAAATGAAATCAGATCTTCTCTGGTTACCTTTTACATCTTATCTTTCTTCACATGCTCCTAAGCCTTAATTTTGTCTTTTTATTACCTTGGTATCTATCCTTCTTTATTTCTCTTTCCCTTTTTCTCTAGTTCTTTTTCTTTTCTTTTCCTTTACTGTTTGATCAATTATGGTATTTTTATATTGATTTTTTTATAATTTGTGAATAAGATGTTCATTTTGTGATTGATTGTACTCTTCTGGCATTTTTGTGTTTGTTTTTCTTGAAAACTCAATAAAATTCTTAAACACAAAAAAAAGAGGGCCTTGGTGACCACAGAGGACTGTGCCCTGCAAGAGACCTTACTGAAGAGAGATTTGGTGCCCGGGAGCCTGATCTGCAGACAAGGGGCTGCATGACTGTCCAGAAAGACCTTTCCCAGCAAATGGAGGCTAAGAGCCTAATTTAGAGTTTGGTGGAGAGAATACTCCACCCCAAACGTGTACACTGTCTGCCAGACTGACAATCCGCTCTCCTGACACAGATCAAATGTGAAAGTAATGTTGGAAAAGCAAATGTTTCTTACCACTGTTGGCATCAAAAGAACAGTTTGTTCTGATAGCAGACATGATAGAGTCCCACAGCTTGAATGCACTCCAAGAGAAAGAATGCTTAAGGGTTATTGTCTTTCTATATTTAGTGTCCCAGAGTGGAGAATCTTGTTAATGCCAGCAAGCTTGAGCGTATTCTACCTCAATTGAGTGCCATGTCAGTGATATCAGGGTTGATTTAATTTGAGATGATGAATCATCCAGAAATCAATTATTTTGGGAATCTGTGGTAGGAAGACAATGCCATGTGGAGAGGACTCTTTTGTATACAGATCACTGTCCTCAATATAAAGGCTATACACATATTTCATCAGTAAATAATTATGATGGCATTCAATTGAAGAAAAGCTTCCTCAAGGCTGTTAAACATTACGTCATCTCAATCTTTGACTCAATAACTCCTTGATACCGATATCATTGACCAGATTATCATTAATAAAACAGAAATGACCAGGCAGAACATCCACAGCACCAAAGAAAGAACCAACATCCAACTCACCTCTTCAAAACATTCCAAACTGCACCACATTACAAATGACCACATGCCCAGACTTTGTGCTCATGGTTGCACCCCTCAAAACCAAAGTGTTTGTATTTCACCATCTCCCATCCATTATCATGAACATTCTCACTAGGTAAACCCCAGCTATACAAAATCAATGCTTACGTTGCTCAAGGTGTTAATTCCAGTACACTCAAAGCCAGAGAAAATCCCACTGTTGGAACAATGTCCCCTGCAATCACCTGAAGAACTCACAGACAATCACAGACCTACCCTTCCTGGCAAACAACACTGAGAAAGCAGTCACAATCCAACTACAAAACTGAATAAACAACAACTCCATCCTCCATAATTACCGCCAGGCTGCACAAGGTGCTGCGGCACAAAGTCCATAACTATTCCTGTTGTATATGATGCACTTGGCAGGAGAGAGCAGCCCTTGCCTTCAAGCCCTACAGGGACTCTCCACAGCATTGCACCCATACAACCATCCAACCCTACAAAACATCCTGTTTAATCACTGTGAGCACAACTAAGAAACAAATGGCAAGTCTTGCATGAAGCGTTCATGAACTATTATTTTCTTTGATTGAAAACTTTAAGCCAACACGTCTTTCATCCAATATCTCCAAAATTCCCATAACCATCACCAGTATCCCCATGGTGATTCTATCTCCAAGACCTCACAATAAGTACTTCAGACACCATACCTTTACACGTGATTAGTGAAAGTAAATATCTGTCTTATACTTGTGTCACATTAAGCTGAAAGTCATTCCCATTTAGGGCCTCAGTAAAACATCTGGAGCCCGTCCATTATGTGAGAGAGATCCTAAAAATAATAGCACCAAAATTCGTCCACACACCATCCATTAATTGACACATTGGAAGAGGGTTACCCTTTAGTTATGATCCACACAGATACTCATACCAACCTTGAAAGGTCAAAATCACTATCTTAGTATCATATTTATCCATAAGTCATACATTTTTCACTGCGGTAATCATGCTATTGATGGCTTTATAATGCTGCAGAGTAGTAGGAGACCCAAGTTCATAATACGGCCACATCTTAGAAATGGAACAAAATACGGCAAGCTCCCAAGATAAATTCTGGTTACTGAAGAGTTAGAGTCCTCACATTGTGCCATCTTCCAATCACACAAATCTACAAGACCACATAAACCAACACAGCTCACCCAGTGAGCAATGGGATACAGGAATAGATTAGAACTGTGTGTACTGCAGCCAAATCTGTACTTATATCAAAGATGAGCAGCGCGCAATGCCCAACAAACAAAATCAACAAATCCACATGTACTAGAATATTTCCAAAGACCGGGTCAGTTCAGTTAGTAAACAGCCATACTGTAGGCGAGATATAAAGTATTGCTGTAATGACATCTTTACCGTAGTGAAATATATTTTGGTAAGAGATTTACAGAGAAGATAAGGTACTAAGCATAATTCCTATACAATCTTACTCAAAATGCCTGAGCCCTCGGTCTACACCTCATGATGCTGAGTATACTGGTGTTCTACTGATACGCCATTTTATGGAGACAAACATCATAGAAATGGAAGTAGCTGCATCCAGTAGACCACAAACACGGCTACCATCCTGGTTTGGTCAGTGTTCAAAGATGGAGTAAAGCTGTAACATGTCCAGCTTAACCACTTTGCTGCTAGGCCTTTTCCCCTCGTGCTAAGCCTTTTTTTGGCAATTGGGGTAGTTTGCGCTTAGACCCCTGTAACATTTTGACCACATAAGGTATCCACGCCAAATTTGCGTCCTTTTCTTCCAACATCATGGGGATTCTAAAGGTACCCAGGGTTTGTGGATTCCCCTGGAGGTGACCCAGAAATTAGCCAAAATACAGCTACATTTTGTTTTTTGGGGGAAAAATGGGAAAAAGTGCTGCAAATGAAAGCATCTGGGTTTTTCCCTGCAAATGGTATTAAAAAAGGGTTTGTGGGGCTGAAATAACCATTTACCCAGCTTTTAGGTAATGAAAGACTTTTGTCAGAAAACCAACATTTTTTACACAGTTTTGGCATTTTTCTGGGACATAGCCTATTTTTGAAATTTTTTGTTCTTTCAACCTCCTTCCAGTTAATGGTAGAAATGGGTATGAAAGCAACAATGGATCCTGGAAAGCCATACATTTTAGAAATGTAGACAAAATTCTGAATTCAGCAAGGGGTCATTTGTGTAGATCCATCAAGGTTTCTTAATAGAAACCAACAGTTAAATATCGGAAAAATTGAAAATTAGTTGAAAAAACAGCCTTTTGTGTAAACGTTTTCACCTGTAACTTCTTCCAATTATGACAGCTGTTTGAAAGCAATATACCGTTACATCCACTGGCCCTTACTGGTTGTGGGGATATATAGGAATTGTAGGTTCACCAAGAACCCGTCGAACTCAGAGCCAAAAACTGAGCAGCAACTTGCAATGGTTTTTTATTATGTACCGGGTATATAGCAATTATTGTGGGAAAATGTATACATGGAAAAATCAGTATGAAAGACACCTATGTATTTCTGAAATGGGAACAAAATATAGAGTTTAGAAATAGTAGATATTTGCACATTTCTTAAATTAGGAATACTCATACTAGCATGAAAATTAGCGGTCATTTTTCAAAATGACTTCTTATTTACACATTGACTTTCATTTGGAAGGCTGAAATGCACCGAAAATCAATAGGTAATAACAGTTGCTTTACAAATATGAATTACCCTAAGTCTCCCAATAAAAATGGTACCTCACTTGTGTGGGTAGGCTTAGTGCAGACGACAGGAAACGGCTCAAAACGCAACGTGAACACACCACATTTTCACAATGAAAAATTACCCTTTTTTTGCAAAGTGCCTAGCTTTAGTTTTTTAATCGTAGCTCTGCCGGCACCTAGGGAAACCTAGCAAACCTATACATTTTTGAAAACTAGACACCCAGAGGAATCTAGGACGGGGTGACTTGACTGGCTCTCACCAGGTTCTGTTACCCAGAATCCCTCGCAAACCTAAACAATTACCAAAAAAAACACATTTTCCTCACATTTCTGTGGTAGAAAGTTCTGTAATCTGCGTGGATCCACAAAATTCCACTCACCCCGCATTCCCCAAAGTCTTCTGAGAAAAATGGTACCTCACTTGTGTGAGTAGGCCTAGTGCCCGTGACAGGAAATGGCGCAAAACGCAACGTGGACACACCACAATTTCACAGTGAAAAATGACCCTTTTTTGGCAAAGTGCCTAGCTGTAGTTTTTGAACCCTAGCTCTGCCGGCACCTAGGGAAACCAAGAAAACCTATACATTTTTTAAAACTAGACACCCAGGGAAATCCAGGATGGGGTGACTTGACTGGCTCCCACCAGGTTCTGTTACCCAGAATCCCTTGCAAACCTAAAAATTGTCAAAAAAACAAATTTTCCTCACATTTCTGTGGTGGAAAGTTCTGGAATCTGCATGGATCCACAAATTTCTGCCCACCCTGCGTTCCCCAAAGTCTTCCAAGAAAAATGGTACCTCACTGGTGTGGGTAGGCCTAGTGCCCGCGACAGGAAACGATGCAAAACGCAACATGGACACACCACAATTTCACAGTGAAAAATGACCCTTTTTTGGCAAAGTGCCTAGCTGTAGTTTTTTAACCTTAGCTCTGCCGGCACCTAAGGAAACCTAGCAAACCTATACATTTTTTTGAACTAGACACCCAGGGAAATCAAAGATGGGGTGACTTGACTGCCTCTCACCAGGTTCTGTTACCCAGAATCCCTTGCAAACCTCTCAATTGTCAAAAAACACATTTTCCTCACATTTCTGTCCTGGAAAGTTCTGGAATCTGTGTGGAGCTACAAATTTCCACCCACCCGAGTTCCCCAAAGTCTTATGAGAAAAATGGTACCTCACTTGTGTGGGTAGGCCTAGTGCCCGCCACAGGAAACGGCACAAAACGCAACGTGGACACACCTCAATTTCACAGTGAAAAATGACCCTTTTTTGGCAAAGTGCCTAGCTGTCGTTTTTGAACCCTAACTCTGCCGGCACCTAGGGAAGCCTAGCAAACCTATACAATTTTGAAAACTAGACACCCAGGGGAATCCAGGGTGGGGTGACTTGACTGGCTCTCACCAGGTTCTGTTACCCAGAATCCCTTGCAAACCTAAACAATTGTCCAAAAAAACACATTTTCCTCACATTTCTCTGGTGGAAAGTTCTGGAATCTGAGTGGATCCACAAATTTCCTCCCCCGCGTTCCCCAAAGTCTTCCAAGAAAAATTGTACCTCACTTGTGTGGGTGGGCCTAGTGTCTGCGACAGGAAACGTACAAAACACAACGTGGACACCCCACAATTTCACAGTGAAAAATGACCCTTTTTTTGGCAAAGTGCCTTGCTGTCGTTTTTTAACCCTAGCTCTGCCGGCACCTAGGGAAACCTAGCAAACCTATACATTTTTGAAAACTAGACACCGAGGGGAATATAGGATTGGGTGACTTGACTGCTTCTCACCAGGTTCTGTTACCCAGAATCCCTTGCAAACCTAAACAATTGTAAAAAAACCATATTTTCCTCACGTTTCTGTGGTGGAAAGTTCTGGAATGTGCGTGGATCCACAAATTTCCACCCACCCCGCATTCCCCAAAGTCTTCCGAGAAAAATGGTACTTCACTTGTGTGGGTAGGCCTAGTGCCCGGGACAGGAAATGGCACAAAACGCAACTTGGATACACCACAATTTCACAGTGAAAAATTACCCTTTTTTGGCATAGTGCCTAGCTGCAGTTTTTGAACACTAGCTTTGCCGGCACCTAGGGAAACCTAGCAAACCTATACATTTTTTAAAACTAGACACCCAGGGGAATCCAGGAGGGGGTGACTTGACTGCCTCTCACCAGGTTCTGTTATTCAGAATTCCTTGCAAACTTAAAACATTGTCCAAAAAACCCCAAATTTTCCTCAAATTTCTGTGTGGGAAAGTTCTGGAATCTGCGTGGATCCACAAATTTCTGCCCACCCAGCGTTCCCCAGGTATCCTGATAAAAATGGTACCTCACTAGCATGGGTGGGTCAAGGACCTGCGACAGGCAAGGGCCCAAAACCTATTGAGGCAACATCAAAATTACCTATCACAAACCAACCTGGTTTTGCAAGGGGGGTCCCATGAGTTTTTGGCCCGGGGCTTGGCGGCCATCTAGGGAAACCTACCATACCCACACATTTCTGGAAACTAGACACCTGGGGGAGTCTAGTGAGGTATGGCTTGCATGGGTCCCCCAACATTCTCCTACCCAGAATTCCCTGCAAACCGCAAATTTCACTGAAAAAATCACTTTTTTCTCAAATTTCTGTATGGGAAAGTTCTGGAACCTGCGTGGAGCCTCAAATTTCTCCCACCCAGCGTTTCCCCAGGGCTCCCGATAAAAATGGTGCCTCACTCGCATGGGCGGGTCAAGGACCCGTGACAGGCAAGGGCCAAATACCTATTGAGGTGACATCAAAATTACCTATCACAAAGCAACCTGATTTTGCAAGGGGGTTCCATGAGTTTTTGGCCCAGGGCTCGGCGGCCAACTAGGGAAACCTTCCAAAGCTATACATTTTTGGAAACTAGACACCTAGGGGAGTCCAGCGAGGTATGGCTTGTATGGGTCCCCCAAAATTCTCCTACCCAGAATCCCCTGCAAACCCCAAATTTCGTTAAAAAAATCACCTTTTTCCCAAATTTCTGTGTGGGAAAGTTCTGTAATCTGCATGGATCCACAAATTTCCTCAAACCCAGCGTTTCCCCAGGTCTCCCGATAAAAATGGTACCTCACTTGTGTGGGTAGGCATTGTGGCTGCAACAGGAAATGGCCCAAATTGTACTGTGGAGACTTCAAAATTACCTATAAGAAAACGACCTGGTTTTAGGGGGGTGGAGGGGACCTGAGATTTTGGCCCCGGGCTCGACGGCCATCTTGGGAAACTACCAAACCCACACATTTCTGAAAGCTAGACACCCAGGGGAGTTTGAGGTTTGCAGGGGATTCATGTGAATGAAAATGTTGGAGGACCCACGCAAGCCATACCTTGATGGACTCCCCCGAGTGTCTAGTTTTCAGAAATGTGTGGGTTTGGTAGGTTTCCCTTGATGGCCACCGACGCGTAGTCCTCTTTCTGGTTTAACGGGCGGCCTGCTCTGCGCATGCATGGCAGCCATTTTACCTGTTACGGCAATGTTTCAGGTTTGAATGAGCACGGGAGCAGCGCTTTTTATTACTCTTTTCCCACTAGCTCGTACCAGGCTACCGGTGATGCCCTGTCATAAAAGTTGAGTGGGGCTGTATAATTTATGCATAGGCTCTGCCTAGAGTGGATCTGGCAAGTAATCCCTCCACATTTTATAACATTTTGCACAACAGTTCGAACATTTCTGTTTACACATAAGTGCATTGGCTTGCCTGTGCTTTCTCCACTCCCCAATATTGAATTGCAGTTGCAATTGGTTACAGACCTTGCCTGTGTAACTTGACCCTTCTTGTGTGAGACGGGCAGTCCTCCTGTGGGAAAGTGTGTCACTAAAGTGTTCCATTATGTCGGATTTTTATTTTGAGGAGGAACCCTTAGGGTCCATGGAGCAGGAGCTTGTTGAGGCGCTAGACGCAGGAGTGCAGCACTCGGTCAATAGGGCCCTGGTGAGGGCCATTGAGCCACTGAAGTGTCAATTATGCACTTACGCCCTTCAACAGGGCTGGCTCCCCAGCTCCGGCAGTCGTCCTAACACCAGTGGGAAAGGGTCCAAGAATCCTCACGCAGCAGACTTTGCGAAGCTGGCTAAAGCAATGTCTAATCATCACAACTATGGTACTTCCTCCAAGGAAGCAACTATTACTGAGTTACCTCAGGAAGATGGTGATGATAACTCCTCGGACCAAGCTTCTGAACAGGAGGGGACCCCTAGACCCTCCAAGAAACTAAGGAAGGAGCTTTATGTTGACGCACCTTCTCAACCTAAGCTCCTAACCTTGGAGCCGGCGGAGATAGTTCATCCTAATTCCACCGCCTGGCTTCCACCTCCAGAGGTGGCTGAATATGTTCAGTCTTACCTTAGGCAGGCATTCGACAAGGATGTAAGAGTGCACCTTCGATCGGTGTGCCCAAGGCCTGACTTGGCTGATAAAGTGGCGGAGAAGCCTGAGGTGGATCCTTCCATGCTCACCTATCTTAAATAGTATTCCAAGGACCCTAAAAAAGGTATATACTGGGCATGGAGATCATGCCAAGCCAAACTTTTAGATTTGACAGGTCCGCTCACTAAGATATTGGAGTTGGGCTTTCGTGCCTAGATGTCCCCAATGGCGATTAACCCAGAAGAATTGATTGGATGGGCGCAAAGAGCGGTCTGTCAGCTGGGAATTGTGAATTGCGCTGTCTAGCGAACAACGTCGCTCAATACTTCTAAAATTCGATCCTAAATTGGCAGAGCTCTCCTCTTCCAATTCGGGTCCTCTAGCTCAGGGTCTCCTCCTCAGCCAACCCTTTCTCAAGGAACTGACAAAGTTTGTCGCCACTTTTAGTGGTTGGATAAGGCCCAGGGATCCCTTAAACAAGCTTTCCGTCTGGTTTTCGGCAGGGCGGTGGTGGTTGTTCGGCCTTGATTAAAGCCAAGACGCCCATGTGGTCAGTACCACGATATATAGAAATAATGCCCCGGGATCAATAGTGTAATCATTAATAGAGGAGACAGCTAAGTTGCCTCCTCCTATGAGTTATCTTCTTTTTCTGTGAGAAATCTTTTTAAATTTTTATTTCCACATAGAAGTCAAAAAACAGTTTCACTAAGAAAATAGTTATACTCTTAGGTTGAGTGATAGTATGTATATTTATTTCATACTTTACTCATCTCCCATATCTATATCTTGTTTTTTCTTTTTTCTTTTTCATATATATACAAACATATACATTATTTACATACATAAAACGAATTCAACACATCCATATTTGCACCTCTGACAAAGAAATTATATTCTCCTTATTGCATCTTGTCTGAGTGATACCCTAATAGTTAATCAGGATGCTTCTGACCTTATTTCTCTGAAGCATTCCTTACCAAAAGAACACTCTTTTAGAGTCACTTCGAGATCAACTATTGCAACCTCATTCCTTTTGAAGTACTCTCTACTACTTAACACAAAGTCCAAAGTCTCATGAGTGTCTTCACCATTGTTGTCGACGCGTTTCAGCCAGCTGGGGGTCGCGTAACTAGTTAGCATGGCCGTTCTTAGTTGGTGGAGCGATTTGTCTGGTTAATTCCGATAACGAACGAGACTCCTCCATGCTGATTAACTATTAGGGTATCACTCAGACAAGATGCAATAAGGAGAATATAATTTCTTTGTCAGAGGTGCAAATATGGATGTGTTGAATTCGTTTTATGTATGTAAATAATGTATATGTTTGTATATATATGAAAAAGAAAAAAGAAAAAACAAGATATAGATATGGGAGATGAGTAAAGTATGAAATAAATATACATACTATCACTCAACCTAAGAGTATAACTATTTTCTTAGTGAAACTGTTTTTTGACTTCTATGTGGAAATAAAAATTTAAAAAGATTTCTCACAGAAAAAGAAGATAACTCATAGGAGGAGGCAACTTAGCTGTCTCCTCTATTAATGATTACACTATTGATCCCGGGGCATTATTTCTATATATCGTGTTTATGTACCCAGATGCCGGAGGGTTATTTTGGGTTCCCCCCTGTTTTTGAACATGTGGTCAGTACCAGCAGCAACGAGGAGGTTACCAAAACTCCAGTAACAATAGTAAATCCTCCTTCTATCCGACTTGTCAAACCAAGGACAGATTCCAGAAGGGCAGATATGGAGGAAATCAGGGCGGTCGCCATGATGGCGGAACTTCAGGTGAAACTGATTCTGTCTACGGAAGTGATGTTGGGGGGCAGGATACAGATTTTTCTGCACAGTTGGCACACGATCTCGCAGGATCCATGGATCTTAGAGACAGTACAGGGGTACAATATTGAGCTTTACGATTCCCCCAATCATGATTTTCCTCCACACAAATGTATTTTTCCCGACAAGATCAGGAATTTATCTCCGAAGAGATAGATTCTCTCCTAAAGAAATGGGCCATAGTGGCCACAGACCCTCATCCCCGGGGCTTCATCAGCAGCATCTTCCTAGGGGGTGGAACCAGGCTAGTTTTAAATCTAAGGGATTTCAATAGATGGGTAGTATATCGACATTTCTAGATGGAGGGCATACATCTTCTACGCGACCTCCTTCAGGAGGAGGACTAGATGGTCTGTTTAGACCTGAAAGATGCGTATCTGTCTGTTCCCATTTACTCACTGCATCAACGTTTTCTACAGTTCCAGTGGCAGGGAGTGTGGTACGAATACAGAGTCCTTCCCTTTGGCCTCATGTCAGTACCTTGGTGCTTCACGAAAATCCCCTTTGGCCAGTAGTGGAATCATTGAGAGCCCGGGGAGTTTGTCTGATTATATACTTGGAAGACATCATCATCATGGCTCGTTGTCCTCAACTAGTGATGATCCATCTGGAATGTGCGATCAATCTTTTACAGTGCCTCGGGTTTATTGTAAATCCACAAAAATCAATCGTAATTCCAACTCAATCAATCACATTTTTGGGTTTTCTGATAGACTCAAGGAGTTGTCAGCTCCTCTTGCCAGCTCAGAAGATCAGGTCAGGAGTTGTCAGCTCCTCTTGCCAGCTCAGAAGATCAGGTCTATCAGGAGAGAGTTGAAGCAGAGTGTGTCATTGAGGTCTGTAGCCCGGATCGTGGGGCTCTTAGCTTCCTCAATTCAGGCGATCTTCCCGGGTCCCCTTTACTACCGGGAGCTTCAACGGCTCAAGATTCGACATCTCCACAAAGGCCTTGGATACTCAGATCAGATTCCTCTCTCCGAGGAGGCGAGGTTGGAGATGTTGTGGTGAATTGACCACATGGAGGCCTGGAACAGCCGAGCTCTCTTCTGATCTACCCCGGATGTCGTCATAGAATCCGATGCCAGCTGGTGGGGTTGGGGAGCTCACTGCGGCCAGACTTCCACGGGCGGCCGATGGTCACAGGAGGAATTTTACATTGCACATCAACTGCCAGGAACTCCTGGCAGGCTTCTTTGCAATCCACTGTCTTTCACCACGAAAGACGAACTGTTGTATACTGCTTCGCATTGACAACGTGTCAGCGGTACACTATGTGAACAAGCTGGTGGGAAGAAATCCTGGATTCTAGCAGAGATTGCCAAGGATTTTGGCACTTTTGTTTTCAATACACAATCTCGGTGGTGCCGGGCTGCAGCAACAAGGTAGCCGATTGGCACTCCCGGCAACTGTGGAACGTCAGCGGCTGGAGGCTCCTTCTGCGGGGTTTCCAGTCGCTGAATCATCTTTGGGGCCCCTGCCAGATAGATCTGTTTGCATCACACCTCAACAGGAAACTCCCAGCCTTTTACAGCTAGCGTCCGGATCCGGAGGCTCTTGCTACAGATGCCTTTCTACAGGACTGGCCGACATCTATATGATATGCCTTCCCGCCATTCATGATGATTCCCAGAGTTCTGGCACACACCAGACGGCGTCAATCAGAGTTGATTCTCATCACTCCACTCTGGAGAGCATAGGCATGGTTCCCAGTACTTCTGGAGGTGCTTTGTGCAGTGCCGATCCTTCTTCCGCAGCGGTTGAACCTGTTGCTGGACCCTCTGAAAGCCCTGCATCCTTTGATAGAATCAGGGCAACTCCCTCTGGTTGCATGGCAGGTTTCAGGGCCAGATGGAAGTTCCAAGGCCTTTCACGAGACACTGACAGATTTATCAGCGAGGCATGGTCAACTAACACCCACAAGCGATACTCATCTGCTTGGAAACAATGGTGTAGTTGGTGCTCTCAATGGGAAGTGGATACCTTTAAAGCACATGTCTCCTTCATTGTGATATTTCCAGCTTCCATTGCGGCTTCAGGTATAGCCTATAGAGCGGTGAATAATTTCCAGTCTGCCTTCTCAGCAGGTCATGTGTCAGTGGATGGCAAACCTGCGGGAGAGTATCTTTTGGTATGTAAACTGCTTAGGGGTAGCCGGATAGTCAAACCCTCTTGTCCCAGGTATTCACAGTTATGGGATGTGTCCTCCATCCTGAGGTTCTTGGAAGCCTGGCCTTCTAACCAGTATTTGTCAAGAAAACAGCTATCTGCTAAATTGACAATGCTACTCAATCAATCAACCAGTGTATTATAAGCATGCTACACACCCGTGGGGGTCTCAAGGCGCTGAAGGGGGGGGGGGACAGCAGATCTGTTTAGCCAAAGAGCCAGGTCTTGAGAGTATTCCTGAAGGTGTTCAGGGAGGGGGCGCGCCTGATGTCTGCCAGTAGCTCGTTCCAGGTCTTGGTGTTGTAACTTGAAACAGTAATGTGATTAAGCATTTACCAAAGACATTAATGCTTTCCCTTCAGATCATGTTTTCTCCGTTATGTTGACCGAAGTTTGGACTCCATTTTGTGTTGTCATGCTGCCACGTGTTCGCCACGAGGAGAGTCCGACCTCTGTGTTAGTTGCTCTTGTAATCTGCCCAGTAACAGTCTATAAATAGCCCTTCTGTCTATCTGGCGCATGCCCAGACTTGACCACATCTGTTATTAGTTAGCCTTGCTTGACCATGTGTTCGCGGGCTCAAGGAGTGTGTTGGCTCCGCCCATGTATTGATTCAGTATCGAAAATGACCATAAATGGTAATGTTCTTCGTCTTCATGTTGTATCCACCCACTTATGAGCCCCTCTACTGTGTATAAAAGGGGACCATGTACGAATGTTCTTTGTGCTACTCTATGCAATGCTGAAGAGTGTTGTGTGGATTGTAGGACCACCCTTAAGGGTTAATAAATGCTGTTTTTGTACTTTGCAGTTTCCGTGCCAACTTCCTTATAGATTCCGTTACAGGAGAGCGAACCCTTGTGTCTTGCGGGCCTAGCTGGGGCCTGAATTCATCAATTGGCGCCCGTCACGTGGGGCTCATCGGCGACTCGGATGCTCGAAGGACTGGTCGCGACGAAGGTGAGGAGTTTGGCCGGGGATGTGATCACTGCCAGCGGCGTCTTAGCCCTGGCATCCCGAGGTTTTTCTTCCTTCCCTTCCGAGCTGACCGTCTGGGTGGCGCCGGTCATCGACTGAGACCTCTTCTGTCGGTCCTGCCGTGAGAGCCGTTTGGGCGATTGTGGAGCTTGGCAGTTGGAATCTGGACTCTTGATTGGTAAGAACCGTTGTACGGTACTTGCTCCGAGTTTTTGAAGCCTGATCTGGCTATTTGAGTTTGATTTGTGATGACTAGTCATATTTTGGGTTTGTCTTTGTGAAAATATATGCGTTGCAACACATATAGGCAGGTAATGTGGAGAGATTTCTCCGGAACTGTGTAAACTTTGAACGGCGCAACGATTAAGTGCCATTTTTTATAATATTGCATATTTTGCATTATTTCTGAGCATGCCTGCTTTCAGCGCACTTCGTAAGTGGTGCTGCTGTTGCGGAAACCGGTTGAACCTCGAGGAATCTGCTCCAGCTCCCCCAGAGGGGACTCCTAATAGGGATATGTATGTGAAGCATGGTCTTTCTTCCATAATGTACAGCACAGTATGGAGGAAATACACAAAAAAGGATCCTGAGTTGCGATGGCCTTTGTATGGATCGTTTGATATACGTAAGATTGAGTATGTGGAACAGTGTATGTGTAAGCGACGTGCTCGTCAGGATATGTTTGAGTGTGTGCGATTATGGGTGAAGGAAGTGCGTGAGCGAGAGAAGCGTGAGAAAGCGCTGTTTGATAAAGAACAGCGGAAGAATGATCATGTGCGAGCGCAGGAAGCGAAGCGTCGGGAGGACAGAGAGCAGACGGACAGACAAGAGAAAGAGCGTAGGCTGCAAGTTTCGGGTCAATATGTTGTTCGGCAGCCACTTTATCCTGTCCTTAATAATGCTGATGATGATTTTTATTTGCTAGATCGCTCTCCGCCCCCTTATGTTGGCGCATCCGCTCCGCGGCCGCAAGATTCTGACCCGGCTTCGGGTAAGGTAGACACGCGGTCCATGCTGTCGGCCGAGCAGATGGCTGAGCTTCGGCAAATTTCCTTCCGTGCACTTAAGGGCAAGGTATCCATGGAGGAATTATTCCAAACTTGGGGGTCGTGGCAGGAGAGAGATAAAGTGTATTTTCTGGGTCATTTCGCGGATGAAGTGATTGATGCTTTCCGGAAACGTTCCGGTGTCTTTGAGCCTGACGAAGTGTCTTCGGATGCCAAAGCATTGCGTAACGGTGTTTTTTCTCCCCCTAAGGCTCCTGATGCGGCTCGGCGGCTGTTCGCCTTGCGGGACGAGGTGCTGGCCCTCAGAGAAAAAGCGCGCCAACAAACAGAGGAGGAGAAGCAGTCGGATTCGTTTGCAGCAGGGGGCCACCCATCCACCTCCCTGTCAGATAAGGATGACGTAGTGCATGTTAAACCAATGCGAGAGGCGGCGCCTTTGTATGTTCCTCCTAAAGGAGCGGGGACTAGCTCGGACATTAACTCCGCCGATGCTAAGGGATATTTCGTGTATAATTGGGTTTATACTCCGTGGCATAGGGCTGATGTTATGGCATTAAAGAATGCATTGCCTGACCCCCGCAAGAATCCAGCGGCCTTCTACGAAGAAGTCGAGGGGGCCCTGAATTCTTGCATCATGACCTTAGCGGATATAGACCTGTTCTTTGGCCTTATCCTACCGCCGGATACGTGGCGATCTGTCCGAAGGGTAGATGATACAGTTGCCTTCAAAGCCCGGTGGTCTGAGCTTGAGGATGAGGACAGGGAGAGGAAGCCCGCACAGAAACCACCCCAGAGTATTTTAGATCTCCCTGCTGCTATTGTGGCTAAGTTGAAAACAATTATCCCCCCTAAAAAGATTGACTGGAATATGTTAACTGCATGTAAACAGACAGCTGACGAGTCAGTTGCAGATTTTTTCACGCGCTTCGAAGAAACGTTTCATGACTTTAGTGGCCAGTCGCTTACTGACGAAACGGGCCGCCACCTTTTCGCGGACAAATATGTGGCCAATCTGCTACCGGCGGTTGCGGCCCGTCTAAAAGCGAGTGAAAGTTCTTGGTCCTCCGCTACGCCGACGGCCCTCCTGACTATCGCCCAGTATTATGAGCGTCAGGAGCAAGAAGCAAAGGGCCAGGAGGAAAAGAAATCGAAAGATTTGAAAACAAAGGTGATGTTGGCGCAAGTCTATGGCCCGCCTCGACGAGGTAGTAATAGAGGTAGGGGAGGATCTTATGGTCCCCCCTCGGGCCGATCTGATTTGAATAGGAACCAGTGTGCGTATTGTAAGCAATCGGGCCATTGGGCCAGGGATTGCCCAGTGTTGCGTGCTTCGCGTCAGGGGCATACTCCGGGTGGCCCGAGAGGTAGAGGGGGTTTCTCGAGTTCTAGAGGGAATTCTAACGATAATGTCCGTTTTGGCACTGCTGGGCAGCACCGAGATAGATCAAATGTTTTCGATCGCCAGCATCAGTATCACGTGTCGGAGATTGACCGATCGGGATATCATGATTCTCAGCATGCATAGGAATGCGTTGGATGGGGGTACGAATCAGTTGAGGTGCCGGTCGATCAGACGGGTCCTTATGTATCGGCTGAGGTTTTAGGCTCTACTGATCAGTTCCTAGTGGACACAGGAGCGACACGTAGTGCATTGTCTAGGCACTTGGTTCCGGGGGCTCCCCCATCCGGCTTAATGGTTACATCGGTAGGGTTTGACGGTACACTCTCCCGAAGCCCTCTTTCACAGCCCCTTACATTTAAGGTTGATTCTTTTTCTGCGCCCTGTCCGTTTCTGCTTGCTCCGTACACACCGGATAACATTATGGGCCTTGATATGTTAAAGCATTTTAGGGCTACGATCCGCTGCTCCCCTGAAGGTGTGAGGGTGATCTTAAATGACAACTACCCCCGGTCTGAGCGGATGTGTGCGATATCAGAGGATGCGTTGCTAGCTACCCTCCCTCGCGCTTTATGGGCGACTTCGGACACAGATGTGGGACAAATGGTGATTCCTCCGGTCCACATTAGTGTCCAGGAGGGGGCGGTGTTACCACGCCTCCCGCAGTATCGTATTTCCCAGGAGGGCGAGGAGGCTCTCATACAGATTGTGCAAGATTTGATCGCAGTGGGAGTAGTGGAAGAAGTTCCCTATAATATCTGTAACAGCCCGATTCTCCCCATTCTGAAAAAGGACACGGATGCTAAGGTCTATCGGTTTATAATTGATTTGAGAGAGGTAAACAAGATCGTGATACCTCAGTACCCAGTGGTTTCCGATATCACGACGTTGCTTACCTTGGTCCCACCTACGGCGACCATGTTCTCAGTGATTGATTTGAAGAATGCCTTATTTTCCATTCCCATTCACCCCGATAGTCGATATCTTTTTGGGTTCACTTTAAATAATAGATCTTATCGTTTTTGTAGGATCCCCCAGGGCTACACAGAAAGCCCTAGTATTTACAGTCAGGCTTTGAAACGACAGCTGGATTCTTTTGTTCTGCTCGAGGGGGTCGCCCTCATTCAATATGTCGATGACATCTTGCTGGCGGCTGACACCCTGGAGTTGTGTGAGAAAAGCACGTTATCCTTACTTTCCTTTTTAGCATCCCACAATCATAAGGTATCTAGGAAGAAATTGCAATTCTGTAGACCAAAGGTGACGTATTTGGGTCACCTTTTGTCTAAGGAGGGGCGTGCACTCACACCGGATCGTATTCAAGTAATTTTGGACACACCGAGACCATCCACGCAGAAGGATGTGCGTGCATTTTTGGGTCTTGTTTCTTTTTGTAGACAGTGGATATTGGGGTTTTCTCACATAGCTAAGCCATTGCTAGCTCTCTTGACAAAAGACACGCCTATCCCAATCCCTTGGTCAGATGAGTGTGATGCTGCTTTTCAGCAACTGCGACAGGCCCTTTGTTCAGCACCAGTGTTAGGGACCCCTGATTATGCAAAACCCTTTTCGCTGTATGTGCATGAGAAAGATGGATGTGCATTGTCAGTTTTAGTGCAGATGCATGGCGATAAGCAACGCCCTTGTGCATACTTTTCGGCTGTACTTGATCCTGTCGCCCGAGCATTACCAGGGTGTTTTCGCTCGGTTGCGGCGACAGCTGTGTCAATACGCCAAAGTGAAGGAATTGTGTTATCCCATAAGCTGTTGGTGTTAGTTCCCCATGCTGTTGATGCCCTGCTTAATCAAACAAAGACACAGCATTTGACCAGTGCCCGTTTAACGGGATATGAGTTGACGCTCTTGGCTCCTCATATTACGTTGAAAAGGTGCGTAACGTTAAACCCGGCCACATTATTGCCATACCCCGAGACCCAGCCTGAGGCGCGGAAAGCACATGATTGTATTCTTGTGACTGAGGAACAAACAAAGGGTCGTATTGATCTCCAGGATACGCCCTTTCCAGATGTAGATGGAGAACTGTGGGTGGACGGATCATGCCTGAAGCTACCAGATGGTACGACTTCAGCAGCGTATGCAATTACCACATTACAAACGATAGTGGAGACAGCACGCATACCACAGAAGTCAGCTCAAGCAGCGGAACTGATAGCATTAACACGAGCATGTGAGCTCAGTACAGGATTATGTGTGAATGTTTATACAGATAGCCGCTATGCCTTCGGAGTAGCGCACGACTTCGGCCTACTCTGGAAGGAGAGCGGGTTTTTAACGTCACATGGGGTACAGATAATGCATGGAGAGTTGGTTCACAATCTTTTAACCGCATTGACGTACCCAAAGAAAATTGCCATCGTTAAGTGTAGCGCCCATAGGAAAGTAGTTGATAGAGTTGGAGAAGGGAATGCTTTAGCGGACCGAATAGCACGGGAGACTGCGATGCAGCCCGGTGCTACTGCCATGTATGTAGTAAAGTCACAGGTGGAAAGATGGCGTGATGCGAAGGAGGAAGTGCGAGAAATGCAAAGGACCGCTTCTGATAAAGAGCGGGAGAAATGGGCTAGCGAGGGAGAGTTGGATGATGAAGGCTGCTGGAGGAATAAGCGGATGGATAGATGGAAATTACCTACGGCTTTTGTACAACCTATGGTTCAGATGGCACATGGGCTAGCACATGTTGGAGCTTCCGCAATTGTGAAATTGCTTACCCAAGTTTGGGAGCATCCAGAGATTGCTAGCATGGCAAAGAGGGTGGTGCAGACCTGTATGATTTGCCTGAGGTATAACCCAGGAAAGGGTACTCGAACTCCAGCAGGAGGATTTGCGACACCCACTGCACCCTTCGAGGTTCTGCAGATGGATTACATCCAGCTTGAGCGCTGTAACAATTTGAAGTATGTTCTGGTAGTGGTTTGCGCCTTCAGCAAATGGGTTGAAGCGTACCCTACGAAAGACAATACTGCAATGACTACTGCGAAGCTGCTGCTGAAGGAGTTTTTCCCCCGATATGGCGTTTGTAGACTTCTGTGGAGTGATAATGGCCCTCACTTTGTAGCGGATGTTATAAAGTATGTCTTGAAGGGTCTAGGCATCACCCAGAAGTTCCACGCCGTGTTTCACCCTCAGTCTGCAGGCCTAGTTGAGAAGTATAATGGTACACTGAAGCTTAAGATCGCCAAAATTCAAGCTTCGACGTCTTTGACTTGGCCAGACGCCCTGCCACTGGCGTTACTGTCAATTAGATCAGTACCGCACTCCCGAACTGGCCTTACGCCATACGAAATCGTATTCGGACGCCCAATGAACATTTGGGGTCCACCAAGGCCTAAGGCTGTGTATGATGTACCTTGTGTAATGATGAGCGATTATCTGGCACAGTTAACGGATAACTTGGTTTCTATTCATCAACAGGTCCGAGAGGCGCTCCCTGATCGGTCTACCGGCGAAGGACATGGTCTCCGGCCTGGGGACCATGTCATGGTGAAAGTCTTCGACAGAACAAACAGCTTGGAACCGAGATGGGTGGGCCCTGAACAGGTCCTCCTCGCAACGAGGACGGCTGTGCGAGTCTCCAACCGAAAGAATTGGATCCACTCTCTTCACTGTAGGAAGGTGCCGCCCGGATTGGTGGAACCTGCCGTGCTGACCGATCAACGAGACATTTTGGCTGCAGAGACAGGTCGTGCTGCGGAGCCAAACGCCACTGAGGAGCTCTTTCCGGACCACGCGACTTCTGGAGGAAGGCGATATCATCTTCGACCACGGAAGTGAGTTTTCTAGTACCGGGACATACTGTCAGAACGGCCCTTGGGTTAGTGAAACGGAGAGCCGATGAGGCAAGGGGGGGGGATCAGCCCTGCATTAGTGTAGTGACACCCGTCTTGGCCCGCTGGTGAAGAAATCAACCGCTGCCCAAGGGGAAGAGTTCTGACAGGCCTGTTAGTTTCAGGAAGATATCAGGGTATTGTTCTTTTTGACATGGAGAAGAAGAAAATCCTTTGTGCAGCGGGGTTCATGCTGACAGTAGCTATTGTTGGGATAGCCACATGGTTTGTGGAGGAGGTAACTCCTGCTCGGAAAACACTTGTGTTGACGACTCCAGTGCCTGCGGAGCACTACTTTTATACATTACCATATCAAGAGTTGAAGCATCGACAGTCCTATTTGAATAACACTTTCATTCAGATGCTGCATCATACCCACGTTGCTATGAACGCTACGAACTGTTGGATATGTGGGATGATGCCAGCCCATCAGAAGAAAGGAGGTACGCCATTCATACCACTTCCTTTCTCTCATAATGGCTCTTGTAGAGCATGGTACACTTTGCTGTTTGCCACTCGGAAACCGACAGTGGGACGATTGCTTTTCAGACTCAATAAAGAATGTCATCAGGATAAAAATGGATATCCGCAAGCGAATGGGACAATTTGGGAATGGGAAGAGTACCGACCAGACAATGAATCCATTCCCTACATCTTTACGAACACAAGAGACACTGTGGGAAAAGATAAATTTGTAATTCAAGTAGCACAAGCTCAAGCGGACCTGTGTGTCCAGAGTGTGGGCTTTATCCCTGTTGGTGTCAGTGATTGTATCACTGTCTTGAACATTGATGGATTGAATAATAGTACCTTCCTAGCGTCCCATAATACCTACTTTGTGTGTGGAAATAAAGGTTATTACCGTTTGCCGGCTGGGTGGTCTGGGGTATGCTATGTATCATTCCTATTACCTCCTGTATTCTTAGCACCCGCATCTTATCATAAAGATTTGAAATTGTTGAATAATGTGACTGTAAATAGGTATAAACGTACTCTATCGATTGATGATGTGGATCAGACTGATACCAGCTTGCAGCAGTATATTGATTTTAACTTAGGACTGTTTTTCTTTGTTGGAGCCGCTTTGAATAGTAGGAAGATCCGAAGATTAACAAGAGTGGTAGAAGCTGTAACAAATCAGACTGCTGCTGCTCTTGGGAATCTTACGGAAGAGTTTCAAATCACTAGGATTGTTGCATTGCAGAATCGTATGGTATTAGATGTAATGTTAGCTGATCGAGGTGGAGCTTGTAAAATTATTGGAAGTAGCTGCTGTGTGTTCATCCCTGATCATACGCCATCAGTTTATAACGCCATTAATAAGCTGCATAAAATAGCAGCTGAAATCCACACAGAAAACGGCACTTGGTCCTTTTCTGGATGGTTTTGGGCATTGGTTACTGCCTGGGGATGGAAGGTCTTAACTGGTCTCTGTATTATTATAGCAGTTCTGTTCCTTTTTTGTATGTGTGTTCAATGTGGACCATTGTTCTGTTCTGTATGCATTTCATTCTGCATCCCAGATAAGAAAGCTATTGCCGATGTTGCTCACCAGAAGCGTCTAGCTAAAGAGGTTGAAGGAATGATGACCATTGACATATATGATGATTATTCTGGTAAACCGGATGTCTTCAGTAAATGCTGAAAGGGTCGTCTGTTGTAACTTGAAACAGTAATGTGATTAAGCATTTACCAAAGACATTAATGCTTTCCCTTCAGATCATGTTTTCTCCGTTATGTTGACCGAAGTTTGGACTCCATTTTGTGTTGTCATGCTGCCACGTGTTCGCCACGAGGAGAGTCCGACCTCTGTGTTAGTTGCTCTTGTAATCTGCCCAGTAACAGTCTATAAATAGCCCTTCTGTCTATCTGGCGCATGCCCAGACTTGACCACATCTGTTATTAGTTAGCCTTGCTTGACCATGTGTTCGCGGGCTCAAGGAGTGTGTTGGCTCCGCCCATGTATTGATTCAGTATCGAAAATGACCATAAATGGTAATGTTCTTCGTCTTCATGTTGTATCCACCCACTTATGAGCCCCTCTACTGTGTATAAAAGGGGACCATGTACGAATGTTCTTTGTGCTACTCTATGCAATGCTGAAGAGTGTTGTGTGGATTGTAGGACCACCCTTAAGGGTTAATAAATGCTGTTTTTGTACTTTGCAGTTTCCGTGCCAACTTCCTTATAGATTCCGTTACAGGAGAGCGAACCCTTGTGTCTTGCGGGCCTAGCTGGGGCCTGAATTCATCATTGGCCGCAATGTGAGAGAAGGATCTTCCGCCTGCTCTGGCTTTGTGGATGCGCTGGATTTCAGCCAGTGCGAGGTTGGAAGATCTGAGGTTCCTTTTGGGTGTGTGGAAGTTGATTCTGTTGTTGAGGTATTCAGGTCCAATGTTGTGCAGGCATTTGTAGGCATGGGTGAGGATTTTGAAGGTGATTCTTTTCTCCACGTGGAGTCAGTGAAGTCTTCATAGGTGTTGGCTGATGTGTTCGCGCCGGGGGATGCTGAGGACGAGTCTGGCGGCGGTGTTCTGTATCGTCTGGAGTTTGCGGAGTAGGAACTTGTTTGTGCCAGCATAGAGCGCGTTTCCATAGTTCAGTCTGCTGGTGATGAGTGCGTGGGTGACTGGCTTCCTTGACTGAGGGGGGATCCACTTGAAAGTCTTGCGTTGGGTGCGGAGGGTAATGAAGCATCTGGAGGTGACGGTGTTGACCCGTCGGTTCATGGTGAGGGATGAGTTGAGTACGATGCCGAGGTTTTTAGCGTGGTCTGCAGGAGCTTTCGAGGGCGGTCAACCACAAGGTATTTTCCCATGCTGAGGGGGTGGTTCCAAGGACGAGGACTTCTGTTATCTCGTAGTTGAGTTTTAAGCAACTGTTGGTCATCCAGAGTGCGACGTCCTGCATCCCTTTCTGGAAGTTGAGTCTGGCGGTGGTGGGGTCTTTGGTGAGGGAGAGGATAAGTTGGGTGTCATCAGCGTATGATACAATGTTGAGGCCGTGTTGTCGGATGATGGCGGCGAGGGGGGCCATGTAGACGTTGAAGAGGGTCGGACTCAGTAATGACCCCTGTGGGACTCTGCAGGTGATATCCGTGGGATCGGAGAGGAAGGGTATGTTAGAAATAGGATCTCTGGTTGGCTAAGGCTTGCACCAAAGCCAGGCAGAGACCACCACTCTAAGTCAGGGTTGGGGAGTTACACGCCAAGATAACCCCTGCTCACCCCCTTGGTAGCTTGGCACGAGCAGTCAGGCTTATCCCGGAGGCAATGTGTAAAGCATTTGCGCGCGCAAACAGCAACAACAGCCTAGGCCCAAAACAAAGGAAACTCCACACAAGGTTATATATAAAAATAGCCTTTGTATTATAATAAGCACATTCGATAATAATCACATAATTTACATTGTGCCAACTGGCACTAGGCAGAATTTACAGGGGACTATTTACACAAGACAGGGCCAATGGACCACCATCAGAATCATCACAAATCACCAATTGTAAATGTAGAACAAATACTAAATGTAGCGCACAACCAGTAACTACTGGTAACGTTAGGAACTTAGCATGAGATCTTGCAATGCAAAACAGTGGATACATAAATCACTTTGCGCATAAACCTCCTTAGGCATAAAACTATACTATGCCCAAACCTCACTAGCATCACACCTTACGCAATAGGCATTACAGTAGGTATCAATATTATAAGCATTTTGGGAAATAAATGGAAAGAAGAAAACAGTGTGCCCCAATTGGTGGCACAACACACTGAATCTGGCCCCAGGCCAACTGGCCTCTCACAGGGGCTGAAATGCCCAATGTCCAGAATGTCTGGGCTGGCTGCGCATGCAGCAAAGAAAAAGCGCGCCGGGGCACAACCTAAACGGTGCAGCTGCCCACTAAGTGCTGGGCAGCTGGAATGGGTAATATGCGGCTTGGGCGCTCAGTGGCCCTTTAACCAAATGTGCCCCCTTCGTGGGAGCCACGGGGCTCTGGAAAACCATCAGCCACACGTTGGAGCCATCTGGCTCTCGAAATAATCATGCGCCAACCTGGGGTAGCACGGACCCTCGAGGACCCCACTGGAACCCTTTTTGACCAAAATATGGCCCAGGCTGGAGCGCGCGGGCTCTAAGCAAAATATGCCCCAAGATCAGTGGAGCGACCCGCTGCACAACGGGCCGCTCCAAATGCATCAAGTGGTGTGATGCCTTTATCAGGCATCACCTAAATCCCCATGGAGCCCCCCAGCCCTTTGCAACTCACCGGGCGGCTCACTGCTGGCGGGGGCTCCCCTCGAGTGTGGCGGAATGTTGCAGGATCAGCAGGAGAGCCCCCCTCTTCCCGGGGTCTCCTCCTCAAGTGCGGCGGGGGCAGGCATCGAAAATGTGCCTCGAGCCCCCTCCGCTTTTGGTCTTCCGGGGCTGCGCGGCTCTCCCTTCACTAGGGGAGCCTCGCTGACAACAGCGCTTCCCTGACGCGGCAGAGTGACGCCCTCACAGCGGGAACCAATCCCAGTGCGGCTCTGGCAGTGGTGCGTCACGGGCTCCGGGCCTACGGCGGTGAGTTTTCCTCTTCCTTCACCGAAGAGCAGGGTGGGCTCCCACCTTCGTTTAAATGAAATCTAATGGCAGGGTGGGCACCCACGACAACGAGCACCACAGCGGGGTGGGCACCCGCCGAAATCCCAATAAAGCGTAAAGAGGCGGGGTGGGCACCCGCGAGAACGAACACAACGGCGGGGTGGGCACCCGACAAAAACAAATGGAAAAGGCGGCAGTTATGCGGGCTGGGCACCCGCTTCCTGGAATACTGAGGATTGCGGGGGAATCTCCACGCCGGGGATTCCCTTTTCACGATGGGCAGCTCAGCGATGCGGAGTAAGCATGCTCCTCTTTACTTTGGCAATCTGGCGCTCACAAGGATAAAAGTCAAGCGCTCTGACACACAAGTAAGGCGCTCTTTGCACTAAGCCAAGTGGTTCTTCAAATTAAAAGCTAAGCGCTAGAGTCCAAAGTCCAGGGATGAACAAGTGGAGAGCTTCTCCAAATAAAAAAAGGCAAAGTTCAGGGAAAGTCTTCAGGATGCAGCGGGGCAAAGGCTGGGCCCAGGGGCCAGCTCACAGGGCCCTCCAGCAGGGAGGCAGTCCCCAGTGGCGGTTTCTCCTGGTGCCCAGCAGCAGCAGGCCCTCTCAAGTTAGGAACACAGAGAGAGAACACTTTACATGGGGTCACAGCCCCTTTTTATACACAGGTTTCCTTTGTCACCAAGGTGCAGGGAAGGGGCGAACCAGATGCAACTGGTTCCTGAGCACTTTGTTTTGCTCAGCCCCTCTCCCTATTTACAGGACAGGCCAGGGACATCAGACGCACCACAGGGGGTGGAGCCAGCATTGTGGAGGGAAAGCCCAGCCCTATTCAGATCCCAGGTGTACTCCTCCCTGCCATCAGCATGCAGATCTCTCCAATCACCACCGGGGCAGACCCATCCTGACTCCTGGAGCCAGGCACACCAGCCAATCACAAGCCAGATAGTCACTTCACATTTATTACACAGACATGCCAGCTTCTAGAAGTGGCACTTCTACACTAGACACCGTAACGCCGCACACATCATCGCGCAGCATTCAGTCTCACGAGTTCGCACATACCAAACTCGACCCAGCACTCCTCTCACATCAGGACTTAACACGGTCCCTCAGATCCCCCATGCATTCCTATGGGAGGGCAGGTCAGCCTCACTAAATGTAACACAGAGCGTACACACTTTACACTGGGACACAGTGTTAAAGTCCTAGAGGCCGAAAACAACTAACAGCAGGTCACATTAAAAGGCAAAAAGTTTTAGGGGTGAACCTGCCAGAAGGGCCAAGTGCAACAGGGTAGCTGTCTGATTCTTTGGCTTCTACCGGTGAGGAATGATTGGATCCAGTCTAGGCGGTTCCTTGTATGCCGGTGTTGTGTAGCCTGGCGACGAGTATGCTGTGGGAACTGGTGTCAAAGGCTGCTGATAGGTCAAGTAGCATGAGGTCTGTGGAGTGGCCCAGGAGGGTGCAGATGTCATTTGTGGGGGTGAGTAGGGCGGTCTCGGTGCTGTGGTTGCTTCGGAATCCGGATTGGGACGGGTCAAGGACGGCATTGTCTTCAATGAATTGTGTCGGTTCCCTGTTGACTATTTTCTCTGAAACTTTGGCCCTGAAGGGGAGGAGCGAGATGGCAAGTAGTTCTTGAGGTTGGTGGGGTCAGCTGTGGGCTTCGTGAGCAGGGGCCTGACTACTGCGCATTTCCAGTCGTCTGGGAAGGTGCCAGTTTCTAAGGTGGTGTTGATGGTGCGGTATAGTTCGGGTGTGATGGAGATGGCGGCTCTGTGGTAGATGTGTTGAGGGCAGAATTTTGTGGGGGCCCCTGAGTGGATGCCTTTCATGGTTCAGGCAGTGTCTTCTGCCATGATTGGCGTCCAGGTGGAGATGGTGGGCTGGCAGGTGTGTCTGGGGGGCAGGCCGGCTGTGGCACATGGTGGTGACCTTGCTCCAGTTCCTTCCTGGTGGACATGGGGCTGGTTTGGGTGCCTTGGGGTTTGTGGATGGTGAAGTGTACGCAGTGGTGGTCGGTCCATGGGGGTTGCATTGTGTGGCTGAAGTGGACGCTGTTTTCTGCTACGAAGATGGGGTCAAGGGTGTGACCTGGCCGGTAAGTCGGTGTGGTGATGAGTTGTTTGAGTCCGATGTTGGCGAGGTTGTCAGGAAGGACGGTGGAGTTGGGGTCGCTGGGGTTATTGAGGTGGAAGTTCAGGTCTCCGATGAATAATGAAATTAAATTAAATTAAATGGTTTTTACATAGCTACGTCGAACTTGCTTGCCTTCAGGAAGGACTTAAAAACTTGGCTGTTCTCTGGTTAGTTTGCTTCCTCTTGTAGGCTTCTGTCTTGTTACTGTTATGTTTTTCCAGTTCTCTCTTTAGGTCTGGAGTACAAAGCGCCGGGACACTCCTTTGGAGTAGCCGTTGCGCTATATAAGTCCCATGTTAACATAACATAACATAACATAACATAGCGCATGGCTACCCGGGAGCATCCCAGCGCTGATAAGGTAACTAGAGGGTTGGCAGCCTACGGGAAAAGATCTGTTTTTAACTGTTTAAGGAAGGTGAAATGGTTGGGTTCCCTAAGAGTATATAGTTTATTGAGGCTATGGTGTGGGGTGCGATGAGGTCGGTGATGGTGGTGATGAAGGGGGCCCAGGGGTTCTCTAGACAAGAGTTACGCTCAGCGTGGAGCTGGGACTGGTCTGGATCTGGAAGTGCAGGAGTTCGGCAGAGGGGAGAGTTTCACTGGAGGTGGTGAGGCGGAGGGTGCTCTTGTGGGCGATGGCGAAGCCCCCTCCCGGGTGGTTGGTGTGGTCCTTCCTCTGGATCTTTTATCCTTCTGGGCTGGCGGTGTTGATGTCAGGGCCAGAGGAGGCGTTGGTCCAGGTCTCCATGAGGAATACTCTGTCTGGTATCATGCAAAAGGGTCGCAGATGTCCATGCTTTAGATCCAGCAGGTCGTAGGTTTTCCACAGAGGGTGTGACTTTTGCAATTACAAAGTGGACTAAATGTAATACCTCTTCAATAGCTTGCCCAGCTTTCCCTAATAATTCCTAAACTGTGTGTGGTACAGTGTTTAAATGAATATGAGGTGAGTACTGCTGAGTTTTGAGCAGACATGAGGGGTCAAGTGTTAATTGCGCTACAAAAACCTTTTCGCCCAGCGACTCCCGCAACCTTGTCTACATGAGTGAGTTGCCTCATGAACGAAGCGGGTATTGATGTTTCACAATTTGGAGCACATGCAGCTCATGGGGCTATGGCGTCCAAGGCTTTTCTCTGTAGGGGTCAGCCTCGCAGATATTATGAATGCAGCTGATTGGTCAACTGAAACCACGTTTAAGTCCTTTTACTATAAACCTATTGTGGATCTGGCATCAGTAGTGGTGGCTAAGCTTTAAACAAGCATAATCGGAGCCTCCGGTCCTGACATAGAATTCAAAATTTGCGAACATAAGTGACAAGAATTTTCGATTCTATTAGGGACACAGACGTGAAGGTTATCCCACCCAAAGACATGTATTTCGTATTGTAAATTGCATTGTATGGTTTTTTAGTATCTTCATACTGCATATATGTTCTTATGTTCCCCTTCCCTTTCTGATGTATTGGTGAGATATCAGAGGGCATGAGATTGTTATGGTCTTATCCTTTTCCATTTCAGGTGCTGATCTGAAGTAGAGCACGATGGTCCTCGTTTTTGGAAGGTCTACTCATTTTTCATGGAGGTTAATGCGACGTGTTGGTTCAGGAACCAAGTCTGGAATAATGAGCCCTGTTGGGCTGCAAGTTATCTCTGCTAGAGGAGGTTCTCCTACATCAAAGATGGTACTTTAGGATCAAGTTGTTGTTTATGTACTTAACTGTTTGATGTTTTGTCAAAGAAAGAGAAGGCTGTCATCGGGACTGGAGTTTATATAGGGGATACTCTCTATGGTTGGTCATGTGACCCCAAAGTTTATTCATGGGTATTGAAGTATTTTTGGTTATTTTATTTTTATTTGCTGCTGAGAAAATTATCAGTAAAGAAATGAGAAGCATAATCCTCGCCTCCGTGTCCTTAATAGAATTGAAAATTCTTGTTAGGTATGTTCACAAATTTTGAATTGTTGCGGAATCACTCTTATGTGCCTGGATTACATTGCTGGAGCTGCCACGGCTGCCTTCCTTGCATACCGGAAGACGCGCTCTGGAAGCATTCCAGAACCAGAACTTTACCGTGCGGCCACTCCGACACTTTGGGCCCGATTCACAGAACTAACTTAAGACAAAATCCTAAACTTACTACCATTTTGGTATTCACAGAAGGCACTTACTCATTTTGGTATTCACAGAAGGCACTTACTCATTTCGGTATTCACAGAAGTTAGGAGTCCTAACTTTAGGACTCCTAAATGCCTTCTGTGAATACCGAAAGTTTTAAAGTTAGGATTTTTCTCAGTTTAGTAGTAGTATAGTTAGGCCTCCTAACTTTAGGACTCCTAAATGCCTTCTGTGAATACCGAAAGTCTTAAAATTAGGATTTTTCTCAATTTAGTAGTAGTAAAGTTAGGACTCCTAACTTTAGGACTCCTAAATGCCTTCTGGGAATACCGAAAGCCTTAAAATTAGAATTTTTCTCAGTTTAGTAGTAGTATAGTTAGGACTCCTAACTTTAGGACTCCTAAATGACTTCTGTGAATACCGAAAGTCTTAAAATTAGGATTTTTCTCAATTTAGTAGTAGTAAAGTTAGGACTCCTAACTTTAGGACTCCTAAATGCCTTCTGTGAATACCGAAAGCCTTAAAATTTGAATTTTTTTCAGTTTAGTAGTAGTATAGTTAGAACTCCTAACTTTAGGACTCCTAAATGCCTTCTGTGAATACCGAAAGTCTTAAAATTAGGATTTTTCTCAGTTTAGTAGTAGTAAAGTTAGGAGTCCTAACTTTAGGACTCCTAAACTGAGAAAAATCCTAATTTTAAGACTTTCGGTATTCACAGAAGGCATTTAGGAGTCCTAAAGTTAGGACTCCTGGCCCGATTCACAGAACTAACTTAAGACAAAATCCTAAACTTACTACCATTATGGTATTCACAGAAGGCACTTACTCATTTTGGTATTCACAGTAGGCACTTACTCATTTCGGTATTCACAGAAGTTAGGAGTCCTAACTTTAGGGCTCCTAAATGCCTTCTGTGAATACCAAAAGTCTTAAAATTAGGATTTTTCTCAGTTTAGTAGTAGTATAGTTAGGACTCCTAACTTTAGGACTGCTAAATGCCTTCTGTGAATACCGAAAGTCTTAAAATTAGGATTTTGCTGAATTTAGTAGTAGTAAAGTTAGGACTCTTAACTTTAGGATTCCTAAATGCCTTCTGTGAATACCGAAAGTCTTAAAATTAGGATTTTTCTCAATTTAGTAGTAGTAAAGTTAGGACTCCTAACTTTAGGACTCCTAAATGCCTTCTGTGAATACCGAAAGTCTAAAAAATTAGGATTTTTCTCAGTTCAGGAGTCCTAAAGTTAGGACTCCTAACTTTACTACTACTAAACTGAAAAAAATCCTAATCCTACCGGTTCCTGGAGGCCAGATATGGTATAGGACCTGGCCTATTGATTACAGGATCCTAGATGTATAAGGGTATTCATGTCAAAAGTTTCTTGTATATATAAGGGTCTTTTCTGGCTGAGATATTTCAAGGCCCGGTTTCTATTGCCTCCTTAGTAAGGATATGTCTTCAAAAAAATGCAGAAGAAAAAGTGATATTATCCTTTTCTCTAAATCTTTTTATTCAAATTGTGTGGTGATGTCGTTCACCACAGTGGTTTTGAGGATCTGTGATTTTTATGTAGTTCCACGTCTTTTCAGTAAAACGCCTCTTTCTCCCCTTATCATCTGACTCGATGTCAGACGATAATGGGAGAAAGCGGCGTTTTACTGAAAAGACGTGGAACTACATAAAAATCACATCACCACACAATTTGAATAAAAAGATTTTGAGAAAAGGATAATATCACTTTTTCTTCTGCATTTTTTTGAAGACATATCCTTACTAAGGAGGCAATAGAAACCGGGCCTTGAAATATCTCAGCCAGAAAAGACCCTTATATATACAAGAATCACATGAATACCCTTATACATCTAGGATCCTGTAAACAATAGACCAGGTCCTATACCATATCTGCCCTCCAGGAACCGGTAGGGTTGTGACAAACTGAAAACCCCTGCTGTATCACCTTTTATGCAGAATAAAGCTCCCCCCCCTTTTTTGTACAGAAAATTTCGTTCTTCATTGGTCCTGAGGAAGGTGACTCTAATAACACTTTCACCGAAACGTACGTAGACCAGCTACTTCACAACTGGACAACAAACTCTATATGGATCAACTTAAACTAAACAAAAGAAGAAGCAAAATTTGTTATTATAATCACTACAGCAAACTCTGACAAACTATTTAAAATCACATTGTAGTTGATCCATCCAGTTGTGTGTCTTTTAAAGTTTCTTTCTTTTCATTTTTCCCTTGTGTGGTATGCTTGTTGGGATGTAAGAATAGTATGCGAGAATAGTATGTAGATATTTATGTTGTCTGTCGAGGGGGATTTTCTATTTGCTCGAATATTGTGATTTGAAACCAATGTATTTGATGTTCACTTCACTGATTGTTTGTACACAATTGTTTGAATAATATTTGTAAATCACAAAAGAAAATACAAAAATGGAATATTAACATATTTTTGATATAAAAAAAACTCTCTTTTTGAGAAATATTAAAAAATCAAAGATGAAAAAAAGGAAAAATTGTGTGTAGACATTATATTGATGGGGAATTACTGATGTACTGATATCTGAACTATTGAGAGTACTTACCAGAAAAAAAGAGTGAAAGGTCGGTTAGGAGGCAGTAACCTCACATATTTTCAGGTCATTTGGCAAACAATAAAAAATTCCCAGCCCGGAATCATAGGTGTTCTGGGTGTGGTATAACGGGCCATTTTCCAAAGGTGTGCAAGAAAAAAAGTAACACATATTCTGCTGTTAGAGGAGGAGTCGGACTCAGACACTCAATACTCAGATGAAGGTGACACCAACATGTCTGTATTGGGTTTAGAGTCAATGTTGGACATGCTGGATATTGTCACCAATAGAAAAAACCTAAAGGTTGTATTGAGATTGGTGGTGTATCACTAATCCTCATTGCAGATTCCGGTTCTCCCTGCACTACTGTAGATAAAGCTGTAGGGGATGAGAAATAAAAAAGGGAGGAAGGTGAAGAATTGGAGTTACCAGACATCTCTCCAAAAAGATTCACAAGAGAACATATACCTCTGGTTGGTTTTACAAAAATGAAGTTCAGATTTAACGGACAAAAGGCTGAGTGCAAATTGTATATTTCAAAGGCTGCTTCATCTGTTCAAGGTTGATGGGACCAAGGAGAACTTGGAATCATTTTGGATCCCAATAAAGAGGAACCTGTCCTTGGGGTGCAATGTGTAGCAAGTGAAAGTGCAAATATTTGGATAGAATACCCTGTTGTGTTTTCAAAGAAAGTAGGAGAACTCAAGGGTTATGCACAGAATCATTTTGAAAGAAAATGTTGTTAAAAGCATACATAAAGCTAGGAACATTCCTATGAGCATCAGAGATGATGTTTCAAAGGAATTTGACAAACAACTTGAAGCGGATATAATTAAGTCGGAGGAAGTTTCAGATTGGGTTGCACCATTAGTCGTCGCTCGACCAGCCAACGGTAAACTCAGGGTGTGTAGACCTTAGAGATTTGTAAAAAAAAAAAAAAAAAAAGCTTACTGGTAGAGCAATTTCCCCTTCCCAAAATTAACTACATTTTGTCTATCACAAAGGGTGTCAAATGGTTCACCACAATTGATCTCACGTCTGCGTACCACCAAGTCCTTTTGCATCCTGACAGTCACAGATTGACAGCATTTAAGACACCCTTTGGGTGCTTTCAGTTCTTGAGAGTTCCGTTTGGGTTAGCATCTGCAGCAGCCATTTTCCAGCGATTAATCGTTAAACATTTTAGTGAAGTTAAAAAAGAGGTATTTTTCCAAGATGATATCCTGGTCATGGGTGAGACAAAGAGGGAGCCCGAGGTCCTGAATATTCAATTAAGTTCACATATTTAGGCCATGAAATTAGTGAGAAGGGTGTGGAATCCAAAGCATCTTTGGTGGAGGCCTTTATATGGTCTGATATAAAGGCAGTTAGTAAAGTAGATACCCAATCCATAGTGCGCTTCTTAGACAAAGTATTTTTGATCGACCGTTTGCCCAAAGTTATTTTGACTGATAATGGACCCCAATTTTGTTCAGAAGCATTTAATGATTTCCTGAAAAGGAACTGCATAATGCACAAAACAACTTCTATTTACCATCCTGCTGGTAATGGTTCTGTGGAGCGCTTTAACAGAGAGCTCAAAAACACCATCCACTTAGCTAAAGAGCCAAATTATCCGGGGTTAAGGAAATATGGCACACAGTTTAGGCTTACAAGGTCACACCTTGCAGTTCTACGGGGTTTAGCCCTTTTGAAATTATGAGGGGCAGAGTGCCAACTATGAAGGACAATGTAGCATGGATGCATTGTTCCAAGAGGAGCGAGTGGACTCCTGATGAGGTTAAGGAACGGGTTGACAAGACTCAAGACAAGAGTAAGAAATACCATGACAAAAAGCATAGCTCCAAGCAGGTAGAGTTGGGAATAGGTGATTGGGTGAGAGTCACAAAACCAGGCGTTTGTATGAATAATGAAAGCCAATATTTTCATCCTTTACAAGTGGTTAAGGTCTTATGTAACTCGGTCCAGCTGAATGATGGCAAGGTGTGGCGTTTGAGTAGCTTTCTCTATACAAGGGATAGAGGAGGAATCCTAATTATACTTTTGGAGCGTGCCCTCAAACGTAAATAAAAAATAAGTCAGATTAGTTATAGGGAGAGTAATCTGGTGTCACTGGAAATGGTGTGGTTGATGAAAATGAAGTTGCTGGGGTCAAGGGACGCGAAGAGTGTTGAATATTTGCCCAAAGTTCCTCATTTGTCCTGTCCGAACATGGTGATGCCAGAAGGGGAAGATCTGGGCATGTGATCAAGAAACCAAAGCGGTTTCAAGACTACATATGCAATTGAACTTTTATTATTACTGTATTAATAATTTTGCCTTGTTTTTCTTCCTTTATTCTTATTGCTTTTTTTATTTTTTGTTGTTTGTAAGGAGAAAGATGTGTTGTATTGCCCTTAGTATGCTATATTATGTATTAGGGTTAATGTGCCTTTTACCATAGTTTGTCCCTCTTGGTTTTCCTTAGCACATTAATGTATTAGAACTGCATGATGTGTATGGAATGTGAACCTGGCATTCATGCTGATGCTGGGGGCTGTAATGGTCCATGTATGATGCCGCTTCTGCTACTGGGTTTTCTATTACTTGAAAAAAATCCTGTTTTAAACTAAGCTGGACTCTGGAGATTTACTACAGTCCCTGTAACTTTAGCTGTAATCATTACTGTTGTGACAGCTGTGGTTGCTATTACCGGTGTTGTGATTGTAGATATGGTTGCTGCCGTGGTTTCTTCTGTTGCTAAAGCTGTGGTTACTGCTTAACTGAGAGCTGTTGTTGCTCCTGTGGTTCCTGCCGTTATAGCACCTGTTGTCATTGCTGTGCTTTCTGCTAAGTTTGCTGCTGTTGTACCTGCTGTTGTGGGAGTTGTGGTCTTTTCTGCACTTGTATCTCTGCAATGCTGGCAACTGTTACTCCTGTTATCTCTGTTGTAGTGGCACTTGTGGTCAATGCTGTCATCCCTGATGTGGTGTTAGGGTTTTTGTGTATCATTAACAACATGCAGAATGTAATTTTACTCTTAAACTGATATGTATACACTGGTAAACTGCCATTGTCTTTGAAACAAATTTCCTATGTTATCCAGGAGTGTGTTTTCTCAGCTCTTGTTAACTAAGCCTTAATTCAGGCCCAGTCACCAAAATGGATGTCTTTTCCCTGCATGTTTCACTGTTCATCATTTATGCAGCACAGAGTCAAAGAGAGGCATGTTTGTTTATTTCCAATGACTGATGCTCTTACTGTTCTCAATAAAAAACTTTCCTAGCTTGGTCACAAAACTGTATCTTTCTCAAGGTCCTTCAGCCAGCTCACTGTACCCTATTAGTTCATAATAGTTTCCTGTTGTCCATGTAACCAATTTTCCTTGCCATCTCCGGATTCCTTTAGCAAAGAGTGGGCAGAATCAATATTCATGACGTGGGATTATGCTCAGGTGCTAAGGCAAAATGACATTTAATAAAACTGTGCTCTGATTTGCTAAGAATGTAACACTTTTAATCATACCAAAGTGATGCTTGCAGTCTTTGTGATTTAATATGCAAACATAGTCTATAAAAAACCCTCGATTTTGGGGGTGAGCACAAAGACTCCCTGGACCTTTCGATATTGCTAGGGATGCTGCTAGACGTTTCTCTATTAGTATTGTTGCTCACTTGGGACTTAGAATATTTTTAGATTTTGCACTACTGTTATTTTTTTTTTGCTGAAAGCCGTATTGATGATGACTGTACCGCATCTTTTGAGTTTTGTAATAAAACTCTTTTAATGTATTCCGCTGATCTAGAAATCAATAATTGAGTAGCCCTTTATTTCATTGACTGTATTTTGATTAATCTGGAGGTGCCTTGCCTTTGAGACACATTGCCTCATAAAACAGAGTTTTAACACCGTCTTCGGTTAATCATCCCGTGGGAGTTCTGCCGAGGTAAAATTTGGGGTTACAGTTTTTAGGCTCCCTCTTGGCCACAATGGTGAAACTGTTGGTCATTGCTTTGGTTAGTGCTATTGGCCCTAATGTAACAGGGGTTGTGGGCAGCTATAATTAAGATTGTTGTTTCAGATTGTTGTGACAGCAATTGATTTTCCTGCTGTTATGCCTTCTTTGGTAGCAGATTGGTCACTACTGTACTCCTTGATCTGGTTACAGATGTGTTGGAAGTGTTGCTTTTGTGGCCTCTGTTCTGCTTGTTGAAACTGTTGTGGCAATGATTGTGGTGGTGGCTGATGTTGCAGCTTCTGATGCTTCTATTGGAGCACCTATTCCTGTGGTTGCTGATGATGTAAACTATTTTCACCTCTGTGCTCCCTGATGTGGTTACAGCTGTGGTAGAAGTGTTGCTTCTGTACCCCCGGTTCTGCTTGTTGAAACTGTTGTAGACATGGTGTGGTGGCTGAGGTTGCAGCTTCTGATGCTTCTATTGGAGCACCTATTCTTGTGTTCCTGATTAAGTATAATCTATTGTCACTGCTGTTTTTCTTGATGTGGTTGCAGTTGTGATCACTGTTGTGGGAACTGCTATTGCCCCTGCTTTTGTGGAAGGTGTGGTCACCACTGTAGACTCTGCTGAAGCTGCAATTGTAGCTACTGATCTGGTCTCTGCTGTGGTAGCAAATAACTGTGGCCACTACTTTATTTCTCTGCTGTAATTGCAACTATGGATGCTGCTGTGGCGGTGAAAGAGGCTGACTACAAAACATACTCAGTTTATTTCTCTACTTGGCAGAGGTTTGCACCATGTCCAAGTAGGGACCAAAATCCCAGTTAGGGTAAGCTAGATACACACTTTAAAATAAACTGTGCTCACCTTCTGGTATCTCGGCACAGAGCAGGCAGGCTTTACATAAGAGGCAATGTGTTTAAGTATTTGTGCAACACACACACAGAAACACAATAAAAACACCACGAAAAGACTCCCCATTGGGTTAGAAAAAGAGAATATTTATCTGAGTAAAACAAGACCACAGCAACTTAAATCCAATCAATAGAAGTCAAGATAGGATTTTTTAAAGAATAAATGCGAAAACAGTAATTAGACGTCAATAGCGCTAAAAGGGTACTTGAGGTCACGCTCGACCGGGTTAAATCTGACCGTGATGGAGCACAGGCCCCGCTGAAGTTTTACCTTCTCAAGTTGAGCCAAGACTTATGTTCGCGAGTAAGAGGTTCACCGGAAATATGGTGAGCGTCACTGACAGTGGTCCACGGGGCGCAAAGAGCCACCGGGCATCACGGACAGACGGGCAGGGGCCTCATGGTCGCGGGAGGTGATGCTGCTGAGCAAAGAAACAAAGTTGTAGATGAATGGAGACAGCACCAGGGTTGAAGTCACAATAGCCAATAAGATATTTTCAAATCTCTTTTATTCTTCGAAACAACAGGACAACAGCCAACGCGTTTCGTTCCATATATAGGAACTTCATCAGGGCAGAAAAAATCTTATATGAATCACGTTCCACTTTGAGTATCAAGGCGATAGTCAACCCATCGATATGAACAGTATATAGTGCTGTGGGAATGGTCTCATATTGAGTTAGGTTTATTACTACTCTATGGGGTTATACTCGGTTGGGTTATATCTTGGCCCTTATCTACATAGGTACCGATGGAGGAGGCCTTTCACTCTTTCGGGGGCTACCTCTTGAGATAAATAAAGGCTATCTGTACCTACTGCATGTGGTATTAGTGAACATACATAGAATGACCTGGCTGATGTTTGGACACCCACGGCGGTCATGTTCTGAAACCAGGTGTTGTGCAAGTGTGCACTGTTTAGTGTGTGAAATACTAGTTTTAGGTTTAGTGTAATTATAGGTGGTGTGGGAGAGACCCCTACGCAAGCACTGTAGAAATGTCGGGATAGGCTCCATTTGACTAGGCAGACTTCTGGTTACAGATTAAACAGTGTGTATAGAAAGGTACAATTATAGATAACTTTTGAAACATTTCAGGTCTTGGAATGATGTCTGGAGGAGACATCTGTAGTCTTCTGGCGATCAATGGGTTTCTTTGCTTTGGTGAAAGTTTTAAAAAGAGTTTGTTTGCAAATGTCCGTAAAAACAGTCCGTGGTCTTTGAATTGACACTTGGGCCTGGTTTGGGTTCTGAAAGTAGTCTCTGCAGAGTTGATGGGCGGCTGTGAAGGTGGTGCACTAGTGGCTCGACTGTAAACCTGTTGGGTAAGAACTGTTGTTTGTAGGTTAATTTAGAAAAACATGCATCCTTCTGTACCATCTTAAATGAACCTTGGGATATCTTGTGCCATTCCTTTTCAGGGTTTTGCTCTCTTTTTTTTATTTTTATTCACACAATTTTAGTGGGTTACTGGAAGTTGGCCCCAGTTGTGCTAATTATTTAGAAATTCAGTGGTGAATGGTTATTCATCAGTCGCCTGGACCTTTAACTCATGAATCATCGTCTCTCCCACCTCAACACAGTGGGAAGGGGCATTTCAGTAAGTAGGTGATCTTGTCTATTTAGCTGCTTGTTATCGGTGTCATCAGTCTTCTAGCCACCTACCTTTCTTAATGTGCGTGGAGGTAATTTTATTGATGCAGGCAGTGTCTTTTGACCTATGCATGTGTGGGCGATGTAGAAGAGGGGGTGGATCGCAATTGGGTGCTTGTTAAGGCACACATTGTACTCTGAGGTCATGTGTCTGCCCCTCTAGCTTTGGTACATGGCGTGCAGTGTGATTCTCCCTAGTGGCTCAGGTGTTCTGGTCACACCCTTTTTGTAGAGACTTCTTTTGGGCTGGTTTTGGGTTTCTTTTTTGCAGGTCCCTAGGTTCTGGGCACTTCTCTAGGTTCTCATGTGATTAGGTATTTCCATTTTCCATTTGTTTATCAGAGGGGTTGGAGAGCTGTCCTTGGCCCCCGTTGGTTTCTGCTGTGTCGGTGTATGAGATTGGGCTTACTTGCTTCCCTTAGGCAGTGTATATAAGGCCTTGTGTGCTGTCAGCTTGGTCGCTAGGCCATGTATGTTGATGAGCCTATTTTTGAGTACCTCGCATGGAGCTGTGATGGATATTTGTGGGACTTCCCGTTTCCGGCACCCCATCTTCCTTCAACTACACCCCACCAAGATTTTTGGGCCAGCTGACCCTGTCTGTGGCCAGAGACTTCCAATCCAGAGACACGCTACCTTTGATGCTTTGGAGGGACATGACCCGACGAGCAGGCAGAATGTTGCTCAGTGGAGAGTCTGGTGCAAGGCCTGAACTTCCTCAGATTTCGCCCGATGTGGGTAATGGATTAAGATGATCAATTGTTCTGAAAAGCTAACTACTGACTTGGCACCATGTGGTGGTTTGTGAATGGTTGAAGTTTTTATAGGGGCACCATTATCCCAAGCGTATGTAAAATATGAATCCTGACACTGGAACATCGCCTTGTTTTTGCCCAGAAAGGGGCCTCCAGTGGCCTACAGGCAGTTGAAAGTGGTCGGGACTCCATGCCAGGTGGGAATTTTGGTCCCAGGTCAGAGGCCCAAATATGGGGACCCATTGATCTCGTAATGGGAACCCATCCCAACTGGACTTGGATGAGGGGACCTGGGTGCCTGTTTTTGTGCGCTGGCCTGGGGAGCTACCCTGCCCCCTCATGAGACTTCCCTCCCCCAGGCATGGCCAGCCAATCCCACCCTGGGGGATCAGCAGCAGCGTGGTCCCGAGACCCCACACGCACCCGAAAGACGGACTCTAGCATGGATTTCGTTACAAGCCTGGAGGCTACCATTATGCATATATATTTTAAATGCTAACTCCAAGCAGCCACTTAGAAGCAATACATCATTAAGTGAAACAGATCTATGATAGAATATTTTAGATGTACAATAGCCATGTACATGGGATAGTCTGCCTCTTTTAAATATGGCTCCAGGCAGATAAGTGCATTTTCTCTTCACTTTCATGTATGACATGTATCTTCTAGAATGGGCAACTACTTGTGCATGTATGTTTTCTCAACTTAGGGGCTCATTTATGAGCCCCTGCGTCACTTTTGCGCCACCGGTACGTCACTTTTTGTGACGCACCAGTGGCGTAAAACATGCGCCATGATGCGCCATATTTACAAAGTGACGCATCTACCTAGATGCGTCACTTTGTAAACCCCTCGCGCTACATTATACCTGCGTCAGGTATAATGTATGCAGGGTGGGCGTTCCCACGTAAGTAAGCATCGTAAAAGTGACGCAGTGAAATCTACGAGATTTCACTGCGCCACTTCTAGGGTGCAAATGCGTCAATATCTTACGCCTGCCTCACAGCAGGCGTAAGACTGACGCAGGCCCTTTCACATGGGGATTGCCCCATGTGAAAGGACACATTGCTGGAGTTGCGTCACTTTTGTGACACACTCCAGCAATGCGTCACTTTTGCGCCTACAGATACGTCAGAAATACTGACGTATCTGTGACTCCTTGCGACATGATGCGTCATACTGTAAATATGACGCATCATTGGAGTCGCAGGCAGGGCGCAGTGAAAAGTGACGCATCACTGTTTTCACGTAGTGATGCGTCACTTTTCATAAATGAGGCCCTTAATTTGTATACCTTTCCAAATACACTTGGGCAATTTTCAACTTAATTTGTATACCTTTCTGAATAGACATGTGCCTCTTTGACCTCGAACTCATCTTAAATCTCGACTCACACCTAAACGATTTCCCCCCTCACCCCAGACCTCACCCTGCATTTCCACCCTATCTCAGGCTACCCCGAAATACAGTCAAATCCGGAACTCCAATAACAAAAATCAATAATTAAAATGTTTTTTAAAAAACGTTACCCCGATTGCGGGTCAGAGTACTCGCTCTGGTTCAGCAAACAGCATTGAATCGAGTCTCCCGGCGCTTCAGCAGTGACACATCAGGAAGAAACCTGAGGAAAGTACCTTAGCAATAGCTGCACATGCAGAGCACGAAAAACACTGCAGTCAATTCCGACGCAAACAACACCTCCGGGTGCTGAGAAAAGACCCTAAGCAATGCCCTAATTTCACTCCTGATGCAGTCGGAGGAGACTACGACATAAAGGGTCCCAGGCAACGCCTCCATAACTACGAGGCTGCCCTGGGTGCTAATTAAAGTATTTCCCAGACAACCCCCTGTAGTTGAGTGGCTACCTGAGCAACGCAGTAAATCAACATCTGATCGCTCGCGATTATATCCAATGTCAAGAAGTCTGGCACTTGGACGCTGCTGTGATCAGCTGCTGACTGCAACCACAGGCATCCAAAATCTATTTTTACACCAAAACATCACTTTACGGTAAAGGAACATAACATTTAAAAGATCTGATATAACAATGTCTTGATTTACATAAGCTCCTCTAACACAGCCTTATTTTACATAAGCTCCTCTGAACCTTACTAATAAGTCAAGTTGCCTGCCTTCTAAGCCATCTAAATATATTACTATGTACTACAACCCGTAAAGGAATGTAGAATCAGATGATCTTGAGGTATCTACCCCTAACATCAATAATGAAGAAATTAAAAAGAGTATTCAACAAGAGATGCGCTCCTGCATGCGTGAAACACTCATCCAGGCCATGTCAACCAAAAGACCCTTAATTGAGGAAGAAGATGGCACTATTTAAAACCCAGAAAGACCAAATTGGGGAATACAATAAAAAAAGGTTCCAAAAGATTAAAGCAAAACAACAACATTGAAAGAACTAGCCCCATGAGCACATTGGGAGGTCTAAGCACCTCAAATATTTTGGGAGGTGTGTGCACCACAAACTATAAGGGAGGTCTATGCACCTCAAAAGTATCAGGTCTCCTAAGCGGCACAACCTATCAAGGTGTCCAAAGTGCCACACATTAAATACGTGCTTGTCATGATACACAAGATCTTGAAATTGAACGACAAGGGGACCAAAACATGGACCCGTTGGATGAATATATACTTGACCTAGACCAGGATGATCTAGACTTCGAGTTTCCCTTATCAGAGGAAGAGTTCCCTTCATCCTTTAAAGAAATTATAACCAACCCACTGGGTGAGGAGATGTTCTCTTCACATAATATCAGACACACGAGGAGCTCAGAACGGTGGCCCCAAGATCACATAGTCAAATTTATTCAAAAATATGGATTAGGAATCCCCTAGAAAGAGAAACAGGGCAGAATGTCCTAGACCAGTGGTTCAAGAAACGGTATGCCTGACACCCAACCGTGACCCACATTTAATCAAATTCCTATTCAAACTTCATTCATGGAGGGCTTTCGCTTTCACTCTTTGAAGGGCTCGATAATGTAAAGGTCCCGGAAAGATAGCTTGGATAGAGGATGATAGGAGGCCCAGGAGTCTGGCTAGTTCTGTTAGGGACAAGAGGTCTCGTTTTAATACAAGTCGTATTTCTTTGCATATTTTCTTGATTTTCTTCTTGTGTAGTGGCAAAAGTGATTTTACTGTGTCTACTCTGAATCCCAAGAATTGCAGAGATTTTAAGGGAGTCAAGATAGATTTATCTTTGTTTATTATGAAAGTGTCAGGAAATCTAATGAAATCACAGATCTTTCGAGACAAGATACTATACTCCTCTAAGAGTCATGGGCTCCTGGAACCTACTATAGATGCAATGGCATCTGGAGAACCTGGGTACGCTGGTGCTTGGAGAGCAACCTGGATTCCGTGGAGGCTCCTATCGTACATGTAGCAAACTTTTTAGTTTAACAATATGAGAGAGGGCTTGCTTACAGATCAATTAATTGCTACAGATCAGCTATTTCAGCAGGCCACGCCCTGATAAATGGCAAGACCATAGGGAAAAATACCATAATATGTAGAATTATAAAAAGTATCAGACTAAGAAGACCACCTAAATCTAAATACGAAACCCTATGGGATGTTAAATTACTACTAACTCCTTTCACTACCTGGCCTTAGAACAGATACCTAGATGAGAAGAGACTTTCCATAAAACTACCCTCTCTACTCTGCCTAATCTCCTGCCGTAGAGTATCAGACATTAAAGCACTAGAAGTAACTAATAGAGTTTATTAAGAGAACTAAGACTATGTCAGATACAATTTTCTTCCCAAAGTTTAACCATGCAGAAAACATTGTGTGGTAGATTGTATGAAAGAATATGATGCAAGAATGAGTGAACATCGTGTGAATGTTGTTAACCAATTACTTATCTCTTTTGTGAAACCCTTCAAACCTATTACATCAGCTTCTTTAGTAAGATGGGTTAAAATGCAATGCAATCAGCTGGTATTGACCTAAAAAGGTTCCAGACACACTCAATAAGAGCCTGTATGGCTAGCAAATCATTTTGGAAAGGGGGTAAACTAGATGGAATTCTTAAAGCAACTGATCGGTCAAATTATAACACTTCTGCTAAACACTATTGTAAACCTATTGAACATATGTCAGATGTAGTGTTACTAAACTACCAACATGCATAATGTCAGCCTCCGGTCTTGTAATGAAATTGTGATTCTCCTAATAACATGACAAGAGAATCTGGATTTTCTTAAAGACAAGGAGGCTAACATTATCCCACCCTTCACCTACCGTGGGTGGATGAATACATTACTGAACAATAGATGCATAATTTATGATACAACCTTTATTCAATGCATTGTGGTAAATTTCATACAACCTTTATTCAATGTATTGTTGAAAGTTTCATACAACCTTTTTTCAATGGATTGTTAAAAATGACATATAACTTGCCCGCTTTGATATTACACCTTTCTCAGTTGCATGACAATAGAGCACTTGTACTCTTTCTTATCTCAGATAATTAACTCTGTGTCCCCTTCAATCTTCATTGTTCCATCCATTTGGAATGCACAAAAAAAAAGAGAAGGAAAAAAAAAAGAAAGAAAATGTTATACAGACGAAGACTTACCTTATTACCCCGCATTTAAAAGAGGCAGACTATCCTATTTGCATGGCTATTGTACATCTGGAACATTCTATTCTAGATCTGTTTCACTTTATGATGTATTGCTTCTAAAAGGCTGCTTGGAGTTAGCATTAAAAGAAATATGCATAATGTTAGCCTCCGTGTCTTTAATGAAATCCAGATTCTCTTGTCATGTTATAAGGAGAATCGCAATTCCCGTTCAACACAACGTTTGGACGCCTTGAGTTTCCCGAATGCAAGTAAAGACTTGAAATTTCTAATGTTGTCTTACTATTCTTTATTCTGAAATGTGTATTGAGATGTGCATGAAGTGAAAGTTCTACATGGGAGGTTTGAATCTATTGTGTACTAGAGTTTTGTGTTGTTGCTAAGGTATTGCCTCCCCAGACAGTTACCACTACCTTTGTGGTTGCCGCCCCTCTCCCTGTTGGGCTGAGTATCCTGTCTGCTGCTGCTGTGGCCATGTGTTCAGCCACCCACAAAGTCCTTGCTGTGGTGGTCTGGTCGCTAACTGATTTTGCTGTGACTGAATTTAAGATATATTTGGTTTGGGCTGGGCTTGATTTTGTGGATGGGGATTTTGCAGAGATTTGCCTAGACTTATTGATTGTTGTTTATGATACGCCTTTAACCGGCATAGGTCAGTCATGTGGCCCATTCTGCAGCAATAGAAACATTCTCTGAGGTCGGGCTGCTGCCAGCCTCCCTGACCTCTATTATTGGGACTGGGTCGAAAACCTCTGGGGTTCTGAAGCGGTGCTCCCTTCAAGACCGGTGCCATTTGCATGCTTGTGGCCAAAGTGGCCTCTAGAGGGCGCTCATTTTCAATTTGTGTTGGACCAGCTTAGCGGTGTCTCGTTGGGCTTGCTCCTTTTTTCCCTGGCCTTTTCCTGTTTCTTTCTGTAGTATTGTATTATGTAGGTCTGTATTTCTCACCAGGGTTTGTTGTCTAATCCTACAACGGTGTACAGCCCACTACGAATTTCAGTGGGTTGGACATCCCCTTTTTGAGGATGTTATAGAAGAATGTGACCTGGGAGCCTGTGTCTGCCCATGGCTGTCCTTCTCCTGTTTTCCACGTTCCCTCATTCTGTCCAAAAAGTCAGTTACTGTCTCTCCAGGATTCATGATTTCTGCCGTCAATCCTCCTACATCTGGGCAGTCGGGGAATATTTCCCTCAGAGCTATCCATATCTGGTGACTGAAAGAATTGAATGTGGCCCTGCCATGCTCAGCGTTGGGCAGCGTGACTGCTGGAATGCGGGCTCGGATGAACACTGTGTTGGTCTGCACCCCGATGAGGCTGCTGAGCAAACTCTTGACATTGCCAAGTGCTAGATGTATTCCTGCTGTGTTTTTTTCAAAACACGAGATCCATTTTCCTGCTCCGTCCATCAATTGGGGCAGTTTAGCCCTGAGTCCTTCTTTCTCCATCTGACCCCATGGCACATAGATGGCTCCTGGCATGCCCTTCTGCAATAACGGACATATTTTAGCTTGGAGCTGCTCTGCTGGTTTCTCCCCAATGTAGCTCTCCCTTCTATGCAGGCAATCCTACATGTAGCGTAAGTTCCATTTGGGATCCCCCCTCCATGCCGGATGCAATCGTTCACAATGGCCATGTCCTCTGGTTCGAAGGATCCCTCCTCCAGACAGGGTCTATCATATTGACCCTTCCTTTCGGTTCAATGGGCTAGCAGGTGGCAAAATGGTCACGCAAAGACCTCGCCTTATTCTCTAGTCACTATCTATCTGGGGGTCTTTTTGTCTGCCCAACTCGTTCGGGGAGAGTGGCGGACGCCTTTGTTGCTGTTCTCCCGAGTGTGTGTAGAGGGGCCATGTTCCTTCTCCTACGTCTTAATTGGGTTTAAACTAGGCTACCTTAATCTCTTATTTCCTTGTTGATTCCTCTCCTAGGCTGACAATCTGATGAGGGTCGGGTTCCTATTAAGGGCCTCCCTCAGGTTCTACTTTGGACTCCTTTCCGCGTGTAATCCTAGGTCTGGCCCCGCTCTCTCCCGGTGAAGGGTTTCCTGCTCTGTTCTCTCTTGGCGCTCCCACGATGAGAGCTCTCTCTCTTCTATCCCTTAACTCGCGCCTCCCTAACTCCTGCCTGGGCCGCCTCCTCCGTTCTGTGCTGTGTGATGTTCTTCTTGGTAGGAATTTGCCCTCATACATCATGATTTTGTTGGGAACTTTTCAAGGGAACGGTATAATGTACTTTATTGGGTCAAAATAATCCTACGTTTCCAATCTGATCGTGGGAAAATATGTACAGAAAATTATGCTGGCAATAACTACATACTACAATCTCAGCTCTAGACAAAGATTCATTGAAAATAGACTTTTCACAAAAAACAAAACAATGCGTATTAAGAGCCATAACCTGAAAGAAAGTGCAATGGTTAAATTCAAAACACTGTGAATTTTTAGCAGTGGAATAGCAGATATGCAACAACAGTTTACGGGAATGTCAACCTCTTCATACGTACATTAAGTCATTAACAAGAGACAACGTTCAACATAAAACAAAGTTGCAATAATTTCCCAGGAACACAACATAAAGAATATCCAAAACATCGAGAATGTAACCTCTGAACACCGAAATTATGAAAAAGAGAGAGAGAGCAATAAAAAACTGAAAGAAAAAATGGTGAATTTAAAAAAAACTTAGCCCCCTCCTACCGCATGCTGCCCAATGAATGACAAGGGGAGACTCTCAGTCTGTCAATATTGGCTCTTGAACAAAGATAGCAACAATTTAATGGGAGAAGAAGGTAAAACTTGACAATTACAGGCCCTCCTTGGCCAAACCCAAGCTACTCCTAGTCTTCAAGAACCAAATTTTCCCTAACGTCCGAACTACCCTATGTCACACCCAGTGTCATGCATACCTTCTGTGTCATGCCCAGCGGTCCAAGCGAATAACCCCTCTCACTTCTATCAGACACTACAGCACTAAGAAAGCCCTTTAGACTAAAAAATAAGATTGTGGTGTTGGCCCTATATCATACCCAGAGCCTATGCATACCTTCTGTGCTATGCCCAGTGGTCCAAGCGGTGAGGCCTCAACCCTGAATCACACGCAGGGGACAAGCGTACCATCTGTGTCATGCTCAGCGGCCAAAGTGACTAACATCCTTCACTTTTCCTAGGGTGCTGACTATCGAAAAAAGGTGACCTCCATGGGATCGCCTCTGAGGCCGGCTTGCAACTACTCAGTTCGGATAAATGAAGTGGGCATATGTCAGATTTCTGTTAGTGGCAGGTTGCTTAGATTACGTTTTTGCACTTCTTTCTAGTTTGCCGTATGCCAAATGCTAGGATTAAAGGATCAGATTATGGGGCACATGCATCAAACTCCACATTTGTGATTACCAAATAGAAATTATTAAGGAATCATTATTTGGTAATCGCAAATGCCTATGCATGTAGGAATTGCAATAAATTTTGCAATTCCTTAACATTAGCTAATAGCGATTCGGAAATTGCGAATTTCTATTAGCTAATGTGACTCTATTCATTCCTATGGGGCTCCAGGCCCATAGGAATGAATGGTAATGCATTCGCAATTTGCAATTACAAAATTGGTAATCGCAAATTGCAAATGCAAATCCAAGGGTTAGTGGGGGCCTAAGGCCCCCTGAAGCATCCCCCCCAAAAAGGTAAGTGTGCACATGTGTAGCACACACATACCCTAAGGGTATTTGTGCGCTACATGGCATTTTGAAAAATGCATGTTCGTGCATTTTTCAAAGCATGCACAAATTACTATCAACGTGAAGTTGATGGTAATTAGCATTTCATAAGTGCACATTCGCATTTAGGAAAGGCTATATGCATCGGCAAATAGGGAGTCTCAAATTGCGATTCCCTGAATTCATTCGCAATTTAGGTAATCGCAAATAATTGCGATTACCTGAATTGCGAATGTCAAGCCACTGAATCATTATAAATGGCCTTTTTCCATTCGCAAACAGACTGATTTGAAACAGAAAATGACTTGATGCATATGCCCCGTAGTCTCTTACCCACTGCAGGAGGCTTCACGACGGACCTCCATCCTGCGGATTCAGCAGAACTTTCAATCAATTGCGGTGTCTGCTCACCTTCCCTGCTGCGCAGATGTGAATCCGTTCTGGTGGGACCCTTTTTCTTTGGCTGCAGTTGGGTTCATAGAACCAATCTCTCCTGACTGGCTCAAGAAATGTTAGTAACCTTGAAAGACACAAAAGACAAGTGGCGTTTGGCAAAACAGGAACAGTTGGTTTAATTAAACACATTGTTCGGGAAACATCCACAGAAACGGGTCTGAGGACTGGCTCAACAAGCATTTGTTCTGAGTGCCAATATATACAGTCTTTGGAGCATCATAAAATACTTTAGATCTCATTTCAGAGAAAGATATGCGGGCCTAGTCATGGGGTTGGAAATCAGGCCACCTGATAGTGAATGCAGGCGGGTCTTCACCTTGCGTGGACACAAAGAGAGCCAGGGGGTGAAGTGTCCAGATGTCCGGTAGGGGGAGCGCATGATAGCTGCGTGTACCGTGTGTGCTCTGCTCTGATTGGGTGAGTGTTCCTAACTTCATGTGGCATCTAACTTTATTGTGTTTATGGAACACGCACACCACTCCAGCCATATGTTCTTAATTGGGGCCAGTCTCCTGGGACCATTGTGGTGTTGCTGCCTATCTGTGGGACTAATCTGGGTTTTTCCTGTTCGTGTTTGTCTGGCTGTTTCCGTGCCATCCCACCTGTGATCTGTCAATCAGTAGCCTCAGGCCTAGGCCACAGTGCCTGCCTGACCACACATTTCTCACTACGGGTTGATGGAGAGGTCATTTTGGGAGATTTTGACAGCAGAGACTTGATCTCGTTTTTAAATATACATGTATTGTTGCGTAGATTGACAAAAATATTAACAGACAATCATGGGTATCTGGTTGGCCTACACCAGGTTAAGGCCAAAAGTTAAGGCTGACAGGGACAAGATTTGGTCCAGTGGAAAGTTTTACCTTTTGTATTAGAAACTTTTTTGGAAGTCAAAAATCCTCAGGGGGCAAGTTAGCAGGTAGTGGCCAAGACTGGTTCCACGAACCTGGATGGCTATCAAAAGAAGTCTCACTGAAGCAATTGACTATTGGCAGAAAGCTAGAAACAGGTGAAATTTGAAATTTGCACCCAGAAAAGTCCCTCGCTGGCTGAATACTTTCAAAACCTTCTCTCAGTGAAGAATTCAACCTTTGGACTTAGAAACTATTTTTGAAGTCAAGCTTCTTCCAATGGGGCAAACCAGCAAGTTGCACCTGACCGGCGAAACGATGTTAGCGGCATCGGCTCAGTGGCAGTCTGGTGGTAGCCTCTGATACTTTTTGGGAAAAGCTTTGAGAAAGTTGCTAAGTGTCCACTTTTTCAGTTCTTGTTGCGGAAAGAGTCCCGTCTTCACCAGCCAAGGGACCAGAAGCATTTGAACACCACTTGAGGGGTAGGACTTAATCTCCCAGAAGACACCAGGTTCTAGAGCAAATCGAGTAGGAACTGATCATGTGAACTCAGCAGAGTCGTGGGCTTATTGCAACTTTTGTGTTCCTGGAGCTTAACAGGAGGCTAGTCAACCAGCCCTTGGAGACCACTCTACAGCCCTGAGTACAAGTGGAAACAGGTTCAGCCCTTGGGGTCTCTCTCCACAGGTTACAGTAGGTGTAGTCCTCTCTCTGAAGTAGGAGTCTAGCAGGTGCAGTCTGTCTTTTGTTTTCAACAGGTCCAGATGTGGGCTGAAGAGGGTATCCAGGGTGCCGCTTTTATGCTTGGCACTCGTTTGGAGATGGGGGAACTGCCTGACTAATAGGTGGAAAATTCCCAAGGGCTACCCTACCCACGTTTACATCATTTTCTGGGAGTTTGTCCCTACCCAATCCTATAGTGGCCTGCTCTGCCAAAATGCAACATGGCAGAATCTTTCTTCCCTTGGTCAGAGCTCTTGGCACACCCCAGACTTATGTCTAGGTAAATGAGCAACCCCCGACTCCTGCAAAAACAGTTCTGGGACAGGTCTTCCCACCTCTGGGATTGGTGTCACTCTGGTCACTGGGCAATGGCAGGGATTGGCCGAGGTGTGAGTTGAAGTAGACTGTGACAGGCACCTGCCCCTTTGAAGCTTGTACAGTTGGTTGCCACCCCCCAGAAGGACGCCTCACCCCCTCTCAGAAAAGGGGCTTCTGTTCCCTTTCCTTAGAGCAATTCACCCCTCCGAGCAGGCCGCCAGGTGACAGCTGGGGATTATCTCTGAAAGGGGCACTAGAGGCTTTAGGCAGGAACATTCCAACTTTCTGAAAGTGACATTTTGAAATTAATCATTTAATCCCACTGTACCATCGGGTTGGATTTTAAATTCCTATTAATTTGAGACCTTGAATCATGGGTCTAGCTATTCCAAAACTGAAGTTATATATATTATAGGGTGTTATAATGGAACCCAGTACTTTTCTATGGGAAAAACCAGCCTTGCCGCAGTGAAAAACAACGTTGGAGATGTTTCACTGCCAGGAGATGAAAAATGTATGTACATATGTCTGTGATTTGTAAATACATGCACCCTGCCCTATGGTCATTTAAGGCATCCTTTAGAGGTGACCTATAAATAATAAAAAGGAAGGTTGGTGCCTGGCAAAGTGTTTATTGTACCAGATCGAACTGGCATTTTTAAAACTGAACACTCGGGCTACTGGGCAGGCTTGAAGATGTGCTTTGCATCGCCACTTGTTAAACAGTAGGTGCTGAAGTCCACAAGTGACATTTAATATAGAGGCCCTGGGTACCATATACTAGGGACCTATAGGTAAGTTCAATATGCCAGTTAGAGATTAGCCAATTGGAGATACACTGGATGCTGGACGGCTGCGCCCCACTGTTCAGAATCCATACACCAGTTACAAAACCTAGCAAAAATAGGGGGCAAAAGTGGGCGTGACCATGCAAAAAAAGCATTTCCTTCACAGTTATAATATTTTGCTACAAATATATTGTAGCTGCAATATCAACAACCGAAACAGTGTCAAGGTGGGTACATGAGGGGACGTATACATTTACTATTCTTAGCTCCACGCCTCCATACATTGAAGACATCAGTAGTTTGAAGTACCTAATATATATGACATATATATGAATAAGTAGAGTAAACCTATTGTGACTGCATTTTGGTACTCACTGTTTTTACTGCAATATGTTGAAGCATGGTCTTCATTCCACGGTATACTGGCGCTGCACCTCATGTCTAGCCCCTCGTGCTCTCGGCTCTCCTGAGGTGCACCCAGGAGGGCTGTGCAGTAAGAGGCCACGGCCTGGGAGTGCGCCTTTCGCGCTGCACCTCATGTCTAGCCCCTCGTGCTCTCGGCTCGCCTGAGGTGCACCCAGGAGGGCAGTGCAGCAAGAGGCCACGGCCTGGGAGTGCACCTTTCGCGCTGCACCTCATGCCTAGCCCCTTGTGCTCTTGGCTCTCCTGTGGTGCACCCAGGGGGGCTGTGCAGTAAGAGGCCACGGCCTGGGAGTGCACCTTTCGCGCTGCACCTCATGTCTAGCCCCTCGTGCTCTCTGCTCTCCTGAGGTGCACCCAGGAGGGCTGTGCAGTAAGAGGCCACGGCCTGGGAGTGCACCTTTCGCGCTGCACCTCATGTCCAGTCCCTCGTGCTCTCGGCTCTCCTGTGGTGCACCCAGGAGGGCTGTGCAGCAAGAGGCCACGGCCTGGGAGTGCACCTTTCGCGCTGCACCTCATGTCCAGTCCCTCGTGCTCTCGGCTCTCCTGTGGTGCACCCAGGAGGGCTGTGCAGCAAGAGGCCACGGCCTGGGAGTGCACCTTTCGCGCTGCACCTCATGTCTAGTCCCTCGTGCTCTCGGCTCTCCTGTGGTGCACCCAGGAGGGCTGTGCAGTAAGAGGCCACGGCCTGGGAGTGCACCTTTCGCGCTGCACCTCATGTCTAGTCCCTCGTGCTCTCGGCTCTCCTGTGGTGCACCCAGGAGGGCTGTGCAGCAAGAGGCCACGGCCTGGGAGTGCACGTTTCGCGCTGCACCTCATGTCCAGTCCCTCGTGCTCTCGGCTCTCCTGTGGTGCACCCAGGAGGGCTGTGCAGCAAGAGGCCACGGCCTGGGAGTGCACCTTTCGCGCTGCACCACATGTCTAGCCCCTCGTGCTCTCGGCTCTCCTGTGGTGCACCCAGGAGGGCTGTGCAGTAAGAGGCCACGGCCTGGGAGTGCACCTTTCGCGCTGCACCTCATGTCCAGCCCCTCGTGTTCTCGGCTCTCCTGAGGTACACCCAGGAGGGCTGTGCAGTAAGAGGCCACGGCCTGGGAGTGCACCTTTTGCGCTGCGCTGCACCTCATGTCTAGTCCCTCATGCTCTCGGCTCTCCTGAGGTGCACCCAGGAGGACTGTGCAGTAAGAGGCCACGGCCTGGGAGTGCACCTTTCGCGCTGCGCTGCACCTCATGTCTAGTCCCTCGTGCTCTCAGCTCTCCTGTGGTGCACCCAGGAGGGCTGTGCAGTAAGAGGCCACGGCCTAGTAGTGCACCTTTCGCGCTGCACCTCATGTCTAGTTCCTCGTGCTCTCGGCTCTCCTGTGGGGCACCCAGGAGGGCTGTGCAGTAAGAGGCCACGGCCTGGGAGTGCACCTTTCGCGCTGCACCTCATGTCTAGCCCCTCGTGCTCTCGGCTCTCCTGTGGTGCACCCAGGAGGGCTGTGCAGTAAGAGGCCACGGCCTGGGAGTGCACCTTTCGTGCTGGACCTCATGTCTAGTCCCTCGTGCTCTGGGCTCTCCTGTGGTGCACCCTGGAGGGCTGTGCAGGAAGAGGCCACGGCCTGGGAGTGCACCTTTCGCGCTGCACCTCATGTCTAGTCCCTCGTGCTCTGGGCTCTCCTGTGGTGCACCCTGGAGGGCTGTGCAGTAAGAGGCCACGGCCTGGGAGTGCACCTTTCGCGCTGCGCTGCACCTCATGTCTAGTCCCTCGTGCTCTCGGCTCTCCTGTGGTGCACCCTGGAGGGCTGTGCAGTAAGAGGCCACGGCCTGGGAGTGCACCTTTCGCGCTGCGCTGCACCTCATGTCTAGTCCCTCGTGCTCTCGGCTCTCCTGTGGTGCACCCAGGAGGGCTGTGCAGTAAGAGGCCACGGCCTGGGAGTGCACCTTTCGCGCTGCACCTCATGTCCAGTCCCTCGTGCTCTCGGCTCTCCTGTGGTGCACCCAGGAGGACTGTGCAGTAAGAGGCCACGGCCTGGGAGTGTACCTTTCGCGCTGCACCTCATGTCTAGCCCCTCGTGCTCTCAGCTCTCCTGTGGTTCACCCAGGAGGGCTGTGCAGTAAGAGGCCACGGTCTGGGAGTGCACCTTTCGCGCTGCACCTCATGTCTAGTCCCTCGTGCTCTGGGATCTCCTGTGGTGCACCCTGGAGGGCTGTGCAGTAAGAGGCCACGGCCTGGGAGTGCACCTTTCGCGCTGCACCTCATGTCTAGTCCCTCGTGCTCTGGGATCTCCTGTGGTGCACCCTGGAGGGCTGTGCAGTAAGAGGCCACGGCCTGGCAGTGCACCTTTCGCGCTGCACCTCATGTCTAGTCCCTCGTGCTCTCAGCTCTCCTGAGGTGCACCCAGGAGGGCTGTGCAGTAAGAGGCCACGGCCTGGGAGTGCACCTTTCGCGCTGCACCTCATGTCTAGCCCCTCGTGCTCTCGGCTCTCCTGTGGTGCACCCTGGAGGGCTGTGCAGTAAGAGGCCACGGCCTGGGAGTGCACCTTTCGCGCTGCGCTGCACCTCATGTCTAGTCCCTCGTGCTCTCGCCTCTCCTGTGGTCCACCCAGGAGGGCTGTGCAGTAAGAGGCCACGGCCTGGGAGTGCACCTTTCGCGCTGCGCTGCACCTCATGTCTAGTCCCTCGTGCTCTCGGCTCTCCTGTGGTGCACCCAGGAGGGCTGTGCAGTAAGAGGCCACGGCCTGGGAGTGCACCTTTCGCGCTGCCCCTCATGTCTAGTCCCTCGTGCTCTCGGCTCTCCTGAGGTGCACCCAGGAGGGCTGTGCAGTAAGAGGCCACGGCCTGGGAGTGCACCTTTCGCGCTGCACCTCATGTCTAGCCCCTCGTGCTCTCGGCTCTCCTGTGGTGCACCCAGGAGGGCAGTGCAGCAAGAGGCCACGACCTGGGAGTGCACCTTTCGCGCTGCACCTCATGTCTAGCCCCTCGTGCTCTCGGCTCTCCTGTGGTGCACCCAGGAGGGCAGTGCAGCAAGAGGCCACGGCCTGGGAGTGCACCTTTCGCGCTGCACCTCATAACAGCCCCTCGTGCTCTCAGCTCTCCTGTGGTGCACCCAGGAGGGCTGTGCAGTAAGAGGCCACGGCCTGGGAGTGCAACATTCAAGACCATAGCTGGACCGGGATGGAGCGACTTGGAGAGAATCAGCCAGATGGAGAGAGGAGAGGCAAGCGGGCGAAAGGAAAAGGGGGAATGGCAGAGAAGAGAGAGGAAATATCGAAAGAGATAGGAGACAGAGGGAAAACAATGAAGAAGAAAGATAGTGGGAAAAGAGCAGAGAGAAGGCAGAAAAAGGCCAAATGAAAAGGAGATGGAAATGGGTCAGACAAACAAAGGAAAGGGATAGAGAGGTGAGGGAGAGAAAGGCGTCCAACTCATGACTCCAGCCGCACATGCGAATCGAAGGGTTAAAGCAGCAAGTTTACCGCAGCATCAGGAACTTCCGTTCATCTGAGACACTACTTCTGAGACAGAGCACACCCTCCTCTACAGTTGGGGAAAAGACTGGGCAGTGAGGGCGATCAAGACATGTCTTAGCATCAAGTTTACTGCAGCATCAGGACCTCTGGTGCATCAGCACCACTTCTCACATCGGGCGCTTCCTCGTCGCCAGTCAGGGAAGGAGTGCGCAGTGAGGGCGATCAAGACATGTCTTAGCCTCAAGTTTACTACATCAGGACCTCCAGTGCATCACCACCACTTCTCACATAGAGCACATTCTCGTCGCCGGCGAAGAAAAAGAGTGCGCAGAAAGGGCGATAACGGCATGTCTTAGCATCAAGTTTACATCTTCATCAGAACCTCCGGTGCATCAGCACCACTGTTCACGTAGGGCACATCCTCGTCGCTAGTGAGGAAACACATGTCTTATCAGGTTTACATCAGCATCGGGACCTCCGGCGCATCACCACCACTACACACAAAGGGCACCTCCTCGTCGCCAGTGAGGGAAAGCATTGCGCTGCGCAGTGCGAGCGATGACGACATGTCTTAGCGTCAGGTCTATTGTACATCAGGATTACATCAGCATCAGGACCTCCGGCGCATCACCACCACTACACACAAAGGGCACATCCTCGTCGCCAGTAAGGGAAAGCATTGCGCTGCGCAGTGCGGGCGATGAAGACATGTCTTAGCGTCAAGTTTATTGTATATCAGGATCTCCGGGGCATCACCACCACTACACACAAAGGGCACATCCTCGTCGCCAGTGAGGGGAAACATTGCGCAGTGAAGGCGTTGAAGACATGTCTTAGCATCAGGTTTATTGTACATCAGGACCTCCGGCGCATCACCACCACGTAACACAAAGGGCACATCCTCGTCGCCAGTGAGGGGAAGGACTGCGCAGTGAAGGCGTTGAAGACATGTCCTAGCGTCCAGTGCAGCAGCGCTAGATCTGGTACAACCGGAGCAGAGGTGTTCGTACGGGCCTCCCTCATCACCCTCCAGACCTCAGAGGGAAGCTGCACCCCCACACCAACACTCCAAATTTATTAGGTGCTCTCCAAATGCCAGATATTGAGGACAGCAGAGAGTGGACACCAGGACACCTCAACAAACAAACTCTAGGACTGGGCTTTAAGTGGGCCGGGTTCTGCCGTTACTCAGCACTGGCAGTTCTTAAAAGCAGGTGCTGAGACGGGTTCCTACCGGACTCTCTATTTTTACCTTCAGGGTGGGAAGAAAAACAAAGCTTAACTCTGCAATAGTACAATCCGTGACGTCTACTGAAGAAGATGCACGGCAGAGCGGGCTAAGGAGTGTGGCTTCGACCATAGAAGTGCTTCCCCACTGATGGAGGGGTACGGCTGAGCGGGGTAAGGAGCATTGCCTGACCAAAGGGGACCTGCCTCTACTGATAGAGAAGCACGGTTGAGAAGGGTAAGGAGCTGTGGCCTCGACCAAAGGGGACCTGTCTCTACTGATAGAGAAGCACGGCTGAGCAGGGTAAGGAGCGGTGGCCTCGACCAAAGGTGGCCCGTCTCCACTGATAGAGAAGCACGGCTGAGCAGGGCAAGAAGCGGTGGATTCGACCAAAGGTGGCCCGTCTCCACTGATAGAGAAGCACGGCTGAGCAGGGCAAGAAGCAGTGGCCTCGACCAAAGGTGGCCCGTCTCCACTGATAGAGAAGCACGGCTGAGCAGGGTAAGGAGCGGTGATCTCGACCAAAGGTGGCCCGTCTCCACTGATAGAGAAGCACGGCTGAGCAGGGCAAGAAGCGGTGGATTCGACCAAAGGTGGCCCGTCTCCACTGATAGAGAAGCACGGCTGAGCAGGGTAAGGAGCGGTGGCCTCGACCAAAGGTGGCCCGTCTCCACTGATAGAGAAGCACGGCTGAGCAGGGCAAGAAGCAGTGGCCTCGACCAAAGGTGGCCCGTCTCCACTGATAGAGAAGCACGGCTGAGTAGGGTAAGGAGCGGTGACCTCGACCAAAGGTGGCCCGTCTCCACTGATAGAGAAGCACGGCTGAGCAGGGCAAGAAGCAGTGGCCTCGACCAAAGGTGGCCCGTCTCCACTGATAGAGAAGCACGGCTGAGCAGGGTAAGGAGCGGTAATAAGGGTGAGATAACTCTGGTAGTTAATGCACTTAGTCTGTGTTTTGTGAAGTCCCAGATTTGAATCAAAGTAGTAGAGAAGGTAAATGTGTCTCCTGCAAAGCACATCACAAAACAGGCAGATGACAGCTTTTTATTTTATGTAGATAGTAAAGTGGGCGACTGCTTCTAACACAGAGATCCTTTTGTTACCTGCAGTTTATAAAGTGTAATCCTAGTAAGAGACCACAGTGAGGTATGAAGGACATGTGACTCCTACACTTTGTAACCCTCACTGTCTCATGTAACTCATCGTGTACATTGATTTACACATGTACATGATTTATTGTCAATATATAATGTGTATGTTACGTAAAGAGCTCTGACCCCCTGCACTGGGTTGCATAACAATATAAAAGAAATAAAACAGTGCTATTGAAATTGGTATTTGTGTAAATACTGGGACAGACCAACACAGCTGACATTCTTACAGTGCATGCATCACTTATATACAGGGACTGGACAAAGGCAAAAGCTTCCTCTCTTAAGTGCTTGTGAATAGATAACAAGCTGTGTGCCTTTGTTCCCCCCCCCCACTGGCATTTACATTTAAGTGTGAGGTTCCAGGCGGCCTCCAGTCAGGATACTCGATCAAAGAAGGCCTGATGGCCCCTTAACTTCAGCCCAGCCCTCGATGCCTGCACGTTACTGCTGGGAATGGAAAGCAGGCGCTGTTGAATGTGTCCGGTGTCTGAAAATTACACCGGGACATGTTCAGCATATTACGGCGTCCACCCTGTAAAAAGAGTGGGTGGACGCTGTGTACCTGCATGTACCCCCGACTTGTGCCCTGCTGAGGTGAGTAATGAGTGGTGGCCATAGACCCCAAGGGGGTCCTGCCTTTACTGATAGAGAAATGCAAAAACAGTTGATGGACAGAATGCAGAACAATGTCATACATTCACCCCAGTACAGAGATCTGGGCCTAAATCCATCATTTTTTTGCTCACCATGCCGTTCCAGTTGAACCAAGCCGTATGCAAATCATTCGTGACCCTGTGCCTCATGGGAACAGTCCAGCTCGAACTGCCAAGCCAGGTCCTCTCTGGACTGGAAACAAGCGTCCTAGGACCGGTTTTGGAATTTCACCCCTCTTCAGCCAGGATAGCTTGATTCCAGTGGCATGGAGAGCACGGTACCCACGTCTGGGCATACCCGTCCCACTCGGGGTGACAAATACAAAAACAACAGTTGATGGACAGAATGCAGAACAATGTCATACATTCACCCCAGTACAGAGATCTGGGCCTAAATCCATCGTTTTTTTGCTCACCATGCTGTTCCAGTTTGAACCCAGCCATATGCAAATCAGTCTTGACCCTGTGCCTCATGGGAACAGTCCAGCCCGAACTGTCAAGCCAGTCCTCCCTGGACTGGAAACAAGCATCCTAGGACCGGTTTTGGGGTTCCACCCCTCATCAGCCAGGATAGCTTGATTCCAGTGGCATGGAGAGCACGGGACCCACGTCTTGGCATACCCGTCCCACTCAGGGTGACAAATGCTTTTTTGAGCCCGCACTCTTTTGTTGCATAATGTTTTAAAATAATAAAGAAGCAGACCTGACCTGGTTTTTATAATGCAGCTATGGTGGCCAAATCACTAGCTGGTGTCAAATATTTTCTATGCCTAGCTAGCATTTTGTTCTAATTATAAGGTGGGAGAACAAACCAGAGTGCGTCCACACAGTTTTTGCTCTAAGCTGTGCAAATGGTTTTAAGTTTAACAAGCTTGTGTGTGGCAGGTATTATGTGGTGTCAAAGGTAATCCACAGGAACAGGAGAGTCCAATGTATTGGCAGGAAGTGCAATACAAAGAGCGCAATCATACACACACATCTAGTATGTGCTCTTCACATTTTGGACTAGTTTTTGCTGTACTGCAAAGGTGCCCCCTGGTATTTGTAGGCTTTGTGAGATCCGGCACTTTAACAGGGTGTCTAAAGAGGGAGCAGCGATAACGTTAAGCAATGCAAAGTGTAGGCTGTAGTAACCACAACACTTTTAACAGCGTGCAAGAAGCACTGAACCAGTTTGGGAAGCTTACAGCATATAAAGAAGTACTGGGCTGTGTTTAATCTTTCAGAGTGACCAACAGTGTAAGATGCAATTGTTTACATTCATGTCAGCTTTTTGGTCATAATAATAAAAGAAAGTAAAGGGAGAGTTATAGAAAGGAACTTTGTAATGTTGATTACCATTTTTACAGGCGCTGTCGATTTGATTGGCCATTAATTGTAAGAGGTCACCGAAGAAGAGAGGCTACCTTTTTTGGTCTTGCTAGACACATCTTTGGCTGTTTGCCAGTATTGGAAAATGACCCTCTCTTAAGGGTCGCTTCAAACTTTCTGCCTTCCTCCTCTTTTTCTGACCTTTTTTTTACTTTAGGGCTCTCAAAACTTTACCACTGCTGACCAGTGCTAAAGTGCATGTGCTTTTCTCCTAAAACATGGCGACATTGGTGTATACCTGATTGGCATATTTAGTTTACCTGTAAGTCCCTTGTAAAGCGATATATACCTAGGGCCTGTAATTTAAATGCTACTAGTGGGCCTGCAGCACTGAGTGAGCCACTCACACAAGTAGCCTTTTAAACCTGTTTCAGGTCTCTCATTGAAGGGCCTGTGTGTGCAGTTTACTTCCACTTCGACTTGACATTTAAAACCACTTGCCAAGCCTTAAACTCCCTTTTTATTAAACTTAGGTCACCCCTAAGGTAGGCCCCAGGTAGCCCTATGGGCAATGTGCTGTGTGACTAAAAGGCAGGACGTGTACTTTTAAGTTTTCGTGTCCTGGAACTGAAAAACAGCTAAATTCATTGTTCACTGCTATGAAGCATACTTCTCTTATAGGATTGCATTGGGAATTACTTAAAACACTTTTAAGCTGTAATTCCTGATTAGAAAGGAGTAGCTAAAACATATTTCATATCTTTGGAATGGTAATGATAAGTCCTCTTTAGTTGTAAAGTTGGATTTGACATTTCTATTTTAGAGATGCCACTTTTAGAAAGTGCGTGAGAGACTAGAGCGAGATGCACTAGACAGGGACTGCACTACCTTGAGACTCAAAGCAGAGTAGGGAGCAAATTGAGCGTCATTTATCTATTTGACAAAGCAGTAAATTGTATTCATCATCAAACCATCAATAATCATTAATAAACGGAAGTAACAAATCATAACTTCTTCTTGTCAAAGTGTTATTTTATTCACACTTCTACCAAGATCAAAACGAATGAAGAATTCATGTTTACAAGGTCTTATAGTACATATAATATAGCTTGATCTTCCCAATGCATTTCGGGCGCGGTGTTCGCCCTTCTTCAGGGGCTATCTAGAAGTGAAACATCAATCGGTCATATTCAAAATCAATAGAAGATTCGCAACGAAGAAGATTTACGGAAGGCAATTATGGCGTCACAAGGGTATTCAAACGAGGTGGAAAGTCAAGAATTGAGGCCACTGAGTTACGTCACCAACAAGTTGGGGAGGATTCTTATAACAATAGAAAGGAGGGGTGGTCCCAAGCAAGAGAGAAACATGAATAGAAGCGGAGGAGTAAGTGAAACACCATGTGCGAGTGAAAGTTGTCACACGTGAGAAACGTGAAAAAATGGGGCCGTCACCAAACCAGGAGAACGAATAATTACCTGAGAGAGCTAATATTACTGGAGACTATCCAGAATTGTAAACATTGCAGTGAGCAATCTGAAAAAATTGAATGAAACCTGTGTCTTAAAATATTGTAAAATAAAATATGAGGCATTTTTGAATCGTCCGACAGACTTGAGAGGGGCTTACCGAGAGTTCTGTCGGCCCTAGCGGACACTAGATGACAGGCAGTAACTGCACTGCAATGTTTACAATTCTGGATAGTCTCCAGTAATATTAGCTCTCTCAGGTAATTATTCGTTCTCCTGGTTTGGTGACGGCCCCATTTTTTCACGTTTCTCACGTGTGACAACTTTCACTCGCACATGGTGTTTCACTTACTCCTCCGCTTCTATTCATGTTGCTCTCTTGCTTGGGACCACCCCTCCTTTCTATTGTTATAAGAATCCTCCCCAACTTGTTGGTGACGTAACTCAGTGGCCTCAATTCTTGACTTTCCACCTCGTTTGAATACCCTTGTGACGCCATAATTGCCTTCCGTAAATCTTCTTCGTTGCGAATCTTCTATTGATTTTGAATATGACCGATTGATGTTTCACTTCTAGATATCCCCAAAAGAAGGGCGAACACCGCGCCCGAAATGCATTGGGAAGATCAAGCTATATTATATGTACTATAAGACCTTGTAAACATGAATTCTTCGTTCGTTTTGATCTTGGTAGAAGTGTGAATAAAATAACACTTTGACAAGAAGAAGTTATGATTTGTTACTTCCGTTTATTAATGATTATTGATGGTTTGATGATGAATACAATTTACTGCTTTGGCAAATAGATAAATGACGCTCAATTTGCTCCCTACTCTGCTTTGAGTCTCAAGGTAGTGCAGTCCCTGTCTAGTGCATCTCGCTCTAGTCTCTCACGCTATTTTGAATTTAGGTGGCGGGTGGAACCACCTCAGGGTCAGCACACCAAGCCTAATTTAAGTTGTTGAACATTGTTTTAAATCTGGTATCACTTTCAAAAATTTGAGTGCACGCCAGCTGTTAGTCTCTCTCCCACTTTTAGAAAGTGAACATTTATCTGCTCTTCACTTTGCTCTGTGTGCCTACAGCCTGTCTCCAATAAACGTCTGGGCTAGGTGACAGCTACACTTTGTGCATTCCCTCTAGACAGGCACAAACATAGGAAGGGTGGGTGTGACAGAGGACTCATCTGCATTCTGAAAGACTTCCTGAGCACAAAGGAGGAAATGGAGCTTACACTTACAACTGAATGTGCTGTGTCCTGTCCCCACAGAAAGGACTGATTACCCCCCACAGATAGCCTGGCAGACAGGCTGAAAGGCTGGGATTAAAGGGGACTTGTACACTTCAAGGACCTGCAATGAAGTCACCCACCCACTTCAAAGGCACATTTGGGTATAAGTAATGGGGCTCTGACTCTACCAAGTCAGTACACTACTGTGCCTGGGAAGAACTCTGCTGGAGTAAAGACTGCTGTGCTCTAAGGATTGACACTTTACTTTGACGGACTGTTCTGAAGAACTGCTTCTCTGATCTCTGCCCTGCTGAGGACAAGGACTGGACCCATCTCACTTGAATCCAGAGTGACTCCAAGGGCTTGCTGGCTTGCCTTCTGTTTTCTGAAGTCTCAGTGCCATAACAGATTACCTGCAACTCTGCTGCTTCTTGGCTCTGCCATCTGAGAGTCCTCCCTTGAATGAGGTACCAATCTAGTCCTGGGCCTCAGAAGCTGGTTTCCTGTGCTGCACAAATCAAGATTTTGGGCTCTTTGAGACCGCAAACGGGCCAGTTCGCTCCGGAACCGTGTGGCTCACTCAAAGGATCAGCGCAAGCAGACACAACTTTGTTTCTTTAACCAAAATGTACCGATACTGCAGCTGACTATACGTTTATCACCTCAATCATAGTGTCCACTAAATATTAATGTCTTGTGCCAGTAGCCTCCGAGACCTGCTGCAGTTGGGTCTCACTGGAAATCCAGAGACACGAGTTGAAGACAAATGGAGACAGCACCAGGGTTGAAGTCACAATAGACAATAGGATATTTTCAAATCTCTTTTATTCTTCTTTGGGTTAAAACAACAGGACAACAGCCAATGCGTTTCGTTCCATATATAGGAACTTCATCAGGGCTTAAAAAATCTAAATGAATCACGTCCCACTTTGAGTATCAAGGCGATAGTCAACCCATCGATATGAACAGTTTAGAATCTGATTCCAACCAGAGCGTTTGAGTGACCCTAAATAATGTCAGTACAGTATTTCAAACGAAATCATCTGACTGTGGTAGTTCCCGCAATGATATCAGATGGGAATACTGCACGATTAAAAAGATCAGAGATGGAGGGGGCCGACTGGACAAATTTGTAACTGCGTTTAAATGTCCTCACACACAGTATTAATGTGGTTATTGACAAGTAACACCCGACAGCTGTCTTCTGGAATAGAGGTAGTTCCAATAGAGCTAGTCGCAATGATAAGCAGCTGTCCATCACAAGCCAGAACGAGTGAAGTTGTGGTATACTTCAGTCGACGCAATCACGAATGCACCTTTCTACTGCTGGCTCGGGCGTATTCATGGCCGCCGAGATACAAGGCATTCGCCTTATAAAGAGCATTAGCATAGTCTACTTTAACAATAACTTTACTACTAAACTGAGAAAAATCCTAACTTTAAGACTTTCGGTATTTACAGAAGGCATTTAGGAGTCCTAAAGTTAGGGGTCCTAACTTTACTGCTCCTAAACTGAGAAACATCCTAACTTTAAGACTTTTGGTATTCACAGAAGGCATTTAGGAGTCCTAAAGTTAGTTAACATAGAGAGATTATGCTGGAATTTAATTTCCGTAGGGCAGGAATTCCACAGTTTTGGAGCTAGTAACGAAAAGGCTCTCCCTCCCCACTTAGCTCTTTGAAAGCGGGAAACTGAGAGCATATTCCTTCCCTGGGAACGCAGGTTTCTGCTCGGGACATAGGGAGCCAGCAAGTCCTTCACTCCTTCTGCCCCGCTGCCAGCCAGGGCCCCAAAGGTCATACAGAGGATCTTAAAAGCAATCCTAACTTTGATAGGTAACCAATGCAGACTCTTTCTTGCAGCGGTGGCTGACCCAATCCTGGGAGCGTCCAGCACGAATTTGGCTGCCGCATTTTGGGCTATTTGTAAACGCTGCACAAGGCTCTTATTAATGCCAAAGTAAAGGGCGTTGCAGTAGTCCAGCCGTGAGGCGACCAATGCAACCACAATCTACTTGCGAGCATGCGGCGCCAAATAGTGTCTGATCTTCTTAAGAGTTCTGATAATACCCCAGCAGGTGGAATCAGTCCTGTTAACCTGTTGAGACATGGAGAGCGCAGGATCAATCATCACCCCTAGATTACGGGCCAGGACCGTAGGTGTGGGACAAACTCCCAAGGAGGGAGGCCACCACTCCGAAGACCAGATGTCCCTATTTCTGCCAGAGATAAGAACCTCGTTTTTATCCCCGTTAAGTTTTAGTGAATTATGAATCATCCACTGAGAAACTGCCTCCATGCAGTTCCTGAACCTAAGAACAGGGGAGCTGACTGAGTGGGAGAGGGACACCATGATCTGGGTGTCATCTGCATATGACACCACTTCCAACCCAAATGATCTTATTAACCTGAAAAGCGGGGTCACATAGATGTTAAAAAGGGTAGGACTTAAGGCCGACCCCTGCGGGACCCCACATTGCACAGGTAGGGGATTAGATAGAAATTCACCCAATTTGACCCTCTGTACCCTCTGATTTAAGAAGGAAGCCAAGAGGTTCAGAGCCAGACCTTCCACCCCAATCTCCCTAAGACGAGATATCAAAACCGAGGGAGATAGGGTATCGAAGGCGGCTGTCAGATCCAACAGGATCAGAAGGGTGGTGTGGACTGAATCAACCTCCGTGCGGATGTTATTGAGCACTACCGTAAGGGCTGATTCCGTGCTATGGTGTCTCCGGAAGCCATGTTGGGACTGATCAAGACAGCCCGAGCTGTCTAAAAAAGTTTCCAGCATCTTCGCCGGAGCGGGAAGCAAGGAAATAGGGCGAAAGTTTTTGAGAATTTCCGGATCTAAAGTTGGCTTTTTAAGAAGGGGCTTCACAACAGCACTTTTCCACAGAGCAGGGAAAATACCCCCCTGTATTGCCTGGTTCATAATGGTCAGAAACGGGGGCAGGAGCGTTTGCCGACATTCTTAAAACTTATAAGGGGGCAGGGATCCAAAGGGGATCCTGACTAGGCCTGGGCCAAAATTCTGTTCCGTTCGCGGAAATTGCGATATTTTGGCGTTTTCGCGTTCCGTGGAAAGCGCGAAAATGTCAAAATTTCTGCATTCAGCAGCTTAGCGAAAATTTGTTTCTTGCTTGCGCTGTAAAAAAATACATTCTCGCGTGCGCGCGATCGCCTTATCTGAATCCCCGCGTTCGCCGACAAGTTTTCCCGACCCGGTCGCGTTCTCCACGAGATGTTGGATGTTGGTAGCCATTTTGCGCTGTCTCGCGACAGTTCGCGGCCGCATTAACGTCATTTGTCGCGCGATCACGTCTTTCTTCTCACGATCATGCACCGCACGAGTATGAGAAGATTGAGATCTCGAACACGTCATTCTACATCGAGAGGGTGAGGACGCAGGCACGTCTAATCGAACGCAAACAGGAGAAAGAAAGAGACCCCGAACACGTCATATCCAACACGACAAGGACAAAGAGAACATGATCATGTCATTTTCGACACGCCGGCGGAAGTAATGTCAAGCTCGATAACTCGAACATGTAACATTTTCAATTTGGAGAGGAATATCAGCTCTAGCAGCATGAAACCTTCTGCAAATGCTGATTTTGGATGAAAACAACTCCTTACATTGACATTTGGCTGTCCTTTTTTGTGCAAGGAGTCCTTTTTTTAAAAGGTGGAGAGAGGGAGGAAGTGACGCAGAATCTCCAACTTCCTGTTCCTGTCCAGCAGGCTCCTCCCAGTGCTTTGTCCATCTCCTGCTCATTCTGCCTTTGGATTTGGAGCTGGAAAGATCACTCTTTTTGTCTGCTGCATCATTGCAATTGGATTTGAGGATTTTTGGAATAGAATATTTTACAAGTAGGTGGTTGTTGTGTCTGTATGATTGTGGGCGTTGCAGTTGTTGTAAGTAACTACAATTTATTTTTGATAATTGATTATCAACCCTTTTTTTTTTTGTGGGTAGTAGTAGTAGGCCCGAGCTAGCTATGGGCATGGCCTCATGGGTGTGTGCATGATGAAGCAACTGTTCCTTTTGTTGTTTTTTGAATGTATTTCATTTTCAAGCACATTTAGGGCATGGATGGCATTGGACTGAGTTGGGGAAGTGTGCTTTTTGGGGGTGGCCTTTGTGATGTTGTTGGGCCTGGCCATGTGGCTGGTGGCCATTTTGAAGCCTAGGCCTGCAAGCTTGCCTGGCCTTGTCTGCCAACAGGCCTGCTTTTTCATCCACTAGGATCAGAGCAGGTAGCCACAGCTTTATTAATCAAGTGTTTTCTGTGTGATCTGTTGAATTTAGACATCATTTAGGGCATGGATGGCATTGGATTGAGTTGGGGAAGTGTGATTTTTGGGGGTGGCCTTTGAGATGTTGTTGGTGCTGGCCATGTGGCTGGTGGCCATTTTGAAGCCTAGGCCTGCAAACTTGCCTGGCCTTGTCTGCCAACAGGCCTGCTTTTCCATCCCCTAGGATCAGAGCAGGTAGCCACAGCTTTATTGATCAAGTGTTTTCTATGTGATCTGTTGAATTTAGACACCATTTAGGGCATGGATGGCATTGGATTGAGTTGGGGAAGTGTGTTTTTTGGGGTGGCCTTTGTGATGTTGTTGGGCCTGACCATGTGGCTGGTGGCCATTTTGAAGCCTAGGCCTGCAAGCTTGCCTGGCCTTGTCTGCCAACAGGCCTGCTTTTCCATCCACTAGGATCAGAGCAGGTAGCCATAGCTTTATTGATCAAGTGTTTTCTATGTGATCTGTTGAATTTAGACATCATTTAGGGCATGGATGGCATTGGATTGAGTTGGGGAAGTGGGTTTTTTGGGGGTGGCCTTTGTGATGTTGTTGGGCCTGGCCATGTGGCTGGTGGCCATTTTGAAGCCTAGGCCTGCAAGCTTGCCAGGCCTTGTCTGCCAACAGGCCTGCCTTTTCATCCACTAGGATCAGAGCAGGTAGCCACAGCTTTATTAATCAAGTGTTTTCTGTGTGATCTGTTGAATTTAGATATCACTTAGGGCATGGATGGCATTGGATTGAGTTGGGGAAGTGTGTTTTTTGGGGGTGGCCTTTGTGATGTTGTTGGGCCTGTCCATGTGGCTGGTGGCCATTTTGAAGCCTAGGCCTGCAAGCTTGCCTGGCCTTGTCTGCCAACAGGCCTGCTTTTTCATCCACTAAGATCAGAGCAGGTAGCCACAGCTTTATTTATCAAGTGTTTTCTATGTGATCTGTTGAATTTAGACATCATTTAGGGCATGGATGGCATTGGATTGAGTTGGGGAAGTGTGTTTTTTGGGGGTGGCCTTTGTAATGTTGTTGTGCCTGGCCATGTGGCTGGTGGCCATTTTGAAGCCTAGGCCTGCAAACTTGCCTGGCCTTGTCTGCCAACAGGCCTGCTTTTTCATCCACTAGGATCAGAGCAGGTAGCCACAGCTTTATTAATCAAGTGTTTTCTGTGTGATCTGTTGAATTTAGACATCATTTAGGGCATGGATGGCATTGGATTGAGTTGGGGAAGTGTGGTTTTTGGGGGTGGCCTTTGTGATGTTGTTGGGCCTGGCCATGTGGCTGGTGGCCATTTTGAAGACTAGGCCTGCAAGCTTGCCTGGCCTTGTCTGCCAACAGGCCTGCTTTTTCATCCACTAGGATCAGCTTTATTGATCAAGTGTTTTCTGTGTGATCTGTTGAATTTAGACATCATTTAGGGCATGGATGGCATTGGATTGAGTTGGGGAAGTGTGTTTTTTGGGGGTAGCCTTTGTGATGTTGTTGGGCCTGGCCATGTGGCTGGTGGCCATTTTGAAGCCTAGGCCTGCAAGCTTGCCTGGCCTTGTCTGCCAACAGGCCTGCTTTTTCATCCACTAGGATCAGAGCAGGTAGCCACAGCTTTATTAATCAAGTGTTTTCTGTGTGATCTGTTGAATTTAGACATCATTTAGGGCATGGATGGCATTGGATTGAGTTGGGGAAGTGTGTTTTTTGGGGGTGGCCTTTGTGATGTTGGGCCTGGCCATGTGGCTGGTGGCCATTTTGAAGCCTAGGCCTGCAAGCTTGCCTGGCCTTGTCTGCCAACAGGCCTGCTGTTTCATCCACTAGGATCAGATCAGGTAGCCACAGCTTTATTAATCAAGTGTTTTCTGTGTGATCTGTTGAATTTAGACATCATTTAGGGCATGGATGGCATTGGATTGAGTTGGGGAAGTGTGTTTTTTTGGGGGTGGCCTTTGTGATGTTGTTGGGCCTGGCCATGTGGCTGGTGGCCATTTTGAAGCCTAGGCCTGCAAGCTTGCCTGGCCTTGTCTGCCAACAGGCCTGCTTTTTCATCCACTAGGATCAGAGCAGGTAGCCACAGCTTTATTAATCAAGTGTTTTCTGTGTGATCTGTTGAATTTAGACATCATTTAGGGCATGGATGGCATTGGATTGAGTTGGGGAAGTATGTTTTTTTGGGGTGGCCCTTGTGATGTTGTTGGGCCTGGCCATGTGGCTGGTGGCCATTTTGAAGCCTAGGCCTGCAAGCTTGCCTGGCCTTGTCTGCCAACAGGCCTGCTTTTTCATCCACTAGGATCAGAGCAGGTAGCCACAGCTTTATTGATCAAGTGTTTTCTATGTGATCTGTTGAATTTAGACATCATTTAGGGCATGGATGGCATTGGATTGAGTTGGGGAAGTGTGTTTTTTGGGGGTGGCCTTTGTGATGTTGTTGGGCCTGGCCATGTGGCTGGTGGCCATTTTGAAGCCTAGGCCTGCAAGCTTGCCTGGCCTTGTCTGCCAACAGGCCTGCTTTTAAATCCACTAGGATCAGAGCAGGTAGCCACAGCTTTATTAATCAAGTGTTTTCTGTGTGATCTGTTGAATTTAGACATCATTTAGGGCATGGATGGCATTGGATTGAGTTAGGGAAGTGTGTTTATTGGGGGTGGCCTTTGTGATGTTGTTGGGCCTGGCCATGTGGCTGGTGGCCATTTTGAAGACTAGGTCTGCAAGCTTGCCTGGCCTTGTCTGCCAAGAGGCCTGCTTTTTCATCCACTAGGATCAGAGCAGGTAGCAACAGCTTTATTGATCAAGTGTTTTCTATGTGATCTGTTGAATTTAGACATCATTTAGGGCATGGATGGCATTGGATTGAGTTGGGGAAGTGTGTTTTTTGGGGGTGGCCTTTGTGATGTTGTTGGGCCTGGCCATGTGGCTGGTGGCCATTTTGAAGCCTAGGCCTGCAAGCTTGCCTGGCCTTGTCTGCCAACAGGCCTGCTTTTTCATCCACTAGGATCAGAGCAGGTAGCCACAGCTTTATTGATCAAGTGTTTTCTGTGTGATCTGTTGAATTTAGACATCATTTAGGGCATGGATGGCATTGGATTGAGTTGGGGAAGTGTGTTTTTTGGGGGTGGCCTTTGTGATGCTGTTGGGCCTGGCCATGTGGCTGGTGGCCATTTTGAAGCCTAGGCCTGTACGCCTGCCTGGCCTTGTCTGCTAACAGGCCTGCTTTTTTCATCCACTAGGATCAGAGCAGGTAGCCACAGCTTTATTAATCAAGTGTTTTCTGTGTGATCTGTTGAATTTAGACATCATTTAGGGCATGGATGGCATTGGATTGAGTTGGGGAAGTGTGTTTTTTGGGGGTGGCCTTTGTGATGTTGGGCCTGGCCATGTGGCTGGTGGCCATTTTGAAGCCTAGGCCTGCAAGCTTGCCTGGCCTTGTCTGCCAACAGGCCTGCTGTTTCATCCACTAGGATCAGATCAGGTAGCCACAGCTTTATTGATCAAGTGTTTTCTGTGTGATCTGTTGAATTTAGACATCATTTAGGGCATGGATGGCATTGGATTGAGTTGGGAAAGTGTGTTTTTTGGGGGTGGCCTTTGTGATGTTGTTGGGCCTGGCCATGTGGCCATTTTGAAGCCTAGGCCTGCACGCTTGCCTGGCCTTGTCTGCTAACAGGCCTGCTTTTTTCATCCACTAGGATCAGAGCAGGTAGCCACAGCTTTATTAATCAAGTGTTTTCTGTGTGATCTGTTGAATTTAGACATCATTTAGGGCATGGATGGCATTGGATTGAGTTGGGGAAGTGTGTTTTTTGGGGGTGGCCTTTGTGATGTTGGGCCTGGCCATGTGGCTGGTGGCCATTTTGAAGCCTAGGCCTGCAAGCTTGCCTGGCTTTGTCTGCCAACAGGCCTGCTGTTTCATCCACTAGGATCAGATCAGGTAGCCACAGCTTTATTAATCAAGTGTTTTCTGTGTGATCTGTTGAATTTAGACATCATTTAGGGCATGGATGGTATTGGATTGAGTTGGGGAAGTGTGTTTTTTGGGGGTGGCCTTTCTGATGTTGTTGGGCCTCGCCATGTGGCTGGTGGCCATTTTGAAGCCTAGGCCTGCAAGCTTGCCTGGCCTTGTCTGCCAACAGGCCTGCTTTTTCATCCTCTAGGATCAGAGCAGGTAGCCACAGCTTTATTTATCAAGTGTTTTCTATGTGATCTGTTGAATTTAGACATCATTTAGGGCATGGATGGCATTGGATTGAGTTGGGGAAGTGTGTTTTTTGGGGGTGGCCTTTGTGATGTTGTTGGGCCTGGCCATGTGGCTGGTGGCCATTTTGAAGCCTAGGCCTGCAAGATTTCCTGGCCTTGTCTGCCAACAGGCCTGCTTTTTCATCCACTAGGATCAGAGCAGGTAGCCACAGCTTTATTAATCAGGTGTTTTCTGTGTGATCTGTTGAATTTAGACATCATTTAGGGCATGGATGGCATTGGATTGAGTTGGGGAAGTGTGTTTTTTTTGTGGTTGGCCTTTGTGATGTTGTTGGGCCTGGCCATGTGGCTGGTGGCCATTTTGAAGACTAGGCCTGCAAGCTTGCTTGGCCTTGTCTGCCAAGAGGCCTGCTTTTTCATCCACTAGGATCAGAGCAGGTAGCCACAGCTTTATTGATCAAGTGTTTTCTGTGTGATCTGTTGAATTTAGACATCATTTAGGGCATGGATGGCATTGGATTGAGTTGGGGAAGTGTGTTTTTTGGGGGTGGCCTTTGTGATGTTGTTGGGCCTGGCCATGTGGCTGGTGGCCATTTTGAAGCCTAGGCCTGCAAGCTTGCCTGTCCTTGTCTGCCAACAGGCCTGCTTTTTCATCCACTAGGATCAGAGCAGGTAGCCACAGCTTTATTAATCAAGTGTTTTCTGTGTGATCTGTTGAATTTAGACATCATTTAGGGCATGGATGGCATTGGATTGAGTTGGGGAAGTGTGTTTTTTGGGGGTGGCCTTTGTGATGTTGGGCCTGGCCATGTGGCTGGTGGCCATTTTGAAGCCTAGGCCTGCAAGCTTGCCTGGCCTTGTCTGCCAACAGGCCTGCTGTTTCATCCACTAGGATCAGATCAGGTAGCCACAGCTTTATTAATCAAGTGTTTTCTGTGTGATCTGTTGAATTTAGACATCATTTAGGGCATGGATGGCATTGGATTGAGTTGGGGAAGTGTGTTTTTTGGGGGTGGCCTTTGTGATGTTGTTGGGCCTGGCCATGTGGCTGGTGGCCATTTTGAAGCCTAGGCCTGCAAGCTTGCCTGGCCTTGTCTGCCAACAGGCCTGCTTTTTCATCCACTAGGATCAGAGCAGGTAGTCACAGCTTTATTAATCAAGTGTTTTCTGTGTGATCTGTTGAATTTAGACATCATTTAGGGCATGGATGGCATTGGATTGGGTTGGGGAATTATGTTTTTTTGGGGTGGCCCTTGTGATGTTGTTGGGCCTGGCCATGTGGCTTGTGGCCATTTTGAAGCCTAGGCCTGCAAGCTTGCCTGGCCTTGTCTGCCAACAGGCCTGCTTTTTCATCCACTAGGATCAGAGCAGGTAGCAACAGCTTTATTGATCAAGTGTTTTCTATGTGATCTGTTGAATTTAGACATCATTTAGGGCATGGATGGCATTGGATTGAGTTGGGGAAGTGTGTTTTTTGGGGGTGGCCTTTGTGATGTTGTTGGGCCTGGCCATGTGGCTGGTGGCCATTTTGAAGCCTAGGCCTGCAAGCTTGCCTGGCCTTGTCTGCCAACAGGCCTGCTTTTTCATCCACTAGGATCAGAGCAGGTAGCCACAGCTTTATTGATCAAGTGTTTTCTGTGTGATCTGTTGAATTTAGACATCATTTAGGGCATGGATGGCATTGGATTGAGTTGGGGAAGTGTGTTTTTTGGGGGTGGCCTTTGTGATGCTGTTGGGCCTGGCCATGTGGCTGGTGGCCATTTTGAAGCCTAGGCCTGTACGCCTGCCTGGCCTTGTCTGCTAACAGGCCTGCTTTTTCATCCACTAGGATCAGAGCAGGTAGCCACAGCTTTACTAATTAAGTGTTTTCTGTGTGATCTGTTGAATTTAGACATCATTTAGGGCATGGATGGCATTGGATTGAGTTGGGGAAGTGTGTTATTTGGGGGTGGCCTTTGTGATGTTGGGCCTGGCCATGTGGCTGGTGGCCATTTTGAAGCCTAGGCCTGCAAGCTTGCCTGGCCTTGTCTGCCAACAGGCCTGCTGTTTCATCCACTAGGATCAGATCAGGTAGCCACAGCTTTATTAATCAAGTGTTTTCTGTGTGATCTGTTGAATTTAGACATCATTTAGGGCATGGATGGCATTGGATTGAGTTGGGGAAGTTTTTTTTTTGGGGGTGGCCTTTGTGATGTTGTTGGGCCTGGCCATGTGGCTGGTGGCCATTTTGAAGCCTAGGCCTGCAAGCTTGCCTCGCCTTGTCTGCCAACAGGCCTGCTTTTTCATTAACTAGGATCAGAGCCGGTAGCCACAGCTTTATTGATTAAGTGTTTTCTATGTGATCTGTTGAATTTAGACATCATTTAGGGCATGGATGGCATTGGATTGAGTTGGGGAAGTGTGTTTTTTTTGGGGTGGCCTTTCTGATGTTGTTGGGCCTGGTCATGTGGCTGGTGGCCATTTTGAAGCCTAGGCCTGCAAGCTTGCCTGGCCTTGTCTGCCAACAGGCCTGCTTTTTCATCCACTAGGATCAGAGCAGGTAGACACAGCTTTATTGATCAAGTGTATTCTATGTGATCTGTTGAATTTAGCCATCATTTAGAGCACAGATGGCATTGGATTGAGTTGGGGAAGTGTGTTTTTTGGGGGTGGCCTTTCTGATGTTGTTGGGCCTGGCCATGTGGCTGGTGGCCATTTTGAAGCCTAGGCCTGCAAGCTTGCCTGGCCTTGTCTGCGAACAGGCCTGCGGTTTCATCCACTAGGATCAGAGCAGGTAGCCACAGCTTTATTAATCACGTGTTTTCTGTGTGATCAGTTAAATTTAGACATCATTTAGGGCATGGATGGCATTGGATTGAGTTGGGGAAGTATGTTTTTTTGGGGTGGCCCTTGTGATGTTGTTGGGCCTGGCCATGTGGCTGGTGGCCATTTTGAAGCCTAGGCCTGCAAGCTTGCCTGGCCTTGTCTGCCAACAGGCCTGCTTTTTCATCCACGAGGATCAGAGCAGGTAGCCACAGCTTTATTGATCAAGTGTTTTCTATGTGATCTGTTGAATTTAGACATCATTTAGGGCATGGATGGCATTGGATTGAGTTGAGGAAGTGAGTTTTTTGGGGGTGGCCTTTGTGATGTTGTTGGGCCTGGCCATGTGGCTGGTGGCCATTTTGAAGCCTAGGCCTGCAAGCTTGCCTGGCCTTGTCTGCCAACAGGCCTGCTTTTTCATCCCCTAGGATCAGAGCAGGTAGCCACAGCTTTATTAATCAAGTGTTTTCTGTGTGATATGTTGAATTTAGACATCATTTAGGGCATGGATGGCATTGGATTGAGTTGGGGAAGTGTGTTTTTTGGGGGTGGCCTTTGTGATGTTGTTGGGCCTGGCCATGTGGCTGGTGGCCATTTTGAAGACTAGGCCTGCAAGCTTGCCTGGCCTTGTCTGCCAAGAGGCCTGCTTTTTCATCCACTAGGATCAGAGCAGGTAGCCACAGCTTTATTGATCAAGTGTTTTCTGTGTGATCTGTTGAATTTAGACATCATTTAGGGCATGGATGGCATTAGATTGAGTTGGGGAAGTGTGTTTTTTGGGGGTGGGCTTTGTGATGTTGTTGGGCCTGGCCATGTGGCTGGTGGCCATTTTGAAGCCTAGGCCTGCACGCTTGCCTGGCCTTGTCTGCCAACAGGCCTGCTTTTTCATCCACTAGGATCAGAGCAGGTAGCCACAGCTTTATTAATCAAGTGTTTTCTGTGTGATCTGTTGAATTTAGGAATCATTTAGGGCATGGACGGCATTGGATTGAGTTGGGGAAGTGTGTTTTTTGGGGGTGGGCTTTGTGATGTTGGGCCTGGCCATGTGGCTGGTGGCCATTTTGAAGCCTAGGCCTGCAAGCTTGCCTGGCCTTGTCTGCCAACAGGCCTGCTGTTTCATCCACTAGGATCAGATCAGGTAGCCACAGCTTTATTAATCAAGTGTTTTCTGAGTGATCTGTTGAATTTAGACATCATTTAGGGCATGGATGGCATTGGATTGAGTTGGGGAAGTGTGTTTTTTGGGGGTGGCCTTTGTGATGTTGTTGGGCCTGGCCATGTGGCTGGTGGCCATTTTGAAGCCTAGGCCTGCAAGCTTGCCTGGCCTTGTCTGCCAACATGCCTGCTTTTTCATCCACTAGGATCAGAGCAGGTAGCCACAGCTTTATTAATCAAGTGTTTTCCGTGTGATCTGTTGAATTTAGACATCATTTAGGGCATGGATGGCATTGGATTGAGTTGGGGAAGTGTGTTTTTTTGGGGTGGCCTTTGTGATGTTGTTGGGCCTGGCCATGTGGCTGGTGGCCATTTTGAAGCCTAGGCCTGCAAGCTTGCCTGGCCTTGTCTGCCAACAGGCCTGCTTTTTCATCCACTAGGATCAGAGCAGGTAGCCACAGCTTTATTGATCAAGTGTTTTCTATGTGATCTGTTGAATTTAGACATCATTTAGGGCATGGATGGCATTGGATTGAGTTGGGGAAGTGTGTTTTGTTTGGGGTGGCCTTTCTAATGTTGTTGGGCCTGGCCATGTGGCTGGTGGCCATTTTGAAGCCTAGGCCTGCAAGCTTGCCTGGCCTTGTCTGCCAACAGGCCTGCTTTTTCATCCACTAGGATCAGAGCAGGTAGTCACAGCTTTATTAATCAAGTGTTTTCTGTGTGATCTGTTGAATTTAGACATCATTTAGGGCATGGATGGCATTGGATTGAGTTGGGGATGTGTGTTTTTTGGGGGTGGCCTTTGTGATGTTGGGCCTGGCCATGTGGCTGGTGGCCATTTTGAAGCCTAGGCCTGCAAGCTTGCCTGGCCTTGTCTGCCAACAGGCCTGCTGTTTCATCCACTAGGATCAGATCATGTAGCCACAGCTTTATTAATCAAGTGTTTTCTGTGTGATCTGTTGAATTTAGACATCATTTAGGGCATGGATGGCATTGGATTGAGTTGGGGAAGTGTGTTTTTTGGGGGTGGCCTTTGTGATGTTGTTGGGCCTGGCCATGTGGCTGGTGGCCATTTTGAAGCCTAGGCCTGCAAGCTTGCCTGGCCTTGTCTGCCAACAGGCCTGCTTTTTCATCCACTAGGATCAGAGCAGGTAGCCACAGCTTTATTAATCAAGTGTTTTCTGTGTGATCTGTTGAATTTAGACATCATTTAGGGCATGGATGGCATTGGATTGAGTTGGGGAAGTGTGTTTTTTGGGGTGGCCCTTGTGATGTTGTTGGGCCTGGCCATGTGGCTGGTGGCCATTTTGAAGCCTAGGCCTGCAAGCTTGCCTGGCCTTGTCTGCCAACAGGCCTGCTTTTTCATCCACTAGGATCAGAGCAGGTAGCCACAGCTTTATTGATCAAGTGTTTTCTATGTGATCTGTTGAATTTAGACATAATTTAGGGCATGGATGGCATTGGATTGAGTTGGGGGAGTGTGTTTTTTGGGGGTGGCCTTTGTGATGTTGTTGGGCCTGGCCATGTGGCTGGTGGCCATTTTGAAGCCTAGGCCTGCAAGCTTGCCTGGCCTTGTCTGCCAACAGGCCTGCTTTTTCATCCACTAGGATCAGAGCAGGTAGCCACAGCTTTATTAATCAAGTGTTTTCTGTGTGTTCTGTTGAATTTTGACATCATTTAGGGCATGGATGGCATTGGATTGAGTTGGGGAAGTGTGTTTTTGGGGGGTGGCCTTTGTGATGTTGTTGGGCCTGGCCATGTGGCTGGTGGCCATTTTGAAGACTAGGCCTGCAAGCTTGCCTGGCCTTGTCTGCCAACAGGCCTGCTTTTTCATCCACTAGGATCAGAGCAGGTAGCCACAGCTTTATTAATCAAGTGTTTTCTGTGTGATCTGTTGAATTTAGACATCATTTAGGGCATGGATGGCATTGGATTGAGTTGGGGAAGTGTGTTTTTTTGGGGTGGCCCTTGTGATGTTGTTGGGCCTGGCCATCTGGCTGGTGGCCATTTTGAAGCCTAGGCCTGCAAGCTTGCCTGGCCTTGTCTGCCAACAGGCCTGCTTTTTCATCCACTAGGATCAGAGCAGGTAGCCACAGCTTTATTAATCAAGTGTTTTCTGTGTGATCTGTTGAATTTAGACATCATTTAGGGCATGGATGGCATTGGATTGGGTTGGGGAATTATGTTTTTTTGGGGTGGCCCTTGTGATGTTGTTGGGCCTGGCCATGTGGCTTGTGGCCATTTTGAAGCCTAGGCCTGCAAGCTTGCCTGGCCTTGTCTGCCAACAGGCCTGCTTTTTCATCCACTAGGATCAGAGCAGGTAGCAACAGCTTTATTGATCAAGTGTTTTCTATGTGATCTGTTGAATTTAGACATCATTTAGGGCATGGATGGCATTGGATTGAGTTGGGGAAGTGTGTTTTTTGGGGGTGGCCTTTGTGATGTTGTTGGGCCTGGCCATGTGGATGGTGGCCATTTTGAAGCCTAGGCCTGCAAGCTTGCCTGGCCTTGTCTGCCAACAGGTCTGCTTTTTCATCCACTAGGATCAGAGCAGGTAGCCACAGCTTTATTGATCAAGTGTTTTCTGTGTGATCTGTTGAATTTAGACATCATTTAGGGCATGGATGGCATTGGATTGAGTTGGGGAAGTGTGTTTTTTGGGGGTGGCCTTTGTGATGCTGTTGGGCCTGGCCATGTGGCTGGTGGCCATTTTGAAGCCTAGGCCTGTACGCCTGCCTGGCCTTGTCTGCTAACAGGCCTGCTTTTTCATCCACTAGGATCAGAGCAGGTAGCCACAGCTTTATTAATTAAGTGTTTTCTGTGTGATCTGTTGAATTTAGACATCATTTAGGGCATGGATGGCATTGGATTGAGTTGGGGAAGTGTGTTTTTTGGGGGTGGCCTTTGTGATGTTGGGCCTGGCCATGTGGCTGGTGGCCATTTTGAAGCCTAGGCCTGCAAGCTTGCCTGGCCTTGTCTGCCAACAGGCCTGCTGTTTCATCCACTAGGATCAGATCAGGTAGCCACAGCTTTATTAATCAAGTGTTTTCTGTGTGATCTGTTGAATTTAGACATCATTTAGGGCATGGATGGCATTGGATTGAGTTGGGGAAGTTTTTTTTTTGGGGGTGGCCTTTGTGATGTTGTTGGGCCTGGCCATGTGGCTGGTGGCCATTTTGAAGCCTAGGCCTGCAAGCTTGCCTCGCCTTGTCTGCCAACAGGCCTGCTTTTTCATTAACTAGGATCAGAGCCGGTAGCCACAGCTTTATTGATTAAGTGTTTTCTATGTGATCTGTTGAATTTAGACATCATTTAGGGCATGGATGGCATTGGATTGAGTTGGGGAAGTGTGTTTTTTTTGGGGTGGCCTTTCTGATGTTGTTGGGCCTGGTCATGTGGCTGGTGGCCATTTTGAAGCCTAGGCCTGCAAGCTTGCCTGGCCTTGTCTGCCAACAGGCCTGCTTTTTCATCCACTAGGATCAGAGCAGGTAGACACAGCTTTATTGATCAAGTGTATTCTATGTGATCTGTTGAATTTAGCCATCATTTAGAGCACAGATGGCATTGGATTGAGTTGGGGAAGTGTGTTTTTTGGGGGTGGCCTTTCTGATGTTGCTGGGCCTGGCCATGTGGCTGGTGGCCATTTTGAAGCCTAGGCCTGCAAGCTTGCCTGGCCTTGTCTGCGAACAGGCCTGCGGTTTCATCCACTAGGATCAGAGCAGGTAGCCACAGCTTTATTAATCACGTGTTTTCTGTGTGATCAGTTAAATTTAGACATCATTTAGGGCATGGATGGCATTGGATTGAGTTGGGGAAGTATGTTTTTTTGGGGTGGCCCTTGTGATGTTGTTGGGCCTGGCCATGTGGCTGGTGGCCATTTTGAAGCCTAGGCCTGCAAGCTTGCCTGGCCTTGTCTGCCAACAGGCCTGCTTTTTCATCCACTAGGATCAGAGCAGGTAGCCACAGCTTTATTGATCAAGTGTTTTCTATGTGATCTGTTGAATTTAGACATCATTTAGGGCATGGATGGCATTGGATTGAGTTGAGGAAGTGTGTTTTTTGGGGGTGGCCTTTGTGATGTTGTTGGGCCTGGCCATGTGGCTGGTGGCCATTTTGAAGCCTAGGCCTGCAAGCTTGCCTGGCCTTGTCTGCCAACAGGCCTGCTTTTTCATCCCCTAGGATCAGAGCAGGTAGCCACAGCTTTATTAATCAAGTGTTTTCTGTGTGATATGTTGAATTTAGACATCATTTAGGGCATGGATGGCATTGGATTGAGTTGGGGAAGTGTGTTTTTTGGGGGTGGCCTTTGTGATGTTGTTGGGCCTGGCCATGTGGCTGGTGGCCATTTTGAAGACTAGGCCTGCAAGCTTGCCTTGCCTTGTCTGCCAAGAGGCCTGCTTTTTCATCCACTAGGATCAGAGCAGGTAGCCACAGCTTTATTGATCAAGTGTTTTCTGTGTGATCTGTTGAATTTAGACATCATTTAGGGCATGGATGGCATTAGATTGAGTTGGGGAAGTGTGTTTTTTGGGGGTGGGCTTTGTGATGTTGTTGGGCCTTGCCATGTGGCTGGTGGCCATTTTGAAGCCTAGGCCTGCACGCTTGCCTGGCCTTGTCTGCCAACAGGCCTGCTTTTTCATCCACTAGGATCAGAGCAGGTAGCCACAGCTTTATTAATCAAGTGTTTTCTGTGTGATCTGTTGAATTTAGGAATCATTTAGGGCATGGATGGCATTGGATTGAGTTGGGGAAGTGTGTTTTTTGGGGGTGGCCTTTGTGATGTTGGGCCTGGCCATGTGGCTGGTGGCCATTTTGAAGCCTAGGCCTGCAAGCTTGCCTGGCCTTGTCTGCCAACAGGCCTGCTGTTTCATCCACTAGGATCAGATCAGGTAGCCACAGCTTTATTAATCAAGTGTTTTCTGTGTGATCTGTTGAATTTAGACATCATTTAGGGCATGGATGGCATTGGATTGAGTTGGGGAAGTGTGTTTTTTGGGGGTGGCCTTTGTGATGTTGTTGGGCCTGGCCATGTGGCTGGTGGCCATTTTGAAGCCTAGGCCTGCAAGCTTGCCTGGCCTTGTCTGCCAACATGCCTGCTTTTTCATCCACTAGGATCAGTGCAGGTAGTCACAGCTTTATTAATCAAGTGTTTTCTGTGTGATCTGTTGAATTTAGACATCATTTAGGGCATGGATGGCATTGGATTGAGTTGGGGAAGTGTGTTTTTTTGGGGGTGGCCCTTGTGATGTTGTTGGGCCTGGCCATGTGGCTGGTGGCCATTTTGAAGCCTAAGCCTGCAAGCTTGCCTGGCCTTGTCTGCCAACAGGCCTGCTTTTTCATCCACTAGGATCAGAGCAGGTAGCCACAGCTTTATTGATCAAGTGTTTTCTATGTGATCTGTTGAATTTAGACATAATTTAGGGCATGGATGGCATTGGATTGAGTTGGGGAAGTGTGTTTTTTCGGGGTGGCCTTTGTGATGTTGTTGGGCCTGGCCATGTGGCTGGTGGCCATTTTGAAGCCTAGGCCTGCAAGCTTGCCTGGCCTTGTCTGCCAACAGGCCTGCTTTTTCATCCACTAGGATCAGAGCAGGTAGCCACAGCTTTATTAATCAAGTGTTTTCTGTGTGATCTGTTGAATTTAGACATCATTTAGGGCATGGATGGCATTGGATTGAGTTGGGGAAGTGTGTTTTTTGGGGGTGGCCTTTGTGATGTTGTTGGGCCTGGCCATGTGGCTGGTGGCCATTTTGAAGACTAGGCCTGCAAGCTTGCCTGGCCTTGTCTGCCAACAGGCCTGCTTTTTCATCCACTAGGATCAGAGCAGGTAGCCACAGCTTTATTAATCAAGTGTTTTCTGTGTGATCTGTTGAATTTAGACATCATTTAGGGCATGGATGGCATTGGATTGAGTTGGGGAAGTGTGTTTTTTGGGGGTGGCCTTTGTGATGTTGGGCCTGGCCATGTGGCTGGTGGCCATTTTGAAGCCTAGGCCTGCAAGCTTGCCTGGCCTTGTCTGCCAACAGGCCTGCTTTTTCATCTACTAGGATCAGAGCAGGTAGCCACAGCTTTATTAATCAAGTGTTTTCTGTGCGATCTGTTGAATTTAGACATCATTTAGGGCATGGATGGCATTGAATTGAGTTGGGGAAGTGTGTTTTTTTAGGGTGGCCCTTGTGATGTTGTTGGGCCTGGCCATGTGGCTGGTGGCCATTTTGAAGCCTAGGCCTGCAAGCTTGCCTGGCCTTGTCTGCCAACAGGCCTGCTTTTTCATCCACTAGGATCAGAGCAGGTAGCCACAGCTTTATTAATAAAGTGTTTTCTGTGTGATCTGTTGAATTTAGACATCATTTAGGGCATGGATGGCATTGGATTGAGTTGGGGAAGTGTGTTTTTTGGGGGTGGCCTTTGTGATGTTGGGCTTGGCCATGTGGCTGGTGGCCATTTTGAAGCCTAGGCCTGCAAGCTTGCCTGGCCTTGTCTGCCAACAGGCCTGCTGTTTCATCCACTAGGATCAGATGAGGTAGCACAGCTTTATTAATCAAGTGTTTTCTGTGTGATCTGTTGAATTTAGACATCATTTAGGGCATGGATGGCATTGGATTGAGTTGGGGAAGTGTGTTTTTTGGGGGTGGCCTTTGTGATGTTGTTGGGCCTGGCCATGTGGCTGGTGGCCATTTTGAAGCCTAGGCCTGCAAGCTTGCCTTGCCTTGTCTGCCAACAGGCCTGCTTTTTCATCTACTAGGATCAGAGCAGGTAGCCACAGCTTTATTAATCAAGTGTTTTCTGTGTGATCTGTTGAATTTAGACATCATTTAGGGCATAGATGGCATTGGATTGAGTTGGGGAAGTGTGTTTTTTTGGGGTGGCCTTTGTGATGTTGTTGGGCCTGGCCATGTGGCTGGTGGCCATTTTGAAGCCTAGGCCTGCAAGCTTGCCTGGCCTTGTCTGCCAACAGGCCTGCTTTTTCATCCACTAGGATCAGAGCAGGTAGACACAGCTTTATTGATCAAGTGTATTCTATGTGATCTGTTGAATTTAGACATCATTTAGGGCACAGATGGCATTGGATTGAGTTGGGGAAGTGTGTTTTTTGGGGGTGGCCTTTCTGATGTTGTTGGGCCTGGCCTTGTCTGCCAACAGGCCTGCTTTTTCATCTACTAGGATCAGAGCAGGTAGCCACAGCTTTATTAATCAAGTGTTTTCTGTGTGATCTGTTGAATTTAGACATCATTTAGGGCATGGATGGCATTGGATTGAGTTGGGGAAGTGTGTTTTTTTGGGGTGGCCTTTGTGATGTTGTTGGGCCTGGCCATGTGGCTGGTGGCCATTTTGAAGCTTAGGCCTGCAAGCTTGCCTGGCCTTGTCTGCCAACAGGCCTGCTTTTTCATCCACTAGGATCAGAGCAGGTAGCCACAGCTTTATTGATCAAGTGTTTTCTATGTGATCTGTTGAATTTAGACATCATTTAGGGCATGGATGGCATTGGATTGAGTTGGGGAAGTGTGTTTTTTTTGGGATGGCCTTTCTGATGTGTTGGACCTGGTCATGTGGCTGGCGGCCATTTTGAAGCCTAGGCCTGCAAGCTTGCCTGGCCTTGTCTGCCAACAGGCCTGCTTTTTCATCCACTAGGATCAGAGCAGGTAGCCACAGCTTTATTGATCAAGTGTTTTCTATGTGATCTGTTGAATTTAGACATCATTTAGGGCATGGATGGCATTGGATTGAGTTGGGGAAGTGTGTTTTTTGGGGGTGGCCTTTGTGATGTTGTTGGGCCTGGCCATGTGGCTGGTGGCCATTTTGAAGCCTAGGCCTGCAAGCTTGCCTGGCCTTGTCTGCCAACAGGCCTGCTTTTTCATCCACTAGGATCAGAGCAGGTAGACACAGCTTTATTGATCAAGTGTATTCTGTGTGATCTGTTGAATTTAGACATCATTTAGGGCACAGATGGCATTGGATTGAGTTGGGGAAGTGTGTTTTTTGGGGGTGGCCTTTCTGATGTTGTTGGGCCTGGCCATGTGGCTGGTGGCCATTTTAAAGCCTGGGCCTGCAAGCTTGCCTGGCCTTGTCTGCCAACAGGCCTGCTTTTTCATCCACTAGGATCAGAGCAGGTAGCCACAGCTTTATTAATCACGCGTTTTCTGTGTGATCTGTTGAATTTAGACATCATTTAGGGCATGGATGGCATTGGATTGAGTTGGGGAAGTATGTTTTTTTGGGGTGGCCCTTGTGATGTTGTTGGGCCTGGCCATGTGGCTGGTGGCCATTTTGAAGCCTAGGCCTGCAAGCTTGCCTGGCCTTGTCTGCCAACAGGCCTGCTTTTTCATCCACTAGGATCAGAGCAGGTAGCCACAGCTTTATTGATCAAGTGTTTTCTATGTGATCTGTTGAATTTAGACATCATTTAGGGCATGGATGGCATTGGATTGAGTTGAGGAAGTGTGTTTTTTGGGGGTGGCCTTTGTGATGTTGTTGGGCCTGGCCATGTGGCTGGTGGCCATTTTGAAGCCTAGGCCTGCAAGCTTGCCTGGCCTTGTCTGCCAACAGGCCTGCTTTTTTATCCACTAGGATCAGAGCAGGTAGCCACAGCTTTATTAATCAAGTGTTTTCTGTGTGATCTGTTGAATTTAGACATCATTTAGGGCATGGATGGCATTGGATTGAGTTGGGGAAGTGTGTTTTTTGGGGGTGGCCTTTGTGATGTTGTTGGGCCTGGCCATGTGGCTGGTGGCCATTTTGAAGACTAGGCCTGCAAGCTTGCCTGGCCTTGTCTTCCAAGAGGCCTGCTTTTTCATCCACTAGGATCAGAGCAGGTAGCCACAGCCTTATTGATCAAGTGTTTTCTGTGTGATCTGTTGAATTTAGACATCATTTAGGGCATGGATGGCATTAGATTGAGTTGGGGAAGTGTGTTTTTTGGGGGTGGGCTTTGTGATGTTGTTGGGCCTGGCCATGTGGCTGGTGGCCATTTTGAAGACTAGGCCTGCACGCTTGCCTGGCCTTGTCTGCCAACAGGCCTGCTTTTTCATCCACTAGGATCAGAGCAGGTAGCCACAGCTTTATTAATCAAGTGTTTTCTGTGTGATCTGTTGAATTTAGGCATCATTTAGGGCATGGATGGCATTGGATTGAGTTGGGGAAGTGTGTTTTTTGGGGGTGGCCTTTGTGATGTTGGGCCTGGCCATGTGGTTGGTGGCCATTTTGAAGCCTAGGCCTGCAAGCTTGCCTGGCCTTGTCTGCCAACAGGCCTGCTGTTTCATCCACTAGGATCAGATCAGGTAGCCACAGCTTTATTAATCAAGTGTTTTCTGTGTGATCTGTTGAATTTAGACATCATTTAGGGCATGGATGGCATTGGATTGAGTTGGGATAGTGTGTTTTTTGGGGGTGGCCTTTGTGATGTTGTTGGGCCTGGCCATGTGGCTGGTGGCCATTTTGAAGCCTAGGCCTGCAACCTTGCCTGGCCTTGTCTGCCAACAGGCCTGCTTTTTCATGCACTAGGATCAGAGCAGGTAGCCACAGCTTTATTGATCAAGTGTTTTCTATGTGATCTGTTGAATTTAGACATCATTTAGGGCATAGATGGCATTGGATTGAGTTGGGGAAGTGTGTTTTTTTTGGGGTGGCCTTTCTGATGTTGTTGGGCCTAGCCATGTGGCTGGTGGCCATTTTGAAGCCTAGGCCTGCAAGCTTGCCTGGCCTTGTCTGCCAACAGGCCTGCTTTTTTATCCACTAGGATCAGAGCAGGTAGTCACAGCTTTATTAATCAAGTGTTTTCTGTGTGATCTGTTGAATTTAGACATCATTTAGGGCATGGATGGCATTGGATTGAGTTGGGGAAGTGTGTTTTTTGGGGGTGGCCTTTGTGATGTTGGGCCTGGCCATGTGGCTGGTGGCCATTTTGAAGCCTAGGCCTGCAAGCTTGCCTGGCCTTGTCTGCCAACAGGCCTGCTGTTTCATCCACTAGGATCAGATCAGGTAGCCACAGCTTTATTAATCAAGTGTTTTCTGTGTGATCTGTTGAATTTAGACATCATTTAGGGCATGGATGGCATTGGATTGAGTTGGGGAAGTGTGTTTTTTGGGGGTGGCCTTTGTGATGTTGTTGGGCCTGGCCATGTGGCTGGTGGCCATTTTGAAGCCTAGGCCTGCAAGCTTGCCTGGCCTTGTCTGCCAACAGGCCTGCTTTTTCATCCACTAGGATCAGAGCAGGTAGCCACAGCTTTATTAATCAAGTGTTTTCTGTGTGATCTGTTGAATTTAGACATCATTTAGGGCATGGATGGCATTGGATTGAGTTGGGGAAGTGTGTTTTTTTGGGGTGGCCCTTGTGATGTTGTTGGGCCTGGCCGTGTGGCTGGTGGCCATTTTGAAGCCTAGGCTTTCAAGCTTGCCTGGCCTTGTCTGCCAACAGGCCTGCTTTTTCATCCACTAGGATCAGAGCAGGTAGCCACAGCTTTATTAATCAAGTGTTTTCTGTGTGATCTGTTGAATTTAGACATCATTTAGGGCATGGATGGCATTGGATTGAGTTGGGGAAGTGTGTTTTTTGGGGGTGGCCTTTGTGATGTTGGGCTTGGCCATGTGGCTGGTGGCCATTTTGAAGCCTAGGCCTGCAAGCTTGCCTGGCCTTGTCTGCCAACAGGCCTGCTGTTTCATCCACTAGGATCAGATGAGGTAGCCACAGCTTTATTAATCAAGTGTTTTCTGTGTGATCTGTTGAATTTAGACATCATTTAGGGCATGGATGGCATTGGATTGAGTTGGTGAAGTGTGTTTTTTGGGGGTGGCCTTTGTGATGTTGTTGGGCCTGGCCATGTGGCTGGTGGCCATTTTGAAGCCTAGGCCTGCAAGCTTGCCTGGCCTTGTCTGCCAACAGGCCTGCTTTTTCATCTACTAGGATCAGAGCAGGTAGCCACAGCTTTATTAATCAAGCGTTTTCTGTGTGATCTGTTGAATTTAGACATCATTTAGGGCATGGATGGCATTGGATTGAGTTGGGGAAGTGTGTTTTTTTGGGGTGGCCTTTGTGATGTTGTTGGGCCTGGCCATGTGGCTGGTGGCCATTTTGAAGCCTAGGCCTGCAAGCTTGCCTGGCCTTGTCTGCCAACAGGCCTGCTTTTTCATCCACTAGGATCAGAGCAGGTAGCCACAGCTTTATTGATCAAGTGTTTTCTATGTGATCTGTTGAATTTAGACATCATTTAGGGCATGGATGGCATTGGATTGAGTTGGGGAAGTGTGTTTTTTTTGGGATGGCCTTTCTGATGTCGTTGGGCCTGGTCATGTGGCTGGTGGCCATTTTGAAGCCTAGGCCTGCAAGCTTGCCTGGCGTTGTCTGCCAACAGGCCTGCTTTTTCATCCACTAGGATCAGAGCAGGTAGCCACAGCATTATTAATCAAGTGTGCACCCTGCAGACCTTTTTGGGGCCTGTGAATGTTCGTATTTCCATTTTGTTGCATTAAAAAGGCAGAGCAGTGTGCTTTAGCATGCATCCTTTACCTGGCTTTTATAGGCCTTTTGTCAGCTCCTGGTGTTTCCCAGGCCCCCGGCTTGTTTGTGATTTGTGATTGTCCATGTGGGTGGTGGCCTTTTTTGGTGTTTGGACAGTGAGTTATTAGTGTCCTGCTTTTGCCATAGGCCTGCATGGTTTTCCTATTGGCTATTTGGCTTACTGCTTCCATCCATCCACCCCCTTTGCCAGCAGCAGCTCCATGGATGCTGAGATGCTCAAATAATGTAATGGTCCACCCCACTTTCATTACATTTTTATTTTGGTGGTTATTATTAACTTTCCTATCCTTCCTGAGAGTGTAGTGTGTGGCTGTACACAGTAGTATAACATGGCTAGACTATCTTTTGTTTGCACTAGTACAGTACTTAGTAACTGAACCACAACAACAAATGCAACATTTCACTGATGTTCTTCTCCTGTCTTATTTGCTTTTAGGTGCATAATAGACAGAGTAGGAGGTGTCATCAGCATCACCCGGCTACCTGTTGTACTGCCAGCCAGACAGAAGTCCTGCTGCGCATCACGTCCACGTGTGACCAGAACTTGTTGTGCATCTGCATCCTGCCTGACATCTGAAGAAGATGGCCCCAAAGAAAGGTACCTGGTCCAGTACCATGAAAGTTGCCGGTGAGAAGAAGGAACAGAAAAAGGAAGTGCCATTAACCATGACTGGTGGTGTGCCGGCCAATGTTTTTTTTGGCACCAAAAAAGTTTCGCCTGCAGCAGCGTTGTCCGGGAACCAAGCTGGGAGCAGCACAGCGGTCCAACCACACCAACCTAGGCCCAAGGGCTTTAGTGTCGCAGAGGTATCCAGTCTACTAACGAGCAGCGATGTTGAAGAAATGTCATTACCGCAAAGTAGTACACAATCAAGTTCAACGCAGGCGCAAACTCAGCAGATCAGTGTGCAGCCGCCGTAACAAGAACAGCAGCAGCCGCCGCAACAAGAACAGCAGCAGCCGCCGCAACAAGAACAGCAGCAGCTGCCGCAACAGCCCACCATAGTAGTCGTTGCTCCTGACGTAGGGGCATTTCAGGAAATTGAGCTTCCTCTAGACAAAGTGGAGCAAAGTCAAAAAAGTGTTTCAGAAGATCTATTGTCTTCCAGACCACCAGCAAAGAAAAGGAGGCTTAGTCCATCATCTTCTTCTTCAAGCCCCGCTTCTGATGATCGTGATGACACTTGGGTCCCACCAGCTCGGTCTGAGAGTGATATACGCCACAAGACAATGCTTCTGAAAAGGAAGGTCCCAGAAAAACTTAGAGTTATGGAGGAAGATGTAGTAGAGGGGGGTGATGATGTTGATGAAGACGAGCCAGTCATCACGCACACTACTCCCGCCCCAAAGGGATTGGAGACCGACATTCTCACCCTAACCAGAAAGGCTGCTACTGAGCATGATGTAGCACGGATCTCACCAACACAGGTTACACCACAACTACCTCCAGCTGCCATATTTTCCTAGGCCCGGCAGGGACCTACATCCAGCTCAACCATCTCAGTAGGAAGTGGTAGTAAAAGTCACAGTGTAGGTGGACAGGGTCACATATTTTCAAGCACCCCCTCAAGTTCATCTGGTGTTGAAAGTGGCACATCCAGCAGTGCCAGAGAGTTCTCCTCCCCAGTTTTGGACTTCTTTTCTGTTAGCGCCAAGGAGGAGAACATTGCTATATGCTCAATTTGTCGGCAAGGTGTTCGGCGTGGTAAGCTTGGTACAAACTATGGTACCGGAGGACAGGCAAGTCATCTCAGAATACACCACACTATCGTGTGGGAGGATCACCTACTTAAGTTAAAAGAAAGTAGAAAAACTAAACCCATTGAAGTTGCTCAGGATTCAGAATCAGGGAGCGATATTATTGTGGTGGCAGGTGAAGAACAGGGAGGCATTTCTAGCCCTGTCTCCAGTAGTGCAGTCACTGCAGTGGTAACGCCCACATCCTCCTCAGTAACATCAGAGTGGCACCGCAGTAAGAGCCATACTCAGAGTGTGGGTGAGACACCAAGGCGACCGGCGAGTACCTCAATGAGACAATCTGTGTCGTTGAGCCTTAGTGGGTTAATGAAAACAGCACCACTAAGGAAAGTAAGCCAGCCTACCATTGAGAGCATGTTTAGGTTGGAGGGGCAGTTCCAACGCAACCACCCAACGTCACGATTGTACAATGCGAAGCTGGCTAAAATGTTAGCGCTGGACCTTCTTCCTTTTTCATTTGTGGAAGGGGTGGGTTTCCTTGAATTTGTGTCTGCCATCTGCCCGAAATGGAAAGTTCCCAGCCGGTCCTATTTCGCAAGAATTGCTGATCCGGCACTACATCATGATGTGCTGGAATTGGTTGGTCATGGTTTGCAGCAGAGTGCTGTGCACAATATCCACCTGACAACAGACATGTGGAGCAGTTGCCAAGCCACAGATTACATGTGCATCACTGCACACTGGATTTCTTTTGTGGGGGTTAGAGATAGCTGCGATTTTTGAAGGTACTCGGAAACATGCAACTGTAGCCATGTTCGCCATGGAGAAATCTCATACGGCTGAAAACATTTTAGAAGACTTTTGCACCAAGGTTTTTGAATGGCTGCGGCACAGAGGGCTTGGTATTGGTTTTGTTGCCACAGACAATGGCAGTAATGTACTTAAGGCCATGGAACTTGGTTCCTATTTCAGGGTTCCGTGTTTGGCACACTGCATAAACATTATAGTGCAAGTCTTTCTGAAAAAGGAACCCATAGTCAGCAATTTACTGGCCATCTGCCGAAGAATATGCACTCATTTCAGCCATTCTTTTAAAGCTCGGAAGCAGCTGAGGATCATCCAACGTGAATTTAGGATGCCAGTCAAGGCACTCATCCAGGAGGTGGCAACACGTTGGAACTCAACATATTACATGCTTGATCGTCTGTACGAACAGCACAGGTCCCTCCATGAATATGTCTGGTACAGAAGCAGTGATGCTAGTGTTAAAGGCATGTCCCTTCAGAGGGAGCAATGGACTCTAATTAAATGCCTGACTGAGATGCTGTCTCCTTTTGAGATCTTCACACGTGAAGTCAGCAAGGAGGACTGTACAATGGGCCAAGCTATCCTATTGTTGCAAATGCTAGAGCATGAGCTGAATAATGTGTCTGAATCCTACAAAGGTGTACAGGACAGAAGGCAAGCCCATGACTTGGTGGAGAGCTTATCCAGGTGCTTAACTGAAAATGTAAGGATACAAAATAAAATTTTGTCACAAGAACATTACATTTGTGCCACAATTCTGGATCCATGTGCAAAATTAGGACTATTCCTTGCTTTTTCCGACAATGATGTTGCCCGCTACAAAAGTTGTATAGCTGAGCAGCCATTAAGTTTGAAAACAAAGGGCTGCTAATTAAAAGCCCGCCACATCAACCCACAACAAGTACTGATACTGAAGCAGGCCATGCAGAATCAAGTGCAACTTTGTCGGCTGAGGGCAGTGCGGTTGGCTCACAATCACAACACTCACCATCACTATCGACTACAGAAACAAAAACTGGATCATTAGGCCGAGTACAATCATCATCATTACAGGATTGGTATGTAAAGATGGGCTATTGTAAGCACAGTGCTGATGCACAGAAAAAACTGCACAAAAGCTTACCATCAGCAACCCTGAACATTGAGCGGATGGTCCAGGCCTATCTGGACGACCCAACAGAGGTGTACGTTGATCAAAACCCATTACAGTATTGGTATAGGAAAAGGTCTGAATGGCCACAGCTCAGCAGGCTGGCGATAAGCTATCTGGCTTGCCCTGTCGCAAGTGTCTCTTCCGAACGTGTTTTCAGTGCTGCTGGTTCCATTGTAACATTGAGAAGGACCAGTCTATCTCCAAAAAACGTGGAGAGGTTAACAATGATCAAAATGAATCAGCACTTCATACCACCGAATTACACAATGCATGAATCAACAGAGGAAGATGAGGACAGCGGCTCAGGTGACGGAAGTATTGTGTCAGATGATTACCTACTACTGGAAGAACCCCCAGAGTTTGAGGACGAGCTATACTTCCCTGACAATTAGGCTCGAACTTACTGTCTTCCTCCCTTTTTTCCCCCTTTTGTTTATGTGTCTGTTGTTCCGGTTATAAACTTGTGAATCGCAACAAATCCATTATCACCGTCTTCTACTCTTCTAATTTAATATACAAGTTTCAGGTGTCTGCCATTCGACAGTACAGTCCTCCAAATCCAGCTCCTCCGCTCGATCATACTGAATCTCCTGCTCAATTCCATTTCCCTCATGAATGATGATTGGATGATGGTAACAACAAATTCAAACTTTCCTAGTCCTTCCAAAACAAGTCGACCATGAATCAGATGACTACTATAGCTATCCTCCTTTCAGAGCCGAGAGAGACTGGCCATTAACTGAAAATAAGATGGAACAGGTAATGATTGATGCCATGCATTGGACGCAGAGTCGCAGACTGAATGATTTAGATTTTGTTGTGTTTGTTGCGCATGAATTTATGTAATTGTGCACTGCCACTAATCAACTTTCTACAGAACACACTAATTTTCCCCTTCTTGCAAATAAGAAATGTGTACTTCTCCTGCATCTTGGTGATACATTGCTTTTAATTGAATACAGGAAGGGGACTCACTCAATCTGCGCAATGCAAATGACTGTGACACAACAGCACCGTCTATGATGATGATGGCGAAATAGACGGCCCGTTAACAAGATGAGATGGAACAGGTAATGATTGATGCCATGCATTGGCCGCAGAATCGCAGACTGAATGATGTAGATTTTGTTGTGTTTGTTGCTCATTAATTTATGTAATTGTGCACTGCCACTAATCAACTTTCTACAGAACACACTAATTTTCCCCTTCTTGCAAATAAGAAATGTGTACTTCTCCTGCATCTTGGTGATACATTGCTTTTAATTCAATACAGGAAGGGGACTCACTCAATCTGCGCAATGCAAATGACTGTGACACAACAGCACCGTCCATGATGATGATGGCGAAATAGACGGCCCGTTAACAAGATGAGATGGAACAGGTAATGATTGATGCCATGCATTGGCCGCAGAATCACAGACTGAATGATGTAGAATTTGTTGTGTTTGTTGCGCATGAATTTATGTAATTGTGCACTGCCACTAATCAACTTTCTACAGAACACACTCATTTTCCCCTTCTTGCAAATAAGAAATGTGTACTTCTCCTGCATCTTGGTGATACATTGCTTTTAATTCAATACAGGAAGGGGACTCACTCAATCTGCGCAATGCAAATGACTGTGACACAACAGCACCGTCCATCATGATGATGGCGAAAGAGATGGCCCGTTAACTTAAGATGAGAAGGAACAGGTAATGAATGATGACAATTAATGGCATGCATTGGACACCTGACTCTGAGCTATTGGTCTTTGTGTCTGCGTTGTTTGTTTGTTGTGCACAAAGTGATGTCAAAGTGTACTAGTAGTAATCTATCTTTCTGTACACAATAAAGAATGAGTCAGTAATATTTATATTTCTACTCTTGTTGTGTCATAAAAATTATACTTATACTGCAGGCCGATCTTCAGTCAGTCAGTAAAAGTATCAGAGATGATGAGGAAGTCAGGAGGATGTTTCAGGAGTGGCATACAACGGAAAAGCCTAAAGGTAAACACGTCAACAACAACCACAGGAGACCCAAATGTCTGTGTAGAAGTTGAATAGAGTGTAGCGGTGGGATGACTGCAGTGCATTGATTTTACTAACTTAAACTGTAAAATGCTATGTTTGGAATGGATAATGTGCTTTGCGTTTGTCCAACTCTTTGAGAGAAAAAAAAAGGACTCTAAAGTGTTAACGTAGGATGTGCTAATGCTAAGCACTGTGGCCCTGCTCTCTCCTGTTACTGTTGAAGGTCAATGCTGGAAACAGACTAGAGTAGAGATCATGCATACATGCCACCTCGGAAAGTGTTCTTGTTGCACTACACCATCACTTGTGCATTTGTTTTCACTTTCTTTCTCAATATCCTCTTTGGTTTTCCATCTAAAATTACAGGCCGGGCCTTGCCCAAAACTTTGTAAAACATTACAATGCATATTAATTACCTTACCAATCAATCACCTTTTTTTTTCCAGCCGGGCAGTGGCGAGTGGCGAGGCGACACACCCAAGATTGATGGACGAGAGGAGCAAGAGGAATGCAGAGATGCAAAAATCCAGTCCACATTTTTGACCAGGATAAGACAGTAACAGTATCCACTTTTAACTTCTTTTAAATATTTTGATTAATATCTTGTATACAATCTTTACAACAGTGTGTTCTTGGAGTTGTTATTATCAATCATCATTAGGTTTGCTCTGTGTTTACGATTCTTCCCTACCAATATTTAAAATTTCGATTTGCTATCTGTTAAAGTATTAAGACCGGAACAACAGAACAAGAACTAGAAGTGTATGTAATCCGGGTCTCTCATCATCATGCATGCATTGGCTTTTTCTCCCTTAACACATGGATATGGTAGTCTTCAATGATTGTCGTTTGTTTGTCTATGTATACATACTGTTTTTCTATGTCAAACCTTTCCCAAAAAACCCCTTCCCATCCATTCAACAAACCCTAACCCTCTTCCCCCGGGCTGTGTGACTTATTCTCGAGGTGTAACTAAATTAAATGTACACCAATACTTAATCACACACTTGCTGGGGCGGATGTGGTGAAAGCAACACTACTTCAATTTCAAGGCAGAGCGATGATCTTCTTCTGCTTGGCCACCCATGAGTAGGATATTTCAGAGGTTATTTTATTTAACAAAGGAACATATACCTCAGCATAAATTGCCGGCATTGATTGGATTTGTTTGTTGTCATTCCTCATATACAGCACTAACTGTTAGACTGTAGGCATAGTCAAGTGACTCGACACAACTATAGTTTGTAACTCTGTCTAGTAGGCTATCCTCCTAACCACCATTCAGTTTTTTGTCAAATATTTGAGCATATTATTGTTGCTCGGTAAGTTCTGTACTGTACTTCATTCAACTACTCCTCTAACAGTCTCTCAAAGGCGATTGACTGTCTCCTTTTTTTTTTTTGGAAATGCTGCCGCCCTGCCAGTGTCTACTACTACTACTATACTACCACCACCACCACCACCACCCCAATCATGGCATGTATGAAAAATGAAACCATCTTCACCATGCAGCCAGTGCTGTGCCACAGTTGGACATAAACATCAAGCACTGGTAAGAGAGAAGTTTGGGGGAGGCAGAATTAATAATGGACATGTTGTCAATGATTTCATTTTCACACACCACTCCAAAGAATGCATAGACTAGAGGACAGACTGAAAGTACTAGAAGGACCAGTCAATGAGTGAGGTGTGTCGCATCTATCTGTTTGTGTCTTATACAGTCAGCAAATTATTGAAATCAAACACAGGCTATGGGCGGCCATGCACCAGCAAGGAAACAGTGTGATGTAAAAGAGTTACCCCACCTACAAAACATTAACAACATTGCATGTAACATAGAAAAATATATTTAATTTACCCTAACAAAAATAAACTAAACCCACAAAAGCTGACCCACCCCCCTCCCTAACCCCAACCAATGTCCATAGAAGTCCGTAACACCCAAACAAGTTGAAAACAAGCCCACCCAAACAAGAATTAAAAAAGGGGCAGAACAGGATGACGGGGACTAAGTGGTGGGGCGGGACTGAAGGAGGACACGCATCTGGCGCATCTCGTCCTCTAAACGGGCAACGTGGCATCTAAGGCCGCGGCAGTTGCAGCCACAGTGGGGGGGGCACCGGAGATGGCACGGTGGCGGCGGACAGCCGCCAGATGGTGGCGCCGTACCGCTGGAGGGCGGTGGCTGGGGCCCGGGGCACTGGAGGAAGCTTGAACAAATGCTGCCACAGTCTCCTCCTCCTCCTCCTCCTCGGCTAGGACCACCAGCCGTCGGTATTCCCGCTGGATTGCCTCCAGCTTCCGGCGCCGTGCCTTGGCGGCCAACTCCTTCCGGTTGAGTTTCGGAGTAGCTGTGTATCAAAAAGAAAAAAACAAGACAATTGTAAAATATACTCTTAGAAAAACAGTAGGACAAGGTAATTATTTATAGAGTAGCACTATAAAATAAAGCACAGTTGTACATAACATTTTAAATGTCGCCCGTCCTTCTTCCTTCCACCCGTCTTTCACTTTTTAGTTGAACAGTGCACCAGGTGCTCTTCTCCATAAAACTTTCAAAGCGGAGTTGAAATCAGATAGATGAGGCCATTGGTTACTCAATACTCCGGCTCCTAGTCCTATGCCAAATAAAGGGAATTCTAGTCTACTAGTTCACTCTTCAAACGTCCCCAACAACTCATACTTACTTACGACATCGGATAGCGGGCGGACTTTGTCCGCCCGCCATCCTCATGGTAAAAAGGGTGGGGGTCCCGTGGGGACAATTAATTAGGATGATGCGCCCGGCACAGTGGCGGGCGCATCCTGTTTTTTTTTTTACATTCTGGTTGGCTTTGCTGAAAGCAATGCTAAAATGTTGTGCTGCTATTCCAAGCACAACATGACGGGCCCCGCACGGAGCCTGTCACGTTTTGCTTTGAAAGGTGGGGGGGTACCATAGCATAGGTAGGTACCCTCCATGGGGGCCCCCAAGCATACTCTGCAATGTCTGCATGCCTTTCCGTGGCGGACGGCAATGCCGCCATGCAAAGGCATTGCCGACATGTGGGGGGTCTGAATATTTTCTACAGGGATGGTGGGAGGTTTGGTCCTGCGGTGTCGGCAGTGAATTCCAGCCGCCCCGGCGGGGGCAATACGCCCACCATCCTAATGGGACCCTAAGTCACAACTGTACAGTATACATATACATACAGTACACCCGTGCAGTGAGTGTACTGTCAAGTTCAACAATAGTTAAGGATTATGAATCTAACTTACCACCGCCCGCCACTGGTGCTGCCACTCCCCCTACTGTTCCGTTGCTATCTGCAGCAACTGCCGCATCCTCGCCCTCCGCGTCGCCTTCGCTGGCCCCGGCAATGGTGGTCGGTAGTGCGCCTAGAAAACATTACACATTTATTAGGCGTCATATACACCTCCCCCTATTGATCAGTAGCAAGGTTGAAAAATGAGTTAATACTAACATACATCACTAGTACAAATCAGGTAGTAGTAGAGTAGACACTAATAGTTATATATGATCATTGTAGCCTTTGCTTAATTAGCCCTAGCCATGCTACCATTTTACCTTTGTGGCTTTTATTTGCACATGTGATGTTACCTTTACCTTGCAGCTTCTTAAGACACCTTTGAGCCCACATGACCTGCCTCACACTGCTACTGTCTAGTCTACGCGCTGCGTACAAGCGGTCCACAAACATGAACAAGCCACTTATTTAGGAAGTACTGGTGTACTACTGTTACTGTTAGTCCATATTGCTTATCCATAGATGCTACACTTTTTGGCACGGCTGAGAAATGCTTGCAAGTTGCAATATACTAACGCACACCATTTCTTTTTTCGCATTACAGACGCAAGATTCCCTTCTACGAACCAGAGCTTCTGAATGATGCAACAACTACCAGTACTAGGTTCTTCTAAGGTGAGGGGTCCCTTCACTCACATCTTCTTTTATAAATTTATATAAACTAAATTGCTATGGGATGGTGGTGCTGCCTTCCACCACTGTTCAGTTATCATGATTTAATTCCCAACTGTATAAGTGTAACAATGTATATTGTTTTAATGTTATTGATTTTCCGGTTGGTGCTGCTAAGAAAACAGTGTACAGACCTTCTCAAATTGAAATAAACATTTTGAACTTACATAGACTTGGTGGTATTTGGTGTGGACTAACTTACACGAGTGAGCAAATTAAAGTAAGGGTGTGCATGTGAATTGCTTCCACGACTGAGAGGTTGGGTGTGTTATGTTCTGGGTTGTCTACTTGTTGGGCATCTTGGGGGGAGGGTTCCGTACCTAATAGTTATGACAAGACAGTACTATAGTCAAGCAGTGGAATTGTGGTGGGTGCGGAATTTCTGATTGAGGTGTGCAAGGAAGGTCCAACCTACCATCACCAACATCCTATTTTCTGGTGCAAATGTATGTGCAAGATCCCTACAACAGTAGTATGTCCTATAGGGTATCATATCAAAATAGTAATAAATCTGGTAGGGCTGTTGTTGCTGTGAATTTTCAAAGCCTCAAGATCAATAAGAGTAAAAGTAGTACAAGACGACGACCCAACGGATTGGACTCAATGGCTCGAGCTACTGGTGAATATGAGTTTTATATTACAACCTTTCACAAAGAGTGGCACTGGCCAACTGGGCAAGACTAGCTACTACAGTACAGACAGACTGATAGTATGTAGTAGTAGTAGTACTCAGAGTCATCATAGCGGAGGCAGGGATAAGATTTTTGAAACCGTACAGATCGAAGGATAATTGGTGGTAAAAAAATTGCTGCATTTTGAAACCAACAATAGTTCAGGAAAAATATGGGGCAGTAAAAGTTATGGAATAAGAAATATTATTAAAAACAAGAAGACTTACTGGGGCCAGCAGAGGAGCCCTCAGCGGTGTCCTCCTGGTGGTGTTGTTCCTGTCCCGCCGACTGCCCATTCCCTGTCGGTCTGCCCCTGGGTGCTGATGAACAGAAAAGATATAAGAAAGAGACAAACATTGATGGATGGTGTCAAACAAATACAATATTTTTCAACAACGGTCAAAAAACACTTATGTAAACAACAATTGCAATAACTACATTGACCGATCTCATCTGGTCAACATGTAATATCGGGGGATTCGCAGTTCGACTACTTAAGTTACTATTTATCAACAGTAATCCAGTCTTCCATTCTGATTCCAGAAAACGAAGTTACAACTAAGCCTAAGTACAACGTACCACGCAACCTAGCCCACCTATTCTAGGCATGCCAATTGTACATTAAGTATGAATTTCCACTGTATTCCTCAACAATGCGTATGGTCAAATCATGGAGGACACATGAACATGACTACATTTTTTGTATACACGAAATTTTGGTTTGATTGATGCTGATCTGCTACTGGTAAGTAACTGCTAAGTAACTGCTTAGCCTACCACCACTCATTGAACAAACTAGAAAAGGTTCTAAAGACTGCCGTACTAGCAGCACGTCACGTAACTGAGTGAGGGGGCATCACGCATACCACTAACAAATTAGAAGCTCATACAAAGTAGTGTACCTAAACATCAATCCGCCCTATCTATTAGTGACGGGACAAAGTAAGGAGTGGACTAGAGTCACTGTAGCATTACGTAACTTAATTTCTCTAAAATAAACTCTTAAAGAATCACGCTAAGCAAGTGCAAACGCAAAGCTGCAAACAAGTAAGATTAGTAGTAGCGCAGAAGAGCACCATAATCACAGAAGACTTTTAAACGTTATTAACCTGGAATGTATTGTAAGCAGCAACATTCTAGCTGGTTGGAAGGAAAAAAAATATTTGCAATATATAACACAGAGCAGAAGAACAGACACAAAGTTGTAGTAATTAAATATGTACTCACCAAGCCCTGGTACCTCCACTCCTAGCAGGTCCAGCAGGTCCTGCTCACGGTCCAGGATGTCGGACCACCGGTGCGTCACCTGTGCCTGGGTGCCCCGGACCCCAGAGATGCGCGACACTGCCCGGCGCACCTTCCCCCACCGCTGCCGACGCTCCCGGAGGCCGTACCCGGACCCAGGCCTGCCACCTGCTGCCAGGGTTGAGGGGAGGTGGCGCTGCACAAAGAAAATTAGTGCAGCAAACTCCTCCTCCCCAAATAAGGCCCGTGCCTGCACCCCTTGTGGGCGCCGCCTTCCGCAAGGAAGGCGGTCGCGGCTCTGGCTGCGCTGGTGAACAGCCCTACCCTTGGACATGGTTCTGGGGACGGGGCAGGAAAGAAAAGGTAAAATAAATAAAGGAGTAAAGGAAATAAATAGCAGGCAATAGAAAGAGGAAAAAGTAGCTAAAAAACAAAAAAAATATAGACAAAAACCAAAAATATAGAAGCAGGAAAATAGTTATAGAAATAATAAGTAATAAAGATCCAAAAAAAGTGGCTATAAACAAAGGATTGAAAGGATTTTGGGAGGATTGAAAATCAGGCCCCAGAACCATGCAATAGAGTGAAAAACAAGATGGCCGTGCCCATTGCGACCACGTGCGCAAGTTCGTGTGATATTTTCTCCCCGAGCAAGCAAAAAGCAACGCGATCAAGTAAAAGCGGTCGCGAACAGGAAATTTCAACCGCGAACGGGCGCGAACATGCATTGCGAGACCCGGAACAGGAAGTAAGCATCGCGAGAGGACGGGACAAGTGAAAACAAGATGGCCGCGCCCTTGAGCAACTGCATGGGTAAGTTGGCGACCCGCGATCACGCCAAAAATACCGCGAACAGGCGGGAAAAAAACTTCCGCGTCTTAAGTTAATTTAGCAAATTCCGCCCACCTATATGTGCTCAATCGTCACACACAGCTGGTGGAGCTAGAGGGGGCGCAGCTCGGACAGTCACATGACCCAGAGCCCGTCTCTCTACTTAAAGCCAATGCCATTCTTCACAAGCAGCGGACGCGCGCAGTCTTACAGATTTGGTTACATCTTTGTAATTCATGCTTAGCAACCACTAACCAAGCGCTAACTTTTTAATTTGAAAACTACGACCTTTGATTTAATATTTAGCAAAGCACCCGAAATTGTTTTTTTACCTTCCTGCTGATAACTCGCACTTTACACTTCCTTTGTTTAGTCGCGCCCACACCTCGTTCCACCGCGGGGTTTCGCCGACTGATGTGGAGGGTGTTGGGTGTACGTGCTCTCTCTTGTCACACACAGCTGGTGGGCCTAGAGGGGGTGGAGCTTGGACGGTCACATGAACCAGAGCTCGGCTCTCTACTTAAAGCCAATACCATTCTTCACACGCAGTAGACGCGCACAGTCTTAGAGATTTGGTGACATCTATGTAAGCCTTGCTTAGCAGACACCAACCAAGCACTAACTTTTTAATTTGAAAACTAAGACCTTTGTTTTAATATATAGCAAAACAACTGAAATCGTTTTTTACCTTCCTGCTGATAACTCGCACTTTGCACTTCCTTATTTTGGTCACACCCACACTTCGTTGCAATGCTAGGTTTCCCCGATTGATGTGGAGGGTGTTGGGCATACGTGCTCTCTCGTCACACACAGCTGGTGGGGCTAGAGGGGGCAGAGCTAGGATGGTCACATGAACCAGAGCTCGGCTCTCTACTTAAAGCCAATACCATTCTTCACATGCAGCGGATGCGCACAGTCTTAGAGATTTGGTGACATCTATGTAAGCCTTGCTTAGCAGACACTAACCAAGCACTAACTTTTTAATTTGAAAGCTACGACCTTTATTTTAATATATAGCAAAACAACTGAAATAGTTTTTTACTTTCCTGCTGATAACTCGCACTTTGCATTTCCTTTGTTTGGTCGCGCCCACACCTCGTTCCACCGCGGGGTTTCCCCGACTGATGTGGAGGGTGTTGGGCATACGTGCTCTCTCTCGTCACACACAGCTGGTGGGGCTAGAGGGGGCAGAGCTTGGACGGTCACGTGAACCAGAGCTCGGCTCTCTACTTAAACCCAATACCATTCTTCACACGCAGTGGACGCGCGCAGTCTTAGATATTTGGTGACATCCATGTAAGCCTTGCTTAGCAGACACCAACCAAGCACTAACTTTTTAATTTGAAAACTACGACCTTTATTTTAATATATACAAAACAACCGAAATTGTTTTTTACCTTCCTGCTGATAATTCGCACTTTGCACTTCCTTTGTTTGGTCACACCCACACTTCGTTCCAATGCTGGGTTTCCCTGATTGATGTGGAGGGTGTTGGGCGTACGTGCTCTCTCGTCACACACAGCTGGTGGGGCTAGAGGGGGCAGAGCTAGGACGGTCACATGAACCAGAGCTCGGCTCTCTACTTAAAGCCAATACCATTCTTCACACGTAGCGGATGCGCACAGTCTTAGAGATTTGGTGACATCCATGTAAGCCTTGCTTAGCAGACACCAACCAAGCACTAACTTTTTAATTTGAAAGCTACGACCTTTATTTTAATATATACAAAACAACTGAAATTGTTTTTTACCTTCCTGCTGATAACTCGCACTTTGCACTTCCTTTGTATGGTCTCGCCCACACCTCGTTCCACCGCGGGGTTTCCCCGACTGATGTGGAGGGTGTTGGGCGTACGTGCTCTCTCTCGTCACACACAGCTGATGGGGCTAGAGGGGGCGGAGCTCAGACGGTCACATGAACCAGAGCTCGGCTCTCTACTTAAAGCCAATACCATTCTTCACACGCAGTGGACGCGCACAGTCTTAGAGATTTGGTGACATCTATGTAAACCTTGCTTAGCAGACACCAACCAAGCACTAACTTTTTAATTTGAAAACTAAAACATTTGTTTTAATATATAGCAAAACAACTGAAATTGTTTTTTACCTTCCTGCTGATAACTCGCACTTTGCACTTTTTTGTTTGGTCACACCCACACTTCGTTCCAATGCTAGGTTTCCCCGATTGATGTTGAGGGTGTTGGGCATACATGCTCTCTCGTCATACACAGCTGGTGGGGCTAGAGGGGGCAGAGCTAGGATGGTCACATGAACCAGAGCTCGGCTCTCTAATTAAAGCCTATACCATTCTTCACATGCAGCGGATGCGCACAGTCTTAGAGATTTGGTGACATCTATGTAAGCCTTGCTTAGCAGTCACTAACCAGGCCCTAACTTTTTAATTTGAAAACTACGACCTTTGTTTTAATATATAGCAAAACAACTGAAATTGTTTTTTACCTTCCTGCTGATAACTCGCACTTTGCACTTCCTTTGTTTGGTCGTGCCCACAACTCGTTCCACTACGGGGTTTCCCCGATTGATGTGGAGGGTGTTGGGTATATGTGCTCAATCGTCACACACAGCTGGTGGAGCTAGAGGGGGCGCAGCTCGGACAGTCACATGACACAGAGCCCGTCTCTCTACTTAAAGCCAATGCCATTCTGCATGCGCAGCAGACGCGCAGTCTTACAGATTTGGTTACATCTTTGTAATTCATGCTTAGCTTCCACTAACCAAGCGCTAACTTTTTAATTTGAAAACTACGACCTTTGATTTAATATTTAGCAAAGCAACCAACATTGTTTTTTTTACCTTCCTGCTGATAACTCGCACTTTACACTTCCTTTGTTTAGTCGCGCCCAGACCTAGTTCCACCGTGGGGTTTCCCCGACTGATGTGGAGGGTGTTGGGCGTACGTGCTCTCTCCCGTCACACACACCTAGTGGGGCTAGAGGGGGCGGAGCTCGGACGGTCACATGAACTAGAGTTTGGATCTCTACTTAAAGCAAATACCATTCTTCACACACAGGAGACGCGCACAGTCTTAGAGATTTGGTGACATTTATGTAAGCCTTGCTTAGCAGACACCAACCAAGCACTAACTTTTTAATTTGAAAACTACGACCTTTGTTTTAATATATAGCAAAACAACTGAAATTAATTTTTTACCTTCCTGCTGACACGCGCAGTCTTAGAGATTTGGTGACATCTATGTAAGCCTTGCTTAGCAGACACTAACCAAGTGCTAACTTTTTAATTTGAAAACTGCGACCTTTGTTTTAATATATAGCAAAGCAACTGAAATTGTTTTTTACCTTCCTGCTGATAATTCGCACTTTGCACTTCCTTTGTTTGGTCACACCCACACTTCGTTCCAATACTGGGTTTCCCCGATTGATGTGGAGGGTGTTGGGCGTACGTGCTCTCTCGTCACACACAGCTGGTGGGGCTAGAGGGGGCAGAGCTCGGACGGTCACATGAACCAGAGCTCGTCTCTCTACTTAAAGCCAATACTATTCTTCACACGCAGCGGACGCGCACAGTCTTAGAGATTTGGTGACATCTATGTAAGCATTGCTTTAGCAGACACTAACCAAGCACTAACTTTCTAATTTGAAAACTACGACCTTTGTTTGAAATTGTTTTTTACCTTCCTGCTGATGATTCGCACTTTGCACTTCCTTTGTTTGGTCGCGCCCACACCTCATTTCACTACGGGGTTTTCCCATATGATGTGGAGGGTGTTGGGCGTTGGGCGTACGTTTGGCTTTGTTTGGTCGCGCCCACACCTCGTTCCACCGTTGGGGTTTCCCTGACTGATGTTGAGGGTGTTGGGCGTACGAGCTCTCTCTCGTCACACACAGCTGGTGGGGCTAGAGGGGGCGGAGCTCGGACGGTCACATGAACCAGAGCTCGGCTCTCTACTTAAAGCCAATACCATTCTTCACACGCAGCGGACGCGCACAGTCTTAGAGATTCGGTGACATCTATGTAAGCCTTGCTTAGCAGACACTAACCAAGCACTAACTTTTTAATTTGAAAACTACGACCTTTGTTTTAATATATAGCAAAACAACTGAAATTGTTTTTTACCTTCCTGCTGATAACTCGCATTTTGCACTTCCTTTGTTTGGTCGCGCCCACACCTCATTTCACTGCGGGGTTTCCAACGATTGATGTGGAGGGTGTTGGGCGTACGTGCTCAATCGTCACACACAGCTGGTGGAGCTAGAGGGGGTGGAGCTCGGACGGTCACATGAGCCAGAGTCCGGCTCTCTACTTAAAGCCAATGCCATTGTTCACGCGCAGCAGATGCGCGCAGTCTTAGAGATTTGGTGACATCTATGTAAGCCTTGCTTAGCAGACACTAACCAAGTGTGAACTTTTTAATTTGAAATCTGCGACCTTTGTTTTAATATATAGCAAAGCAACTGAAATAGTTTTTTACCTTCCTGCTGATAACTCGCACTTTGCACTTCCTTTGTTTGGTCACACCCACACTTCGTTCCAATGCTGGGTTTCCCCGATTGATGTGGAGGGTGTTGGGTGTACATGCTCTTGTCACACAGCTGGTGGGGCTAGATTGGGCGGAGCTCGGATGGTCACATGACCCAGGGGCCGTCTCTCTACTTGAAGCCAATGCCATTATTCACTTGCAGCGGACACGCACAGTCTGACAGATTTGGTTACATCTATGTAAGTCATGCTTAGCAGCCACTAACCAAGCGCTAACTTTTTATTTGAAAACTACGACCTTTCTTTTAATATATAGCAAAGCAACTGAAATAGTTTTTTACCTTCCTGCTGGTAACTCGCACTTTGCATTTCCTTTGTTTGGTCACACCCACACTTCGTTCCAATGCTGGGTTTCCCCGATTGATGTAGAGGGTGTTGGGCGTACGTGCTCTCTCGTCACACACAGCTGGTGGGGCTAGAGGGGGCAGAGCTCGGACGGTCACATGAACCAGAGCTCAGCTCTCTACTTAAAGCCAATACTATTCTTCACACGCAGTGGACGCGCACAGTCTTAGAGATTTGGTGACATCTATGTAAGCCTTGCTTAGCAGACACTAACCAAGCACGAACTTTTTAATTTTAAAACTACGATCTTTGTTTTAATATATAGCAAAACAACTACATTTTTTTTTACCTTCCTGCTGATAACTCGCACTTTGCACTTCCTTTGTTTGGTCGCGCCCACACCTCGTTCCACTGAGGGGCTTCCCCGATTGATATGGAGGGTGTTGGGCGTACGTGCTCACTCATCACAAACAGCTGGTGGGGCCAGATGGGGCGGAGCTCGGACGGTCACATGACCCAGAGGCCGTCTCTCTACTTAAAGTCAATGCGATTATTCACTCGCAGCAGACACGCGCAGTCTTAGAGATTTGGTGACATCTATGTAAGCCTTGCTTAGCAGACACTAACCAAGCGATAACTTTTTAATTTGAAAACTACGACCTTTGTTTTTAAATATAGCAAAGCAACTGAAATTGTTTTGTACCTTCCTGCTGATAACTCGCACTTTGCACTTCCTTTGTTTGGTCGCACCCAAACTTCGTTCCAACGCTGGGTTTCACTGATTGATGTGGAGGGTATTGGGTGTACGTGCTCTCTCTCGTCACACACAGCTGGTTAGGCTAGAGGGGGCAGAGCTCGGACAGTCACATTACCCAGAGCCCGGCTCTCTACTTAAAGCCAATGCCATTCTTCACGCACAGCGGACGCGCGCAGTCTTACAGATTTGGTTACATCTATGTAATTCATGCTTAGCAGCCACTAACCAAGCGCTAACTTTTTAATTTGAAAACTATGACCTTTGATTTAATATTTAGCAAAGCAACCAAAAATATTTTTTTTACCTTCCTGCTGATAACTCGCACTTTACACTTCCTTTGTTTAGTCACGCCACACCTCGTCCCACCGCGGGGTTTCCCCGACTGATGTGGAGGGTGTTGGGCGTACGTGCTCTCTCTCATCACACACAGCTGGTGGGGCTAGAGGGGGCGGAGCTCGGACGGTCACATAAACCAGAGCTCGGCTCTCTACTTAAAGCCAATACCATTCTTCACACGTAGTGGACGCGCACAGTCTTAGAGATTTGGTGACATCTATGTAAGCCTTGCTTAGCAGACACTAACCAAACACTAACTTTTTAATTTGAAAACTATGACCTTTGTTTTAATGTATAGCAAAACAACTGAAATTGTTTTTTACCTTCCTGCTGATAACTCGCACTTTGCACTTTATTTGTTTTGTCGCACCCAAACCTCGCTCCACCGCGTAGTTTCCTCGATTGATGTGGAGGGTGTTGGGCGTACGTGCTCTCTCGTCACACACAGCTGGTGGAGCTAGAGGGGGCGGAGCTCGGACGGTCACATGAACCAGAGCTCGGCTCTCTACTTAAAGCCAATGCCATTCTTCACACGCAGTGGACGCGCACAGTCTTAGAGATTTGGTGATATCTATGTAAGCCTTGCTTAGCAGACACTAACCAAGCACTAACTTTTTAATTTGAAAACTGCGACCTTTGTTTTAATATATAGCAAAGCAACTGAAATAGTTTTTTACCTTCCTGCTATAAACTCGCACTTTGCACTTCCTTTGTTTGGTCACACCCACACTTCGTTCCAATGCTGGGTTTCGCCGATTGATGTGGAAGGTGTTGGGCGTACATGCTCTCGTCACACAGCTGGTGGGGCTAGATGGGGCAGAGCTCGTACGGTCACTTGACCCAGAGGCCGTCTCTCTACTTAAAGCCAATGCCATTTTTCACTCGCAGCTGAAACGCGCAGTGTGACAGATTTGGTTACATATATGTAAGTCATGCTTAGCAGCCACTAACCAAGCGCTAACTTTTTCATTTGAAATTAACAACCTTTGTTTTAATATATAGCAAAGCAACCAAAATAGTTTTTTCCTTCCTGCTGATAACTCGCACTTTGCACTTCCTTTGTTTGGTCACACTCTCACTTCGTTCCAATGCTGAGTTTCCCTGATTGATGTAGAGGGTGTTGGGCATACATGCTCTCTCGTCACACACAGCTGGTGGGGCTAAAGGGGGCAGAGCTTGGACGGTCACATGAACCAGAGCCCGGCTCTCTACTTAAAGCCAAAGCCATTCTTCACATGCAGTGAACGCGCACAGTCTTAGAGATTTGGTGATATGTATGTAAGCCTTGCTTAGCAGACACTAACCAAGCACTAACTCTTTAATTTGAAAAATATGACCTTTGTTTTAATATATAGCAAAACAACAGAATTTTTGTTTTACCTTCCTGCTTATAACTCGCACTTTGCACTTCCTTTGTTTGGTCGCACCCACACTTCGTTCCAATGCTGGGTTTCCCCGATTGATGTAGAGGGTGTTGGGCGTATGTGCTCTCTCGTCACACACAGCTGGTGGGGCTAGAGGGGGCAGAGCTCAGACGGTCACATGAACCAGAGCTCGGCTCTCTACTTAAAGCCAATACCATTCTTCACACGCAGCAGACAATCACAGTCTTAGAGATTTGGTGACATCTATGTAAGCCTTGCTTAGCAGACACTAACCAAGCACTAACTTTTTAATTTGAAAACTACGACCTTTGTTTTAATATATAGCAAAACAACTGAAATAGTTTTTTACCTTCCTGCTGATAACTCGCACTTTGCACTTCCTTTGTTTGGTCGCGCCCACACCTCAATTCACTGCGGGGTTTCCCCGATTGATGTGGAGGGTGTTGCGCATACGTGCTCTCTCTCATCACACACAGCTGGTGGGGCTAGAGGGGGCGGAGCTCGGACGGTCACATGACCCAAAGCTCAGCTCTCAACTTAAAGCCAATACCATTCTTCACATGCAGTGGACACACACAGTCTTAGAGATTTGGTGACATCTATGTAAGCCTTGCTTAGCAGACACTAACCAAGCACTAACATTTTAATTAGAAAACTACGACCTTTGTTTTAATATATAGCAAAACAACTGAAATAGTTTTTTACCTTCCTGCTGATAACTTGCACTTTGCACTTCCTTTGTTTGGTCGTGCCCACACCTCGTTCCACTGCGGGCCTTCCCCAATTGATATGGAGGGTGTTGGGCATACGTGCTCACTCATCACAAACAGCTGGTGGGGATAGATGGGGCGGAACTCGGACGGTCACATGACCCAGAGCCCGGCTCTCTAGTTAAAGCCAATGCCATTCTTCACGCGCAGCAGATGCACGCAGTCTTAGAGATTTGGTGACATCTATGTAGCTCTTGCTTAGCAGACACTAACCAAGCGCTAAGTTTTTTAATTTGAAAACTACGACCTTTGTTTTAATATATAGCAAAGCATCTAAAATTATTTTTTACCTTCCTGCTGATAACTCACCTTGGACTTCCTTTGTTTGGTCGCACCCACACTTTGTTCCACCGTGTTTTTTTTCACTGATTGATGTGGAGGGTGTTGGGCATACATGCTTTCTCGCCACACACAGCTGGTGGGGCTAGAGGGAGCGGAGCTCGGACGGTCACATGAATCAGAGCCCGGCTCTCTACTTAAAGCCAATGCCATTCTTCACGCGCAGCAGACGCACGCAGTCTTAGAGATTTGGTGACATCTATGTAGCTCTTGCTTAGCAGACACTAACCAAGCTCTAAGTTTTTTAATTTGAAAACTATGACCTTTGTTTTAATATATAGCAAAGCAACTAAAATTATTTTTTACCTTCCTGCTGATAACTCGCACTTTGCACTTTATTTGTTTTGTCGCACCCAAACCTCGCTCCACCGCGTAGTTTCCTCGATTGATGTGGAGGGTGTTGGGCGTACGTGCTCTCTCATCACACACAGCTGGTGGGGCTAGAGGGGGCGGAGCTCGGACGGTCACATGAATCAGAGCCCGGCTCTCTGCTTAAAGCCAATGCAATTCTTCAAATGCAGCGGATGCGTGCAGTCTTACAGATTTGGTTACATCTATGTAAGTCTTGCTTAGCAGCCACTAACCGAGGACTAACTTTTTAATTTGAAAACTACGACCTTTGTTTTAATATTTAGCAAAGCAACTGAAATTGTTTTTTTTACCTTCCTGCTGATAACTCGCACTTTGCACTTCATTTGTTTAGTCGCACCCACACCTCGTTCCACCGTAGGGTTTCCCTGATTGATGTGGAGGGTGTTGGGCGTACGTGCTCAATTGTCACACACAGCTGTTGGAGCTAGAGGGGGTGGAGCTCGGACGGTCACATGACCCAGAGCTCGGCTCTCTACTTAAAGCCAATACCATTCTTCACACGCAGCGGACGCTCACAGTCTTAGAGATTTGGTGACATTAATGTAAGCCTTGCTTAGCAGTCAATAACCAAGCACTAACTTTTTAATTTAAAAACCAGGACCTTTGTTTTAATATATAGCAAAACAAGTGAAATTGTTTTTTACCTTCCTGCTGATAACTCGCACTATGCACTTCCTTTCTTTGGTCGCGCCCACACCTCATTCCACTGCGGGGTTTCCCTGATTGATGTGGAGGGTGTTGGGCATACGTGCTCAATCGTCACACACAGCTGGTGGAGCTAGAGGGGGTGGAGCTCGGACAGTCACATGACCCAGAGCCCGTCTCTCTACTTAAGGCCAATGCCATTCTTCACGTGCAGCGGACGCGCGCAGTCTAACAGATTTGGTTACATCTATGTAATTCATGCTTAGCAGCCACTAACCAAGCGCTAACTTTTTATTTTGAAAACTACGACCTTTGATTTAATATTTAGCAAAGCAACCGAAATTGTTTTTTTTACCTTCCTGCTGATAACTCGCACTTTACACTTCCTTTGTTTAGTCGCGCCCACACCTCGTTCCACCGCGGGGTTTCCATACTCATGTGGAGGGTGTTGGGCGTACGTCCTCTCTCTCGTCACACACAGCTGATAGGGCTAGAGGGGGCAGAGCTCGGACTGTCACATGAACCAGAGCTCGGCTCTCTACTTAAAGCCAATGCCATTCTTCACACGCAGTGGACGCGCACAGTCTTAGAGATTTGGTGATATCTATGTAAGCCTTGCTTAGCAGACACTAACCAAGCGCTAAGTTTTTTAATTTGAAAACTATGACCTTTGTTTTAATATATAGCAAAGCAACTAAAATTATTTTTTACCTTCCTGCTGATAACTCGCACTTTGCACTTTATTTGTTTTGTCGCACCCAAACCTCGCTCCACCGCGTAGTTTCCTCGATTGATGTGGAGGGTGTTGGGCGTACGTGCTCTCTCGTCACACACAGCTGGTGGGGCTAGAGGGGGCGGAGCTCGGACGGTCACATGAATCAGAGCCCGGCTCTCTGCTTAAAGCCAATGCAATTCTTCAAATGCAGCGGATGCGTGCAGTCTTACAGATTTGGTTACATCTATGTAAGTCTTGCTTAGCAGCCACTAACCGAGGACTAACTTTTTAATTTGAAAACTACGACCTTTGTTTTAATATTTAGCAAAGCAACTGAAATTGTTTTTTTTACCTTCCTGCTGATAACTCGCACTTTGCACTTCATTTGTTTAGTCGCACCCACACCTCGTTCCACCGTAGGGTTTCCCTGATTGATGTGGAGGGTGTTGGGCGTACGTGCTCAATCGTCACACACAGCTGTTGGAGCTAGAGGGGGTGGAGCTCGGACGGTCACATGACCCAGAGCTCGGCTCTCTACTTAAAGCCAATACCATTCTTCACACGCAGCGGACGCTCACAGTCTTAGAGATTTGGTGACATTAATGTAAGCCTTGCTTAGCAGTCAATAACCAAGCACTAACTTTTTAATTTAAAAACCAGGACCTTTGTTTTAATATATAGCAAAACAAGTGAAATTGTTTTTTACCTTCCTGCTGATAACTCGCACTATGCACTTCCTTTGTTTGGTCGCGCCCACACCTCATTCCACTGCGGGGTTTCCCTGATTGATGTGGAGGGTGTTGGGCATACGTGCTCAATCGTCACACACAGCTGGTGGAGCTAGAGGGGGTGGAGCTCGGACAGTCACATGACCCAGAGCCCGTCTCTCTACTTAAGGCCAATGCCATTCTTCACGTGCAGCGGACGCGCGCAGTCTAACAGATTTGGTTACATCTATGTAATTCATGCTTAGCAGCCACTAACCAAGCGCTAACTTTTTATTTTGAAAACTACGACCTTTGATTTAATATTTAGCAAAGCAACCGAAATTGTTTTTTTTACCTTCCTGCTGATAACTCGCACTTTACACTTCCTTTGTTTAGTCGCGCCCACACCTCGTTCCACCGCGGGGTTTCTATACTCATGTGGAGGGTGTTGGGCGTACGTCCTCTCTCTCGTCACACACAGCTGATAGGGCTAGAGGGGGCGGAGCTCGGACTGTCACATGAACCAGAGCTCAGCTCTCTACTTAAAGCCAATGCCATTCTTCACACGCAGTGGACGCGCACAGTCTTAGAGATTTGGTGATATCTATGTAAGCCTTGCTTAGCAGACACTAACCAACCACTACCTTTTTAATTTAAAAACTATGAACTTTGTTTTAATATATAGCAAAGGAACTGAAATTGTTTTTTACCTCCTTGCTGATAACTCACACTTTACACTTTCTTTGTTTGGTCGCGCCCACATCACGTTCCACTGCGGGGTTTCCCCGATTGATGTGGAGGGTGTTGGGCATACATGCTCAATCGTTACACACAGCTGGTGGAGCTAGAGGGGGCGGAGCTCAGACGGTCACATGACCCAGAGCCCGGCACTCTATTTAACTCCAATGCTATTCTTCACGCGCAGCGGACGATCGCAGTCCTAAAGATTTGGTGACATCTATGTAAGTCTTGCTTAGCAGACACTAACCAAGCGCTAACTTTTTAAATTGAAAACTATGACCTTTGTTTTAATATTTAGCAAAGCAACTGTAATAGTTTTTTACCTTCCTGCTGATAACTCGCACTTTGCAATTCCTTTGTTTGGACGCGCCCTCACCTCGTTCCACCGCAGGGTTTCCACGATTGATGTGGAGGGTGTTGGGCGTACATGCTCTCTTCACACAGCTGGTGGGGCTAGATGGGTCGGAGCTCGGACGGTCACATGACCCAGAGGCCATCTCTCTACTTAAAGCCAATGCCATTATACACTTGCAGCGGACACGCGCAGTCTTACAGATTTGGTTACATCTATGTAAGTCATGATAAGCAACCACTAACCAAGCGCTAACTTTTTAATTTGAAAACTACGACCTTTGTTTTAATATATAGCAAAGCAACTGAAATTGTTTTTTACCTTCCTGCTGATAACTCGCACTTTGCACTTCCTTTGTTTGGTCACACTCACACTTCTTTGCAATGCTGGGTTTCCCCGATTGATGTAGAGGGTGTTGGGCGTACGTGCTCTCTTGTCACACACAGCTGGTGGGGCTAGAGGGGGCAGAGCTTGGACGGTCACATGAACCAGAGCTCGGCTCTCTACTTAAAGCCAATACCAATCTTCACACGCAGCGGACGCGCACAGTCTTAGAGATTTGGTGACATCTATGTAACTCTTGCTTTGCAGCCACTAACCAAGCGCTAACTTTTTATTTTGAAAACTACGACCTTTGATTTAATATTTAGCAAAGCAACCGAAATTGTTTTTTTTACCTTCCTGCTGATAACTCGCACTTTACACTTCCTTTGTTTAGTCGCGCCCACACCTCGTTCCACCGCGGGGTTTCTATACTCATGTGGAGGGTGTTGGGCGTACGTCCTCTCTCTCGTCACACACAGCTGATAGGGCTAGAGGGGGCGGAGCTCGGACTGTCACATGAACCAGAGCTCAGCTCTCTACTTAAAGCCAATGCCATTCTTCACACGCAGTGGACGCGCACAGTCTTAGAGATTTGGTGATATCTATGTAAGCCTTGCTTAGCAGACACTAACCAACCACTACCTTTTTAATTTAAAAACTATGAACTTTGTTTTAATATATAGCAAAGGAACTGAAATTGTTTTTTACCTCCTTGCTGATAACTCACACTTTACACTTTCTTTGTTTGGTCGCGCCCACATCACGTTCCACTGCGGGGTTTCCCCGATTGATGTGGAGGGTGTTGGGCATACATGCTCAATCGTTACACACAGCTGGTGGAGCTAGAGGGGGCGGAGCTCAGACGGTCACATGACCCAGAGCCCGGCACTCTATTTAACTCCAATGCTATTCTTCACGCGCAGCGGACGATCGCAGTCCTAAAGATTTGGTGACATCTATGTAAGTCTTGCTTAGCAGACACTAACCAAGCGCTAACTTTTTAAATTGAAAACTATGACCTTTGTTTTAATATTTAGCAAAGCAACTGTAATAGTTTTTTACCTTCCTGCTGATAACTCGCACTTTGCAATTCCTTTGTTTGGACGCGCCCTCACCTCGTTCCACCGCAGGGTTTCCACGATTGATGTGGAGGGTGTTGGGCGTACATGCTCTCTTCACACAGCTGGTGGGGCTAGATGGGTCGGAGCTCGGACGGTCACATGACCCAGAGGCCATCTCTCTACTTAAAGCCAATGCCATTATACACTTGCAGCGGACACGCGCAGTCTTACAGATTTGGTTACATCTATGTAAGTCATGATAAGCAACCACTAACCAAGCGCTAACTTTTTAATTTGAAAACTACGACCTTTGTTTTAATATATAGCAAAGCAACTGAAATTGTTTTTTACCTTCCTGCTGATAACTCGCACTTTGCACTTCCTTTGTTTGGTCACACTCACACTTCTTTGCAATGCTGGGTTTCCCCGATTGATGTAGAGGGTGTTGGGCGTACGTGCTCTCTTGTCACACACAGCTGGTGGGGCTAGAGGGGGCAGAGCTTGGACGGTCACATGAACCAGAGCTCGGCTCTCTACTTAAAGCCAATACCAATCTTCACACGCAGCGGACGCGCACAGTCTTAGAGATTTGGTGACATCTATGTAACTCTTGCTTTGCAGACACTAACCAAGCACTAACTTTTTAATTTGAAAACAACGACATTTGTTTTAATATACAGCAAAGCAACTGAAATTGCTTTTTACCTTCCTGCTCATAACTCGCACTTTGCACTTCCTTTGTTTGGTCGTGCCTACACCTCATTTCACTACGGGGTTTCCCCGATTGATGTGGAGGGTGTTGGGCGTACATGCTCAATCGTCACACACAGCTGGTGGAGCTAGAGGGGGTGGATCTCGGACGGTCACATGACCCAGAGCCCGGCTCTCTACTTAAAGCCAATGCCATTGTTCACGCGCAGCGGACGCGTGCAGTCTTAGAGATTTGGTGACATCTATGGAAGCCTTGCTTAGCAGACACTAACCAAGTGCTAACTTTTTAATTGGAAAACTGCGACCTTTGTTTTAATATATAGCAAAGGAACTGAAATTGATTTTTACCTTCCTGCTGATAACTCACACTTTGCACTTTCTTTGTTTGGTCGCGCCCACATCACGTTCCACTGCGGGGTTTCCACGATTGATGTGGAGGGTGTTGGGCATACGGCTCAATCAGTACACACAGCTGGTGGAGCTATAGGGGGCAGAGCTCAGATGGTCACATGACCCAGAGCCCGGCACTCTACTTAAATCCAATGCTATTCTTCACGTGCAGCGGACGCGCGCAGTCTTAAAGATTTGGTGACATCTATGTAAGCCTTGATTAGCAGACACTAACCAAGCACTAAATTTTTATTTGAAAACTACGACCTTTGTTTTAATATATAGCAAAGCAACTGAAATAGTTTTTTACCATCCTGCTGATAACACGCAGTTTGCACTTTCTTTGTTTGGTCACGCCCACACCTCATTTCACTGCAGGGTTTCCCCGATTGATGTGGAGGGTGTTGGGCGTACGTGCTCAATCGTCAATCACAGCTGTTGGAGTTAGATGGGGTGGAGCTCGAACAGTCACATGACCCAGAGGCCGTCTCTCTACTTAAATCCAATGCCATTATACACTCGCAGCGGACGAGCGCAGTCCTAAAGATTTGGTGACATCTATGTAAGTCTTGCTTAGCAGACACTAACCAAGCGCTAACTTTTTAAATTGAAAACTATGACCTTTGTTTTAATATTTAGCAAAGCAACTGTAATAGTTTTTTACCTTGCTGCTGATAACTCGCACTTTGCAATTCCTTTGTTTGGACGTGCCCACACCTCGTTCCACCGTAGGGTTTCCACGATTGATGTGGAGGGTGTCGGGCATATGTGCTCTCTCGTCACACACAGCTGATAGGGCTAGAGGGGGCAGAGCTCGGACGGTCACATGAACCAGAGCTCGGCTCTCTACTTAAAGCCAATGTTATTTTTCACGCGCAGCGGACGCGCTCAGTCTTAGAGATTTGGTGACATCTATGTAAGCCTTGCTTAGCACACACTAACTAAGCACTAACTTTTTAATTTGAAAACTCGACCTTTGTTTTAATATATAGCAAAACCACTGAAATAGTTTTTTACCTTCCTGCTGATAACTCGCACTTTTCACTTCCTTTGTTTGGTCGCGCCCACAACTCGCACCTCTGCGGGGTTTCCCCGATTGATGTAGAGGGTGTTGAGCGTACATGCTCTTGTCACACACAGCTGGTGGGGCTAGATGTGGCGTAGCTCGGATGGTCACATGACCCAGAGCCCGGCTCTCTACTTAAAGAAAATGCAATTCTTCACGCGCAACAGACGCACGCAGTCTTAGAGATTTGGTGACATCTATGTAACTCTTGCTTAGCAGACACTAACCAAGCGCTAAGTTTTTTAACTTGAAAACTACGACCTTTGTTTCAATATTTAGCAAAGCAACTGAAATACTTTTTTACCATCCTGCTGATAACACACACTTTGCACTTTCTTTGTTTTGTCGCGCCCACACCTCATTTCACTGCAGGGTTTCCCCGATTGATGTGGAGGGTGTTGGGTGTACGTGCTCAATCGTCAAACACAGCTGTTGGAGATAGAGGGGGTGGAGCTCGAACGGTCACATGACCCAGAGCCCGGCTCTCTACTAAAAGCCAATGCCATTCTTCACGCGTAGTGGACGCGCGCACTCTTAGAGATTTGGTGACATCTATGTAAGCCTTGCTTAGCAGACACTAACCAAGTGCTAACTTTTTAATTTGAAAACTGCGACCTTTGTTTTAATATATAGCAAAGCAACTGAAATTGTTTTTTACATTCCTGCTAATAACTCGCACTTTGCACTTCCTTTGTTTGGTCACACCCACACTTCGTTCCAATGCTGGGTTTCCCCGATTGATGTGGAGGGTGTTGGGCGTACGTGCTCTCTCGTCACACACAGCTGGTGGGGCTAGAGGGGGCAGAGCTCGGACGGTCACATGAACCAGAGCTCGGCTCTCTACTTAAAGCCAATGCCATTTTTCACGCGCAGCGGACGCGCTCAGTCTTAGAGATTTGGTGACATCTATGTAAGCCTTGCTTAGCACACACTAACCAAGCACTAACTTTTTAATTTGAAAACTCGACCTTTGTTTTAATATATAGCAAAACCACTGAAATAGTTTTTTACCTTCCTGCTGATAACTCGCACTTTTCACTTCCTTTGTTTGGTCGCGCCCACAACTTGCACCTCTGCGGGGTTTCCCCGATTGATGTAGAGGGTGTTGAGCGTACATGCTCTTGTCACACATAGCTGGTGGGGCTAGATGTGGCAGAGCTCGGATGGTCACATGACCCAGAGCCCGGCTCTCTACTTAAAGAAAATGCAATTCTTCACGCGCAACAGACGCACGCAGTCTTAGAGATTTGGTGACATCTATGTAACTCTTGCTTAGCAGACACTAACCAAGCGCTAATTTTTTAACTTGAAAACTACGACCTTTGTTTCAATATTTAGCAAAGCAACTGAAATACTTTTTTACCTTCCTGATGATAACTCGCACTTTGCACTTCCTTTGTTTGGACGCGCCCACACCTCGTTCCACCGTAGGGTTTCCACGATTGATGTGGAGGGTGTTGGGCGTACATGCTCTCTTCACACAGCTGGTGGGGCTAGATGGGTCGGAGCTCGGACGGTCACATGACCCAGAGGCCGTCTCTCTACTTAAAGCCAATGCCATTATACACTCGCAGCGGACACGCGCAGTCTTACAGATTTGGTTAAATCTATGTAAGTCATGATAAGCAACCACTAACCAAGCGCTAACTTTTTAATTTGAAAACTACGACCTTTGTTTTAATATATAGCAAAGCAACTGACATTGTTTTTTACCTTCCTGCTGATAACTCGCACTTTGCACTTCCTTTGTTTGGTCACACCCACACTTCTTTGCAATGCTGGGTTTCCCCGATTGATGTAGAGGGTGTTGGGCGTACGTGCTCTCTTGTCACACACAGCTGGTGGGGCTAGAGGGGGCAGAGCTCGGACGGTCACATGAACCAGAGCTCGGCTCTCTACTTAAAGCCAATACCAATCTTCACACGCAGCGGACGCGCACAGTCTTAGAGATTTGGTGACATCTATGTAAGCCTTGCTTAGCAGACACTAACCAAGCACTAAATTTTTATTTGAAAACTACGACCTTTGTTTTAATATATAGCAAAGCAACTGAAATTGTTTTTTACCATCCTGCTGATAACACACACTTTGCACTTTCTTTGTTTGGTCGCGCCCACACCTCATTTCACTGCAGGGTTTCCCCGATTGATGTGGAGGGTGTTGGGCGTACGTGCTCAATCGTCAAACACAGCTGTTGGAGATAGAGGGGGTGGAGCTCGAACGGTCACATGACCCAGAGCCCGGCTCTCTACTAAAAGCCTATGCCATTCTTCACGCGTAGCGGACGCGCGCAGTCTTAGAGATTTGGTGACATCTATGTAAGCCTTGCTTAGCAGACACTAACCAAGTGCTAACTTTTTAATTTGAAAACTGCGACCTTTGTTTTAATATATAGCAAAGCAACTGAAATTGTTTTTTACCTTCCTGCTAATAACTCGCACTTTGCACTTCCTTTGTTTGGTCACACCCACACTTCGTTCCAATGCTGGGTTTCCCCGATTGATGTGGAGGGTGTTGGGCGTACGTGCTCTCTCGTCACACACAGCTGGTGGGGCTAGAGGGGGCAGAGCTCGGACGGTCACATGAACCAGAGCTCGGCTCTCTACTTAAAGCCAATGCCATTTTTCATGCGCAGCGGACGCGCGCAGTCTTAGAGATTTGGTGACATCTATGTAAGCCTTGCTTAGCACACACTAACCAAGCACTAACTTTTTAATTTGAAAACTCGACCTTTGTTTTAATATATAGCAAAACCACTGAAATAGTTTTTTACCTTCCTGCTGATAACTCGCACTTTTCACTTCCTTTGTTTGGTCGCGCCCACAACTCGTACCTCTGCGGGGTTTCCCCGATTGATGTAGAGGGTGTTGAGCGTACATGCTCTTGTCACACACAGCTGGTGGGGCTAGATGTGGCGGAGCTCGGATGGTCACATGACCCAGAGCCCGGCTCTCTACTTAAAGAAAATGCAATTCTTCACGCGCAGCAGACGCACGCAGTCTTAGAGATTTGGTGACATCTATGTAACTCTTGCTTAGCAGACACTAACCAAGCGCTAATTTTTTAACTTGAAAACTACGATCTTTGTTTCAATATTTAGCAAAGCAACTGAAATACTTTTTTACCTTCCTGCTGATAACACACACTTTGCGGTTTCTTTGTTTGGTCGCGCCCACACCTCATTTCACTACGGGGTTTCCCCGATTGATGTGGAGGGTGCTGGGTGTACATGCTCAATCGTCACACACAGCTGATAGGGTTAGAGGGGGCAGAGCTCGGACGGTCACATGAACCAGAGCTCAGCTCTCTACTTAAAGCCAATACAATTCTTCACACACAGTGGACGCGCACAGTCTTAGAGATTTGGTGACATCTATGTAAGCCTTGCTTAGCAGACACTAACCAAGTGCTAACTTTTTAATTTGAAAACTGCGACCTTTGTTTTAATATATAGCAAAGAAACTGAAATTTTTTTTTACATTCCTGCTGATAACTCGCACTTTGCACTTCCTTTGTTTGGTCACACCCACACTTCGTTCCAATGCTGGGTTTCCCCGATTGATGTGGAGGGTGTTGGGCGTATGTGCTCTCTCGTCACACACAGCTGGTGGGGCTAGAGGGGGCAGAGCTCGGACGGTCACATGAACCAGAGCTCGGCTCTCTACTTAAAGCCAATGCCATTTTTCACGCGCAGCGGACGCGCGCAGTCTTAGAGATTTGGTGACATCTATGTAAGCCTTGCTTAGCAGACACTAACCAAGCACTAAATTTTTATTTGAAAACTACGACCTTTGTTATAATATATAGCAAAGCAACTGAAATTGTTTTTTACCATCCTGCTGATAACACGCACTTTGCACTTTCTTTGTTTGGTCGCGCCCACACCTCATTTCACTACGGGGTTTCCCCGATTGATGTGGAGGGTGCTGGGTGTACATGCTCTCTCGTCACACACAGCTGGTGGGGCTAGAGGGGGCGGAGCTCGGACGGTCACATGAACCAGAGCCCGGCTCTCTACTTAAAGAAAATGCAATTCTTCACGCGCAGCAGACGCACGCAGTCTTAGAGATTTGGTGACATCTATGTAACTCTTGCTTAGCAGACACTAACCAAGCGCTAATTTTTTAACTTAAAAACTACGACCTTTGTTTCAATATTTAGCAAAGCAACTGAAATACTTTTTTACCTTCCTGCTGATAACACACACTTTGCAGTTTCTTTGTTTGGTCGCGCCCACACCTCATTTCACTACGGGGTTTCCCCGATTGATGTGGAGGGTGCTGGGTGTACATGCTCAATCGTCACACACAGCTGATAGGGTTAGAGGGGACAGAGCTCGGACGGTCACATGAACCAGAGCTCAGCTCTCTACTTAAAGCCAATACAATTCTTCACACACAGTGGACGCGCACAGTCTTAGAGATTTGGTGACATCTATGTAAGCCTTGCTTAGCAGACACTAACCAAGTGCTAACTTTTTAATTTGAAAACTGCGACCTTTGTTTTAATATATAGCAAAGCAACTGAAATTGTTTTTTACCTTCCTGCTGATAACTCGCACTTTGCACTTCCTTTGTTTGGTCACACCCACACTTCGTTCCAATGCTGGGTTTCCCCGATTGATGTGGAGGGTGTTGGGCGTACGTGCTCTCTCGTCACACACAGCTGGTGGGGCTAGAGGGGGCAGAGCTCGGACGGTCACATGAACCAGAGCTCGGCTCTCTACTTAAAGCCAATGCCATTTTTCACGCGCAGCGGACGCGCGCAGTCTTAGAGATTAGGTGACATCTATGTAAGCCTTGATTAGCAGACACTAACCAAGCACAAAATTTTAAATTGAAAACTACGACCTTTGTTTTAATATATAGCAAAGCAACTGAAATTTTTTTTACCATCCTGCTGATAACACACACTTTGCAGTTTCTTTGTTTGGTCGCGCCCACACCTCAGTTCACTACGGGGTTCCCCCGATTGATGTGGAGGGTGCTGGGTGTACATGCTCAATCATCACACACAGCTGTTGGAGCTAGAGGGGTGGAGTCGGATGGTCACATGACCCAGAGCCCAGCTCTCTACTTAAAGCCAATGCCATTGTTCATGCGCAGCGGACGCGCGCAGTCTTAGAGATTTGGTGACATCTATGTAAGCCTTGCTTAGCAGACACTAACCAAGTGCTAACTTTTTAATTTGAAAACTGCGACCTTTGTTTTAATATATAGCAAAGCAACTGAAATTGCTTTTTACCTTCCTGCTGAAAACTCACACTTTGCACTTCCTTTGTTTGGTCACACCCACACTTCATTCCAATGCTGGGTTTCCCCGATTGATGTGGAGGGTGTTGGGCGTACGTGCTCTCGCATCACACACAGCTGGTGGGGCTAGAGGGGGCAGAGCTCAGACGGTCACATGAACCAGAGCTCTGCTTTCTACCTAAAGCCAATACCATTCTTCACATGCAGCGGACGCGCACAGTCTTAGCGACTTGGTGACATCTATGTAAGCCTTGCTTACCAGACACTAACCAAGCACTAACTTTTTAATTTGAAAACTACGACCTTTGTTTTAATATATAGCAAAACAAGTGAATTTGTTTTTTACCTTCCTGCTGATAACTCGCACTTTGCACTTCCTTTGTTTGGTCGTGCCCACACCGCGTTCCACTGCAGGGTTTCCCGCATTGATGTGGAGGGTGTTGGGCATACGTGCGCAATCGTCACACACAGCTGGTGGAGCTAGAGGGGGCGGAGCTCAGACAGTCACAGGACCCAGAGCTTGTCTCTCTACTTAAGGCAAATGCCATTCTTCACGCGCAGCGGACGCGCACAGTCTTACAGATTTGGTTACATCTATGTAATTCATGCTTAGCAGCCACTAACCAGCGCTAACTTTTTAATTTGAAAACTGCAACCTTTGTTTTAATATATAGCAAAGCAACTGAAATAGCTTTTTACCTTCCTGCTGATAACTCGCACTTTACACTTCCTTTGTTTAGTCGCGCCCACACCTCGTTCCACCGCAGCGTTTCCCTGATTGATGTGGAGGGTGTTGGGCGTACGTGCTCAATCGTCACACACAGCTGGTGGAACTAGAGGGGGCGGAGCTTGGACGGTCACAGGACCCAGAGCCCAGCTCTCTACTTTAAGCCAATGCCATTCTTCACACGCAGCGGACGCGCGCAGTCTTAGAGATTTGGTGACATCTATGTAAGCCTTGCTTAGCAGACACTAACCAAGCACTACATTTTAAATTGAAAACTACGACCTTTGTTTTAATATATAGCAAAGCAACTGAATTTTTTTTTACCATCCTGCTGATAACACGCACTTTGCAGTTTCTTTGTTTGGTCGCGCCCACACCTCAGTTCACTACGGGGTTCCCCCGATTGATGTGGAGGGTGCTGGGTGTACATGCTCAATCATCACACACAGCTGTTGGAGCTAGAGGGGTGGAGTCGAATGGTCACATGACCCAGAGCCCAGCTCTCTACTTAAAGCCAATGCCATTGTTCATGCGCAGCGGACGCGCGCAGTCTTAGAGATTTGGTGACATCTATGTAAGCCTTGCTTAGCAGACACTAACCAAGTGCTAACTTTTTAATTTGAAAACTGCGACCTTTGTATTAATATATAGCAAAGCAACTGAAATTGCTTTTTACCTTCCTGCTGAAAACTCGCACTTTGCACTTCCTTTGTTTGGTCACACCCACACTTCGTTCCAATGCTGGGTTTCCCCGATTGATGTGGAGGGTGTTGGGCATACGTGCGCAATCGTCACACACAGCTGGTGGAGCTAGAGGGGGCGGAGCTCAGACAGTCACAGGACCCAGAGCTCGTCTCTCTACTTAAGGCAAATGCCATTCTTCACGCGCAGCGGACGCGCACAGTCTTACAGATTTGGTTACATCTATGTAATTCATGCTTAGCAGCCACTAACCAGCACTAACTTTTTAATTTGAAAACTGCGACCTTTGTTTTAATATATAGCAAAGCAACTGAAATAGCTTTTTACCTTCCTGCTGAAAACTCGCACTTTGCACTTCCTTTGTTTGGTCACACCCACACTTCGTTCCAATGCTGGGTTTCCCCGATTGATGTGGAGGGTGTTGGGCGTAAGTGCTCTCGCATCACACACAGCTGGTGGGGCTAGAGGGGGCAGAGCTCAGACGGTCACATGAACCAGAGCTCGGCTTTCTACTTAAAGCCAATACCATTCTTCACATGCAGCGGACGCGCACAGTCTTAGAGACTTGGTGACATCTATGTAAGCCTTGCTTACCAGACACTAACCAAGCACTAACTTTTTAATTTGAAAACTACGACCTTTGTTTTAATATATAGCAAAACAAGTGAATTTGTTTTTTACCTTCCTGCTGATAACTCGCACTTTGCACTTCCTTTGTTTGGTCGTGCCCACACCGCGTTCCACTGCGGGGTTTCCCGCATTGATGTGGAGGGTGTTGGGCATACGTGCGCAATCGTCACACACAGCTGGTGGAGCTAGAGGGGGCGGAGCTCAGACAGTCACAGGACCCAGAGCTCGTCTCTCTACTTAAGGCAAATGCCATTCTTCACGCGCAGCGGACGCGCACAGTCTTACAGATTTGGTTACATCTATGTAATTCATGCTTAGCAGCCACTAACCAGCGCTAACTTTTTAATTTGAAAACTGCGACCTTTGTTTTAATATATAGCAAAGCAACTGAAATAGCTTTTTACCTTCCTGCTGAAAACTCGCACTTTGCACTTCCTTTGTTTGGTCACACCCACACTTCGTTCCAATGCTGGGTTTCCCCGATTGATGTGGAGGGTGTTGGGCATACGTGCTCTCTCATCACACACAGCTGGTGGGGCTAGAGGGGGCAGAGCTCGGACGGTCACATGAACCAGAGCTCGGCTTTCTACTTAAAGCCAATACCATTCTTCACACGCAGCGGACGCGCACAGTCTTAGAGACTTGGTGACATCTATGTAAGCCTTGCTTACCAGACACTAACCAAGCACTAACTTTTTAATTTGAAAACTACGACCTTTGTTATAATATATAGCAAAGCAACTGAAATTGTTTTTTACCATCATGCTGATAACACGCACTTTGCACTTTCTTTGTTTGGTCGCGCCCACACCTCATTTCACTACGGGGTTTCCCCGATTGATGTGGAGGGTGCTGGGTGTACATGCTCTCTCGTCACACACAGCTGGTGGGGCTAGAGGGGGCGGAGCTCGGACGGTCACATGAACCAGAGCCCAGCTCTCTACTTAAAGCCAATGCAATTCTTCACACGCAGCGGACGCACGCAGTCTTACAGATTTGGTTACATCTATGTAAGCCTTACTTACCAGCCACTAACCAAGGACTAACTTTTTTATTTGAAAACTACGACCTTTGTTTTAATATTTAGCAAAGCAACTGAAATTATTTTTTTTACCTTCCTGCTGATAACTCGCACTTTACACTTCCTTTGTTTAGTCGCGCCCACACCTCGTTCCACCGCAGCGTTTCCCCGATTGATGTGGAGGGTGTTGGACGTATGTGCTCTCTCGTCACACACAGCTGGTGGGGCTAGAGGGGGCAGAGCTCGGACGGTCACATGAACCAGAGCTCGGCTCTCTACTTAAAGCCAATGCCATTTTTCACGCGCAGCGGACGCGCGCAGTCTTAGAGATTTGGTGACATCTATGTAAGCCTTGCTTAGCAGACACTAACCAAGCACTAAATTTTTATTTGAAAACTACGACCTTTGTTATAATATATAGCAAAGCAACTGAAATTGTTTTTTACCATCCGGCTGATAACACGCACTTTGCAGTTTCTTTGTTTGGTCGCGCCCACACCTCAGTTCACTACGGGGTTCCCCTGATTGATGTGGAGGGTGCTGGGTGTACATGCTCAATCATCACACACAGCTGGTGGAGCTAGAGGGGTGGAGTCGAATGGTCACATGACCCAGAGCCCAGCTCTCTACTTAAAGCCAATGCCATTGTTCATGCGCAGCGGACGCGCGCAGTCTTTGAGATTTGGTGACATCTATGTAAGCCTTGCTTAGCAGACACTAACCAAGTGCTAACTTTTTAATTTGAAAACTGCGACCTTTGTTTTAATATATAGCAAAGCAACTGAAATTGCTTTTTACCTTCCTGCTGAAAACTCGCACTTTGCACTTCCTTTGTTTGGTCACACCCACACTTCGTTCCAATGCTGGGTTTCCCCGATTGATGTGGAGGGTGTTGGGCGTACGTGCTCTCGCATCACACACAGCTGGTGGGGCTAGAGGGGGCAGAGCTCAGACGGTCACATGAACCAGAGCTCTGCTTTCTACTTAAAGCCAATACCATTCTTCACATGCAGCGGACGCGCACAGTCTTAGAGACTTGGTGACATCTATGTAAGCCTTGCTTACCAGACACTAACCAAGCACTAACTTTTTAATTTGAAAACTACGACCTTTGTTTTAATATATAGCAAAACAAGTGAATTTGTTTTTTACCTTCCTGCTGATAACTCGCACTTTGCACTTCCTTTGTTTGGTCGTGCCCACACCGCGTTCCACTGCGGGGTTTCCCGCATTGATGTGGAGGGTGTTGGGCATACGTGCGCAATCGTCACACACAGCTGGTGGAGCTAGAGGGGGCGGAGCTCAGACAGTCACAGGACCCAGAGCTCGTCTCTCTACTTAAGGCAAATGCCATTCTTCACGCGCAGCGGACGCGCACAGTCTTACAGATTTGGTTACATCTATGTAATTCATGCTTAGCAGCCACTAACCAGCGCTAACTTTTTAATTTGAAAACTGCGACCTTTGTTTTAATATATAGCAAAGCAACTGAAATAGCTTTTTACCTTCCTGCTGAAAACTCGCACTTTGCACTTCCTTTGTTTGGTCACACCCACACTTCGTTCCAATGCTGGGTTTCCCCGATTGATGTGGAGGGTGTTGGGCATACGTGCTCTCTCATCACACACAGCTGGTGGGGCTAGAGGGGGCAGAGCTCGGACGGTCACATGAACCAGAGCTCGGCTTTCTACTTAAAGCCAATACCATTCTTCACACGCAGCGGACGCGCACAGTCTTAGAGACTTGGTGACATCTATGTAAGCCTTGCTTACCAGACACTAACCAAGCACTAACTTTTTCATTTGAAAACTACGACCTTTGTTATAATATATAGCAAAGCAACTGAAATTGTTTTTTACCATCCTGCTGATAACACGCACTTTGCACTTTCTTTGTTTGGTCGCGCCCACACCTCATTTCACTACGGGGTTTCCCCGATTGATGTGGAGGGTGCTGGGTGTACATGCTCTCTCGTCACACACAGCTGGTGGGGCTAGAGGGGGCAGAGCTCGGACGGTCACATGAACCAGAGCCCAGCTCTCTACTTAAAGCCAATGCAATTCTTCACACGCAGCGGACGCACGCAGTCTTACAGATTTGGTTACATCTATGTAAGCCTTACTTACCAGCCACTAACCAAGGACTAACTTTTTTATTTGAAAACTACGACCTTTGTTTTAATATTTAGCAAAGCAACTGAAATTATTTTTTTTACCTTCCTGCTGATAACTCGCACTTTACACTTCCTTTGTTTAGTCGCGCCCACACCTCGTTCCACCGCAGCGTTTCCCCGATTGATGTGGAGGGTGTTGGGCGTATGTGCTCTCTCGTCACACACAGCTGGTGGGGCTAGAGGGGGCAGAGCTCGGACGGTCACATGAACCAGAGCTCGGCTCTCTACTTAAAGCCAATGCCATTTTTCACGCGCAGCGGACGCGCGCAGTCTTAGAGATTTGGTGACATCTATGTAAGCCTTGCTTAGCAGACACTAACCAAGCACTAAATTTTTATTTGAAAACTACGACCTTTGTTATAATATATAGCAAAGCAACTGAAATTGTTTTTTACCATCCTGCTGATAACACGCACTTTGCACTTTCTTTGTTTGGTCGCGCCCACACCTCATTTCACTGCAGGGTTTCCCCGATTGATGTGGAGGGTGTTGGGCGTACGTGCTCAATCGTCAAACACAGCTGTTGGAGATAGAGGGGGTGGAGCTCGAACGGTCACATGACACAGAGCCCGGCTCTCTACTAAAAGCCAATGCCATTCTTCACGCGCAGCGGACGCGCGCAGTCTTAGAGATTTGGTGATATCTATGTAAGCCTTGCTTAGCAGACACTAACCAAGTGCTGACTTTTTAATTTGAAAACTGCGACCTTTGTTTTAATATATAGCAAAGCAACTGAAATTGTTTTTTACCTTCCTGCTGATAACTCGCACTTTGCACTTCCTTTGTTTGGTCACACCCACATTTCGTTCCAATGCTGGGTTAACCCGATTGATGTGGAGGGTGTTGGGCGTACGTGCTCTCTCGTCACACACAGCTTGTGGGGCTAGAGGGGGCAAAGCTCGGACGGTCACATGAACCAGAGCTCGGCTCTCTACTTAAAGCCAATGCCATTTTTCACGCGCAGCGGACGCGCGCAGTCTTAGAGATTTGGTGACATCTATGTAAGCCTTGCTTAGCACACACTAACCAAGCACTAACTTTTTAATTTGAAAACTCGAGCTTTGTTTTAATATATAGCAAAACAACAAAAATTGTTTTTTACCTTCCTGCTGATAACTCGCACTTTTCACTTCCTTTGTTTGGTCACGCCCACACCTCGTTCCACTGCGGGGTTTCCCCGATTGATTTGGAGGGTGTTGGGTGTACATGGTCTCTCATCACACACACCTGGTGGGGCTAGAGGGGGCGGAGCTCGGATGGTCACATGAACCAGAGCCCGGCTCTCTACTTAAAGCCAATGCAATTCTTCACACGCAGCGGACGCACGCAGTCTTACAGATTTGGTTACATCTATGTAAGCCTTACTTACCAGCCACTAACCAAGGACTAACTTTTTTATTCGAAAACTACGACCTTTGTTTTAATATTTAGCAAAGCAACTGAAATTATTTTTTTTACCTTCCTGCTGATAACTCGCACTTTACACTTCCTTTGTTTAGTCGCGCCCACACCTCGTTCCACCGCAGCGTTTCCCTGATTGATGTGGAGGGTGTTGTGCGTACGTGCTCAATCGTCACACACAGCTGGTGGAACTAGAGGGGGCGGAGCTTGGACGGTCACAGGACCCAGAGCCCAGCTCTCTACTTTAAGCCAATGCAATTCTTCACACGCAGCGGACGCGCGCAGTCTTAGAGATTTGGTGACATCTATGTAAGCCTTGCTTAGCAGACACTAACCAAGCACTACATTTTAAATTGAAAACTACGACCTTTGTTTTAATATATAGCAAAGCAACTGACATTTTTTTTACCATCCTGCTGATAACACGCACTTTGCAGTTTCTTTGTTTGGTCACACCCACACTTCGTTCCAATGCTGGGTTTCCCCGATTGATGTGGAGGGTGTTGGGCGTACGTGCTCTCTCGTCACACACAGCTGGTGGGGCTAGAGGGGGCAGAGCTCGGACGGTCACATGAACCAGAGCTCGGCTCTCTACTTAAAGCCAATGCCATTTTTCACGCGCAGCGGACGCGCGCAGTCTTAGAGATTAGGTGATATCTATGTAAGCCTTGATTAGCAGACACTAACCAAGCACAAAATTTTAAATTGAAAACTACGACCTTTGTTTTAATATATAGCAAAGCAACTGAAATTTTTTTTACCATCCTGCTGATAACACGCACTTTGCAGTTTCTTTGTTTGGTCGCACCCACACCCCAGTTCACTACGGGGTTCCCCCGATTGATGTGGAGGGTGCTGGGTGTACATGCTCAATCATCACACACAGCTGTTGGAGCTAGAGGGGTGGAGTCGAATGGTCACATGACCCAGAGCCCAGCTCTCTACTTAAAGCCAATGCCATTGTTCATGCGCAGCGGACGCGTGCAGTCTTAGAGATTTGGTGACATCTATGTAAGCCTTGCTTAGCAGACACTAACCAAGTGCTAACTTTTTAATTTGAAAACTGCGACCTTTGTTTTAATATATAGCAAAGCAACTGAAATTGCTTTTTATCTTCCTGCTGAAAACTCGCACTTTGCACTTCCTTTGTTTGGTCACACCCACACTTCGTTCCAATGCTGGGTTTCCCCGATTGATGTGGAGGGTGTTGGGCGTACGTGCTCTCGCATCACACACAGCTGGTGGGGCTAGAGGGGGCAGAGCTCAGACGGTCACATGAACCAGAGCTCTGCTTTCTACTTAAAGCCAATACCATTCTTCACATGCAGCGGACGCGCACAGTCTTAGAGACTTGGTGACATCTATGTAAGCCTTGCTTACCAGACACTAACCAAGCACTAACTTTTTAATTTGAAAACTACGACCTTTGTTTTAATATATAGCAAAACAAGTGAATTTGTTTTTTACCTTCCTGCTGATAACTCGCACTTTGCACTTCCTTTGTTTGGTCGTGCCCACACCGCGTTCCACTGCGGGGTTTCCCGCATTGATGTGGAGGGTGTTGGGCATACGTGCGCAATCGTCACACACAGCTGGTGGAGCTAGAGGGGGCGGAGCTCAGACAGTCACAGGACCCAGAGCTCGTCTCTCTACTTAAGGCTAATGCCATTCTTCACGCGCAGCGGACACGCACAGTCTTACAGATTTGGTTACATCGATGTAATTCATGCTTAGCAGCCACTAACCAGCGCTAACCTTTTAATTTGAAAACTGCGACCTTTGTTTTAATATATAGCAAAGCAACTGAAATAGCTTTTTACCTTCCTGCTGAAAACTCGCACTTTGCACTTCCTTTGTTTGGTCACACCCACACTTCGTTCCAATGCTGGGTTTCCCCGATTGATGTGGAGGGTGTTGGGCATACGTGCTCTCTCATCACACACAGCTGGTGGGTCTAGAGGGGGCAGAGCTCGGATGGTCACATGAACCAGAGCTCGGCTTTCTCCTTAAAGCCAATACCATTCTTCACACGCAGCGGACGCGCACAGTCTTAGAGACTTGGTGACATCTATGTAAGCCTTGCTTACCAGACACTAACCAAGCACTAACTTTTTAATTTGAAAACTACGACCTTTGTTATAATATATAGCAAAGCAACTGAAATTGTTTTTTACCATCCTGCTGATAACACGCACTTTGCACTTTCTTTGTTTGGTCGCGCCCACACCTCATTTCACTACGGGGTTTCCCCGATTGATGTGGAGGGTGCTGGGTGTACATGCTCTCTCGTCACACACAGCTGGTGGGGCTAGAGGGGGCGGAGCTCGGACGGTCACATGAACCAGAGCCCAGCTCTCTACTTAAAGCCAATGCAATTCTTCACACGCAGCGGACGCACGCAGTCTTACAGATTTGGTTACATCTATGTAAGCCTTACTTACCAGCCACTAACCAAGGACTAACTTTTTTATTCGAAAACTACGACCTTTGTTTTAATATTTAGCAAAGCAACTGAAATTATTTTTTTTACCTTCCTGCTGATAACTCGCACTTTACACTTCCTTTGTTTAGTCGCGCCCACACCTCGTTCCACCGCAGCGTTTCCCTGATTGATGTGGAGGGTGTTGTGCGTACGTGCTCAATCGTCACACACAGCTGGTGGAACTAGAGGGGGCGGAGCTTGGACGGTCACAGGACCCAGAGCCCAGCTCTCTACTTTAAGCCAATGCAATTCTTCACACGCAGCGGACGCGCGCAGTCTTAGAGATTTGGTGACATCTATGTAAGCCTTGCTTAGCAGACACTAACCAAGCACTACATTTTAAATTGAAAACTACGACCTTTGTTTTAATATATAGCAAAGCAACTGACATTTTTTTTACCATCCTGCTGATAACACGCACTTTGCAGTTTCTTTGTTTGGTCACACCCACACTTCGTTCCAATGCTGGGTTTCCCCGATTGATGTGGAGGGTGTTGGGCGTACGTGCTCTCTCGTCACACACAGCTGGTGGGGCTAGAGGGGGCAGAGCTCGGACGGTCACATGAACCAGAGCTCGGCTCTCTACTTAAAGCCAATGCCATTTTTCACGCGCAGCGGACTCGCGCAGTCTTAGAGATTAGGTGATATCTATGTAAGCCTTGATTAGCAGACACTAACCAAGCACAAAATTTTAAATTGAAAACTACGACCTTTGTTTTAATATATAGCAAAGCAACTGAAATTTTTTTTACCATCCTGCTGATAACACGCACTTTGCAGTTTCTTTGTTTGGTCGCACCCACACCCCAGTTCACTACGGGGTTCCCCCGATTGATGTGGAGGGTGCTGGGTGTACATGCTCAATCATCACACACAGCTGTTGGAGCTAGAGGGGTGGAGTCGAATGGTCACATGACCCAGAGCCCAGCTCTCTACTTAAAGCCAATGCCATTGTTCATGCGCAGCGGACGCGTGCAGTCTCAGAGATTTGGTGACATCTATGTAAGCCTTGCTTAGCAGACACTAACCAAGTGCTAACTTTTTAATTTGAAAACTGCGACCTTTGTTTTAATATATAGCAAAGCAACTGAAATTGCTTTTTACCTTCCTGCTGAAAACTCGCACTTTGCACTTCCTTTGTTTGGTCACACCCACACTTCGTTCCAATGCTGGGTTTCCCCGATTGATGTGGAGGGTGTTGGGCGTACGTGCTCTCGCATCACACACAGCTGGTGGGGCTAGAGGGGGCAGAGCTCAGACGGTCACATGAACCAGAGCTCTGCTTTCTACTTAAAGCCAATACCATTCTTCACATGCAGCGGACGCGCACAGTCTTAGAGACTTGGTGACATCTATGTAAGCCTTGCTTACCAGACACTAACCAAGCACTAACTTTTTAATTTGAAAACTACGACCTTTGTTTTAATATATAGCAAAACAAGTGAATTTGTTTTTTACCTTCCTGCTGATAACTCGCACTTTGCACTTCCTTTGTTTGGTCGTGCCCACACCGCGTTCCACTGCGGGGTTTCCCGCATTGATGTGGAGGGTGTTGGGCATACGTGCGCAATCGTCACACACAGCTGGTGGAGCTAGAGGGGGCGGAGCTCAGACAGTCACAGGACCCAGAGCTCGTCTCTCTACTTAAGGCAAATGCCATTCTTCACGCGTAGCGGACACGCACAGTCTTACAGATTTGGTTACATCGATGTAATTCATGCTTAGCAGCCACTAACCAGCGCTAACCTTTTAATTTGAAAACTGCGACCTTTGTTTTAATATATAGCAAAGCAACTGAAATAGCTTTTTACCTTCCTGCTGAAAACTCGCACTTTGCACTTCCTTTGTTTGGTCACACCCACACTTCGTTCCAATGCTGGGTTTCCCCGATTGATGTGGAGGGTGTTGGGCATACGTGCTCTCTCATCACACACAGCTGGTGGGTCTAGAGGGGGCAGAGCTCGGATGGTCACATGAACCAGAGCTCGGCTTTCTACTTAAAGCCAATACCATTCTTCACACGCAGCGGACGCGCACAGTCTTAGAGACTTGGTGACATCTATGTAAGCCTTGCTTACCAGACACTAACCAAGCACTAACTTTTTAATTTGAAAACTACGACCTTTGTTATAATATATAGCAAAGCAACTGAAATTGTTTTTTACCATCCTGCTGATAACACGCACTTTGCACTTTCTTTGTTTGGTCGCGCCCACACCTCATTTCACTACGGGGTTTCCCCGATTGATGTGGAGGGTGCTGGGTGTACATGCTCTCTCGTCACACACAGCTGGTGGGGCTAGAGGGGGCGGAGTTCGGACGGTCACATGAACCAGAGCCCAGCTCTCTACTTAAAGCCAATGCAATTCTTCACACGCAGCGGACGCACGCAGTCTTACAGATTTGGTTACATCTATGTAAGCCTTACTTACCAGCCACTAACCAAGGACTAACTTTTTTATTTGAAAACTACGACCTTTGTTTTAATATTTAGCAAAGCAACAGAAATTATTTTTTTTACCTTCCTGCTGATAACTCGCACTTTACACTTCCTTTGTTTAGTCGCGCCCACACCTCGTTCCACCGCAGCGTTTCCCCGATTGATGTGGAGGGTGTTGGGCGTATGTGCTCTCTCGTCACACACAGCTGGTGGGGCTAGAGGGGGCAGAGCTCGGACGGTCACATGAACCAGAGCTCGGCTCTCTACTTAAAGCCAATGCCATTTTTCACGCGCAGCGGACGCGCGCAGTCTTAGAGATTTGGTGACATCTATGTAAGCCTTGCTTAGCAGACACTAACCAAGCACTAAATTTTTATTTGAAAACTACGACCTTTGTTATAATATATGGCAAAGCAACTGAAATTGTTTTTTACCATCCTGCTGATAACACGCACTTTGCACTTTCTTTGTTTGGTCGCGCCCACACCTCATTTCACTGCAGGGTTTCCCCGATTGATGTGGAGGGTGTTGGGCGTATCTGCTCAATCGTCAAACACAGCTGTTGGAGATAGAGGGGGTGGAGCTCGAACGGTCACATGACACAGAGCCCGGCTCTCTACTAAAAGCCAATGCCATTCTTCACGCGCAGCGGACGCGCGCAGTCTTAGAGATTTGGTGACATCTATGTAAGCCTTGCTTAGCAGACACTAACCAAGTGCTAACTTTTTAATTTGAAAACTGCAACCTTTGTTTTAATATATAGCAAAGCAACTGAAATTGTTTTTTACCTTCCTGCTGATAACTCGCACTTTGCACTTCCTTTGTTTGGTCACACCCAAATTTCGTTCCAATGCTGGGTTTCCCCGATTGATGTGGAGGGTGTTGGGCGTACGTGCTCTCTCATCACACACAGCTGGTGAGGCTAGAGGGGGCAAAGCTCGGACGGTCACATGAACCAGAGCTCGGCTCTCTACTTAAAGCCAATGCCATTATTCACGCGCAGCGGACGCGCGCAGTCTTAGAGATTTGGTGACATCTATGTAAGCCTTGCTTAGCACACACTAACCAAGCACTAACTTTTTAATTTGAAAACTCGACCTTTGTTTTAATATTTAGCAAAACAACAAAAATTGTTTTTTACCTTCCTGCTGATAACTCGCACTTTTCACTTCCTTTGTTTGGTCACGCCCACACCTCGTTCCACTGCGGGGTTTCCCCGATTGATTTGGAGGGTGTTGGGCGTACATGGTCTCTCGTCACACACACCTGGTGGGGCTAGAGGGGGCGGAGCTCGGACGGTCACATGAACCAGAGCCCGGCTCTCTACTTAAAGCCAATGCAATTCTTCACACGCAGCGGACGCACGCAGTCTTACAGATTTGGTTACATCTATGTAAGCCTTACTTACCAGCCACTAACCAAGGACTAACTTTTTTATTCGAAAACTACGACCTTTGTTTTAATATTTAGCAAAGCAACTGAAATTATTATTTTTTACCTTCCTGCTGATAACTCGCACTTTACACTTCCTTTGTTTAGTCGCGCCCACACCTCGTTCCACCGCAGCGTTTCCCTGATTGATGTGGAGGGTGTTGGGCGTACGTGCTCAATCGTCACACACAGCTGGTGGAACTAGAGGGGGCGGAGCTTGGACGGTCACAGGACCCAGAGCCCAGCTCTCTACTTTAAGCCAATGCCATTCTTCACACGCAGCGGACGCACGCAGTCTTAGAGATTTGGTGACATCTATGTAAGCCTTGCTTAGCAGACACTAACCAAGCACTACATTTTAAATTGAAAACTATGACCTTTGTTTTAATATATAGCAAAGCAACTGACATTTTTTTTACCATCCTGCTGATAACACGCACTTTGCAGTTTCTTTGTTTGGTCGCGCCCACACCTCAGTTCACTACGGGGTTCCCCCGATTGATGTGGAGGGTGCTGGGTGTACATAGTCAATCATCACACACAGCTGTTGGAGCTAGAGGGGTGGAGTCGGATGGTCACATGACCCAGAGCCCAGCTCTCTACTTAAAGCCAATGCCATTGTTCATGCGCAGCGGACGCGCGCAGTCATAGAGATTTGGTGACATCTATGTAAGCCTTGCTTAGCAGACACTAACCAAGTGCTAACTTTTTAATTTGAAAACTGAGACCTTTGTTTTAATATATAGCAAAGCAACTGAAATTGCTTTTTACCTTCCTGCTGAAAACTCGCACTTTGCACTTCCTTTGTTTGGTCACACCCACACTTCGTTCCAATGCTGGGTTTCCCCGATTGATGTGGAGGGTGTTGGGCATACGTGCTCTCGCATCACACACAGCTGGTGGGGCTAGAGGGGGCAGAGCTCAGACGGTCACATGAACCAGAGCTCTGCTTTCTACTTAAAGCCAATACCATTCTTCACATGCAGCGGACGCGCACAGTCTTAGAGACTTGGTGACATCTATGTAAGCCTTGCTTACCAGACACTAACCAAGCACTAACTTTTTAATTTGAAAACTACGACCTTTGTTTTAATATATAGCAAAACAAGTGAATTTGTTTTTTACCTTCCTGCTGATAACTCGCACTTTGCACTTCCTTTGTTTGGTCGCGTCCACACCTCGTTCCACTGCGGGGTTTCCCTGATTGATGTGGAGGGGGTTGGGCATACATGCGCAATCGTCACACACAGCTGGTGGAGCTAGAAGGGGCGGAGCTCAGACAGTCACAGGACCCAGAGCCGGTCTCTCTACTTAAGGCCAATGCCATTTTTCATGCGCCTGTGGACGCGCGCAGTCTTACAGATTTGGTTACATCTCTGTAATTCATGCGTATCAGCCACTAACCAGAGCTAAATTTTAATTTCAAAATTTTGAACTTTGATTTCATATTTAGCAAAGCAACCGAAATTGTTTTTTTTACCTTCCTACTGATAACTCGCACTTTACACTTCCTTTGTTTAGTCGCGCCCACACCTCGTTCCACCGCGGGGTTTCCCCGACTGATGTGGAGGGTGTTGGGCGTACGTGCACTCTCTCGTCACACACAGCTGATAGGGTTAGAGGGGGCGGAGCTCGGACGGTCACATGAACCAGAGCTCAGCTCTCTGCTTAAAGCCAATACCATTCTTCACACACAATGGACGCGCACAGTCTTAGAGATTTGGTGACATCTATGTAAGCCTTGCTTAGCAGACACTAACCAAGCACTAACATTTTAATTTGAAAACTACGACCTTTGTTTTAATATATAGCAAAACAACTGAAATTGTTTTTTACCTTCCTGCTGATAACTCGCACTTTGCACTTCCTTTGTTTGGTTTTGCCCACACCTCGTTCCACTGAGGGGTTTCCCCGATTGATGTGGAGGGTGTTGGGCATATGTGCTCAATCGTCGCACACAGCTGGTGGAGCTAGAGGGGGCGGAGCTTAGACGGTCACATGACCCAGAGCCCGGCTCTCTTCTTAAAGCCAATACCATTCTTCACACGCAGCGGACGCGCACAGTCTTAGAGACTTGGTGACATCTATGTAAGCCTTGCTTACCAGACACTAACCAAGCACTAACTTTTTAATTTGAAAACTACGACCTTTGTTTTAATATATAGCAAAGCAACTGAAATTGTTTTTTACCATCCTGCTGATAACACGCACTTTGCACTTTCTTTGTTTGGTCGCGCCCACACCTCATTTCACTGTAGGGTTTCCCCGATTGATGTGGAGGGTGTTGGGCGTACGTGCTCAATCGTCAAACACAGCTGTTGGAGATAGAGGGGGTGGAGCTCAAACGGTCACATGACACAGAGCCCGGCTCTCTACTAAAAGCCAATGCCATTCTTCACGTGCAGCAGACGCGCGCAGTCTTAGAGATTTGGTGACATCTATGTAAGCCTTGCTTAGCAGACACTAACCAGCGCTAACTTTTTAATTTGAAAACTGCGACCTTTGTTTTAATATATAGCAAAGCAACTGAAATTGTTTTTTACCTTCCTGCTGATAACTCGCACTTTGCACTTCCTTTGTTTGGTCACACCCACACTTCGTTCCAATGCTGGGTTTCCCCGATTGATGTGGAGGGTGTTGGGCGTATGTGCTCTCTCGTCACACACAGCTGGTGGGGCTAGAGGGGGCAGAGCTCGGACGGTCACATGAACCAGAGCTCAGCTCTCTACTTAAAGCCAATACAATTCTTCACACACAGTGGACGCGCACAGTCTTAGAGATTTGGTGACATCTATGTAAGCCTTGCTTAGCAGACACTAACCAAGCACTAACATTTTAATTTGAAAACTACGACCTTTGTTTTAATATATAGCGAAACAACTGAAATTGTTTTTTACCTTCCTGCTGATAACTCGCACTTTGCACTTCCTTTGTTTGGTTTCGCCCACACCTCGTTCCACTGAGGGGTTTCCCTGATTGATGTGGAGGGTGTTGGGCATATGTGCTCAATCGTCACACACAGCTGGTGGGGCTAGAGGGGGCGGAGCTCGGACGGTCCCATGACCCGGCTCTCTACTTAAAGCCAATGCCATTCTTCACACGCAGCGAACACGCTCAGTCTTAGAGATTTGGTGACATCTATGTAAGCCTTGCTTAGCAGACACTAACTAAGCACTAACTTTTTAATTTAAAAACTACGAACTTTGTTTTAATATATAGCAAAGCAACTGAAATTGTTTTTTACCTTCCTGCTGATAACTCAAACTTTGCACTTCCTTTGTTTGGTCACACCCACACTTCTTTGCAATGCTGGGTTTCCCCGATTGATGGAGAGGGTGTTGGGCGTACGTGCTCAATCGTCAAACACAGCTGTTGGAGATAGAGGGGGTGGAGCTCGAACGGTCACATGACACAGAGCCCGGCTCTCTACTAAAAGCCAATGCCATTCTTCACGCGCAGCGGACGCGCGCAGTCTCAGAGATTTGGTGACATCTATGTAAGCCTTGCTTAGCAGACACTAACCAAGTGCTAACTTTTTAATTTGAAAACTGCAACCTTTGTTTTAATATATAGCAAAGCAACTGAAATTGTTTTTTACCTTCCTGCTGATAACTCGCACTTTTCACTTCCTTTGTTTGGTCACACCCAAATTTCGTTCCAATGCTGGGTTTCCCCGATTGATGTGGAGGGTGTTGGGCGTACGTGCTCTCTCATCACACACAGCTGGTGAGGCTAGAGGGGGCAAAGCTCGGACGGTCACATGAACCAGAGCCCGGCTCTCTACTTAAAGCCAATGCAATTCTTCACACGCAGCGGACGCACGCAGTCTTACAGATTTGGTTACATCTATGTAAGCCTTACTTACCAGCCACTAACCAAGGACTAACTTTTTTATTCGAAAACTACGACCTTTGTTTTAATATTTAGCAAAGCAACTGAAATTATTATTTTTTACCTTCCTGCTGATAACTCGCATTTTACACTTCCTTTGTTTAGTCGCGCCCACACCTCGTTCCACCGCAGCGTTTCCCTGATTGATGTGGAGGGTGTTGGGCGTACGTGCTCAATCGTCACACACAGCTGGTGGAACTAGAGGGGGCGGAGCTTGGACGGTCACAGGACCCAGAGCCCAGCTCTCTACTTTAAGCCAATGCCATTCTTCACACGCAGCGGACGCACGCAGTCTTAGAGATTTGGTGACAACTATGTAAGCCTTGCTTAGCAGACACTAACCAAGCACTACATTTTAAATTGAAAACTATGACCTTTGTTTTAATATATAGCAAAGCAACTGACATTTTTTTTACCATCCTGCTGATAACACGCACTTTGCAGTTTCTTTGTTTGGTCGCGCCCACACCTCATTTCACTACGGGGTTTCCCCGATTGATGTGGAGGGTGCTGGGTGTACATGCTCAATCGTCACACACAGCTGATAGGGTTAGAGGGGGCAGAGCTCGGACGGTCACATGAACCAGAGCTCAGCTCTCTACTTAAAGCCAATGCAATTCTTCACACACAATGGACGCGCACAGTCTTAGAGATTTGGTGACATCTATGTAAGCCTTGCTTAGCAGACACTAACCAAGTGCTAACTTTTTAATTTGAAAACTGCGACCTTTTTTTAATATATAGCAAAGCAACTGAAATTGTTTTTTACCTTCCTGCTGATAACTCGCACTTTGCACTTCCTTTGTTTGGTCACACCCACACTTCGTTCCAATGCTGGGTTTCCCCGATTGATGTGGAGGGTGTTGGGCGTATGTGCTCTCTCGTCACACACAGCTGGTGGGGCTAGAGGGGGCAGAGCTCGGACGGTCACATGAACCAGAGCTCGGCTCTCTACTTAAAGCCAATGCCATTTTTCACGCGCAGCGGACGCGCGCAGTCTTAGAGATTAGGTGACATCTATGTAAGCATTGATTAGCAGACACTAACCAAGCACAAAATTTTAAATTGAAAACTACGACCTTTGTTTTAATATATAGCAAAGCAACTGAAATTTTTTTTACCATCCTGCTGATAACACGCACTTTGCAGTTTCTTTGTTTGGTCGCGCCCACACCTCAGTTCACTACGGGGTTCCCCCGATTGATGTGGAGGGTGCTGGGTGTACATAGTCAATCATCACACACAGCTGTTGGAGCTAGAGGGGTGGAGTCGGATGGTCACATGACCCAGAGCCCAGCTCTCTACTTAAAGCCAATGCCATTGTTCATGCGCAGCGGACGCGCGCAGTCATAGAGATTTGGTGACATCTATGTAAGCCTTGCTTAGCAGACACTAACCAAGTGCTAACTTTTTAATTTGAAAACTGCGACCTTTGTTTTAATATATAGCAAAGCAACTGAAATTGCTTTTTACCTTCCTGCTGAAAACTCGCACTTTGCACTTCCTTTGTTTGGTCACACCCACACTTCGTTCCAATGCTGGGTTTCCCCGATTGAAGTGGAGGGTGTTGGGCATACGTGCTCTCGCATCACACACAGCTGGTGGGGCTAGAGGGGGCAGAGCTCAGACGGTCACATGAACCAGAGCTCTGCTTTCTACTTAAAGCCAATACCATTCTTCACATGCAGCGGACGCGCACAGTCTTAGAGACTTGGTGACATCTATGTAAGCCTTGCTTACCAGACACTAACCAAGCACTAACTTTTTAATTTGAAAACTACGACCTTTGTTTTAATATATAGCAAAACAAGTGAATTTGTTTTTTACCTTCCTGCTGATAACTCGCACTTTGCACTTCCTTTGTTTGGTCGCGTCCACACCTCGTTCCACTGCGGGGTTTCCCTGATTGATGTGGAGGGGGTTGGGCATACATGCGCAATCGTCACACACAGCTGGTGGAGCTAGAAGGGGCGGAGCTCAGACAGTCACAGGACCCAGAGCCGGTCTCTCTACTTAAGGCCAATGCCATTCTTCATGCGCCTGTGGACGCGCGCAGTCTTACAGATTTGGTTACATCTATGTAATTCATGCGTATCAGCCACTAACCAGAGCTAAATTTTAATTTCAAAATTTTGAACTTTGATTTAATATTTAGCAAAGCAACCGAAATTTTTTTTTTTACCTTCCTGCTGATAACTCGCACTTTACACTTCCTTTGTTTAGTCGCGCCCACACCTCGTTCCACCGCGGGGTTTCCCCGACTGATGTGGAGGGTGTTGGGCGTACGTGCACTCTCTCGTCACACACAGCTGATAGGGTTAGAGGGGGCGGAGCTCGGGCGGTCACATGAACCAGAGCTCAGCTCTCTGCTTAAAGCCAATACCATTCTTCACACACAATGGACGCGCACAGTCTTAGAGATTTGGTGACATCTATGTAAGCCTTGCTTAGCAGACACTAACCAAGCACTAACATTTTAATTTGAAAACTACGACCTTTGTTTTAATATATAGCAAAACAACTGAAATTGTTTTTTACCTTCCTGCTGATAACTCGCACTTTGCACTTCCTTTGTTTGGTTTCGCCCACACCTCGTTCCACTGAGGGGTTTCCCTGATTGATGTGGAGGGTGTTGGGCATATGTGCTCAATCGTCGCACACAGCTGGTGGAGCTAGAGGGGGCGGAGCTTAGACGGTCACATGACCCAGAGCCCGGCTCTCTTCTTAAAGCCAATACCATTCTTCACACGCAGCGGACGCGCACAGTCTTAGAGACTTGGTGACATCTATGTAAGCCTTGCTTACCAGACACTAACCAAGCACTAACTTTTTAATTTGAAAACTACGACCTTTGTTTTAATATATAGCAAAGCAACTGAAATTGTTTTTTACCATCCTGCTGATAACACGCACTTTGCACTTTCTTTGTTTGGTCGCGCCCACACCTCATTTCACTGTAGGGTTTCCCCGATTGATGTGGAGGGTGTTGGGCGTACGTGCTCAATCGTCAAACACAGCTGTTGGAGATAGAGGGGGTGGAGCTCAAACGGTCACATGACACAGAGCCCGGCTCTCTACTAAAAGCCAATGCCATTCTTCACGCGCAGCAGACGCGCGCAGTCTTAGAGATTTGGTGACATCTATGTAAGCCTTGCTTAGCAGACACTAACCAGCGCTAACTTTTTAATTTGAAAACTGCGACCTTTGTTTTAATATATAGCAAAGCAACTGAAATTGTTTTTTACCTTCCTGCTGATAACTCGCACTTTGCACTTCCTTTGTTTGGTCACACCCACACTTCGTTCCAATGCTGGGTTTCCCCGATTGATGTGGAGGGTGTTGGGCGTATGTGCTCTCTCGTCACACACAGCTGGTGGGGCTAGAGGGGGCAGAGCTCGGACGGTCACATGAACCAGAGGTCAGCTCTCTACTTAAAGCCAATACAATTCTTCACACACAGTGGACGCGCACAGTCTTAGAGATTTGGTGACATCTATGTAAGCCTTGCTTAGCAGACACTAACCAAGCACTAACATTTTAATTTGAAAACTACGACCTTTGTTTTAATATATAGCGAAACAACTGAAATAGTTTTTTACCTTCCTGCTGATAACTCGCACTTTGCACTTCCTTTGTTTGGTTTCGCCCACACCTCGTTCCACTGAGGGGTTTCCCTGATTGATGTGGAGGGTGTTGGGCGTACGTGCTCAATCGTCACACACAGCTGGTGGGGCTAGAGGGGGCGGAGCTCGGACGGTCCCATGACCCGGCTCTCTACTTAAAGCCAATGCCATTCTTCACACGCAGCGAACACGCTCAGTCTTAGAGATTTGGTGACATCTATGTAGCCTTGCTTAGCAGACACTAACTAAGCACTAACTTTTTAATTTAAAAACTACGAACTTTGTTTTAATATATAGCAAAGCAACTGAAATTGTTTTTTACCTTCCTGCTGATAACTCGCACTTTCCACTTCCTTTGTTTGGTCCGGCCCACACCTCGTTCCACTGCGGGGCTTCCCCGATTGACATGGAGGGTGTTGGGTGGACGTGCTCACTCATCACAAACAGCTGGTGGGGCTAGAAGGGGCAGAGCTCGGACGGTCACATGAACCAGAGCTCGGCTCTCTACTTAAAGCCAATACCAATTTTCACACGCAGCGGACACGCACAGTCTTAGAGATTTGGTTACATCTATGTAATCCTAGCTTAGCATAAACTAACCAAGCACTAACTTTTTAATTTGAAAACTATGACCTTTGTTTTAATATATATCAAAACAACTGAAATTGTTTTTTACCTTCCTGCTGATAACTCGCACTTTCCACTTCCTTTGTTTGGTCGCGCCCACACCTCGTTCCACTGCGGGGCTTCCCCGATTGACATGGAGGGTGTTGGGCGGACGTGCTCACTCATCACAAACAGCTGGTGGGGCTAGATGGGGTGGAGCTTGGACTGTCACATGAACCAGAGGCCGTCTCTACTTAAAGCCAATGCCATTGTTCGCGCACAGTGGACGCGTGCAGTCTTAGAGATTTCGTGACATCTATGTAAGCCTTGCTTAGCAGACACTAACCAACTGCTAACTTTTTAATTTGAAAACTACGACCTTTGTTTTAATATCTAGCAAAGCAAATGAAATCGTTTTTTACCTTCCTGCTGATAACTGGCACTTTGCACTTCCTTTGTTTGGTCGCGCTCACACCTCGTTCCACTGCAGGGTTTCACCGATTGATATGCAGGGTGTTGGGCATATGTGCTCAATCGTCACACACAGCTGGTGGAGCTAGAGGGGGCGGAGCTCAGACGGTCACATGACCCAGAGCCCGGCTCTCTACTTCAAGCCAATGCCATTCTTCACACGCAGTGGACATGCGCAGTCTCAGAGATTTGGTGACATCTATGTAAGCCTTGCTTAGCAGACACTAACCAAGCACTAACTTTTTAATTTAAAAACTACTTCCTTTGATTTAATATTTAGCAAAGCACCCGAAATAGTTTTTTTAACCTTCCTGCTGATAACTCGCACTTTGCACTTCCTTTGTTTGGTCGCGCCCACAACTCGTTCCACTGCGGGGTTTCCCCGATTGATGTGGAGGGTGTTGGGCAGATGTGCTCAATCGTCACACACAGCTGGTGGAAATAGAGGGGGCGGAGCTCAGACGGTCACATGACCCAGAGCCCGGCTCTCTACTTAAAGCCAATGCCATTCTTCACACGCAGTGGACATGCGCAGTCTCAGAGATTTGGTGACATCTATGTAAGCCTTGCTTAGCAGACACTAACCAAGCACTAACTTTTTAATTTAAAAACTACTTCCTTTGATTTAATATTTAGCAAAGCAACTGAAATTGCTTTTTACCTTCCTGCTGATAACTCGCACTTTGCACTTCCTTTTTTTGGTCGCGCCCACAACTAATTCCACTGTGGGGTTTCCCTGTGTGATGTTAAGGGTGTTTTGCATACGTGCTCAATCGTCACACACAGCTGGTGGAGCTAGAGGGGGCGGAGCACGGACGGTCACATGACCCAGAGCCCGGCACTCTACTTAAATCCAATGCTATTCTTCACGCACAGCGGACGCGTGCAGTCTTAAAGATTTGGTGACATCTATGGAAGCCTTGCTTAGCAGACACTAACCAAGCGCAAATTTTTTTAATTGAAAACTATGACCTTTGTTTTAATATTTAGCAAAGCAACTGAAATAGTTTTTTACCTTCCTGCTGATAACTTGCACTTTGCACTTCCTTTGTGTGGTCGCGCCCACACCTCGTTCCACCGCAGGGTTTCCCTGATTGATGTGGAGGGTGTTGGGCGTACATGCTCTCATCACACAGCTGGTGGGGCTAGATAGGGCGGAGCTCGGACAGTCACATGACCCAGAGGCCGTCTCTCTACTTAAAGCCAATTCCATTATTCACTCGCAGCGGACGCGCACAGTCTTAGAGATTTGGTGACATCTATGTAAGTCTTGCTTAGCAGACACCAACCAAGCACTAACTTTTTAATTTGAAAACTACTTCCTTCGATTTAATATTTAGCAAAGCAACCGAAATAGTTTTTTTAACCTTCCTGCTGATAACTCGCACTTTGCACTTCCTTTGTTTGGTCGCGCCCACAACTCGTTCCACTGCGGGGTTTCCCCGATTGATGTGGAAGGTGTTGGGCATATGTGCTCAATCGTCACACACAGCTGGTGGAGCTAGAGGGGGAAGAGCTCGGACGGTCACATGACCCAGAGCCCGGCTCTCTACTTAAAGCCAATGCCTTTCTTCACGCGCAGCAGACGCACGCAGTCTTAGAGATTTGGTGACATCTATGTAACTCATGCTTAGCAGACACTAACCAATCGCGAACTTTTTAATTTGAAAACTGCAACCTTTGTTTTAATATTTAGCAAAGCAACTGAAATTCTTTTTTTTAACTTCCTGCTGATAACTCGCACTTTGCACTTCCTTTGTTTAGTCGCGCCCACACCTCGTTCCACCGCGGGGTTTCCCTGATTGATGTGGAGGGTGTTGGGCATACGTGCTCAATCATCACACAAAGCTGGTGGAGCTAGAGGGGGCAGAGCTCGGACGGTCACATGACCCAGAACCCGGCTCTATATTTAAAGCCAATGCAATTCTTCACATGCAGCGGACTCGCTGTCTTACAAATTTTGTTACATCTATGTAAGTCTTGCTTAGCAGCCACTAACCAAGGACTAACTTTTTAATTTGAAAACTATGACCTTTGTTTTAATATTTAGCAAAGCAACTGAAATTGATTTTTACCTTCCTGCTGATAACTCGCACTTTGCACTTCCTTTGTTTGGTCGCGCCCACACCTCGTTCCACTGCGGGGCTTCACCGATTGACATGGAGGGTGTTGGGCGGACGTGCTCACTCATCACTAACAGCTGGTGGGGCTAGATGGGGTGGAGCTTGGACTGTCACATGAACCAGAGGCCGTCTCTACTTAACCCCTTCGATGCTGCGCAGATTCCGCCGCTGTGCTGGCGGAATCTTGCGCGGGCGTGGTCATGACGGAATGGTTCCGTCATGAGCACAGCTCAACCGTGGGTCATGACGGAACCATTCCGTCATGAGCACCGAAGGGGTTAAAGCCAATGCCATTCTTCACCCGCAGCGGACGCGTGCAGTCTTAAAGATTTGGTGACATCTATGGAAGCCTTGCTTAGCAGACACCAACCAAGCACTATCTTTTTAATTTGAAAACTACTTCCTTTGATTTAATATTTAGCAAAGCAACCGAAATAGTTTTTTTAACCTTCCTGCTGATAACTCGCACTTTGCACTTCCTTTGTTTGGTCTCGCCCACAACTCGTTCCACTGCGGGGTTTCCCCGATTGATGTGGAGGGTGTTGGGCATATGTGCTTAATTGTCACACACAGCTGGTGGAGCTAGAAGGGGCAGAGCTTGGACGGTCACATGACTCAAAGACCGGCTCTCTACTTAAAGCCAATGCCTTTCTTCACGCGCAGCAGACGCACGCAGTCTTAGAGATTTGGTGACATCTATGTAACTCTTGCTTAGCAGACACTAACCAAGCGCTAACTTTTTAATTTGAAACCTGCGACCTTTGTTTTAATATTTAGCAAAGCAACTGAAATTCTTTTTTTTACCTTCCTGCTGATAACTCGCACTTTGCACTTCCTTTGTTTAGTCGCGCCCACACCTCGTTCTACCGCGGGGTTTCCCTGATTGATGTGGAGGGTGTTGGGCATACGTGCTCAATCATCACACAAAGCTGGTGGAGCTAGAGGGTGCGGAGCTCGGACGGTCACATGACCCAGAGCCCGGCTCTATATTTAAAGCCAATGCAATTCTTCACATGCAGCGGACGCGCAGTCTTGATTTTGTTACATCTATGTAAGTCTTGCTTAGCAGCCACTAACCAAGGACTAACTTTTTAATTTGAAAACTATGACCTTTGTTTTAATATTTAGCAAAGCAACTGAAATTGTTTTTTACCTTCCTGCTGATAACTCGCACTTTGCACTTCCTTTGTTTGGTTGCGCCCACACCTCGTTCCACCGCAGGGTTTCCCCGATTGATGTGGAGAGTGTTGGGCGTACATGCTCTCGTCACACAGCTGGTGAGGCTAGATAGGGCGGAGCTCGGATGGTCACATGAGCCAGAGGCTGTCTCTCTACTTAAAGCCAATACCATTCTTCACACGCAGCGGACGCTCACGGTCTTAGAGATTTGGTGACATCTATGTAAGCCTTGCTTAGCAGACACTAACCAAGCACTAACTTTTTAATTAGAAAACTAAGACCTTTGTTTTAATATATAGCAAAACAACTGAAATAGTTTTTTACCTTCCTGCTGATAACTCACACTTTGCACTTTCTTTGTTTGGTCGCGCCCACATCTCGTTCCACTGCAGGGTTTCCCCGATTGCTGTGGAGGGTGTTGGGCGTAGGTGTTCAATCGTCACACACAGCTGGTGGAGCTAGAGGGGGCGGAGCTCAGACGGTCACATGACCCAGAGCCCAGCACTCTATTGAAATCCAATGCTATTGTTCACGCGCAGCGGACGCGTGCAGTCTTAGAGATTTGGTGACATCTATGTAAGCCTTGCTTAGCAGACACTAACCAAGCGCTAACTTTTAAAATTGAAAACTACGACCTTTGTTTTAATATATAGCAAAACAACTGAAATCGTTTTTTACCTTCCTGCTGATAACTCGCACTTTGCACTTCCTTTGTTTGGTCGCGCCCACACCTCGTTCCACCGCAGGGTTTCCCCGATTGATGTGGAGGGTGTTGGGCATACATGCTCTCGTCATACAGCTGGTGAGGCTAGATAAGGCGGAGCTTGGATGGTCACATGACCCAGAAGCTGTCTCTCTACTTAAAGCCAGTGCCAATATTCACTCGCATCGGACTCGCGCAGTCTGACAGATTTGGTGACATCTATGTAAGCCTTGCTTAGCAGACACTAACCAAGCACTAAATATTAAATTGAAAACGACGACCTTTGTTTTAATATATAGCAAAACAACTGAAATTGTTTTTTACCTTCCTGCTGATAACTCGCACTTTTCACTTTCTTTTGTTTGGTCGCGCCCACAACTCGTTCCACTGCGGGGTTTACTCGATTGATGCAGAGGGTGTTGAGCGTACATGCTCTCGTCACACAGAGCTGGTGGGGCTAGATGTGGCGGAGCTCGGATGGTCACATGACCCAGAGCCCGGCTCTCTACTTAAAGCCAATGCAATTCTTCACGCGCAGCAGACGCACGCAGTCTTAGAGATTTGGTGACATCTATGTAAGCCTTGCTTAGCAGACACTAACCAAGCACTAAATTTTAATTTGAAAACTACGACCTTTGTTTTAATATATAGCAAAGCAACTGAAATTGTTTTTTAACTTCCTGCCGATAACACGCACTTTGCACTTCCTTTGTTTGGTCACACCCACACTTCGTTCCAAAGCTGGGTTTCCCCGATTGATGTGGAGGGTGTTGGGCGTACGTGCTCTCTCGTCACACACAGCTGGTAGGGCTAGAGGGGGCAGAGCTCGGACGGTCACATGAACCAGAGCTCGGCTCTCTACTTAAAGCTAATACCATTCTTCACACACAGCGGACGCGCATAGTCTTAGAGATTTGGTGACATCTATGTAAGCCTTGCTTAGCAGACACTAACCAAGCACTAACTTTTTAATTTAAAAACTACGACCTTTGTTTTAATATATAGCAAAGCAACTGAAATAGTTTTTTACCATCCTGCTGATAACACGCACTTTGCGCTTTCTTTGTTTGGTCGCGCCCACACCTCATTTCACTGCGGGGTTTCCCTGATTGATATGGAGGGTGTTGGGCGTACGTGCTCAATCGTCATACACAGCTGTTGGAGCTAGAGGGGGTGGAGCTCGGACAGTCACATGACCCATAGCCCGGCTCTCTACTTAAAGCCAATGCCATTCTTCAAGCATAGCGGACGCGTGCAGTCTTAGAGATTTGGTGATATCTATGTAAGCCTTGCTTAGCAGACACTAACCAAGTGCTAACTTTTTAATTTGAAAACTGCGGCCTTTGTTATAATATATAGCAAAGCAACTGAAATTGTTTTTTACCTTCCTGCTGATAACTCGCACTTTGCACTTCCTTTGTTTGGTCGCGCCCACACCTTGTTCCACTGCGGGGTTTCCCCGATTGATTTGGAGGGTGTTGGGCGTACATGGTCTCTCATCACACACACCTGGTGGGGCTAGAGGGGGCGGAGCTCGGGCGGTCACATGAACCAGAGCCCGGCTCTCTACTTAAAGCCAATGCAATTCTTCACACGCAGCGGACGCACGCAGTCTTACAGATTTGGTTACATCTATGTAAGCCTTACTTACCAGCCACTAACCAAGGACTAACTTTTTAATTTGAAAACTACGACCTTTGTTTTAATATTTAGCAAAGCAACTGAAATTATTTTTTTTACATTCCTGCTGATAACTCACACTTTGTACTTCCTTTGTTTAGTCGCGCCTACACCTCGTTCCACCGCAGCGTTTCCCTGATTGATGTGGAGGGTGTTGGGCGTACGTAATCAATCGTCACACACTGCTGGTGGAGCTAGAGGGGGCGGAGCTTGGACGGTCACAGGACCCAGAGCCCAGCTCTCTACTTAAAGCCAATGCCATTCTTCACACGCAGTGGACGCGCGCAGTCTTAGAGATTTGGTGACATCTATGTAAGCCTTGCGTAGCAGACACTAACCAAGCACTAAATTTTAAATTGAAAACTACGACCTTTGTTTTAATATATAGCAAAGCAACTGAAATTGTTTTTTACCATCCTGCTGATAAAATCCACTTTGCACTTTCTTTGTTTGGTCGCGCCAACACCTCATTTCACTGCGGGGTTTCCCCGATTGATATGGGGGGTGTTGGGCTTACATGCTCAATCGTGACACACAGCTGGTGGAGCTAGAGGGGGTGGAGCTCGGACGGTCACATGACCCAGAGCCCGGCTCTCTACTTAAAGCCAATGCCATTCTTCACGCGCTTCAGACGCGCGCAGTCTTAGAGATTTGGTGACATCTATGTAAGCCTTGCTTAGCAGACACTAAACAAGTGCAATCTTTTTAATTTGAAAATTACAACCTTTGTTTTAATATATAGCAAAGCAACTGAAATTGTTTTTTACCTTCCTGCTGATAACTCGCACTTTGCACTTCCTTTGTTTGGTCACACCCACTCTTCGTTCCAATGCTGGGTTTCCCCGATTGATGTAGAGGGTGTTGGGCGTACGTGCTCTTTCGGCACACACAGCTGGTGGGGCTAGAGGGGGCAGAGCTCGGACGGTCATATGAACCAGAGCTCGGCTCTCTACTTAAAGCCAATGCCATTCTTCACATGCAGCGGACGCGCACAGTCTTAGAGATTTGGTGACATCTATGTAAGCCTTGCTTAGCACACACTAACCAAGCACTAACTTTTTAATTTGAAAACTCGACCTTTGTTTTAATATATAGCAAAACAACTGAAATTGTTTTTTACCTTCCTGCTGATAACTCAAACTTTGCACTTCCTTTGTTTGGTCACACCAACTCTTCGCTCCAATGCTGGGTTTCCCCGATTGATGTGGAGGGTGTTGGGCGTACGTGCTCTCTCGCCACACACAGCTGGTAGGGCTAGAGGGTGCAGAGCTCGGACGGTCAAATGAACCACAGCTCGGCTCTCTACTTAAAGCTAATACCATTCTTCACATGCAGCGGACGCGCACAGTCTTAGAGTTTTGTTGACATCTATGTTAGCCTTGCTTAGCAGACACTAACCAAGCACTAACTTTTTAATTAGAAAACTACGACCTTTGTTTTAATATATAGCAAAACAACTGAAATTGTTTTTTACATTCCTGCTGATAACTCGCACTTTTCACTTCCTTTGTTTGGTCGCGCCCACAACTCGTTCCACTGCGGGGTTTACCCGATTGATGCAGAGGGTGTTGAGCGTACATGCTCTCGTCACACACAGCTGGTGGGGCTAGATGTGGCGGAGCTCGGATGGTCACATGACCCAGAGCCCGGCTCTCTACTTAAAGCCAATGCAATTCTTCACGCGCAGCAGACGCACGCAGTCTTAGAGATTTGGTGACATCTATGTAACTCTTGCTTAGCAGACACTAACCAAGCGCTAATTTTTTAACTTGAAAACTACGACCTTTGTTTTAATATTTACCAAAGCAACTGAAATACTTTTTTACCTTCCTGCTGATAACTCGCACTTTGCACTTCCTTTGTTTGGTCGCGCCCACACCTCGTTCTACTGCGGGGTTTCCCCGATTAATTTGGAGGGTGTTGGGCGTACATGGTCTCTCGTCACACACAGCTGGTGGGGCTAGAGGGGGCAGAGCTCGGACGGTCACATGAACCAGAGCCCGGCTCTCTACTTAAAACCATTGCAATTCTTCACACGCAGCGGACGCATGCAGTCTAACAGATTTGGTTACATCTATGTAAGCCTTGCTTAGCAGCCACTAACCAAGGACAAACTTTTTAATTTGAAAACTACGACCTTTGTTTTAATATTTAGCAAAGCAACTGAATTAATTTTTTTACCTTCCTGCTGATAACTCGCACTTTGCACTACCTTTGTTTAGTCGCGCCCACACCTCGTTCCACCGCAGGGTTTCCCTGATTGATTTGGAGGGTGTTGGGCGTACGTGCTCAATCGTCACACACAGCTGGTGGAACTAAAGGGGGCGGAGCTCGGACGGTCACAGGACCCAGAGCCCGGCTCTCTACTTAAAGCCAATGCCATTCTTCACACGCAGCGGACGCGCGCAGTCTTAGAGATTTGGTGACATCTATGTAAGCCTTGCTTAGCAGACACTAACCAAGCACTAAATTTTAATTTGAAAACTACGACCTTTGTTTTAATATATAGCAAAGCAACTGAAATTGTTTTTTACCTTCCTGCTGATAACACACACTTTGCACTTCCTTTGTTTGGTCACACCCACACTTCGTTCCAAAGCTGGGTTTCCCCGATTGATGTGGAGGGTGTTGGGCGTACGTGCTCTCTCGTCACACACAGCTGGTAGGGCTAGAGGGGGCAGAGCTCGGACGGTCACATGAACCAGAGCTCGGCTCTCTACTTAAAGCTAATATCATTCTTCACACACAGCGGACGCGCACAGTCTTAGAGATTTGGTGTCATCTATGTAAGCCTTGCTTAGCAGACACTAACCAAGCACTAACTTTTTAATTTAAAAACTACGACCTTTGTTTTAATATATAGCAAAGCAACTGAAATAGTTTTTTACCATCCTGCTGATAACACGCACTTTGCGCTTTCTTTGTTTGCTCGCGGCCACACCTCATTTCACTGCGGGGTTTCCCCGATTGATATGGAGGGTGTTGGGCGTACGTGCTCAATCGTCATACACAGCTGTTGGAGCTAGAGGGGGTGGAGCTCGGACAGTCACATGACCCATAGCCCGGCTCTCTACTTAAAGCCAATGCAATTCTTCACACGCAGCTAACGCACGCAGTCTTACAGATTTGGTTACATCTATGTAAGCCTTACTTACCAGCCACTAACCAAGGACTAACTTTTTAATTTGAAAACTACGACCTTTGTTTTAATATTTAGCAAAGCAACTGAAATTATTTTTTTTACCTTCCTGCTGATAACTCGCACTTTGCACTTCCTTTGTTTAGTCGCGCCAACACCTCGTTCCACCGCAGCGTTTCCCTGATTGATGTGGAGGGTGTTGGGCGTACGTGATCAATCGTCACACACTGCTGGTGGACCTAGAGGGGGCGGAGCTTGGACGGTCACAGGACCCAGAGCCCAGCTCTCTACTTAAAGCCAATGCTATTCTTCACACGCAGCGGACGCGCGCAGTCTTCGAGATTTGGTGACATCTATGTAAGCCTTGCTTAGCAGACACTAACGAAGCACTAAATTTTAAATTGAAAACTACGACCTTTGTTTTAATATATAGCAAAGCAACTAAAATTGTTTTTTACCATCCTGCTGATAACACGCACTTTGCACTTTCTTTGTTTGGTCGCGCCCACACCTCATTTCACTGCAGGGTTTCCCCGATTGATATGGAGGGTGTTGGGCGTACATGCTCAATCGTGACACACAGCTAGTGGAGCTAGAGGGGGTGGAGCTCGGACGGTCACATGACCCAGAGCCCGGCTCTCTACTTAAAGCCAATGCCATTCTTCACGCGCTTCGGACGCGCGCAGTCTTAGAGATTTGGTGACATCTATGTAAGCCTTGCGTAGCAGACACTAAACAAGTACAATCTTTTTAATTTGAAAATTACAACCTTTGTTTTAATATATTGCAAAGCAACTGAAATTGTTTTTTACCTTCCTGCTGATAATTCGCACTTTGCACTTCCTTTGTTTGGTCACACCCACTCTTCGTTCCAATGCTGGGTTTCCCCGATTGATGTAGAGGGTGTTGGGCGTACGTGCTCTCTCAGCACACACAGCTGGTGGGGCTAGAGGGGGCAGAGCTCGGACGGTCATATGAACCAGAGCTCGGCTCTCTACTTAAAGCCAATACCATTCTTCACACACAGCGGACGCGCACAGTCTTAGAGATTTGGTGACAACTATGTAAGCCTTGCTTAGCACACACTAACCAAGCACTAACTTTTTAATTTGAAAACTCGACCTTTGTTTTAATATATAGCAAAACAACTGAAATTGTTTTTTACCTTCCTGCTGATAACTCGAACTTTGCACTTCCTTTGTTTGGTCACACCAACTCTTCGCTCCAATGCTGGGTTTCCCCGATTGATGTGGAGGGTGTTGGGCGTACGTGCTCTCTCGCCACACACCGCTGGTAGGGCTAGAGGGGGCAGAGCTCGGACGGTCAAATGAACCAGAGCTCGGCTCTCTACTTAAAGCTAATACCATTCTTCACATGCAGCGGACGCGCACAGTCTTAGAGATTTGTTGACATCTATGTTAGCCTTTGTTAGACGGCGACCTCAGAGGAGCCCGGAAAGGGGTCCTGACTACCCTGAGACCCACCCTCAAAGTATCGTAGCCGGGCACTGGCGGGAGATTCCCCAGGGGGAGGAATCTCGCAACTAGGATCGTACTCCTGGCACCACACGACACAGAGTGACCACACTGGGTATTCTCAGAAAACAAGCTTTATCAAATAGTTATCACTGGAAATATGTACAAAGTGAGCACGGGCTCGAGAGTCTCGGAAAGGTAGGGGGTAGCGGGACAGTCTCTGGTAACGGTTCAAAGCGGGGACGTATCCGGCGCACAGCTCACTATCCTCGAGCTGGGGGATACGTGGACGGAGTCGGGGTCCGGCGGGACCGTGAGAGGCTGGGGGAGCCGCGAGTCACTCAGCGGGCTCAGGTACAAGTTCAGAGGTCTTACGATCTTCAAGGAGCCGCGAGTCACTCAGCAGGGCTCAGGTACAAGTTTGGAGGTCTTACTATCTTCAGGGAGCCGCGAGTCACTCAGCAGGGCTCAGGTACAAGTTCGGAGGTCTTACGATCTTCTGGGAGCCGCGAGTCACTCAGCAGGGCTCAGGTACAAGTTCGGAGGTCTTACGATCTTCAGGGAGCCGCGAGTCACTCAGCAGGGCTCAGGTACAAGTTCGGAGGTCTTACGATCTTCAGGGAGCCGCGAGTCACTCAGCAGGGCTCAGGTGGGTTCAGGTTCCAGGAGCCGCGACCACGTCGGCAGGCTCTCGTTGTTCCAGCGTCGATTCTGCCGGACAGTCTCAGAGCACCCCTTGTTATAGGTCGACCCCTCTTTGATGTCCGGAGTCTGTGCAGGCAGGGGTCTTGTCACCTGGGGGCCGCTCGTCGGGGTTTCCTGCCATTGTCTTTTGATCCTTTCAGGGCCGGGTCGGGAGGAGTCCCAGACACCCAGCAGGCACGGAGCCAGCCCGCAGGGAGGCCGGAGGGCCGATCGAAACCCATCGTCCCAGGGGAGTTCAGAGGTGCGATAGAAACTGCTCTTCCCTCTCGCATCCCCTGGAAGCGTGATGTCCTCCAGCCGGAGTGGCGCCTCGAGGCCCGGGTCGCGCTGGGGCCGGCCGGCCATCTTGTTGCATGGAGTGGGCACGCGGGCCCGGGGTGGCCGAAAGGAGGGAGGCCATGGACGGGGATGTCCGGGGTTGGTGCTGGTGTCCGGGTGGGAAGGGTCGCTGGGCCGTGTGCTTGGGCTGCAGGTACCAGGTTTCGGTGGTGCGGGGGCACGGAGGGCCATTCTACGAGGCCGGGTCCAACACGCGTCCCCCCCAGCTGAAAGCCGGAGAGAACTGCCCATCACCTTGGGGGGTTCTCTTCGCTAAGGCGGAAGAACCGGGAGAGGCCGTCCGCGTTGGCGTGGTCCGTACCAGGGCGGTGTTCTACGGTGAAGTCCATTCCCTGGAGGGAGATTGACCACCGCAGTAGCTTGGGGTTTTCTCCTCGCATCTGCATGAGCCATCGCAAGGGCCGATGGTCAGTTTGGACTCTGAAATGAGTACCGAACAGGTAGGGTCGTAGTTTTTTGAGTGCCCAGACCACGGCAAAGGCTTCGCGCTCTATGGTGCTCCACCTCTGTTCTCGGGGCAGCAGCCGCCGACTGAGGAAGGCGACGGGCTGGTCTAGGCCTTGATCATTCACTTGGGACAAGACGGCCCCAATACCATGCTCGGAGGCATCGGTCTGGACTATGAACTCCTTGGTGTAGTCGGGAGCCTGGAGGACGGGGGCAGTGCACATGGCCTTTTTCAGAGCATCGAAAGCTTCCTGGCAGGCAGCCGTCCACTGCACCTTCTTTGGCTGCTTTTTAGACGTGAGTTCAGTGAGAGGGCCGACCAGGCTGCCATACCCCCGAATGAATCGGCGGTAGTAGCCCGTGAGCCCCAGAAAGGCTCGGACCTCCGTTTGGGTGATGGGTGGTTCCCATGCCAGGATGGCGTCGATCTTTGGCTGTAGAGGGGCGACCTGGCCACTCCCGACTTGATGCCCCAGGTAGACTACGGATCCTTGCCCGATCTGGCACTTGCTGGCTTTTACGGTGAGGCCTGCCTGGCGCAGGGCTGTTAGCACCCTCCGGAGGTGCTGGAGGTGCTCACTCCACTCTGAACTGAAGACAGCGATGTCGTCCAGATAGGCCGCGCTGAACTGTTCTAGCCCGGCCAGGACCCTATTCACCAGTCTCTGGAAAGTGGCCGGGGCATTTTTCATCCCGAAGGGCATCACGCGGAAGCGGTAGTGCCCATCGGGGGTGGAGAAAGCAGACCGCTCCTTGGCCCCTTCGGTGAGCGCAATCTGCCAGTATCCGCAGGTGAGGTCGAAAGTGCTGAGGAACCGGGCGCCCCCTAGGCGGTCAATTGGTTCGTCGGCCCGTGGAATGGGGTGGGCATCGGCTCGGGTAATGTCATTGAGCCCCCGGTAATCCACGCAGAACCGGAGCTCGGGGGCGACACCGGGGGCCGCTGCCTTCGGAACTAGGACCACGGGGCTGGCCCAGGGACTGTCAGAGGGCTCGATCACCCCCAGGGTTAACATCTTCGAGACTTCAGCTTGAATGCAGGACCGGACCCGGTCAGGAACCCGGTAGGCTCGGTGTCTCACCGGCGGGCTGTCCCCGGTGTCCACATCGTGAACACACCAGTTGGTGACCCGGGGGGTCAGGGAGAAGAGGTCGGAAAATTGTCTGAGGAGCTGGCGGCAGTCCGCTTGTTGCTGGGTAGTGAGGGCTGGGGAGAGGTTCACCCCCTCCATGGAGCCATCCTGCTCCTTGACACACAGGAGGTCCGGGAGGGGATCCGACTCATCTTCAGCCCCGTCATCGGTGGCCAGCAGGAGGCTCAGTTCTGTCCGCACGAAGTGAGGCTTGAGGCGGTTCACGTGCAGGACCCGGAGGGGATCCCGAGGCGACTGGACGTCCACCAAGTAGGTGACTTGACTCTTCCTCTCAACCACTTTGTAGGGCCCAGTCCATCGGTCCTGGAGGGCGCCAGGCTTCACGGGGGCCATGACCCACACCTGCTGGCCCGGCTGGAACTCGACCAGAGTAGCATTCTGGTCGTACCAGCGCTTCATTTCTTCTTGACTCGCCTCCAGGTTGGCCTCGGCCAGTTCTCGGAACCTCCTGGTCTGGTTCCGGAGGGCCAGGACATATTGGAACACATCTCGGGGGGTGGTCTGGGGCGCTGCCTCCCACCCTTCCTTAACCAAACTGAGGGGACCTCGGACGGGGTGCCCATAGAGTAATTCAAAGGGGCTGAACCCTAAGGACTTCTGGGGGACCTCCCGGTAAGCGAACAAGAGGCAGGGGAGCAGGACGTCCCACTTACGCCGGAGGGGCTCTTCTAGGCCAGCGATCATCCCTTTCAAAGTCCTATTAAACCTTTCTACTAGGCCGTTCCCTTGGGGATGGTACGGGGTGGTGAACTTATAGGACACCCCATATTGTTGCCACAGGGACGTCATATACCTTGATATAAAATTAGTGCCGCGATCGCTCACGACCTCGCGGGGGAAACCCACCCTGGAAAAGATCCCCATCAGGGCCCGGCCCACCACGGGGGCCGTAATGGTGCGTAGGGGAATAGCCTCCGGATAGCGGGTGGCGTGGTCTACTAGGACCAAGATGAAACGGTGACCTTGGGAGGTGGGGGGGTCCAGTGGCCCCACGATGTCGATTCCGACTCGTTCGAAGGGGGTACTGACGACCGGGAAGGGTTGGAGGGGAGCCTTGCGCTTCCCCCCACTCTTCCCACTGGCCTGGCACGTGGGGCAGGACTTGCAGTGTGCCTCTACCGCTGCTTTCATCTTAGGCCAATAAAAATGGGTCACGAGACGGCTGTAGGTCTTGTCCTGAACCAGGTGGCCGGCGAGGGGGACGTCGTGGGCTAAGCCCAGGAGGAAATCTCGGAAGCGGAGGGGTACCACCAGTACCCGTCCGGACCCCAGCTCCACCGACTTCTGCTCACTATACAGGATGTTATTCTCCCAATAGATTCGGTGCGTTCCGGTCTGGTCACCTGCGGCTTGGCCCTCGGCCTGGCGCCGCAGCCCGACCAGGGAAGGACAGGTGGCTTGCTCCTGGCAAAATTCTTCCCGGGTGGGCCCGCCCTCGTGGCGCCAATGGGCCAACTCGGGTAGATCCCCCAACTCGGGGACCAGGGCGGGGTCGGATGGTGCGGGTTCGTCGCTGGCGACGGACCCTTCCGATGGGGGAACGGGAGGACCCTCGGCGGGGACGGTACTGGTTTCTTCGACCGGGGGGTTCTCGACTTCTCTCCGGGGAGTGAGTCGGGCTGTCATAGATCGGGTGGTGGCACACACCCACTCGGGGAGTCCCATCATTCCTAGGTGGGCCTTGCGCTCTACGTGCTTCCAGGGAGAACTCTCCAGGTCGTTCCCTAGGAGGCAGTCGACCGGCTGGGAGGTTCTTACGGCCACCTTGAGTTTACCTATCACCCCTCCCCACTCAAATGGCACCAGGGCTACCTGACACATACTTTCCCTATTGTCTGCGGATATTACGGGGCAAAAGACATTGGGGAGGATCTGCTCCTCGGGGACTAGGTGCCTGAGGACACCGGTGATACTGGCCCCGGTGTCCCGCAGGGCCTTGTTGGACAGGCCACACGAAGGGCTTGCTCCCTCCCCGCATGACAGGGCCTAAGCCCCGGCCCGCCAGGCGTGACCCACACGAATCACCCGCACTCCGTCTCCCGACGGAACTCCTGCCCCCGGACCTCCATGTATCACGGGACCGAGCCACCACCGGCTCCCCCGGCCGGATCAAGCCGCCATCTTGGGCCCTGCGCCACGAGGCCGCGTGGCCTCCACCCGACCCTAACCCTGGGCCTGGCCGGCCCCGGCATCCCGGCACCACCATCCACCCAGGAGGTGAGCGGACCACTTGGCAGGTCAATGGGAGAACGAAGCGTCAAGGGCTCTCCCCCGCCAGGTGCCGATCGCCTCCAGCTCCCCCAGGCGCTGGCTCCACCCCCTGCTGGGTGTCTGGACACCTTCATCCCGGACCCTCCGACCTCCAAGTGCGAGGGTCCGGACATCAAAGGGCGCCAGACCTATAACTAGGGCAGCTCCGGAGCAGGACGGCAGTTGTATCCTGGAGTCGAGAGACACCGAGAGAACTCAGCCTTGACGGACTACTGGCGCTGCCGTAGCCCTATCTTGTGAACTATCGTCCTGCCTGCTGGCGCTGCCGCGGCCTTCTGCAACATCCATCCTCGTCGGGACCTGCTGGCGCTGCCGCGGCCCGTTGTAACGACCATCCTCACCGGGACCTGCTGGCGCTGCCGCGGACCGTGCATCGACCATCTCTCCGGGCCCTGCTGGCGCTGCCGCGGACCGTGTATCAACCATCTTCACCGGGACCTGCTGGCGCTGCCGCGGCCCGTCCCAGCTAGAACACCGAGCTCGAGGATTGTGAGCTATCCACCGTACCACCTCAACTACCAGACTGGTAACCAGACTGTCCCGCTACCCCCTTTCCCCATCTTGAGAGACTTGAATCGAGGGGACCCCTGAGTCCAGACCTCCTTGTACCTTCCATCGTACCGTAAGAAATTGCCTATAAAGAACGCTAAATCTTCTCCTTGTGTGGTGTCTGTCTGTGGGGGGGAAGTTATTTATCTGTACGATCGCTGGAGACGGCTCTCCCCGGAGACCTCTCCCCTTGTCCTCGGCCGACCCTCCCGGTCCGTCTAACATTGGTGGCCAGCGGCGCGATCCGAATCAACGCGTAATCGTACAGAGAGTAGCTCACCCCACGACAAAACCACAATGTCAGCCAAAGATAGCGGTTCCACTGAAAAGTTCCAAATGGATAAGTTGGAAGAATATAGCCACCGCGAACTTAAACAATTCTGCATGGAACTAGGCATTGCTACCACCGGCCTGAGTACCAAAGACGATTTAAAGCGCGCCCTTGAGTCGTGGGCGGAAACTGGGGTCACCGGATCCCCCGACCAAAACAGTGTCGCACCAGAGGGGAACGCCACGGCTCCCGAGGAGCGGGGAACGGGCCTCTCGCAGGAGGAGATCCAAGAAAGAGAAAGAACCAGATTACATGAGTTGGAAATGGCACGACTCAAGATGGACGGTGAACTAAAGTTAGCCGAGCAGAAACTAAATCTAGAACATCTGCGGCTCCGAGAAGAGCGAGAAGAAAAACAGAGACAGAGAGAGCTCGAGGAAAAAAGAATAACACTCGAACACGAGCGCAAACTGGCGGAAATAGAACTCCGGAAACAGAATAAAGAACCGGGGGTGCCTGAGCGACCGCACACCCCGGGAGCAACCGAGAGAAAAGTCCACATCCCCAAGGATGTTGTCCGAGAATATGTCCGAGAGGACGACATACAACAGTGGTTCAAAGCCTACGAGATCGCCATGACCTCCCACCGGATCGACCGGAGTGATTGGGGAGCCGGACTATGGGGGAGGTTCGTCAACGAAGGCCGCGATGCCCTATTGCAGCTCCCAGATCACCAGATGTCGTCCTACGACCACATGAAGGCTGCCCTCCTCACCCGCTACGGCCTCACGCCCGAGATGTACCGCCAGAGGTTCAGAGACTGCACCCGGATCCCGGGTACAACTTGGGTGGAGTACGTCAACTATTTCAGCCGAGCCTTCGAGGGTTGGATCAAGGGGAGCCAGGTCACCACCTACGAGCAACTCTTTAACCTTATGGTATGGGAGCACCTGTCGAACAACTGTTTCGTCGAGCTCAGGCAGCACCTCCTCGACAGTAAATTGACTGACCCCCGGCAACTCGCCGCCGAAGCTGACCGATGGGAAAGCACCCGAGTGGGCCGGAGAGGACCACACGAGCAAAACCGAAACAACCAAGGCCAGCACCGTCCCCGGGGAGGAGGAGGAGGCCAGGGGCGAGGGAGAGACACCATCCCGGCAACACCCGTGGCCAGCACCCCGCCCCCGGCCGGGCGGGGCAACCCCCCGATGCGCCCGGGGTTCCGAGCCAACGTCACGTGCCACCGATGCCAGCGAGTCGGCCACTACGCCAATGACCCGAGCTGCCCGCAGAACCAAACACCAAAGCCCCGCCAGGTAGCGGCCGCCGCCCTGGGGGAAGAACGACTATCAGAGGAACAGGAAGAATATGAGCCGGCCCAGCAAGAGTGGGAACCGGCCGCCATGGTTCTAGCATGCCTAGGGGGAAAGGACATGGTTCCGCGGGCCCCCCTACCCGCCAACACCCGGAAATATGGCCAATGGGTGACCATTAATGGACGTCGGGCCGAGGCCTTACGTGACACAGGCGCCAGTGTGACGGCCGTCCGCTGTCACCTGGTGAAGCCCGAGCAGATCCTGCCGAACATTCTCTGCCCCGTCCGCTCAGCCGACAATTCCGAGAGTCTGTGTCAAATGGCCTGCGTCCCCTTCGAATGGGGAGGGGTCTCCGGCCTGTTGAAGGTGACGGTCCGGGATGATGCACCCGTGGACTGCCTCCTGGGGAATGACCTTGAGAGTTCCCCGTGGGCCACCGTCGAAAGAAGAGAGCACCTGGGGATGCTGGGCCTCCCGGACTGGGCCTGCGTAACCACCCGGTCCATGGCCGCCCGTGCCGTCCCCCGATCAGAAGATCCAGAATGGCCAGCACCTCCGCCCCCGGTCGCCCCAGTAGAGGACCACGACGAGACCAACCCCCCAGAACCAACGGCCGAAGGGGTCGCGCAACCCCAGGACCTCCCCGGCCTGGCTCAGTGGCGTCAAGAAGGGGGGCCCACCCAAGAGCAGTTCCGCCAGGAGCAAAAGACCTGCCCTTCCCTCGAGGGGCTCCGCCAGCAAGCCTGCGCCCAGAGCGCAGGGGACTCCACCGGAACTCATTGGGTCTATTGGGATAACGACCTGCTATACAGCGAACAAAGAATCGCAGAACTAGGGGCCAGTCGAGTGCTGGTGGTGCCTCTCCGCTTCAGAGACTTCCTACTAACTCTGGCCCACGATGTCCCCCTGGCTGGACACCTGGGCCAGGACAAAACCTACAGTCGCCTAGTGACTCACTTTTTCTGGCCGAAGATGCGGAACGACGTCCTTAACCACTGCCGGTCCTGCCCCACGTGCCAAGCCAGTGGAAAGAGCGGCCGTAAGCTGAAAGCCCCTCTGCAACCCTTCCCAGTGGTCACCACCCCGTTCGAGAGGGTAGGAATAGACATTGTGGGGCCCCTGGACCCCCGCACGGCACAAGGACATAGGTTCATCCTGGTACTGGTGGACCACGCCACCCGCTACCCCGAGGCGGTGCCCCTACGAACTGTAACAGCCCCGGTGGTTGGCCGGGCCCTAATGGGGATCTTCTCCCGAGTGGGCTTCCCCCGAGAAGTCGTCAGCGACCGAGGCACGAACTTTATCTCGAAATATATGAAGTCACTCTGGCAACAGTGCGGGATCACCTACCGATTCACGACCCCCTATCACCCCCAAGGGAACGGATTAGTGGAGCGATTCAACCGCACCCTCAAGGGGATGATTGGGGGATTGGAAGAGCCCCTCCGTCGCCAGTGGGATGTACTACTCCCGTGCCTCCTCTTCGCCTATCGAGAAGTTCCCCAGAAGTCCCTCGGCTTTAGCCCTTTCGAACTCCTGTACGGGCACCCTGTGCGAGGGCCCCTCAGCCTAGTCAAAGAAGGTTGGGAGATGGCCCCCCTAAAGACCCCTCCAGACGTCTTCAAGTACCTCCTGGCCCTCCGCAATCAGACCCGACGCTTCAGGGAGATGGCAAAAGCGAACCTCGAGGCCAGTCAGGAGGACATGAAAAAATGGTACGATCACAATGCCTCCTCTGTCGAGTTCGAACCTGGTCAACAAGTGTGGGTGATGTCCCCCACCGAACCATGTGCCTTACAAGATAACGGGGCCCTTCAAAGTGGTCGAGCGCAAAAGCCCCGTCACTTACCTCGTCGACATGGGGACCCCCCGGAACCCCCTTCGGGTCCTCCACACCAACAGACTCAAACCACACTTTGTGCGCTCAGAACTCAGCCTCCTGATGGCTACGGACAGTGGGGCGGAGGAAGACTCCGAACCCCTCCCGGATCTCCTGAAGACTCAGGAGAACGACGGTTCCGTGGACGGGGTCCGGCTCTCCGATGCCCTCACCCCAGAGCAACGCCAGGGCTGCCGGGACCTCCTACTGCGGTTCGCTACACTGTTCTCCCTCACCCCCGGGATCACCCCTTGGTGCTTGCACGACGTGGACACCGGGGACAGTCCCCCTGTCCGACACCGGGCCTACCGCGTGCCAGATCGGGTACGGGCCTGCATCCAAGAAGAAGTGGCCAAAATGCTCACGATCGGGGTCATCGAGCCCTCGGACAGCCCCTGGGCCAGCCCAGTTGTACTGGTCCCCAAAGCCGCTGCCCCCGGCACCACGCCTGAACTGAGATTCTGCGTCGACTACCGGGGCTTGAACGCTGTCACCCGGACCGACGCTCATCCTATCCCCCGAGCAGATGAATTGATCGACCGGCTGGGGGCCGCCCGCTATCTCAGCATCTTCGACCTAACAGCGGGCTACTGGCAGATCGGTCTCACACCCCGGGCTCAGGAACGGTCTGCCTTCTCTACCCCCGATGGCCACTACCACTTCAAGGTCATGCCCTTCGGCATGAAGAATGCCCCCGCTACTTTTCAACGTCTAGTAAACCAGGTCTTGGCGGGGCTCGAGGAGTTCAGCGCTGCCTACCTGGACGATATCGCGGTGTACAGCCGCCACTGGTCCGACCACCTCCTCCACCTCCAAGAGGTCCTGCAGGCCCTCCAGCGGGCCGGCCTCACGATTAAGGCTGGCAAATGCCAAATTGGTCAAGGGTCCGTGACCTACCTCGGGCACCAGGTAGGAAGCGGGCTGGTGGCCCCGCTGCAACCTAAAATTGCTGCCATCCAGTCCTGGCAACCCCCCGTCACCCAGACCGAGGTCCGAGCCTTCTTGGGACTCACCGGCTACTACCGGCGGTTCGTGAGGGACTACGGCAGCATTGTGGGGCCCCTCACGGGTCTCACGTCCAAAAACCAGCCGAAGCGGATTAACTGGACCACCGACTGTCAAGTGGCCTTCGAAAAGCTGAAGGCTGCCCTGTGCACCGCCCCTGTGCTCCAGGCCCCCGATTACAGTCGGGAATTCATTGTACAGACAGACGCCTCCGACCACGGCATCGGAGCGGTTCTTTCCCAACTGAACCCCGAGGGCCATGACCAGCCGGTGTCCTTCATCAGCAGACGTCTCCTGGCCCGAGAACAGCGCTGGAGCACAATCGAGAGGGAGGCCTTCGCAGTGGTGTGGGCCCTCAAAAAGCTCCGGCCCTATCTCTTCGGTACCCACTTCCGGGTACAAACCGACCATCGACCCCTGCAGTGGCTGATGCAGATGCGGGGGGAGAACCCAAAACTATTGCGCTGGTCCATCTCCCTGCAGGGAATGGACTTCACCGTGGAACACCGACCGGGCCAAGACCACGCCAACGCAGATGGCCTGTCACGCTTCTTCCGCCTCGACGAGGAGAGTCCCCAGGAAGATGGGTGACTCTCCCCGCCTTCAGCTGGGGGGGACGCATGTTGGACAGGCCACACGAAGGGCTTGCTCCCTCCCCGCATGACAGGGCCTAAGCCCCGGCCCGCCAGGCGTGACCCACACGAATCACCCGCACTCCGTCTCCCGACGGAACTCCTGCCCCCGGACCTCCATGTATCACGGGACCGAGCCACCACCGGCTCCCCCGGCCGGATCAAGCCGCCATCTTGGGCCCTGCGCCACGAGGCCGCGTGGCCTCCACCCGACCCTAACCCTGGGCCTGGCCGGCCCCGGCATCCCGGCACCACCATCCACCCAGGAGGTGAGCGGACCACTTGGCAGGTCAATGGGAGAACGAAGCGTCAAGGGCTCTCCCCCGCCAGGTGCCGATCGCCTCCAGCTCCCCCAGGCGCTGGCTCCACCCCCTGCTGGGTGTCTGTCATCCCGGACCCTCCGACCTCCAAGTGCGAGGGTCCGGACATCAAAGGGCGCCAGACCTATAACTAGGGCAGCTCCGGAGCAGGACGGCAGTTGTATCCTGGAGTCGAGAGACACCGAGAGAACTCAGCCTTGACGGACTACTGGCGCTGCCGTAGCCCTATCTTGTGAACTATCGTCCTGCCTGCTGGTGCTGCCGCGGCCTTCTGCAACATCCATCCTCGTCGGGACCTGCTGGCGCTGCCGCGGCCCGTTGTAACGACCATCCTCACCGGGACCTGCTGGCGCTGCCGCGGACCGTGCATCGACCATCTCTCCGGGCCCTGCTGGCGCTGCCCCGGACCGTGTATCAACCATCTTCACCGGGACCTGCTGGCGCTGCCGCGGCCCGTCCCAGCTAGAACACCGAGCTCGAGGATTGTGAGCTATCCACCGTACCACCTCAACTACCAGACTGGTAACCAGACTGTCCCGCTACCCCCTTTCCCCATCTTGAGAGACTTGAATCGAGGGGACCCCTGAGTCCAGACCTCCTTGTACCTTCCATCGTACCGTAAGAAATTGCCTATAAAGAACGCTAAATCTTCTCCTTGTGTGGTGTCTGTCTGTGGGGGGGAAGTTATTTATCTGTACGATCGCTGGCGCTGCCGCGGCCTTCTGCAACATCCATCCTCGTCGGGACCTGCTGGCGCTGCCGCGGCCCGTTGTAACGACCATCCTCACCGGGACCTGCTGGCGCTGCCGCGGACCGTGCATCGACCATCTCTCCGGGCCCTGCTGGCGCTGCCGCGGACCGTGTATCAACCATCTTCACCGGGACCTGCTGGCGCTGCCGCGGCCCGTCCCAGCTAGAACACCGAGCTCGAGGATTGTGAGCTATCCACCGTACCACCTCAACTACCAGACTGGTAACCAGACTGTCCCGCTACCCCCTTTCCCCATCTTGAGAGACTTGAATCGAGGGGACCCCTGAGTCCAGACCTCCTTGTACCTTCCATCGTACCGTAAGAAATTGCCTATAAAGAACGCTAAATCTTCTCCTTGTGTGGTGTCTGTCTGTGGGGGGGAAGTTATTTATCTGTACGATCGCTGGAGACGGCTCTCCCCGGAGACCTCTCCCCTTGTCCTCGGCCGACCCTCCCGGTCCGTCTAACAGGCCTCTACCTGGTGGCCATTGATCTTGACGAGCTGCCCATATTTCTGTGTGTTGGAGGGTAGGAGGCTACCAGGGATCATTTCCCTATCTCCCAGGGATACTAGGGCCATCGCGGCGGGTTCCCACTCCTCGGCTTCCCCCACCTCCTCCCCCAGGGCTACGTTTGCTATCTGTCTTGCAGGGGGGACTTGGGTGGCCATGGGACACTCTGGGTCATTGGCGTAGTGCCCGGGTTTCTGGCAACGGAAGCATGTGACGGTCACCCGGTGTCCCCGTCTCCCAGGGGGCCCGGTCACTGGTAGAGGGGGTGCCGGGAAATGTGGAGGTGGTGTCTTCGGGGGGCTAGGCTGGGACTCTCTCGGCCCTCCCTGGTTCCCTCCTCCTCTCTGGCGGGGTGGTCCCTGACTGGCTCGGGGGTACTCTCCTACCATGCCCCGGGAGACCCGGGTGTTGGTCCAGCGGTCGGCCTCCACAGCCAGCTTCCGGGGATCTGTGAGCTTGCTATCCAGCAGATGTTGACGTAGCTCTATGAAGCAGTTCGCAGCCAGATGTTCCCATAACATGAGATCAGTGAGTTTGGCAAGGGTGGTGACTTTGCTGCCCTTGACCCACCCATCGAAGGCCTGACTAAAAAAGTTTACATACTCCACCCAGGTGGTGCCCGGGATCTTCCTGCAGTCCCGGAACCATTGGCGGTATATTTCTGGGGTGAGGCCGTATCTTGTGAGGAGAGCCTCTTTCATATGGCTGTAGGAGGTCTGGAGGGAGAGGGGTAGGTCGAGCAGGGTGTCCCTTCCTTCGCTCAGAAACCGCCCCCACAACCCCGCCCCCCAGTCCTTCTGTGGGATCCGATGGGAGGTCATGGCGACCTCGTAGGCCCGAAACCATTGCTGAATGTCATCGTTTTTATAATATTCCTTGACCACATCCTTGGGGATGTGGACCTTCTGTTCCGCTGGGGGGGCCGTCTCTCGGTTTCCCGAGGGCCTCCCGTCCTCATTTCGGGCCTTGAGCTCGAGTTCCTTTAAGCTGCGTTCGTGCTCCAGTTGGAGCTTCCTTCCTTCGTGCTCCCGTTGGAGCTTCTTTTCTTCCAGTTCGCCTTGTACGCGCATTTGCTCTACCGCTAGCTTTTTCTCCGCTAGCTTCAATTCGCCCTCGATTTTGAGTTTGGCTAACTCGAGTTCATGACTGCGGCTTCTCTCTCTGTCCGCGAGTTCTTCCGGGGATAGGCCCCCGTCTGGTACTATGCCTCGCACCTGATTGTCGTTGCTTTCACTTGGAGGGGGTTCGGCTTCGTCGGGGCGCTCTCCCGTGCCTTCCGGGCGGGAGGCCCCGGTCTCCACCCAAGTTTTCAGTGCTTTCTGCAAGTCTTCCTTAGTGTTGAGGCCAGTGGTAGCGATTTTAAGTTCTTTGCAAAATTGCTTTAGCTCTTTGTGTGTGTATTCTTCCAGATGCTCCACCTGGAACACTCTGTTGGCGTTGGTTTCTGCGGAGCTCGTGGCGCTTCCTTCTGCCATCTTTGTTGGTCGTGCGTCCGTTGTTCACTGTACGATCTCTAGGTGATGGGCCCGAATCCCGTCGCTTGCCACCAATGTTAGACGGCGACCTCAGAGGAGCCCGGAAAGGGGTCCTGACTACCCTGAGACCCACCCTCAAAGTATCGTAGCCGGGCACTGGCGGGAGATTCCCCAGGGGGAGGAATCTCGCAACTAGGATCGTACTCCTGGCACCACTTGACACAGAGTGACCACACTGGGTATTCTCAGAAAACAAGCTTTATCAAATAGTTATCACTGCAAATATGCACAAAGTGAGCACGGGCTCGAGAGTCTCGGAAAGGTAGGGGGTAGCGGGACAGTCTCTGGTAACGGTTCAAAGCGGGGACGTATCCGGCGCACAGCTCACAATCCTCGAGCTGGGGGATACGTGGACGGAGTCGGGGTCCGGCGGGACCGTGAGAGGCTGGGGGAGCCGCGAGTCACTCAGCGGGCTCAGGTACAAGTTCGGAGGTCTTACGATCTTCAAGGAGCCGCGAGTCACTCAGCAGGGCTCAGGTACAAGTTCGGAGGTCTTACGATCTTCAGGGAGCCGCGAGTCACTCAGCAGGGCTCAGGTACAAGTTCGGAGGTCTTACGATCTTCAGGGAGCCGCGAGTCACTCAGCAGGGCTCAGGTACAAGTTCGGAGGTCTTACGATCTTCAGGGAGCCGCGAGTCACTCAGCAGGGCTCAGGTACAAGTTCGGAGGTCTTACGATCTTCAGGGAGCCGCGAGTCACTCAGCAGGGCTCAGGTGGGTTCAGGTTCCAGGAGCCGCGACCACGTCGGCAGGCTCTCATTGTTCCAGCGTCGATTCTGCCGGACAGTCTCAGAGCACCCCTTGTTATAGGTCGACCCCTCTTTGATGTCCGGAGTCTGTGCAGGCAGGGGTCTTGTCACCTGGGGGCCGCTCGTCGGGGTTTCCTGCCATTGTCTTTTGATCCTTTCAGGGCCGGGTCGGGAGGAGTCCCAGACACCCAGCAGGTACGGAGCCAGCCCGCAGGGAGGCCGGAGGGCCGATCGAAACCCATCGTCCCAGGGGAGTTCAGAGGTGCGATAGAAACTGCTTGTTAGAAAGGATAGACGGACCGGGAGGGTCGGCCGGGGTCAGGAGGAGAGGTCTCCGGGGAGAGCCGTCTCCAGCGATCGTACAGACAAGTAACTTCCCCCCCACAGACAGATACCACACACGGATAAGGTTCAGTGTTCTTTATAAGCACTTCTTAAGGTACGGTTGAATGGTACAAGGAGGTCTGGACTCAGGGGTCCCCTCGATTCAAGTCTCTCAAAGCAGGGTAAGGGGTAGCGGGACAGTCTGTCTACCAGTCAGGTAGTTTGGATGAGATGATGATTAGCTCACAATCCTCGAGCTTAGTTGGTGTGGGCCGCGGCAGCGCCAGCAGGTCCCGGAAAGATGGTCGATGTACGGTCCGCGGCAGCGCCAGCAGGTCCCGGTGAGGATGGTCGTTACAACGGGCCGCGGCAGCGCCAGCAGGTCCCGGAAAGATGGTCGATGTACGGTCCGCGGCAGCGCCAGCAGGTCCCGGTGAGGATGGTCGTTACAACGGGCCGCGGCAGCGCCAGCAGGTCCCGACGAGGATGGATGTTGTAGAAGGCCGCGGCAGCGCCAGCAGGCAGGACGATGGTTCACAAGAGCGGGCTACGGCAGCGCCAGTAGTCCGTCAAGGCTGAGTTCTCTCGGTGTCTCTCGACTCCAGGATACAACTGCCTTCCTGCTCCTGAGTTGCCCCAGTTATAGGGCAGGCGCTCTTTGATGTCCGGACCCTCGCACTTGGAGGTCGGAGGGCCCGGGATGAAGGTGTCCAGACACCCAGCAGGGGGTGGAGCCAGCGCCTGGGGAGCTGGGGGCGATCGGCACCTGGCGGGGGAAGAGCTCTTGACACTTCGTCCTCCCATTGACCTGCCAAGTGGTCCGCTCACCTCCTGGGTGGATGGTGGTGCCGGGATGTCGGGGCCGGTCAGGCCCGGGGTTAGGGTCGGGGCGAGGCCACGCGGCCTCGTGGTGCAGGGCCCAAGATGGCGGCTTGAACCGGCCGGGGGAGCCGGTGGGGCTGGGCCCCGTGATGAGTAGAGGTCCGAGGGCAGAAGATCCGTCGGGAGACGGGGTACGGGTGCTTTTCGTGGGTTATGCCTGGTGGGCCGGAGCTCGGGCCCTGTCGTGCGGGGAGGGAGCAAGCCCTTCGTGTGGCCTGTCCAACATGCGTCCCCCCCAGCTGAAGGCGGGGAGAGTCACCCATCTCCTTGGGGACTCTCTTCGTCGAGGCGGAAAAAGCGGGACAGGCCATCCGCGTTGGCGTGGTCTTGGCCTGGTCGGTGCTCCACAGTGAAGTCCATTCCCTGCAGGGAAATGGACCAGCGCAAGAGTTTTGGGTTCTCCCCCCGCATCTGCATCAGCCACTGCAGGGGTCGATGGTCGGTTTGTACCCGGAAGTGGGTACCGAAGAGATAGGGCCGGAGCTTTTTGAGGGCCCACACCACTGCGAAGGCCTCCAGCGCTGTTCTCGGGCCAGGAGACGTCGACTGATGAAGGCCACCGGCTGGTCATGACCTTCGGGGTTTAACTGAGAAAGGACGGCTCCGATGCCGTGGTCGGAGGCGTCGGTCTGTACCATGAATTCCCGACTGTAATCGGGGGCCTGGAGCACAGGGGCGGTGCATAGAGCGGCCTTCAGCTTCTCGAAGGCCGCTTGACAGTCGGGGGTCCAGTTAATCCGCTTCGGCTGGTTCTTGGACGTGAGACCCGTGAGGGGCCCCACGATGCTGCCGTAGTCCTTCACGAACCGCCGGTAGTAGCCGGTGAGCCCCAAGAAGGCTCGGACCTCGGTCTGGGTGACGGGGGGCTGCCAGGACTGGATGGCAGCAATCTTAAGTTGTAGCGGGGCCACCAGCCCGCTTCCCACTTGGTGCCCAAGGTAGGTCACAGACCCTTGGCCAATTTGGCACTTGCCGGCCTTAATTGTGAGGCCGGCCCGCTGGAGGGCCTGTAGGACCTCTTGGAGGTGACGGAGGTGGTCGGGCCAGTGGTGGCTGTATACAGCGATATCGTCCAGGTAGGCAGCGCTGAACTCTTCGAGCCCCGCCAAGACCTGGTTCACGAGGCGTTGAAACGTGGCGGGGGCATTCTTCATGCCGAAGGGCATGACCTTGAATTGGTAGTGGCCATCGGGGGTAGAGAAGGCTGACCGTTCCTGAGCCCTGGGTGTGAGGCCGATCTGCCAGTAGCCCGCTGTTAGGTCGAAGATACTGAGGTAGCGGGCGGCCCCCAGCCGGTCGATCAGCTCGTCTGCTCGGGGGATCGGATGAGCGTCGGTCCGGGTGACAGCGTTCAAGCCCCGGTAGTCGACGCAGAATCTCAGTTCAGGTGCGGTGCCGGGGGCAGCGGCTTTGGGGACCAATACAACCGGGCTGGCCCAGGGACTGTCCGAGGGCTCGATGACCCCGATTGTGAGCATCTTGGCCACCTCCTCCTGTATGCAGGCCCGTACCCGATCTGGTACGCGGTAGGCCCGGTGTCGGACAGGGGGACTGTCCCCGGTGTCCACGTCGTGCAAACACCAAGGGGTGACCCCGGGGGTGAGGGAGAACAGGGTAGCGAACTGCAGCAGGAGGTTCCGGCAGCCCTGGCGTTGCTCCGAAGTGAGGGCGTCAGAGAGCCGGACCCCGTCCACGGAGCCGTCATTCTCCTGAGTCTTCAGAAGATCCGGGAGGGGTTCGGAGTCTTCCTCTGCCCCACTGTCCGTAGCCATCAGGAGGCTGAGTTCTGAGCGCACAAAGTGTGGTTTGAGTCGGTTGGTGTGGAGGACCCGAAGGGGGTTCCGGGAGGTCCCCAGGTCGATGAGGTAAGTGACGGGGCTTTTGCGCTCGACCACTTTGAAGGGCCCCGTCCACTTATCTTGCAAGGCACATGGTTCGGTGGGGGACATCACCCATACTTGTTGTCCAGGCTCGAACTCAACGGAGGAGGCATTGTGATCATACCACTTCTTCATGTCCTCCTGGCTGGCCTCGAGGTTCGCCTTGGCCATCTCTCTGAAGCGCCGGGTCTGATTGCGTAGGGCCAGGAGGTATTTGAAGACGTCTGGAGGGGTCTTTAGGGGGGCCATCTCCCAACCTTCTTTTACTAGGCTGAGGGGCCCTCGCACAGGGTGCCCGTACAGGAGTTCGAAAGGGCTAAAACCGAGGGACTTCTGGGGAACTTCGCGGTAGGCGAAGAGGAGGCACGGGAGTAGTACATCCCACTGGCGACGGAGGGGCTCTTCCAATCCCCGAATCATCCCCTTGAGGGTGCGGTTAAAACGCTCCACTAGTCCGTTCCCTTGGGGGTGATAGGGGGTCGTGAATCTGTAGGTGACCCCGCATTGTTGCCAGAGGGACTTCATGTATTTGGATATAAAGTTCGTGCCTCGGTCGCTGACGACTTCTCGGGGGAAGCCTACCCGGGAGAAGATCCCCATTAGGGCCCGGCCAACCACCGGAGCTGTCACGGTCCGTAGGGGCACCGCCTCGGGGTAGCGGGTGGCATGGTCCACCAGTACTAAGATGAACCTGTGTCCTTGTGCCGTGCGGGGGTCCAGAGGCCCCACGATGTCTATCCCCACCCTCTCGAACGGGGTGGTGACCACAGGGAAGGGTTGCAGAGGGGCTTTCAGCTTCCGACCACTCTTCCCGCTGGCTTGGCATGTGGGGCAAGATCGGCAGTGGTTCAGGACGTCGTTCCTCATCTTCGGCCAGAAAAAGTGGGTCACTAGGCGGCTGTACGTTTTATCTTGGCCCAGGTGTCCAGCCAGGGGGACATCGTGGGCCAGGTTGAGCAGAAAGTCTCTGAAGCGGAGGGGTACCACCAGTACTCGACCGGCCCCCAGCTCGGCGATTCTTTGCTCGCTGTATAGCAGGTCGTTATCCCAGTAGACCCAGTGAGTTCCGGTGGAGACCCCTGCGTTCTGGGCACTGGCTTGTTGGCGGAGTCCCTCGAGGGAGGGACAGGTCTTTTGTTCCTGGCGGAACTGTGCTTGGGTGGGCCCCCCCTCTTGACGCCACTGAGCCAGGTCAGGAAGGTCCTGGGGTTGCGCGTCCCCTTCGGCCGCCGGGTCTGGGAGGCTGGCCTCGTCGTTGTCTTCTACTGGGGCGACTGGGGGCGGAGGGGCTGGCCATTCTGGTTCTTCTGATCGAGGGACGGCACGGGCGGCCATGGACCGGGTGGTTATGCAGGCCCAGTCCGGGAGGCCCAGCATCCCCAGGTGCTCTCTTCTCTCAACGGTGGCCCACGGGGAACTCTCGAGGTCATTCCCCAGGAGGCAGTCCACGGGGGCATCGTCCCGGACCGTCACCTTCAACAGGCCGGAGACCCCTCCCCATTCGAATGGAACGCAGGCCATTTGACACATACTTTCAGAGTTGTCTGCCGAGCGGACGGGGCAGAGAATGTTCGGCAGGATCTGCTCGGGCTTCACCAGGTGACAGCGGACGGCCGTCACACTGGCGCCTGTGTCACGCAAGGCCTCGGCTCGCTGTCCATTAATGGTCACCCACTGACCGTATTTCCTGGTGTTAGCGGGTAGGGGAGCCCGCGGGACCATGTCTCTTCCCCCTAAGCACGCCAGGACCATGGCGGCCGGTTCCCACTCTTGCTGGGCCGGCTCATACTCCTCTGGTTCCTCCAATGATCGCTCTTCCCCCAGGGCGGCGGCAGCTACCTGGCGGGGCTTGGGTGTTTGGTTCTGCGGGCAGCTCGGGTCATTGGCGTAGTGGCCGACTCGCTGGCATCGGTGGCACGTGACGTTGGCTCGGACCCCCGGACGCCACGGGGGGTTGCCCCGACCGGCCGGAGCCGGGGTGCTGGCCACGGGTGTTGCGGGCAAGGCGTCTCTCCCTCGCCCCTGGCCCCCTCCTCCTCCCCGAGGACGGTGCTGGCCTTGGTTGTTTCTGTTCTGTTCGTGTGGCCCCCTCCGGCCCACTCGGGTGCTTTCCCATCGGTCAGCCTCGGCGGCGAGCTGCCGGGGGTCAGTCAGCTTACTGTCGAGGAGGTGCTGCCTGAGCTCGACGAAGCAGTTGTTCGACAGGTGCTCCCATACCATCAGGTTAAAGAGTTGTTCGTAGGTGGTGACCTGGCTCCCCTTTATCCAACCCTCGAAGGCACGGCTGAAATAGTTCACGTATTCTACCCAAGTTGTACCTGGGATCCGGGTGCAATATCTGAACCTCTGGCGGTACATCTCGGGTGTGAGGCCGTAGCGGGTGAGGAGGGCAGCCTTCATGTGGTCGTAGGACGACATTTGGTGATCTGGGAGCTGCAGTAGGGCATCGCGCCCCTCGTTGATAAACCTCCCCCAGAGTCCGGCTCCCCAATCACTCCGGTCGATCCGGTGGGAGGTCATGGCGATCTCGTAGGCTTTAAACCACTGTTGTATGTCGTCTTCTCAGACATACTCGCGGACAACATCCTTGGGGATGTGGACTTTTTTCTCGATTGGCCCCGGGGTGTGTGGTCGCTCAGGCACCCCCAGTTCTTTATTCTGTTTCCGAAGTTCTATTTCCGCCAGTTTGCGCTCGTGCTCGAGCGTTATTTTTTTCTCCTCCAGCTCTCTCTGTCTCTGCTTCTCTTCTCGTTCATCTCGGAGCCGCATGTGCTCGAGGTTGAGTTTCTGTTCAGCTAACTTGAGTTCCCCATCCATCTTGAGTCGTGCCATTTCCAACTCGTGCAATCTGGTTCTTTCTCTTTCTCGGATCTCCTCCTGCGAGAGGCCCGTTCCCCGCTCCTCGGGAGCCGTGGCGTTCCCCTCTGGTGTGATGCTGCTTTGGTCGGAGGGTCCGGCGACCGCAGTTTCTGTCCACGACTCTAGGGCGTGCTTTAGATCATCTTTGGTACTCAGGCCGGTGGTAGCAATGCCAAGTTCTATGCAGAATTGTCTCAGTTCGCGGTGGTTGTATTCTTCTAATTTATCCATTTGGAATTTCTCGGTGGAGTTGCTATCTTTGGCTGACATCGTGTTGTTGTCGTGGGGTGAGCTACTCTCTGTACGATTACGCGTTGATTCGGATCGCGCCGCTGGCCACCAATGTTAGAAAGGATAGACGGACCGGGAGGGTCGGCCGGGGTCAGGAGGAGAGGTCTCTGGGGAGAGCCGTCTCCAGCGATCGTACAGACAAGTAACTTCCCCCCCACAGACAGATACCACACACGGATAAGGTTCAGTGTTCTTTTGTTAGACGGCGACCTCAGAGGAGCCCGGAAAGGGGTCCTGACTTCCCTGAGTCCCACCCGTGTAGTATTGTAGCCGGGCACTGGCGAGAGATTCCCCCGGGGGAGGAATCTCGCAACTAGGATCGTACTTCTGGCACCACACGACACAGAGAGACCACACTGGGTATTCTCAGAAACAAGCTTTATCAAATAGGTATCACTGCAAATATGTACAAGGTGAGCACGGCTCAAGAGTCTCGGACAGGTGGGGGGTAGCGGGACTGTCTCTGGTAACGGTTCCAAGCAGGGACGTATCCGGCGCACAGCTCACAATCCTCGAGCTGGGGGATACGTGGTCGGAGTCGGGGTCCGGCGGGACCGTGAGAGTCTGGGGGAGCCGCGAGTCACTCAGCGGGCGCAGGTACAGGTTCGGAGGTCTTTACGATCTTCAAGGAGCCGCGAGTCACTCAGCAGGGCTCAGGTACAAGTTCGGAGGTCTTACGATCTTCAGGGAGCCGCGAGTCACTCAGCAGGGCTCAGGTACAAGTTCGGAGGTCTTACGATCTTCAGGGAGCCGCGAGTCACTCAGCAGGGCTCAGGTACAAGTTCGGAGGTCTTACGATCTTCAGGGAGCCGCGAGTCACTCAGCAGGGCTCAGGTGGGTTCAAGTTCCAGGAGCCGCGACCACGTCAGCAGGCTCTCGTTGTTCCAGCGTCGAATCTGCCGGACAGTCTCAGAGCAACCCTTGTTATAGGTCGACCCCGCTTTGATGTCCGGAGTCTGCGCAGGCAGGGGTCTTGTCACCTGGGGGCCGCTTGTCGGGATTTCCTGCTATTGTCTTTTGATCCTTTCAGGGCCGGGTCGGGAGGAGTCCCAGACACCCAGCAGGCACGGAGCCAGCCCGCAGGGAGGCCGGAGGGCCGATCGAAACCCATCGTCCCAGGGGAGTTCAGAGGTGCGATAGAAACTGCTCCTCCCTCTCTCATCCCCTGGAAGCGTGATGTCCTCCAGCCGGAGTGGCGCCTCGAGGCCCGGGTCGCGCTGGAGCCGGGCGGCCATCTTGTTGCAGGGAGTGGGCACGCGGGCCCGAGGTGGCCGAAAGGAGAGAGGCCATGGACGGGGATGTCCGGGGTTGGTGCAGGTGTCCTGGGGGGGAAAGGTCGGCTGGGCCGCGTGCTTGGGCTGCAGGCACCAGGTTGCAGTGGTGCGGGGGCACGGAGGGCCATTCTACGAGGCCGGGTCCAACACGCGTCCCCCCCAGCTGAAAGCCGGAGAGAACTGCCCATCACCTTGGGGGGTTCTCTTCGCTGAGGCGGAAGAACCGGGAGAGGCCGTCAGCGTTGGCGTGGTCCGTACCAGGGCGGTGTTCTACGGTGAAGTCCATTCCCTGGAGGGAGATTGACCACCGCAGTAGCTTGGGGTTTTCTCCTCGCATCTGCATGAGCCATCGCAAGGGCCGATGGTCAGTTTGGACCCTGAAATGAGTGCCGAACAGGTAGGGTCGTAGTTTTTTGAGGGCCCAGACCACGGCAAAGGCTTCGCGCTCTATGGTGCTCCACTTCTGTTCTCGGGGTAGCAGCCGCCGACTGAGGAAGGCGACGGGCTGGTCTAGGCCTTGGTCATTCACTTGGGACAGGACGGCCCCAATGCCATGCTCGGAGGCATCGGTCTGGACTATGAACTCCTTGGTGTAGTCGGGAGCCTGGAGGACGGGGGCGGTGCACATGGCCTTTTTTAGAGCATCGAAAGCTTCCTGGCACGCAGCCGTCCATTGCACCTTCTTTGGCTGTTTTTTAGACGTGAGTTCAGTGAGAGGGCCGACCAGGCTGCCATACCCCCGAATGAATCGGCGGTAGTAGCCCGTGAGTCCCAGAAAGGCTTGGACTTCCGTTTGGGTGATGGGTGGGTCCCAGGCCAGGATGGCGTCGATCTTTGGCTGTAGAGGGGCGACCTGGCCACTCCCGACTTGGTGCCCCAGGTAGACTACGGATCCTTGCCCGATCTGGCACTTGCTGGCTTTTACGGTGAGGCCTGCCTGGCGCAGGGCGGTTAGCACCCTCCGGAGGTGCTGGAGGTGCTCACTCCACTCTGAACTGAAGACAGCGATGTCGTCCAGATAGGCCGCGCTGAACTGTTCTAGCCCGGCCAGGACCCTATTTACCAGTCTCTGGAAAGTGGCCGGGGCATTTTTCATCCCGAAGGGCATCACGCGGAAGCGGTAGTGCCCATCGGGGGTGGAGAAAGCAGACCTCTCCTTGGCCCCTTCGGTGAGCGCAATCTGCCAGTAGCCGCAGGTGAGGTCGAAAGTGCTGAGGAACCGGGCGGCCCCTAGTCGGTCAATGAGCTCGTCGGCTCGTGGAATGGGGTGGGCATCGGCTCGGGTAACGTCATTGAGCCCCCGGTAATCCACGCAGAACCGGAGCTCGGGGGCGACACCGGGGGCTGCTGCCTTCGGAACCAGGACCACGGGGCTGGCCCAGGGACTTTCAGAGGGCTCGATCACCCCCAGGGTCAACATCTTCGAGACTTCAGCTTGAATGCAGGACCGGACCCGTCAGGAACCCGGTAGGCTCGGTGTCTCACCGGCGGGCTGTCCCCGGTGTCCACATCGTGAACACACCAGTTGGTGACCCGGGGGGTCAGGGAGAAGAGGTCGGAAAATTGTCTGAGGAGCTGGCGGCAGTCCGCTTGTTGCTGGGCAGTGAGGGCTGGGGAGAGGTTCACCCCCTCCACGGAGCCATCCTGCTCCTTGACACACAGGAGGTCCGGGAGGGGATCCGACTCATCTTCGGCTCCGTCATCGGTGGCCAGCAGGAGGCTCAGCTCTGTCCGCACGAAGTGAGGCTTGAGGCGGTTCACGTGCAGGACCCGGAGGGGATCCCGAGGCGACTGGACGTCCACCAAGTAGGTGACTTGACTCTTCCTCTCAACCACTTTGTAGGGCCCAGTCCATCGGTCCTGGAGAGCGCCAGGCTTCACGGGGGCCATGACCCACACCTGCTGGCCCGGCTGGAACTCGACCAGAGTAGTATTCTGGTCGTACCAGCGCTTCATTTCTTCTTGACTCGCCTCCAGGTTGGCCTCGGCCAGTTCTCGGAACCTCCTGGTCTGGTTCCGGAGGGCCAGGACATATTGGAACACATCTCGGGGGGTGGTCTGGGGTGCTGCCTCCCACCCTTCCTTAACCAAACTGAGGGGACCTCGGACGGGGTGCCCATAGAGTAATTCAAACGGGCTGAACCCTAAGGACTTCTGGGGGACCTCCCGGTAAGCGAACAAGAGGCAGGGGAGCAGGACGTCCCACTTACGCCGGAGGGGCTCTTCTAGGCCAGCGATCATCCCTTTCAAAGTCCTATTAAACCTCTCTACTAGGCCGTTCCCTTGGGGATGGTACGGGGTGGTGAACTTATAGGACACCCCACATTGTTGCCACAGGGACGTCATATACCTTGATATAAAATTAGTGCCGCGATCGCTCACGACCTCGCGGGGGAAACCCACCCTGGAAAAGATCCCCATCAGGGCCCGGCCCACCACGGGGGCCGTAATGGTGCGCAGGGGAATAGCCTCTGGATAGCGGGTGGCGTGGTCTACTAGGACCAAGATGAAACGGTGACCTTGGGAGGTGGGGGGGTCCAGTGGCCCCACGATGTCGATTCCGACTCGTTCGAAGGGGGTACTGACGACCGGGAAGGGTTGGAGGGGAGCCTTGCGCTTCCCCCCACTCTTCCCACTGGCTTGGCACGTGGGGCAGGACTTGCAGTGTGCCTCTACCGCTGCTTTCATCTTAGGCCAATAAAAATGGGTCACGAGACGGCTGTAGGTCTTGTCCTGACCCAGGTGACCGGCGAGGGGGACATCGTGGGCTAAGCCCAGGAGGAAATCCCGGAAGCGGAGGGGTACCACCAGTACCCGTCCGGATCCCAGCTCCACTGATTTCTGCTCACTATACAGGATGTTATTCTCCCAATAGATTCGGTGCGTTCCGGTCTGGTCACCTGCGGCTTGGCCCTCGGCCTGGCGCCGCAGCCCGACCAGGGAAGGACAGGTGGCTTGCTCCCGGCAGAATTCTTCCCGGGTGGGCCCGCCCTCGTGGCGCCAATGGGCCAACTCGGGTAGATCCCCCAACTCGGGGACCGGGGCGGGGTCGGATGGTGCGGGTTCGTCGCTGGCGACGGACCCTTCCGATGGGGGAACGGGAGGCCCCTCGGCGGGGACGGTACGGGCTTCTTCGACCGGGGTGCCCTCGACTTCTCTCCGGGGAGTGAGTCGGGCTGTCATAGATCGGGTGGTGGCACACACCCACTCGGGGAGTCCCATCATCCCTAGGTGGGCTTTGCGCTCTACGTGCTTCCAGGGAGAACTCTCCAGGTCGTTCCCTAAGAGGCAGTCGACCGGCTGGGAGGTTCTTACGGCCACCTTGAGTTTACCTATCACCCCTCCCCACTCAAATGGCACCAGGGCTACCTGACACATACTTTCCCTATTGTCTGCAGATATTACGGGGCAAAAGGCATTGGGGAGGATCTGCTCCTCGGGAACTAGGTGCCTGAGGACACCGGTGATACTGGCCCCGGTGTCCCGCAGGGCCTCTACCTGGTGGCCATTGATCTTGACGAGCTGCCCATATTTCTGTGTGTTGGAGGGTAGGAGGCTACCAGGGATCATTTCCCTATCTCCCAGGGATACTAGGGCCATAGCGGCGGGTTCCCACTCCTCGGCTTCCTCAACCTCCTCCCCCAGGGCTACGTTGGCTATCTGTCTCGCAGGGGGAACTTGGGTGGCCATGGGGCACTCTGGGTCATTGGCGTAGTGCCCGGGTTTCTGGCAACGAAAACATGTGACGGTCACCCGGTGTCCTCGTCTCCCAGGGGGCCCTGTTACTGGTGGGGGGGCGCCGGGAAAGGTGGAGGTGGTGTCTTCGGGGGGCTAGGCTGGGACTCTCTCGGCCCTCCCTGGTTCCCTCCCCCTCTCTGGCGGGGTGGTCCCTGACTGGTTCGGGGGTACTCTCCTACCATGCCCCGGGGGACCCGGGTGTTGGTCCAGCGGTCGGCCTCCACAGCCAGCTTCCGGGGATCTGTGAGCTTGCTATCCAGCAGATGTTGACGTAGCTCTACGAAGCAGTTCGCAGCCAGATGTTCCCATAACATGAGATCAGTGAGTTCGGCAAGGGTGGTGACCTTGCTGCCCTTGACCCACCCATCGAAGGCCCGACTAAAAAAGTTTACATACTCCACCCAGGTGGTGCCCGGGATCTTCCTGCAGTCCCGGAACCGTTGGCGGTACATTTCTGGGGTGAGGCCGTATCTTGTGAGGAGAGCCTCTTTCATGTGGCTGTAGGAGGTCTGCAGGGAGAGGGGTAGGTCGAGCAGGGTGTCCCTTCCTTCGCTCAGAAACCGCCCCCACAACCCCGCCCCCCAGTCCTTCTGTGGAATCCGATGAGAGGTCATGGCGACCTCGTAGGCCCGAAACCATTGCTGAATGTCATCGTTTTTATAATATTCTTTGACCACATCCTTGGGGATGTGGACCTTCTGTTCCGCTGGGGGGGCCGTCTCTCGGTTCCCCGAGGGCCTCCCGTCCTCATTTCGGGCCTTGAGCTCGAGTTCTTTTAAGCTGCGTTCGTGCTCTAGTTGGAGCTTTCTTCCTTCGTGCTCCCGTTGGAGCTTCTTTTCTTCCAGTTCGCCTTGTACGCGCATTTGCTCTACCGCTAGCTTTTTCTCCGCTAACTTTAATTCGCCCTCGATTTTGAGTTTGGCTAACTCGAGTTCATGACTGCGGCTTCTCTCTCTGTCCGCGAGTTCTCCCGGGGATAGGCCCCCGTCTGGTACAATGCCTTGCACCTGATTGTCGCTGCTTTCACTTGGAGGGGGTTCGGCTTCGTCGGGGCGCTCCCCCGTGCCTTCCGGGCGGGATGCCCCGGTCTCCACCCAAGTTTTCAGTGCTTTCTGCAAGTCTTCCTTAGTGTTGAGGCCAGTGGTAGCGATTTTAAGTTCTTTGCAAAATTGTTTTAGCTCTTTGTGTGTGTATTCTTCCAGATGCTCCACCTGGAACACTCTGTTGGCGTTGGTTTCTGCGGAGCTCATGGTGCTTCCTTCTGCCATCTTTGTTGGTCGTGCGTCCGTTGTTCACTGTACGATCTCTAGGTGATGGGCCCGAATCCCGTCGCTTGCCACCAATGTTAGACGGCGACCTCAGAGGAGCCCGGAAAGGGATCCTGACTTCCCTGAGTCCCACCCGTGTAGTATTGTAGCCGGGCACTGGCGAGAGATTCCCCCGGGGGAGGAATCTCGCAACTAGGATCGTACTTCTGGCACCACACCACACAGAGAGACCACACTGGGTATTCTCAGAAACAAGCTTTATCAAATAGGTATCACTGCAAATATGTACAAGGTGAGCACGGCTCAAGAGTCTCGGACAGGTGGGGGGTAGCGGGACTGTCTCTGGTAACGGTTCCAAGCAGGGACGTATCCGGCGCACAGCTCACAATCCTCGAGCTGGGGGATACGTGGTCGGAGTCGGGGTCCGGCGGGACCGTGAGAGTCTGGGGGAGCCGCGAGTCACTCAGCGGGCGCAGGTACAGGTTCGGAGGTCTTTACGATCTTCAAGGAGCCGCGAGTCACTCAGCAGGGCTCAGGTACAAGTTCGGAGGTCTTACGATCTTCAGGGAGCCGCGAGTCACTCAGCAGGGCTCAGGTACAAGTTCGGAGGTCTTACGATCTTCAGGGAGCCGCGAGTCACTCAGCAGGGCTCAGTTACAAGTTCGGAGGTCTTACGATCTTCAGGGAGCCGCGAGTCACTCAGCAGGGCTCAGGTGGGTTCAAGTTCCAGGAGCCGCGACCACGTCAGCAGGCTCTCGTTGTTCCAGCGTCGAATCTGCCGGACAGTCTCAGAGCAACCCTTGTTATAGGTCGACCCCGCTTTGATGTGTGGAGTCTGCGCAGGCAGGGGTCTTGTCACCTGGGGGCCGCTTGTCGGGATTTCCTGCTATTGTCTTTTGATCCTTTCAGGGCCGGGTCGGGAGGAGTCCCAGACACCCAGCAGGCACGGAGCCAGCCCGCAGGGAGGCCGGAGGGCCGATCGAAACCCATCGTCCCAAGGGAGTTCAGAGGTGCGATAGAAACTGCTCCTCCCTCTCTCATCCCCTGGAAGCGTGATGTCCTCCAGCCGGAGTGGCGCCTCGAGGCCCGGGTCGCGCTGGAGCCGGGCGGCCATCTTGTTGCAGGGAGTGGGCACGCGGGCCCGAGGTGGCCGAAAGGAGAGAGGCCATGGACGGGGATGTCCGGGGTTGGTGCGGGTGTCCTGGGGGGGAAAGGTCGGCTGGGCCGCGTGCTTGGGCTGCAGGCACCAGGTTGCAGTGGTGCGGGGGCACGGAGGGCCATTCTACGAGGCCGGGTCCAACATCTTTATAAGCACTTCTTAAGGTACGGTTGAATGGTACAAGGAGGTCTGGACTCAGGGGTCCCCTCGATTCAAGTCTCTCAAAGCAGGGTAAGGGGTAGCGGGACAGTCTGTCTACCAGTCAGGTAGTTTGGATGAGATGATGATTAGCTCACAATCCTCGAGCTTAGTTGGTGCGGGCCGCGGCAGCGCCAGCAGGTCCCGGAAAGATGGTCGATGTACGGTCCGCGGCAGCGCCAGCAGGTCCCGGTGAGGATGGTCGTTACAACGGGCCGCGTCAGCGCCAGCAGGTCCCGGAAAGATGGTCGATGTACGGTCCGCGGCAGCGCCAGCAGGTCCCGGTGAGGATGGTCGTTACAACGGGCCGCGGCAGCGCCAGCAGGTCCCGACGAGGATGGATGTTGTAGAAGGCCGCGGCAGCGCCAGCAGGCAGGACGATGGTTCACAAGAGCGGGCTACGGCAGCGCCAGTAGTCCGTCAAGGCTGAGTTCTCTCGGTGTCTCTCGACTCCAGGATACAACTGCCTTCCTGCTCCTGAGTTGCCCCAGTTATAGGGCAGGCGCTCTTTGATGTCCGGACCCTCGCACTTGGAGGTCGGAGGGCCCGGGATGAAGGTGTCCAGACACCCAGCAGGGGGTGGAGCCAGCACCTGGGGGGCTGGGGGCGATCGGCACCTGGCGGGGGAAGAGCTCTTGACACTTCGTCCTCCCATTGACCTGCCAAGTGGTCCGCTCACCTCCCGGGTGGATGGTGGTGCCGGGATGTCGGGGCCGGTCAGGCCCGGGGTTAGGGTCGGGGCGAGGCCACGCGGCCTCGTGGTGCAGGGCCCAAGATGGCGGCTTGAACCGGCCGGGGGAGCCGGTGGGGCTGGGCCCCGTGATGAGTAGAGGTCCGAGGGCAGAAGATCCGTCGGGAGACGGGGTACGGGTGCTTTTCGTGGGTTATGCCTGGTGGGCCGGAGCTCGGGCCCTGTCGTGCGGGGAGGGAGCAAGCCCTTCGTGTGGCCTGTCCAACACTGCTCTTCCCTCTCGCATCCCCTGGAAGTGTGATGTCCTCCAGCCGGAGTGGCGCCTCGAGGCCCGGGTCGCGCTGGGGCTGGCCGGCCATCTTGTTGCATGGAGTGGGCACGCGGGCCCGGGGTGGCCGAAAGGAGGGAGGCCATGGACGGGGATGTCCGGGGTTGGTGCTGGTGTCCGGGTGGGAAGGGTCGGCTGGGCCGTGTGCTTGGGCTGCAGGTACCAGGTTTCGGTGGTGCGGGGGCACGGAGGGCCATTCTACGAGGCCGGGTCCAACAGCCTTGCTTAGCAGACACTAACCAAGCACTAACTTTTTAATTAGAAAACTACGACCTTTGTTTTAATATATAGCAAAGCAACTGAAATAGTTTTTTACCTTCCTGCTGATAACTCGCACTTTTCACTTCCTTTGTTTGGTCGCGCCCACAACTCGTTCCACTGCGGGGTTTACCCGATTGATGCAGAGGGTGTTGAGCGTACATGCTCTCGTCACACACAGCTGGTGGGGCTAGATGTGGCGGCGCTCGGATGGTCACATGACCCAGAGCCCGGCTCTCGACTTAAAGCCAATGCAATTCTTCACGCGCAGCAGACGCACGCAGTCTTAGAGATTTGGTGACATCTATGTAACTCTTGCTTAGCAGACACTAACCAAGCGCTAATTTTTTAACTTGAAAACTACGACCTTTGTTTTAATATTTAGCAAAGCAACTGAAATACTTTTTTACCTTCCTGCTGATAACTCGCACTTTGCACTTCCTTTGATTGGTCACGCCCACACCTCGTTCTACTGCGGGGTTTCCCCGATTAATTTGGAGGGTGTTGGGCGTACATGGTCTCTCGTCACACACAGCTGGTGGGGCTAGAGGGGGCGGAGCTCGGACGGTCACATGAACCAGAGCCTGGCTCTCTACTTAAAACCATTGCAAATCTTCACACGCAGCGGACGCATGCAGTCTTACAGATTTGGTTACATCTATATAAGCCTTGCTTAGTAGCCACTAACCAAGGACGAACTTTTTAATTTGAAAACTACGACCTTTGTTTTAATATTTAGCAAAGCAACTGAATTATTTTTTTTTACCTTCCTGCTGATAACTCGCACTTTGCACTTCCTTTGTTTAGTCGCGCCCACACCTCGTTCCACCGTAGGGTTTCCCTGATTGATTTGGAGGGTGTTGGGCGTACGTGCTCTCTCATCACACACAGCTGGTAGGGCTAGAGGGGGTGGAGCTCGGACGGTCACATGAACCAGAGCTCGGCTCTCTACTTAAAGCTAATACCATTCTTCACACACAGCGGACGTGCACAGTCTTAGAGATTTGGTGACATCTATGTAAGCCTTGCTTAGCAGACACTAACCAAGCACTAACTTTTTAATTTAAAAACTACGACCTTTGTTTTAATATATAGCAAAGCAACTGAAATAGTTTTTTACCATCCTGCAGATAACACGTACTTTGCACTTTCTTTGTTTGGTCGCGCCCACACCTCATTTCACTGCGGGGTTTCCCTGATTGATATGGAGGGTGTTGGGCGTACGTGCTCAATCGTCATAAACAGCTGTTGGAGCTAGAGGGGGTGGAGCTCGGACAGTCACATGACCCATAGCCCGGCTCTCTACTTAAAGCCAATGCCATTCTTCACGCACAGCGGACGCGCGCAGTCTTAGAGATTTGGTGACATCTATGTAAGCCTTGCTTAGCAGACACTAACCAAGTGCTAACTTTTTAATTTGAAAACTGCGGCCTTTGTTTTAATATATAGCAAAGCAACTGAAATTGTTTTTTACCTTCCTGCTGATAACTCGCACTTTGCACTTCCTTTGTTTGGTCACACCCACACTTCGTTCCAATGCTGGGTTTTCCCAATTGATGTGGAGGGTGATGGGCGTACGTGCTCTCTCGTCACACACAGCTGGTAGGGCTAGAGGGGGCAAAGCTTGGACGGTCACATGAACCAGAGCTCGGCTCTCTACTTAAAGCTAATACCATTCTTCACACGCAGCGGACGCGCACAGTCGTAGAGATTCGGTGACATCTATGTAAGCCTTGCTTAGCAGACACTAACCAAGCACTTACTTTTTAATTTAAAAACTGCGACCTTTTTTTAATATATAGCAAAGCAACTGAAATTGTTTTTTACCTTCCTGCTGATAACTCACACTTTGCACTTTCTTTGTTTGGTCGCGCCCACATCTCGTTCCACTGCGCGGTTTCCCAGATTGATGTGGAGGGTGTTGGGCATATGTGCTAAATCGTCACACACAGCTGGTGGACCAAGAGGGGGCGGAGCTTGGACGGTCACATGACCCAGAGCCCGGCACTCTACTTAAATCCAATGCTATTCTTCATGCGCAGCGGACACGAGCAGTCTTAAAGATTTGGTGACATCTATGTAAGCCTTGCTTAGCAGACACTAACCAAGCACTAAATTTTAAATTGAAAACTCGACCTGTTTTAATATATAGCAAAACAACTGAAATTGTTTTTTACCTTCCTGCTGATAACTCGCACTTTGTACTTCCTTTGTTTGGTCACACCCACTCTTCGTTCCAATGCTGGGTTTCCCCGATTGATGTGGAGGGTGTTGGGCGTACGTGCTCTCTTGTCACACAGAGCTGGTAGGGCTAGAGGGGGCAGAGCTCAGACGGTCAAATGAACCAGAGCTCGGCTCCCTACTTAAAGCTAATACCATTCTTCACATGCAGCGGACGCGCACAGTCTTAGAGATTTGTTGACATCTATGTTAGCCTTGCATAGCAGACACTAACCAAGCACAAACTTTTTAATTAGAAAACTACGACCTTTGTTTTAATATATAGCAAAACAACTGAAATTGTTTTTTACCTTCCTGCTGATAACTCGCACTTTTCACTTCCTTTGTTTGGTCGCGCCCACAACTCGTTCCACTGCGGGCTTTCCCCGATTGATGTAGAGGGTGTTAGACGTACATGCTCTTGTCACACACAGCTGGTGGGGCTAGATGTGGCGGAGCTCGTATGATCACATGACCCAGATCCCGGCACTCTACTTAAAGCCAATGCCATTCTTCACGCGCAGCAGACGCACGCAGTCTTAGAGATTTGGTGACATCTATGTAAGTCTTGCTTAGCAGATACTAACCAAGCGCTAACTTATTAATTTGAAAACTACGACCTTTGTTTTAATATTTAGCAAAGCAACTGAAATACTTTTTTACCTTCCTGCTGATAACTCGCACTTTGCACTTCCTTTGTTTGGTCACACCCACACTTCGTTCCAATGCTGGGTTTCCCCAATTGATGTGGAGGGTGATGGGCGTACGTGCTCTCTCGTCACACACAGCTAGTAGGGCTAGAGGGGGCAAAGCTTGGACGGTCACATGAACCAGAGCTCGGCTCTCTACTTAAAGCTAATACCATTCTTCACACGCAGCGGACGCGCACAGTCGTAGAGATTTGGTGACATCTATGTAAGCCTTGCTTAGCAGACACTAACCAAGCACTAACTTTTTAATTTAAAAACTGCGAGCTTTTTTTAATATATAGCAAAGCAACTGAAATTGTTTTTTACCTTCCTGCTGATAACTCACACTTTGCACTTTCTTTGTTTGGTCGCGCCCACATCTCGTTCCACTGCGCGGTTTCCCCGATTGATGTGGAGGGTGTTGGGCATATGTGCTAAAACGTCACACACGGACCAAGAGGGGGCGGAGCTTGGATGGTCCCATGACCCAGAGCCCGGCACTCTACTTAAATCCAATGCTATTCTTCATGCGCAGCGGACACGAGCAGTCTTAAAGATTTGGTGACATCTATGTAAGCCTTGCTTAGCAGACACTAACCAAGCACTGAATTTTAAATTGAAAACACGACCTAATATATAGCAAAACAACTGAAATAGTTTTTTACCTTCCTGCTGATAACTCACACTTTGCACTTCCTTTGTTTGGTCACACCCACTCTTCGTTCCAATGCTGGGTTTCCCCGATTGATGTGGAGGGTGTTGGGCGTACGTGCTCTCTTGTCACACAGAGCTGGTAGGGCTAGAGGGGGCAGAGCTCGGACGGTCAAATGAACCAGAGCTCGGCTCCCTACTTAAAGCTAATACCATTCTTCACATGCAGCGGACACGCACAGTCTTAGAGATTTGTTGACATCTATGTTAGCCTTGCATAGCAGACACTAACCAAGCACTAACTTTTTAATTAGAAAACTACGACCTTTGTTTTAATATATAGCAAAACAACTGAAATTGTTTTTTACCTTCCTGCTGATAACTCGCACTTTTCACTTCCTTTGTTTGGTCGCGCCCACAACTCGTTCCACTGCGGGCTTTCCCCGATTGATGTAGAGGGTGTTGGGCGTACATGCTCTTGTCTCACACAGCTGGTGGGGCTAGATGTGGCGGAGCTCGTATGGTCACATGACCCAGATCCCGGCTCTCTACTTAAAGCCAATGCCATTCTTCACACGCAGCAGACGCACGCAGTCTTAGAGATTTGGTGACATCTATGTAAGTCTTGCTTAGCAGACACTAACCAAGCGCTAACTTATTAATTTGAAAACTACGACCTTTGTTTTAATATTTAGCAAAGCAACTGAAATACTTTTTTACCTTCCTGCTGATAACTCGCACTTTGCACTTCCTTTGTTTGGTCGCGCCCACACCTCGTTCCACTGCGAGGTTTCCCCGATTAATTTAGAGGGTGTTGGGCGTACATGGTCTCTCGTCACATACAGCTGGTGGGGCTAGAGGGGGCGGAGCTCGGACAGTCACATGAACCAGTTCCCGGCTCTCTACTTAAAGCCAATGCAATTCTTCACACGCAGCGGGCGCATGCAGTCTTACAGATTTGGTTACATCTATGTAAGCCTTGCTTAGCAGCCACTAACCAAGGACTAACTTTTTAATTTGAAAACTGCGGCCTTTGTTTTAATATATAGCAAAGCAACTGAAATTGTTTTTTACCTTCCTGCTGATAACTCGCACTTTGCACTTCCTTTGTTTGGTCACACCCACTCTTCGTTTCAATGCTGCGTTTCTCCGATTGATGTGGAGGGTGTTGGGCGTACGTGCTCTCTCGTCACGCACAGCTGGTAGGGCTAGAGGGGGCAGAGCTCGGACGGTCAAATGAACCAGAGCTCGGCTCTCTACTTAAAGCTAATACCATTCTTCACATGCAGCGGACGCGCACAGTCTTAGAGATTTGTTGACATCTATGTTAGCCTTGCTTAGCAGACACTAACCAAGCACTAACATTTTAATTAGAAAACTACGACCTTTGTTTTAATATATAGCAAAACAACTGAAATAGTTTTTTACCTTCCTGCTGATAACTCGCACTTTTCACTTCCTTTGTTTGGTCGCGCCCACAACTCGTTCCACCATGGGGTTTACCCGATTGATGCAGAGGGTGTTGAGCGTACATGCTCTCGTCACACACAGCTGGTGGGGCTAGATATGGCGGAGCTCGGATGGTCACATTACCCAGAGCCCGGCTCTCTACTTAAAGCCAATGCAATTCTTCACGCGCAGCAGACGCACGCAGTCTTAGAGATTTGGTGACATCTATGTAACTCTTGCTTAGCAGACACTAACCAAGCACTAAGTTTTTTAACTTGAAAACTACGACCTTTGCTTTAATATTTAGCAAAGCAACTGAAATACTTTTTTACCTTCCTGCTGATAACTCGCACTTTGCACTTCCTTTGTTTGGTCGCGCCCACACCTCATTCCACTGCGAGGTTTCCCCGATTAATTTGGAGGGTGTTGGGCGTACATGGTCTCTCGTCACACACAGCTGGTGGGGCTAGAGGGGGCAAAGCTTGGACGGTCACATGAACCAGAGCCCGGCTCTCTACTTGAAGCCAATGCAATTCTTCACACGCAGCGGGCGCATGCAGTCTTACAGATTTGGTTACATCTATGTAAGCCTTGCTTAGCAGCCACTAACCAAGGACTAACTTTTTAATTTGAAAACTACGACCTTTGTTTTAATATTTAGCAAAGCAACTGAAATTATTTTTTTTACCTTCCTGCTGATAACTCGCACTTTGCACTTCCTTTGTTTAGTCGCGCCCACACCTCGTTCCACGGCAGGGTTTCCCTGATTGATGTGGAGGGTGTTGGGCGTACGTGCTCAATCGTCACACACAGCTGGTGGAGCTAGAGGGGGCGGACACAGGACCCAGAGCCCGGCTCTCTACTTAAAGCCAATGCCATTCTTCACACGCAGCGGACGCGCGCAGTCTTAGAGATTTGGTGACATCTATGTAAGCCTTGCCTAGCAGACACTAACCAAGCACTAAACATTAATTTGAAAACTACGACCTTTGTTTTAATATATAGCAAAGCAACTGAAATTGTTTTTTACCTTCCTGCTGATAACACGCACTTTGCACTTTCTTTGTTTGGTCGCGCCCACACCTCATTTCACTGCGGGGTTTCCCCGATTGGTTTGGAGGGTGTTGGGCGTATGTGCTCAATCGTCATACACAGTTGTTGGAGCTAGAGGGGGTGGAGCTCGGACAGTCACATGACCCATAGCCCGGCTCTCTACTTAAAGCCAATGCCATTCTTCACACGCAGTGGACGCGTGCAGTCTTAGAGATTTGGTGGCATCTATGTAAGCCTTGCTTAGCAGACACTAATCAAGCACTAAATTTTAATTTGAAAACTACGACCTTTGTTTTAATATATAGCAAAGCAACTGAAATTGTTTTTTACCTTCCTGCTGATAACACGCACTTTGCACTTTCTTTGTTTGGTCGCACCCACACCTCATTTCACTGCGGGGTTTCCCCGATTGGTATGGAGGGTGTTGGGCGTACGTGCTCAATCGTCATACACAGTTGTTGGAGCTAGAGGGGGTGGAGCTCGGACAGTCACATGACCCATAGCCCGGCTCTCTACTTAAAGCCAATGCCATTCTTCACGCACAGCGGACGCGTGCAGTCTTAGAGATTTGGTGACATCTATGTAAGCCTTGCTTAGCAGACACTAACCAGGTGCTAACTTTTTAATTTGAAAACTGCGGCCTTTGTTTTAATATATAGCAAAGCAACTGAAATTGTTTTTTACCTTCCTGCTGATAACTCGCACTTTGCACTTCCTTTGTTTGGTCACACCCACTCTTCGTTTCAATGCTGCGTTTCTCCGATTGATGTGGAGGGTGTTGGGCGTACGTGCTCTCTCGTCACGCACAGCTGGTAGGGCTAGAGGGGGCAGAGCTCGGACGGTCAAATGAACCAGAGCTCGGCTCTCTACTTAAAGCTAATACCATTCTTCACATACAGCGGACGCGCACAGTCTTAGAGATTTGTTGACATCTATGTTAGCCTTGCTTAGCAGACACTAACCAAGCACTAACATTTGAATTAGAAAACTACGACCTTTGTTTTAATATATAGCAAAACAACTGAAATAGTTTTTTACCTTCCTGCTGATAACTCGCACTTTTCACTTCCTTTGTTTGGTCGCGCCCACAACTCGTTCCACCACGGGGTTTACCCGATTGATGCAGAGGGTGTTGAGCGTACATGCTCTCGTCACACACAGCTGGTGGGGCTAGATATGGCGGAGCTCGGATGGTCACATGACCCAGAGCCCGGCTCTCTACTTAAAGCCAATGCAATTCTTCACGCGCAGCAGACGCACGCAGTCTTAGAGATTTGGTGACATCTATGTAACTCTTGCTTAGCAGACACTAACCAAGCACTAAGTTTTTTAACTTGAAAACTACGACCTTTGCTTTAATATTTAGCAAAGCAACTGAAATACTTTTTTACCTTCCTGCTGATAACTCGCACTTTGCACTTCCTTTGTTTGGTCGCGCCCACACCTCATTCCACTGCGAGGTTTCCCCGATTAATTTGGAGGGTGTTGGGCGTACATGGTCTCTCGTCACACACAGCTGGTGGGGCTAGAGGGGGCGGAGCTCGGACGGTCACATGAACCAGAGCCCGGCTCTCTACTTGAAGCCAATGCAATTCTTCACACGCAGCGGGCGCATGCAGTCTTACAGATTTGGTTACATCTATGTAAGCCTTGCTTAGCAGCCACTAACCAAGGACTAACTTTTTAATTTGAAAACTACGACCTTTGTTTTAATATTTAGCAAAGCAACTGAAATTATTTTTTTTACCTTCCTGCTGATAACTCGCACTTTGCACTTCCTTTGTTTAGTCGCGCCCACACCTCGTTCCACCGCAGGGTTTCCCTGATTGATGTGGAGGGTGTTGGCCGTACGTGCTCAATCGTCACACACAGCTGGTGGAGCTAGAGGGGGCGGAGCTCGGACGGTCACAGGACCCAGAGCCCGGCTCTCTACTTAAAGCCAATGCCATTCTTCACACGCAGTGGACGCATGCAGTCTTAGAGATTTGGTGACATCTATGTAAGCCTTGCTTAGCAGACACTAACCAAGCACTAAATTTTAATTTCAAAACTACGACCTTTGTTTTAATATATAGCAAAGCAACTGAAATTATTTTTTACCTTCCTGATGATAACACGCACTTTGCACTTTCTTTGTTTGGTCGCGCCCACACCTCATTTTACTGCCTGGGTTTCCCCGATTGGTATGGAGGGTGTTGGGCGTACGTGCTCAATCGTCATACACAGTTGTTGGAGCTAGAGGGGTTGGAGCTCGGACAATCACATGACCCATAGCCCGGCTCTCTACTTAAAGCAAATGCCATTCTAAACGCACAGCGGACGCGTGCAGTCCTAGAGATTTGGTGACATCTATGTAAGCCTTGCTTAGCAGACACTAACCAGGTGCTAACTTTTTAGTTTGAAAACTGCGGCCTTTGTTTTAATATATAGCAAAACAACTGAAATAGTTTTTTACCTTCCTGCTGATAACTCGCACTTTTCACTTCCTTTGTTTGGTCGCGCCAACAACTCGTTCCACTGCGGGGTTTCCGCGATTGATGTATAGGGTAGTGGGAGTACATGCTCTCGTCACACACAGCTGGTGGGGCTAGATGTGGCGGAGCTCGGATGGTCCCATGACCCAGAGCCCGGCTCTCTACTTAAAGCCAATTCCATTCTTCACATGCAGCAGACGCACGCAGTCTTAGAGATTTGGTGACATCTATGTAACTCTTGCTTAGCAGACACTAACCAAGCGCTAATTTTTTAATTTGAAAACTACGACCTTTGTTTTAATATTTAGCAAAGCAACTGAAATACTTTTTTACCTTCCTGCTGATAACTCGCACTTTGCACTTCCTTTGTTTGGTCGCGCCCACACCTCATTCCACTGCGGGGTTTCCCCGATTAATTTGGAGGGTGTTGGGCGTACATGGTCTCTCGTCACACACAGCTGGTGGCTATAGAGGGGGCAGAGCTCGGACGGTCACATGAACAAGAGCTCGGCTCTCTACCTAAAGCTAATACCATTCTTCACATGCAGCGGACGCGCACAGTCTTAGAGATTTGGTGACATCTATGTAAGCCTTGCTTAGCAGACACTAACCAAGCACGAACTTTTTAATTTCAAAACTACGACCTTTGTTTTAATATATAGCAAAGCAACTGAAATAGTTTTTTACCATCCTGCTGATAACACGCACTTTGCACTTTCTTTGTTTGGTCGCGCCCACACATCATTTCACTGCGGGGTTTCCCCGATTGGTATGGAGGGTGTTGGGCGTATGTGCTCAATCGTCATACACAGCTGTTGGAGCTAGAGGGGGTGGAGCTCGGACAGTCACATGACCCATAGCCCGGCTCTCTACTTAAAGCAAATGCCATTCTTCACGCACAGCGGACGCGTGCAGTCTTAAAGATTTGGTGACATCTATGTAAACCTTGCTTAACAGATACTAACCAAGTGCTAACTTTTTAATTTGAAAACTGCGGCCTTTGTTTTAATATATAGCAAAGCAACTGAAATTGTTTTTTACCTTCCTGCTGATAACTCGCACTTTGCACTTCCTTTGTTTGGTCACACCCACTCTTCGTTCCAATGCTGGGTTTCCCCGATTGATGTGGAGGGTGTTGGGTGTACGTGCTCTCTCGTCACACACAGCTGGTAGGGCTAGAGGGGGCAGAGCTCGGACGGTCAAATGAACCAGAGCTCGGCTCTCTACTTAAAGCTAATACCATTCTTCACATGCAGCGGACGCGCACAGTCTTAGAGATTTGTTGACATCTATGTTAGCCTTGCTTAGCAGACACTAACCAAGCACTAACATTTTAATTAGAAAACTACGACCTTTGTTTTAATATATAGCAAAACATCTGAAATTGTTTTTTACCTTCCTGCTGATAACTCGCACTTTTCACTTCCTTTGTTTGGTCGCGCCCACAACTCGTTCCACTGCGGGGTTTCCCCGATTGATGTAGAGGGTGTTGGGCGTACATGCTCTCGTCACACACAGCAGGTGGGGCTAGATGTGGCGGAGTTCGGATGGTCACATGACCCAGAGTCCGGCTCTCTACTTAAAGCCAATGCCATTCTTCACACGCAGCGGACGCGCGCAGTCTTAGAGATTTGGTGACATCTATGTAAGCCTTGCTTAGCAGACACTAACCAAGCACTACATTTTAATTTGAAAACTACGACCTTTGTGTTAATATATAGCAAAGCAACTGAAATTGTTTTTTACCTTCCTGCTGATAACACGCACTTTGCACTTCCTTTGTTTGGTCGCGCCCACACCTCATTTCACTGCGGGGTTTCCCCGATTGGTATGGAGGGTGTTGGGCGTAGGTGCTCAATCGTCATACACAGCTGTTAGAGCTAGAGGGGGTGGAGCTCGGTGTTGGACAGGCCACACGAAGGGCTTGCTCCCTCCCCGCATGACAGGGCCCAAGCCCCGGCCCACCAGGGGGGACCCACGAGAATCACCCGCACCCCGTCTCCCGACGGAACTCCTGCCCTCGGACCTCCATGTATCACGGGCCCAAGCCACCACCGGCTCCCTCGGCCAGGTCAAGCCGCCATCTTGGGCCCTGCGCCACGAGGCCGCGTGGCCTCCCCCCGACCCTAACCCTGGGCCTGGCCGGCCCCGACATCCCGGCACCACCATCCACCCAGGAGGTGAGCGGACCACTTGGCAGGTCAATGGGAGAACGAAGCGCCAAGGACTCTCCCCCGCCAGGTGACGATCGCCTCCAGCTCCCCCAGGCACCGGCTCCACCCCCCGCTGTGTGTCTGGACACCTTCATCCCGGACCCTCCGACCTCCAAGTGCGAGGGTCCGGACATCAAAGGGCACCTGCCCTATAACTGGAGCAGCTCCGGAGCAGGAAGGCAATTGTATCCTGGAGTCGAGAGACACCGAGAGAACTCAGCCTTGACGGACTACTGGCGCTGCCGTAGCCCTATCTTGTGAACTATCGACCTGCCTGCTGGCGCTGCCGCGGCCTTCTGCAACATCCATCCTCGTCGGGACCTGCTGGCGCTGCCGCGGCCCGTTGTAACGACCATCTTCACCGGGACCTGCTGGCGCTGCCGCGGACCGTTCATCGACCATCTTCACTGGGACCTGCTGGCGCTGCCGCGGACCGTGTATCGACCATCTTCACTGGGACCTGCTGGCGCTGCCGCGGCCCGTACCAGCTAGACCACCAAGCTCGAGGATTGTGAGCTACCCACCATACCACCTCAACTACCAGATTGGTAACCAGACTATCCCGCTACCCCCTTTTCCCATCTTGAGAGACTTGAATCGAGGGGACCCCTGAGTCCAGACATCCTTGTACCTTTTCATCGTACCTTAAGAATTGCTTATAAAGAACGCTAACTCATCTCCTTGTGTGGTATCTGTCTGTGGGGGGGAAGTTATTTGTCTGTACGATCGCTGGAGACGGCTCTCCCCGGAGACCTCTCCCCTTGTCCTCGGCCGACCCTCCCGGTCCGTATTACATTGGTGGCCAGCGGCGCGATCCGAATCAACGCGTAATCGTACAGAGAGTAGCTCACCCCACGACAAAACCACGATGTCAGCCAAAGATAGCGGTTCCACTGAAAAGTTCCAAATGGATAAGTTGGAAGAATATAGCCACCGCGAACTTAAACAATTCTGCATGGAACTAGGCATTGCTACCACCGGCCTGAGTACCAAAGATGATTTGAAGCGCGCCCTTGAGTCGTGGGCAGAAACTGGGATCACCGGATCCTCCGACCAAAACAGTGTCGCACAAGAGGGGAACGCCACGGCTCCCGAGGAGCGGGGAACGGGCCTCTCGCAGGAGGAGATCCAGGAAAGAGAAAGGACCAGACTACACGAGTTGGAAATGGCACGACTCAAGATGGACGGTGAACTAAAGTTAGCCGAGCAGAAACTAAATCTAGAGCATCTGCGGCTCCGAGAGGAACGAGAAGAAAAACAGAGACAGAGAGAGCTTGAGGAAAAAAGAATAACACTCGAACACGAGCGCAAACTGGCGGAAATAGAACTTCGGAAACAGAATAAAGAACCGGGGGTGCCTGAGCGACCGCACACCCCAGGGGCAACCGAGAAAAAAGTCCACATCCCCAAGGATGTTGTCCGAGAGTATGTCCGAGAAGACGACATACAGCAGTGGTTCAAAGCCTACGAGATTGCCATGACCTCCCACCGGATCGACCGGAGTGATTGGGGAGCTGGACTATGGGGGAGGTTCGTCAACGAAGGTCGCGATGCCCTGTTGCAGCTCCCAGATCACCAAATGTCGTCCTACGACCACATGAAGGCTGCCCTCCTCACCCGCTACGGCCTCACACCCGAGATGTACCGCCAGAGGTTCAGAGATTGCACCCGGATCCCGGGTACAACTTGGGTGGAGTACGTAAACTATTTCAGCCGAGCCTTCGAGGGTTGGATCAAGGGGAGCCATGTAACGACCTACGAACAACTCTTTAACCTTATGGTATGGGAACACCTGTCGAACAACTGCTTCGTCGAGCTCAGGCAGCACCTCCTCGACAGTAAATTGACCGACCCCCGGCAGCTCGCCGCTGAAGCTGACCGATGGGAGAGCACCCGAGTGGGCCGGAGGGGACCGCACGAGCAGAACCGAAGCAACCAAGGCCAGCACCGTCCTCGGGGAGGAGGAGGAGGCCAGGGGCGAGGGAGAGACACCCTCCCGGCAACACCCGTGGCCAGCACCCCGCCCCCGGCCGGCCGGGGAAACCCCCCGATGCGTCCAGGGTTCCGAGCCAATGTCACGTGCCACCGATGCCAGCGAGTCGGCCATTACGCCAATGACCCGAGCTGCCCGCAGAACCAAACACCCAAGCCCCGCCAGGTGGCTGCCGCCGCCCTGGGGGAAGAACGACTATCAGAGGAACAGGAAGAGTATGAGCCGGCCCAGCAAGAGTGGGAACCGGCCGCCATGGTTCTAGCGTGCCTAGGGGGAAAAGACATAGTCCCGCGGGCTCCCCTACCCGCCAACACCAGGAAATACGGTCAGTGGGTGACCATTAATGGGCATCGGGCCGAGGACTTACGTGACACAGGCGCCAGTGTGACGGCCGTCCGCTGTCACCTGGTAAAACCCGAGCAGATCCTGCCGAACATTCTCTGCCCCGTCCGCTCAGCCGACAATTCCGAAAGTCTGTGTCAAATGGCCTGCGTCCCCTTCGAATGGGGAGGGGTCTCCGGCCTGTTGAAAGTGACGGTCCAGGATGATGCCCCCGTGGACTGCCTCCTGGGGAATGACCTTGAGAGTTCCCCGTGGGCCACCGTCTAGAGAAGAGAGCACCTGGGGATGCTGGGCCTCCCGGACTGGGCCTGCGTAACCACCCGGTCCATGGCCGCCCGTGCCGTTCCCCGACCAGAAGAACCGGAATGGCCAGCACCTCCGCCCCCGGTCACCCCAGTAGAAGACAACGACGAGGCCAACCCCCCGGAACCAACGACCGAAGGGGACGCGCAACCCCAGGACGTCCCCGGCCTGGCTCAGTGGCGTCAAGAAGGGGGGCCCACCCAAGAACAGTTCCGCCAGGAGCAAAAGACCTGCCCCTCCCTCGAGGGACTCCGCCAACAAGCCAGCGCCCAGAGCGCAGGGGACTCCACCAGAACTCACTGGGTCTACTGGGAGAACGACCTGCTATACAGCGAACAGAGAATCGCAGAGCTAGGGGCCGGTCGAGTACTGGTGGTACCTCTCCGCTTCAGAGACTTCCTGCTCAACCTGGCCCACGATGTCCCCCTGGCTGGACACCTGGGCCAAGACAAAACTTACAGTCGCCTAGTGACCCACTTTTTCTGGCCGAAGATGCGGAACGACGTCCTGAACCACTGCCGGTCCTGCCCCACGTGCCAGGCCAGCGGGAAGAGTGGCCGTAAGCTGAAGGCCCCTCTACAACCCTTCCCAGTGGTCACCACCCCGTTCGAGAGGGTAGGAATAGACATTGTGGGGCCCCTGGACCCCCGCACGGCACAAGGACATAGGTTCATCCTGGTACTGGTGGATCACGCCACCCGCTACCCCGAGGCGGTGCCTCTACGAACTGTAACAGCTCCGGTGGTTGGCCGGGCCCTAATGGGGATCTTCTCCCGGGTGGGCTTCCCCCGAGAAGTCGTCAGCGACCGAGGCACGAACTTCATCTCCAAATACATGAAGTCCCTCTGGCAACAGTGCGGGGTCACCTACCGATTCACGACCCCCTATCACCCCCAAGGGAACGGACTAGTGGAGCGATTCAACCGCACTCTCAAGGGGATGATTGGGGGATTGGAAGAGCCCCTCCGTCGCCAGTGGGATGTACTACTCCCGTGCCTCCTCTTCGCCTACCGAGAAGTTCCCCAGAAGTCCCTCGGTTTTAGCCCTTTCGAACTCCTGTACGGGCACCCTGTGCGAGGGCCCCTCAGCCTAGTCAAAGAAGGTTGGGAGATGGCCCCCCTAAAGACCCCTCCAGACGTCTTCAAGTACCTCCTGGCCTTACGTAATCAGACCCGGCGCTTCAGGGAGATGGCCAAGGCGAACCTCGAGGCCAGCCAGGAAGACATGAAGAGATGGTATGATCACAATGCCTCCTCCGTCGAGTTCGAACCTGGACAACAAGTGTGGGTGATGTCCCCCACCGAACCATGTGCCTTGCAAGATAAGTGGACGGGGCCCTTCAAGGTGGTCGAGCGCAAAAGCCCCGTCACTTACCTCATCGACATGGGGACCCCCCGGAACCCCCTTCGGGTCCTCCACACCAACAGACTCAAACCACACTTTGTGCGCTCAGAACTCAGCCTCCTGATGGCTACAGACAGTGGAGCAGAGGAGGACTCCGAACCCCTCCCGGATCTCCTGAAGACTCAGGAGAACGACGGTTCCGTGGACGGGGTCCGGCTCTCTGATGCCCTCACCCCAGAGCAACGCCAGGGCTGCCGGGACCTCCTGCTGCGGTTCGCTTCACTGTTCTCCCTCACTCCCGGGGTCACCCCTTGGTGCTTGCACGACGTGGACACCGGGGACAGTCCCCCTATCCGACACCGGGCCTACCGCGTACCAGATCGGGTACGGGCCTGCATACAAGAGGAAGTGGCCAAAATGCTCACGATCGGGGTCATCGAGCCCTCGGACAGTCCCTGGGCCAGCCCGGTTGTATTGGTCCCCAAAGCCGCTGCCCCCGGCACCACACCTGAACTGAGATTCTGCGTCGACTACCGGGGCTTGAACGCTGTCACCCGAACCGACGCTCATCCTATCCCCCGAGCGGATGAATTGATCGACCGGCTGGGGGCCGCCCGCTACCTCAGTATCTTCGACCTAACAGCGGGCTACTGGCAGATCGGTCTCACACCCCGGGCTCAAGAACGATCCGCCTTCTCTACCCCCGATGGCCACTACCACTTCAAGGTCATGCCCTTCGGCATGAAGAACGCCCCCGCTACATTTCAACGTCTTGTGAACCAGGTCTTGGCGGGGCTCGAAGAGTTCAGCGCTGCCTACCTGGACGATATCGCTGTATACAGCCGCCACTGGTCCGACCACCTCCTCCACCTCCAGGAGGTCCTACAGGCCCTCCAGCGGGCCGGCCTCACGATTAAGGCCGGCAAATGCCAAATTGGTCAAGGGTCCGTGACCTACCTGGGGCACCAGGTGGGGAGCGGGCTGGTGGCCCCACTGCAACTGAAGATTGCTGCCATCCAGTCCTGGCAGCCCCCCGTCACCCAGACCGAAGTCCGAGCCTTCTTGGGGCTCACCGGCTACTACCGGCGGTTCGTGAGGGACTACGGCAGCATTGTGGGGCCCCTCACGGGTCTCACGTCCAAGAACCAACCGAAGCGGATTAACTGGACCCCCGATTGTCAAGCGGCCTTCGAAAAGCTGAAGGCCGCCCTGTGCACCGCCCCTGTGCTCCAGGCCCCCGATTACAGTCGGGAATTCGTAGTACAGACAGACGCCTCCGACCACGGCATCGGAGCGGTTCTTTCCCAAGTGAACCCCGAGGGTCATGACCAGCCGGTGGCCTTCATCAGCCGACGTCTCCTGGCACGAGAACAGCGCTGGAGCACAATCGAGAGGGAGGCCTTCGCAGTGGTGTGGGCCCTCAAAAAGCTCCGGCCCTATCTCTTCGGTACCCACTTCCGGGTACAAACCGACCATAGACCCCTGCAGTGGCTGATGCAGATGCGGGGGGAAAACCCAAAACTATTGCGCTGGTCCATCTCCCTGCAGGGAATGGACTTCACCGTGGAGCACCGACCGGGCCAAGACCACGCCAACGCAGATGGCCTGTCCCGCTTCTTCCGCCTCGACGAGGAGAGTCCCCAAGAAGATGGGTGACTCTCCCCGCCTTCAGCTGGGGGGGACGCATGTTGGACAGGCCACACGAAGGGCTTGCTCCCTCCCCGCATGACAGGGCCCAAGCCCCGGCCCACCAGGCGGGACCCACGAGAATCACCCGCACCCCGTCTCCCGACGGAACTCCTGCCCTCGGACCTCCATGTATCACGGGCCCAAGCCACCACCGGCTCCCTCGGCCGGGTCAAGCCGCCATCTTGGGCCCTGCGCCACGAGGCCGCGTGGCCTCCCCCCGACCCTAACCCTGGGCCTGGCCGGCCCCGACATCCCGGCACCACCATCCACCCAGGAGGTGAGCGGACCACTTGGCAGGTCAATGGGAGAACGAAGCGCCAAGGACTCTCCCCCGCCAGGTGACGATCGCCTCCAGCTCCCCCAGGCACCGGCTCCACCCCCCGCTGGGTGTCTGGACACCTTCATCCCGGACCCTCCGACCTCCAAGTGCGAGGGTCCGGACATCAAAGGGCACCTGCCCTATAACTGGAGCAGCTCCGGAGCAGGAAGGCAGTTGTATCCTGGAGTCGAGAGACACCGAGAGAACTCAGCCTTGACGGACTACTGGCGCTGCCGTAGCCCTATCTTGTGAACTATCGACCTGCCTGCTGGCGCTGCCGCGGCCTTCTGCAACATCCATCCTCGTCGGGACCTGCTGGCGCTGCCGCGGCCCGTTGTAACGACCATCTTCACCGGGACCTGCTGGCGCTGCCGCGGACCGTACATCGACCATCTTCACTGGGACCTGCTGGCGCTGCCGCGGACCGTGTATCGACCATCTTCACTGGGACCTGCTGGCGCTGCCGCGGCCTGTACCAGCTAGACCACCAAGCTCGAGGATTGTGAGCTACCCACCATACCACCTCAACTACCAGACTGGTAACCAGACTATCCCGCTACCCCCTTTTCCCATCTTGAGAGACTTGAATCGAGGGGACCCCTGAGTCCAGACCTCCTTGTACCTTTTCATCGTACCTTAAGAATTGCTTATAAAGAACGCTAACTCATCTCCTTGTGTGGTATCTGTCTGTGGGGGGGAAGTTATTTGTCTGTACGATCGCTGGAGACGGCTCTCCCCGGAGACCTTTCCCCTTGTCCTCGGCCGACCCTCCCGGTCCGTCTAACACTCGGACAGTCACATGACCCATAGCCTGGCTCTCTACTTAAAGCAAATGCCATTCTTCACGCACAGTGGACGCGTGCAGTCTTAGAGATTTGGTGACATCTATGTAAACCTTGCTTAGCAGACACTAACCAAGTGTTAACTTTTTAATTAGAAAACTGCGACCTTTGTTTTAATATATTGCAAAGCAACTGAAATTGATTTTTACCTTCCTGCTGATAACTCGCACTTTGCACTTCCTTAGTTTGGTCACACCCACACTTCGTTCCAATGCTGGGTTTCCCCGATTGATGTGGAGAGTGTTGGATGTATGTGCTCTCTTGTCACACACAGCTGGTGGGGCTAGAGGGGGCAGAGCTCGGACGGTCACATGAACCAGAGCTCGGCTCTCTACTTAAAGCCAATACCATTCTTCACACGCAGCAGACGCGCACAGTCTTAGAGATTGGGTGACATCTATGTAAGCCTTGCTTAGCAGACACTAACCAGGCTCTAACTTTTTAATTAGAAAACTACGACCTTTGTTTTAATATATAGCAAAACAACTGAAATTGTTTTCTACCTTCCTGCTGATAACTCGCACTTTTCACTTCCTTTGTTTGCTCGCGCCCACAACTCGTTCCACTGCGGGGTTTCCCCGATTGATGTAGAGGGTGTTGGGCGTACATGCTCTTGTCACACACAGCTGGTGGGGCTAGATGTGGCGGAGCTCGTATGGTCACATGACCCAGATCCCGGCTCTCTACTTAAAGCCAATGCCATTCTTCACGCGCAGCAGACGCACGTAGTCTTAGAGATTTGGTGACATCTATGTAAGCCTTGCTTAGCAGACACTAACCAAGTGCTAACTTTTTCATTTGAAAACTGCGACCTCTGTTTTAATATATAGCAAAGCAACTGAAATTGTTTTTTACATTCCTGCTGATAACTCGCACTTTGCACTTCCTTAGTTTGGTCACACCCACACTTCGTTCCAATGCTGGGTTTCCCCGATTGATGTGGAGGGTGTTGGACGTACGTGCTCTCTTGTCACACACAGCTGGTGGGGCTAGAGGGGGCAGAGCTCGGACGGTCACATGAACCAGAGCTCGGCTCTCTACTTAAAGCCAATACCATTCTTCACACGCAGCAGAGGCGCACAGTCTTAGAGATTTGGTGACATCTATGTAAGCCTTGCTTAGCAGACACTAACCAGGCACTAACTTTTTAATTAGAAAACTACGACCTTTGTTTTAATATATAGCAAAACAACTGAAATTGTTTTTTACCTTCCTGCTGATAACTCGCACTTTTCACTTCCTTTGTTTGCTCGCGCCCACAACTCGTTCCACTGCGGGGTTTCCCCGATTGATGTAGAGGGTGTTGGGCGTACATGCTCTTGTCACACACAGCTGGTGGGGCTAGATGTGGCGGAGCTCGTATGGTCACATGACCCAGATCCTGGCTCTCTACTTAAAGCCAATGCCATTCTTCACGCGCAGCAGACGCACGCAGTCTTAGAGATTTGGTGACATCTATGTAAGTCTTGCTTAGCAGACACTAACCAAGCGCTAATTTTTTTATTTGAAAACTACGACCTTTGTTTTAATATTTAGCAAAGCAACTGAAATACTTTTTTACCTTCCTGCTGATAACTCGCACTTTACACTTCCTTTGTTTGGTCACGCCCACACCTCGTTCCACTGCGGGGTTTCCCCGATTAATTTGGAGGGTGTTGGGCGTACATGGTCTCTCGTCACACACAGCTGGTGGGGCTAGAGGGGGCGGAGCTCGGACGGTCACATGAACCAGAGGCCGGCTCTCTACTTAAAGCCAATGCAATTCTTCACACACAGCGGACGCATGCAGTCTTACAGATTTGGTTACATCTATGTAAGCCTTGCTTAGCAGCCACTAACCAAGGACTAACTTTTTAATTTGAAAACTACGACCTTTGTTTTAACATTTAGCAAAGCAACTGAAATTATTTTTTTTACCTTCCTGCTGATAACTCGCACTTTGCACTTCCTTTGTTTAGTCGCGCCCACACCTCGTTCCACCGCAGGGTTTCCCTGATTGATGTGGAGGGTGTTGGGCGTACGTGCTCAATCGTCACACACAGCTGGTGGAGCTAGAGGGGGCGGAGCTCGGACGGTCACAGGACCCAGAGCCCGGCTCTCTACTTAAAGCCAATGCCATTCTTCACGCACAGCGGACGCGTGCAGTCTTAGAGATTTGGTGACATCTATGTAAGCCTTGCTTAGCAGACACTAACCAAGTGCTAGCTTTTTAATTTGAAAACTGCGGCCTTTGTTTTAATATATAGCAAAGCACCTGAAATTGTTTTTTACCTTCCTGCTGATAACTCACATTTTGCACTTCCTTTGTTTGGTCACACCCACTCTTCGTTCCAATGCTTGGTTTCCCCGATTGATGTGGAGGGTGTTGGGCGTACGTGCTCTCTCGTCACACACAGCTGGTAGGGCTAAAGGGGGCAGAGCTCGGACGGTCAAATGAACCAAAGCTCGGCTCTCTACTTAAAGCTAATACCATTCTTCACATGCAGCGGACGCGCACAGTCTTAGAGATTTGTTGACATCTATGTTAGCCTTGCTTAGCAGACACTAACCAAGCACTAACATTTTAATTAGAAAACTACGACCTTTGTTTTAATATATAGCAAAACAGCTGAAATTGTTTTTTACCTTCCTGCTGATAACTCGCACTTTTCACTTCCTTTGTTTGGTCGCGCCCACAACTCGTTCCACTGCGGGGTTTCCCCGATTGATGTAGAGGGTGTTGGGCGTATATGCTCTCGTCACACACAGCTGGTGGGGCTAGATGTGGCGGAGCTCGGATGGTCACATGACCCAGAGCCCTGCTCTCTACTTAAAGCCAATGCCATTCTTCACACGCAGCAGACGCACGCAGTCTTAGAGATTTGGTGACATCTATGTAACTCTTGCTTAGCAGACACTAACCAAGCGCTATTTTTTTAATTTGAAAACTACGACCTTTGTTTTATTATTTAGCAAAGCAACTGAAATACTTTTTTACCTTCCTGCTGATAACTCGCACTTTGCACTTCCTTTGTTTGATCGCGCCCACACCTCATTCCACTTCGGGGTTTCCCCGATTAATTTGGAGGGTGTTGGGCATACATGGTCTCTCATCACACACAGCTGGTGGGGCTAGAGGGGGCAGAGCTCGGACGGTCACATGAACCAGAGCTCGGCTCTCTACTTAAAGCTAATACCATTCTTCACACGCAGCGGACGCGCACAGTCTTAGAGATTTGGTGACATCTATGTAAGCCTTGCTTAGCAGACACTAACCAAGCACGAACTTTTTAATTTCAAAACTACGACCTTTGTTTTAATATATAGCAAAGCAACTGAAATAGTTTTTTACCTTCCTGCTGATAACTGCCACTTTGCACTTCCTTTGTTTAGGCGGGCCCACACCTAATTCTACTGTGGGGTTATCCTGATTGATGTGGAGGGTGTTGGGCGTACATGCTCAATCGTCACACACACCTGGTGGAGCTAGAGGGGGCGGAGCTTGGACGGTCATAGGACCCAGAGCCCAGCTCTCTACTTAAAGCCAATGCCATTCGACACACGCAGCGGACGCGCGCAGTCTTAGAGATTTGGTGAAACCTATGTAGGCCTTGCTCAGCAGACACTAACCAAGCACTAAATTTTAAATTGAAAACTACGACCTTTGTTTTAATATATAGCATAGCAACTGAAATTGTTTTTTACCATCCTGCTGATAACACGCACTTTGCACTTTCTTTGTTTGGTCGCGCCCACAACTCACTTCACTGTGGGGTTTGCCCGATTGATATGGAGGGTGTTGGGCGTACGTGCTCAATCGTCATACACAGCTGTTGGAGCTAGAGGGGGTGGAGCTTGGACGGTCACATGACCCATAGCCTGGCTCTCTACTTAAAGCCAATGCCATTCTTCACGCGCAGCGGACGAGCGCAGTCTTAGAGATTTGGTGACATCTATGTAAGCCTTGCTTAGCAGACACTAACCAGGAACTAACTTTTTAATTAGAAAACTACGACCTTTGTTTTAATATATAGCAAAACAACTGAAATTGTTTTTTACCTTCCTGCTGATAACTCGCACTTTTCACTTCCTTTGTTTGCTCGCGCCCACAACTCGTTCCACTGCGGGGTTTCCCCGATTGATGTAGAGGGTGTTGGGCATACATGCTCTTGTCACACACAGCTGGTTGGGCTAGATGTGGCGGAGCTCGTATGGTCACATGACCCAGATCCCGGCTCTCTACTTAAAGCCAATGCCATTCTTCACGTGCAGCAGACGCACGCAGTCTTAGAGATTTGGTGACATCTATGTAAGCCTTGCTTAGCAGACACTAACCAAGTGCTAACTTTTTAATTTGAAAACTGCGATCTTTGTTTTAATATATAGCAAAGCAACTGAAATTGTTTTTTACCTTCCTGCTGATAACTCGCACTTTGCACTTCCTTAGTGTTAGACGGCGACCTCAGAGGAGCCCGGAAAGGGGTCCTGACTACCCTGAGACCCACCCTCAAAGTATCGTAGCCGGGCACTGGCGGGAGATTCCCCAGGGGGAGGAATCTCGCAACTAGGATCGTACTCCTGGCACCACACGACACAGAGTGACCACACTGGGTATTCTCAGAAAACAAGCTTTATCAAATAGTTATCTTATCACTGCAAATATGTACAAGGTGAGCACGGGCTCGAGAGTCTCGGAAAGGTAGGGGGTAGCGGGACAGTCTCTGGTAACGGTTCAAAGCGGGGACGTATCCGGCGCACAGCTCACAATCCTCGAGCTGGGGGATACGTGGACGGAGTCGGGGTCCGGCGGGACCGTGAGAGGCTGGGGGAGCCGCGAGTCACTCAGCGGGCTCAGGTACAAGTTCGGAGGTCTTACGATCTTCAAGGAGCCGCGAGTCACTCAGCAGGGCTCAGGTACAAGTTCGGAGGTCTTACGATCTTCAGGGAGCCGCGAGTCACTCAGCAGGGCTCAGGTACAAGTTCGGAGGTCTTACGATCTTCAGGGAGCAGCGAGTCACTCAGCAGGGCTCAGGTAGGTTCAGGTTCCAGGAGCCGCGACCACGTCGGCAGGCTCTCGTTGTTCCAGCGTCGATTCTGCCGGATAGTCTCAGAGCACCCCTTGTTATAGGTCGACCCCTCTTTGATGTCCGGAGTCTGTGCAGGCAGGGGTCTTGTCACCTGGGGGCCGCTCGTCGGGGTTTCCTGCCATTGTCTTTTGATCCTTTCAGGGCCGGGTCGGGAGGAGTCCCAGACACCCAGCAGGCACGGAGCCAGCCCGCAGGCAGGCCGGAGGGCCGATCGAAACCCATCGTCCCAGGGGAGTTCAGAGGTGCGATAGAAACTGCTCTTCCCTCTCGCATCCCCTGGAAGCGTGAGGTCCTCCAGCCGGAGTGGCGCCTCGAGGCCCGGGTCGCGCTGGGGCCGGCCGGCCATCTTGTTGCATGGAGTGGGCACGCGGGCCCGGGGTGGCCGAAAGGAGGGAGGCCATGGACGGGGATGTCCGGGGTTGGTGCTGGTGTCCGGGTGGGAAGGGTCGGCTGTGCCGTGTGCTTGGGCTGCAGGTACCAGGTTTCGGTGGTGCGGGGGCACGGAGGGCCATTCTACGAGGCCGGGTCCAACACTTAGTTTGGTCACACCCACACTTCGTTCCAATGCTGGGTTTCCCCGATTGATGTGGAGGGTGTTGGACGTACGTGCTCTCTTGTCACACACATCTGGTGGGGCTAGAGGGGGCAGAGCTCGGACGGTCACATGAACCAGAGCTCGGCTCTCTACTTAAAGCCAATACCATTCTTCACACGCAGCAGACGCGCACAGTCTTAGAGATTTGGTGACATCTATTTAAGCCTTGCTTAGCAGACACTAACCAGGCACTAACTTTTTAATTAGAAAATTACGACCTTTGTTTTAATATATAGCAAAACAACTGAAATTGTTTTTTACCTTCCTGCTGATAACTCGCACTTTTCACTTCCTTTGTTTGCTCGCGCCCACAACTCGTTCCACTGCGGGGTTTCCCCGATTGATGTAGAGGGTGTTGGGCGTACATGCTCTTGTCACACACAGCTGGTGGGGCTAGATGTGGCGGAGCTCGTATGGTCACATGACCCAGATCCCGGCTCTCTACTTAAAGCCAATGCCATTCTTCACACGCAGCAGACGCACGCAGTCTTAGAGATTTGGTGACATCTATGTAAGTCTTGCTCAGCAGACACTAACCAAGCGCTAATTTTTTAATTCGAAAACTACGACCTTTGTTTTAATATTTAGCAAAGCAACTGAAATACTTTTTTACCTTCCTGCTGATAACTCTCACTTTGCACTTCCTTTGTTTGGTCGCGCCCACACCTCGTTCCACTGCGGGGTTTCCCCGATTAATTTGGAGGATGTTGGGCGTACATGGTCTCTCGTCACACACAGCTGGTGGAGCTAGAGGGGGCGGAACTCGAACGGTCACATGAACCAGAGCCCGGCTCTCTACTTAAAGCCAATGCAATTCTTCACACACAGTGGACGCATGCAGTCTTACAGATTTGATTACATCTATGTAAGCCTTGCTTAGCAGCCACTATCCAAGGACCAACTTTTTAATTTGAAAACTACGACCTTTGTTTTAATATTTAGCAAAGCAACTGAAATTATTTTTTTTACCTTCCTGCTGATAACTCGCACTTTGCACTTCCTTTGTTTAGTCGCGCCCACACCTCGTTCCACAGCAGGGTTTCCCTGATTGATGTGGAGGGTGTTGGGCGTACGTGCTCAATCGTCACACACAGCTGGTGGAGCTAGAGGGGGCGGACACAGGACCCAGAGCCCGGCTCTCTACTTAAAGCCAATGCCATTCTTCACACGCAGCGGACGCGCGCAGTCTTAGAGATTTGGTGACATCTATGTAAGCCTTGCCTAGCAGACACTAACCAAGCACTAAACATTAATTTGAAAACTACGACCTTTGTTTTAATATATAGCAAAGCAACTGAAATTGTTTTTTACCTTCCTGCTGATAACACGCACTTTGCACTTCCTTTGTTTGGTCACACCTACACTTCGTTCCAATGCTGGGTTTTGTGGTACTGAAAATTCTGGACCCGTGTTATAAACATCGTCGTATCATGACGATTTTGGTATCAGCAGACCGAGAATGATTAGAATACTATGCACAAGCATTTTCGCCATATTCGGGTGAGGAAATCACCCTGAAATCAGAGTTTCCGTCCTGAACCCTCGGTTTCCATTGAACGGCAGCCATTTTGTGATTGCCCTCACATAGGCCAATGACTAGGCAAAAAACGAGTCTGAAGGACACATACACCTCTGCTGACTCCTCTGTGACCTGGGCAAGCTGACTCCACTGCCTGAAGCCAAACCTGTTCGGCCAGTTCCTTTCCCAGTGGCCGAATGAGATCAGCATCAAGGCACAACATATCATAAAACCTTTCATCACACACAAACCATGCCTAATCTTACACACACCTCTCCCTGTTTCTTACTTTATGTCTTGCTTTACGAGGAGGAGGTGCCCGTTTTTATTGGGGGTCCGTCGATATCTGACTGAGCCTTGTTGGGTAATTGATTGAGGGCTGGACAAACTGAAATATGGGATTGTCATCATGACTCTGCTTTTTCTTTGTAGTGAAAATATGTGAATGGTCAACTGTAAAATAAGGAATGTTTGCCTAAAGCATAATATTTTGTATAAAAAGAGAAGGCTGGCTTTGTAAGGTTGAGCAGTCTCCTGAGAATATACACAGTGTTGTACTTCTAGAATACCTGTTACTGGCTGCAGCCAATAAATACGATCTTTGACTTCACCAAGAAGACTCTGTGTTTCTGTAGTCTGAAACAGCAAGGACTCGAAGTCTTAGGGTGTGTTCCCTGGCACCGCTGGGTTCTGAAAAACCCAGTACTTCAGTTGTCGCCCAACGTGGGGCGATTTTAGCAGTACCGGTCCAAGCCAGAGGTTCGTGAGGAGCTTCGTGTGAAAATTCTGGAGGAAGGCCGCCACTTCATCGACCCCTGTATGTCGATGTGGTCCGAAAGTCTTTGCTGCGAGGTTCCCCGCTTCCCGACGGCTACGAAGGACTGCTGCCCTGACTATCGCCCTGTTTTGGACCCTTGATGATTGGTAGAGCGAAACGATAGACGAGTCTTCTGGTGACGTCATAGATACCTCAGTTAAGTATAAGTGGAGCGTATCCCAGTCCTTAGTTTGGTTCTTAGTTTGGTATCCCCTTGGGATCTTTGATTTGGAACTTGCAAGTACCAAAGCCAAGGGACTCATGTATTCACGAGACTATCGTATTCGATAATCCTTTGAAGTTTGAAGCTAGACTAGAGAGCGAAGATGCCTGGTCTTAGCAGACTTGGAAATTTGTTTTGTCTTGGTTGTAATAGGGATTCCCGATTGGAGGACTCGTGTCCGGTTCCTCCGATTGGAACTCCAACCTATGAACTATATGTGAAACATGGCGTAGGCCCCATCACATATAATGAAGTATGGATCCGATACACCAGGAAAGATGGTGCTTTAAAATGGCCCCAATATGGTAGTTTTGACACAGAGATTCTGGATAATCTGGAGGTTAAACATTTTAAGAAGAAAGCCCGGCCGGCGATGTTTGACTCTTTCCGTCTATGGCGCAAGGAAGCCAAACAGAAGGAAATTAAATTAGCAAAGAGAAATAAGAAAGAAAAGGGTATCTCGATAATGCAAGCTGCTATGCTATGCAGTTTAAAGATAATGAAGAAGAGCAGATGAGTGAGCAGTTGCACAGGCAACGTAAAATGGTGATCGATAAATGTTATCCAGTTTTGCCGCTTCTTCAGCAAGATGCAGCAAAAGAAATTGAGAAAGATCCTTTAATGTCACACTTGTTGAGTTCGCCACCCCCTTATGCGCAGAGTGCTACAGCACCTCCGCAACCTTTAGTTGTGCAACCCCCAGTTATTGTGCGTCAGGTTCTTCCACAGCCGCCAGCTCCTCTTCAGTTGGCTCCTACTCCTATGGCGCAGCCCCCTCAAGGGCCGCCGACTTTGCTATCTGCTTCATCTGTACTTCCTACGACTTTGTCTACTACATCGACTGCCTCTTCTGGTGTTCTTCCTGATACTGCCTCTGCGTCTGCATCTGCTTCTGCCTTGCCTCCCTCTGTTTTTTCTCCTGTTCTTTCGTCAACTTCTCCTTCTATCCGACAGAGAATGACTGATACTGTTGCTAGCATTATATTTCCTCTCTTCGGGTCATCTGGTATGACCCCTGATTCGGAGCGTAAGCAGTCGCGTAGTCAACTGCCTAATTCTCTAGAGAGAGAAATGTTTGACCGTATGGCGCGTAAATGGGTTATTTACCCTTTAAGATATGATGTGGAGTCTGTTATGGATGTCTTCCATCAATGGGAAGCACCGAAACAAAGATACGTTTTTGAAAAAATGTGTGCTTTCCTTTGTGAGGAATTGGAGGATAATGATTTGGAAGTAAGTCCGCCTGATTTGTGCCGTGTACGGTTTGAGTTTTCAAAGGGCACGATTGTGGGTTCCGATGTTGAGAAAGCAGTTGCGACGTTGTTGTCCTTTAGGAATAAGGATCCTTCTCAGTCACTGTTTGAACATGACTCCTCTGGTAAGAAAAAAGTGAGACAGTTCCCAATGAGAGAAGTCCCTCCGGTATGGAAGGACGCCGTTGCGGCTGATGCCGCTAATCAAATTGATGCTATTCCAGCTCATTTTCAGCGTGTTTGGGTACATGTTCCTTGGAAGCGAGCTGAAGTTTTAGCCCTTAAGCAGACCTTGCCTGACCCTCGTAAAAACCCTGCAGGGTATTATAAGGAATTATCACAGACTGCAGACTCATGCATTATGAATTTAGCCGACATAGACATGTTATTTGGGAATGTTGTTCCATAGCCTTTGTGGGGATTGATTCGCCATGCAGATCATGCGCAAGAGTTAGGTGACTCATGGGCTAATATTAGTACTGCAAATGATAGACAAGTTGGTGGTGCCAAGCCTGAGCCTCTGGTAGCAGAACTTCCTGCTAGGATCATTACTTACATGAAGGCTTTAATGCCTGCGATGCGTGTGAATTGGGATAAATTGTCTGCGTGTAAGCAGAAGAAAGATGAAACAGTGTCTGATTTCTTCACCAGGTTTGAGGAAACGTTTATCGACCACAGCGGTCAAAATATGAGTACAGAAGGTGGTCAACGGTTGTTCGTTGACAAGTTTGTGCACAATTTGCTTCCCGAGCTGTGTAAGAAATTGAAATATTCAGAGAGTTCTTGGGCCGTTTCCTCTTCAGCACAAATATTGGCTACTGCACAGTACTACGAAAATAGGGATAAAGATGAGAAGGATAGAGCAGACAAGAGAACTAAAAAATTAAAGACGAAGGTTCTTTTACAACAGGCGTATCCGCCACGTGGTGGTCAGAGTAACTATCAGCAACCTCAACAGTTTCAGAGAAACTCGCAAAGGTTCGAGTTTTCTCAACCACGTGTTCCTGTAGGTCCCAATCAGTGTTCATATTGTAAAGAAGAGGGTAATTTCAAGTATAGTTGTCCTATTTTGTTACAGCGTACGAATGGTGCTTCTGGTGCAAGAGGTCGAGGCGTTCAACAAGCTGCTAGAGGTAGAGGACGTGGAAGTCTCCCCCAGAACGCACGTTCCCTTCCGCCTCAGAATTCAATGAATAGTTTTGACCAGCAAAATAACGCGTCTGGTAGGACGGCTCAGTACTATGCTGACGACTACTATGCGGAAGATGAGAATATGGAAGGTAATGATTGCTAGGACAGCCATAGACAAAGAGAGGGAGTTGTTTCAGTTCCAGTAGATCAGAGTGGACCTTATGTTAAGGTGATTACATCAGGTGTGTCAGAGCCTTTTCTGTTGGATACTGGTGCTACAAAGAGTTCTATTATGCACTCAAAACTCCCTGGCGCACCTTTGTCTGGCGAGATGAATGTTTCAGGTTTTTCTGGCGCCCCGGTTAGGAACCCGATTTCTAGTCCTTTGTCCCTTTCTGTTGGACCTTGTGAATTGGAAGCACCCCTTATTCTGACGACAGGTTGTGGTGAAAACTTGTTAGGATTGGATTTGTTGAAAAGATTGTATGCGACATTATATTGTTCTCCTTCAGGAGTACGACTTACACTGGGTAGGAAAGTGATCTCTCCAATGTATTTGTCGCAGGATAAACTTCCGACAGAATTGTCGTTTCTTCCTGATATTCTTTGGGCTACTGGTCCTAATGATGTGGGTCTTTTGGAAATACCGCCATATGTTGTGACATTGAAAGCCAACGTTAAATTGCCACGCATTCCCCAATATAAGATCTCTAGTGAAGGTGAAAAGGCGTTGCTAACGATCATTTATGATTTGATTGAAAAAGATGTAATTGAAGAGACAAGAGGCAATGTTTGTAATAGTCCTGTTCTGCCTGTTTTGAAACTTACTGACCCTTCTCAGCCACCTGTTTACAGGTTCGTGATTGATCTTAGAGAGGTCAATAAAATAGTTGTGCCACAGTTTCCAGTTGTTCCTGATATCACTGCCCTATTGACTATGATTCCAGCTTCCGCCACCTGGTTCTCGGTGATTGACTTGAAGAATGCTTTCTTCAGCATCCCGATTGCCGAGGAGAGCAGAGATATTTTTGGTTTCAGTCTAGGAGGCCGAAGCTTCCGCTTCAAACGCGCTCCTCAAGGCTACTGTGAAAGTCCGTCAATATATAGTTAGGCTTTAAAAACACAGCTTGATGCAATTGTTTTACCTGATGGCGCTACCCTTATTCAATACGTCGATGATTTGCTAATCGCTGCAGATACTGAGGAGATTTGTAAAGAAGCCACCTTGTCGTTGTTGCGTCATTTGTCTGATTTACATCACAAAGTGTCACTTTCAAAACTGCAATATTGTCGACAAGAAGTGACCTACTTAGGTCATCTCTTATCGAAGGAGGGAAGGAAACTGACCCCAGAAAGAATTCAGGCAATTGCAAAATTGAGTGTGCCAAGGACACAGAGAGAAGTACGTGCTTTCTTGGGCATTACATCATACTGCAGACAGTGGATACCGAATTTTTCTTTGCTTGCCAAACCTTTGGTAGCATTGACCTGTAAAGATACACCGAATCCCGTTCCATGGTCTGAAGATTGTCAGAAAAGTTAGTCCGAATTGCGTAATGCATTGTGTTCGGCTCCTGTGTTGGGTACCCCCGACTACAGTAAGCCCTTTACACTGTATGTCCATGAGAAAGAGGGTTGTGCATTGTCAGTGCTGACACAGTCTTTTGGAGACAAGCAGCGTCCATGCGCGTATTTTTCGTCGACTTTGGATCCGGTAGCTAAAGCATTGCCGAGTTGCTTGAGAGCCACAGCTGCAGCAGCTGTTTCTATTCGACAGTCTGCTGGGTTAGTGATGAATAATATGTTGATTGTGATGGTTCCACATGCAGTGGACACGTTGTTAAACAGGACCAAGACACAGCACTTAACTAGTGCTCGATTGTCAGGTTATGAGTTGACACTGTTAGCGAGTCATGTGCACATAAAGAGGTGCAATACATTGAATCCAGCCACGTTATTGCCGATTTCAGTAGAAACAGATGATGTTGAACAGCATGATTGTTTTCTCAGGACAGAAGATGAAACGAAAGGGAGAGTAGATCTTAAAGATACTCCTCTTGTAAAGTGTGATGGTACCTTATGGGTGGATGGTTCATGCTTCAAGCTTCCGAATGGTGATACGACTGAAGCATATGCTGTCACGACTTTGCATATGATTGTTGAAGCTGCACGTATACCACATAATTCAGCTCAAGCAGCAGAGTTAATTGCACTTACGAGAGCGTGTGTGTTATCAAAAGGAATGAAAGTGACAATATATACCGACAGCCAGTATGCGTTTGGTGTGGCTCATAGTTTTGGACGATTGTGGAAAGAACGTGGGTTCCTGACTTCGCATGGAGCTAAGATTCAGCATGGTCAGTTGGTGAATGAGCTTCTTGAGTCACTGACCTTGCCGTTACAAGTCGCGATTGTGAAATGCAGTGCACACAAGAAGGTTACTGATGATGTTGGTCGTGGTAATGCATTTTCTGACGATCGCAAAAGAAACAGCAAAAGATGTGATGAATCGAATGTATGTTGCAGGCCCTGCAAGATGGGTTGGTGACGTTGGAATGTGTGAAAATACGATAGAGAGTGTGAAGTCTATTCAAGCTGAAGCTTCAGAGAAAGAGTTGAGTGTGTGGAGAGAAAGTACGGGTAAATTGGATGAAAATGGTTGTTGGGTTGACTTGTCAGAACATCAGCGATGGTTGTTACACGATGCGTATGTGCTTGCAGTGGTGACAATGGCTCATGGAATGGCCCATATCAGTGTGAAAGGGATTTGTAAGTTGTTGGCTCCAGTATGGCAAAATGCTGGAATTCCTAAATGTGCAGAGAATGTGGTCAGGAATTGCATGGTGTGTCTGAAATACAATCCTGGTAGGGGAACCCCAACTCCAGCTGGTCATTTTGCGCCTCCAACATATCCGTTCGAGGTTTTGCAGCTAGATTTCATCCACATGGAAAGGTGCAACAATTTGAAATACCTACTCGTTGTTGTTTGTGCCTTTTCAAGATGGGTAGATGCATATCCCTTAAAAGACAACACTGCCTTATCCACAGCTAAAGCCCTTGCCAAAGAATTCTTCCCTAGGTTTGGAATGCCGAGAATGGTCTGGAGTGATAATGGGAGTGAATTTGTGGGTTGAGTGATGAATAAAGTATGTGAGGGGCTAGGCATTCAGCAGAAATTCCACGCTGCAAATCACCCCCAATCAGCTGGACTAGTAGAGTGCTATAATGGCACACTAAAACTTAAATTGGCAAAGATACAAGCGAGCTCTGGTCTTAAATGGCCTGACGCTCTGCCTTTAGCACTCCTATCAACAAGAATGACTGTGCATTCGTGAGTGGGACTTAGTCCCTATGAAATTGTGTTCGGCCGCCCGGCCAACATATGGGGAGTGCCAAGGCAGACAAAATTCAGTCAGATCGAACACCCTGCACTGCTTGATTATTTGTATGAATTGACGGCTAAATTGCGTGTTTTACACCAACAGGTTAACGATACTCTGCCTCAGGTCTCTGAAGCTCCAGGACATCTTATCGATCCTAGATCATGGGTGCTAGTCAAAAACTTCCAGCGGACAAACAATGACCAGCCCCGTTGGACCGGCCCCCACCTCGTCCTTCTCTCAACAAGATTAGCTGTTCGAGTGGAAGGGAAAAAGAACTGGATCCATGGCGTACACTGCAAGAGGGTCCCTTTGCCTCTACCGTACGACCGGTGGGTCCAGGAGGGGATCGCTGACTCTGAGACTGAGACCGTGCCTCGTTTTCTGCCTTTTGAACGAGAAAGTGATAATATTTTGCAAGAAGCTGTGCCACCGTCAATTCGATTGAACACTACAGAGCCTGAACTCTTGTTCCAGAACCAGACAGTACCTGGAAAAAGCCGTTATAATTTGAGGCCGAGAACTATGGACAAATAAAAATTCTTTTTCTTTGCTATTTTTGAAAATGCAGCTCTCTCATCTGAGAAACTTTCTTATTTTTGTTTTTCGAACCGCATCCGGGTTCAGCTGTAGGGTAGTGGTTGCCCAAGCCTTTTTGAGTGCAGCTGAAGACGTTAGGTTGACAGTTCTGGTCGGTCTAAGGGAGTTGCCCTGGACTGACAGAAGCATTCCTTAGCATAGAACACCCTACCACCACGAGCAGCAATTAGAGAGGATGGAGTTTTTCGAGAATGAGAGACCTGCCAAACAGATGGACTTTAAAGCCAGAATGTGTATAATGATGACAAAGAAACGATTTTTGATATTATGTATTTTCATGTTGCTTTGTGTAATGACGTTTTTAATAGGATATGTTTTATTCTCTTTTCAAGTGACATTTGCACCCACTACACAGCCCATACCTCCTTCTACTGTTTCCTCGCATTCTTTTCACCCTCTGCCTGAACACGAGTCTGCTAGAAGATTAGAATTTGTCAATAACTCATTCATTCAGCTTGTACACCAACACCAATTAGTAGTTAACACAACTAACTGTTGGGTGTGTGGTCTTATGCCTCATACTACTGATAAAGTCATCCCTTATCTGGTCCTGCCTTTCAGCCATAATGGTTCTGTGTGGGCATATAGAACGATATTCATATACGCTCATGAAGCCAACCCCCTACGTTCTGTGAAAGATAATCCTAAGAATAGTGCTCTAATTAAGGGTATAGTAGATATGATTAGGGAAGATATTTCCTATGAGACTATCCCGAGAGATGAGACACTAGCATATATTGGATGGAACATAACAGGATATGGAGTTACTCTGAGTGAGAACCAGCGAGCAAAGAGATCCTCCCCGATTTGGATTGTACCCCATCAGGGTCACCTATGTCTGCAAGGTAATGGCAAGAATCCCAGAGCTCAGTTAGGGAAAAGTATCTGCACTGAAACATATGTTTTTGCGTCTCAGACTTCCCCTTCGTTCTTAGCAGCTAAGGGTACCTATTTCATCTGCCATAATAGAGCCTATACATGGTTGCCCCCTGACTTCTCAGGCACATGCTTTGTTTCGTTCCTGTTGCCTCCCACCTACACGGCCGTGGCAGATTACCATAAGACAAGGATAGTTAGAGGTGTCATCAGTAAAGAAGACACTACAGGACAAGAACTTGGAGATTTCGTAAAGGGTTTTCTGCCGTTTTGGGGGCCTATGGTTAACAGCAGGAACATAAGGCAATTGACAAGGGTGGTTGAATCCACGGTAGATGAAACCACTGGTGCCCTTAGTAATTTGAATGCTGAGCTCCAGTCGGATCGCCTTATGACTCTTCAGAACAGGGTCGCATTAGATGTCATACTTGCAGACCGAGGTGGGGTATGTAAAGTGATCCAATCAAGTTGCTGTGTTTTCATTCCAGATAACGCTCCGACAGTTTACCAGGCCATTTCCAAACTGCATAAGATCTCCGAATCTATTCACGTGGATAAAGGAGATTGGTCATTGATGGGGTGGTTCTGGGAACTGATATCCGCCTGGGGATGGAAGATTCTGATAGTCATTGGGATGATCTTAGCTATTCTTTTCCTGTTCTGTCTGTGTGTATAGTGTGCTCCTGCAATATGTGGCCTCTGTGCTGCATCGTGTGTAAGGAAACCTGTATCAAGGGATGAGCTAAGTAATAGGATGATGCTACAGCAACATCTCAACGACTTTATGAACATAGACCTGGACTCAGACCTGGACTCAGATTAGTGTGAGTATAGGTTATTGCCTATGTAAGGGCAAAAGGAGGGTCTATGGTACTGAAAATTCTGGACCCGTGTTATAAACATCGTCGTATCATGACGATTTTGGTATCAGCAGACCGAGAATGATTAGAATACTATGCACAAGCATTTTCGCCATATTCGGGTGACGAAATCACCCTGAAATCAGAGTTTCCGTCCTGAAGCCTCGGTTTCCATTGAACGGCAGCCATTTTGTGATTGCCCTCACATAGGCCAATGACTAGGCCAAAAACGAGTCTGAAGGACACATACACCTTTGCTGACCCCTCTGTGACCTGGGCAAGCTGACTCCACTGCCTGAAGCCAAACCTGTTCGGCCAGTTCCTTTTCCAGTGGCCAAATGAGATTAGCATCAAGGCACAACATATCTTAAAACCTTTCATCACACACAAACCATGCCTAATCTTACACACACCTGTCCCTGTTTCTTACTTTATGACTTGCTTTACGAGGAGGAGGAGCCCGTTTTTATTGGGGGTCCGTCGATATCTGACTGAGCCTTGTTGGGTAATTGATTGAGGGCTGGACAAACTGAAATATGGGCTTGTCATCATGACTCTGCTTTTTCTTTGTAGTGAAAATATGTGAATGGTCAACTGTAAAATAAGGAATGTTTGCCTAAAGCATAATATTTTGTATAAAAAGAGAAGGCTGGCTTTGTAAGGTTGAGCAGTCTCCTGAGAATTTACACCGTGTTGTACTTCTAGAATACCTGTTACTGGCTGCAGCCAATAAATACGATCTTTGACTTCACCAAGAAGACTCTGTGTTTCTGTAGTCTGAAACAGGAAGGACTCGAAGTCTTAGGGTGTGTTCCCTGGCACCGCTGGGTTCTGAAAAACCCAGTACTTCAGTTTCCCCGATTGATGTGGAGGGTGTTGGGCGTACGTGCTCTCTCGTCACACACAGCTGGTAGGGCTAGAGGGGGCAGAGCTCGAACGGTCACATGAACGAGAGCTCGGCTCTCTACTTAAAGCTAATACCATTCTTCACACGCAGCGGACGCGCACAGTCTTAGAGATTTGGTGACATCTATGTAAGCCTTGCTTAGCAGACACTAACCAAGCACTAACTTTTTAATTTAAAAACTACGACCTTTGTTTTAATATATAGCAAAGCAACTGAAATAGTTTTTTACCATCCTGCTGATAACACGCACTTTGCACTTTCTTTGTTTGGTCGCGCCCACACCTCATTTCACTGCGGGGTTTCCCCGATTGTTATGGAGGGTGTTGGGCGTACGTGCTCAATCGTCATACACAGCTGTTGGAGCTAGAGGGGGTGGAGCTCGGAAAGTCACATGACCCATAGCGCGGCTCTCTACTTAAATCCAATGCCATTCTTCACGCACAGCGGACGCGTGCAGTCTTAGAGATTTGGTGACATCTATGTAAGCCTTGCTTAGCAGACACTAACCAAGCACTAACTTTTTAATTTAAAAACTACGACCTTTGTTTTAATATATAGCAAAACAACTGAAATTATTTTTTACCTTCCTGCTGATAACTCGCACTTTGCACTTCCTTTGTGTGGTCACACCCACACTTTGTTTCAATGCTGGGTTTCCCCGATTGATGTGGAGGGTGTTGGGCATATGTGCTCAATCGTCACACACAACTGGTGGAGCTAGAGGGGGCGGAGCTCGGACAGTCACATGACCCATAGCCCGTCTCTCTACTTAAAGCCAATGCCATTCTTCTCGCGCAGCGGAAGCGCGCAGTCTTAGAGATTTGGTGACATCTATGTAAGCCTTGCTTAGCAGACACTAACCAAGCACTAACTTTTTAATTTGAAAGCTACAACCTTTGTTTTAATATATAGCAAAACAACTGAAATTGTTTTTTTACCTTCCTGCTGATAACTCGCACTTTGCACTTCCTTTGTTTGGTCACACCCACACCTCGTTCCAATGCTAGGTTTCCCCGATTGATGTGGAGGGTGTTGGGCATACGTGCTCTCTCGTCACACACAGCTGGTGGGGCTAGAGGGGGCAGAGCTCGGACGGTCACATGAACCAGAGCTCGGCTCTCTACTTAAAGCCAATACCATTCTTCACACGCAGTGGACGCGCACAGTCTTAGAGATTTGGTGACATCTATGTAAGCCTTGCTTAGCAGACACTAACCAAGCACTAACTTTTTAATTTGAAAGCTACGACCTTTGTTTTAATATATAGCAAAACAACTGAAATTGTTTTTTACATTCCTGCTGATAACTCGCACTTTGCACTTCCTTTGTTTGGTCGCACCCACACCTCATTTCACTACGGGGTTTCCCCGATTGATGTGAAGGGTGTTGGGCGTACATGCTCAATCGTCACACACAGCTGGTGGAGCTAGAGGGGGTGGAGCTCGGACGGTCACATGACCCAGAGCCTGGCTCTCTACTTAAAGCCAATGCCATTGTTCACGCGCAGCGGACGTGCGCAGTCTTAGAGATTTGGTGACAAATATGTAAACCTTGCTTAGCAGACACTAACCAAGTGCTAACTTTTTAATTTGAAAACTGCGACATTTGTTTTAAAATATAGCAAAGCAACTGAAATTGTTTTTTACCTTTCTGCTGAAAACTCGCACTTTGCACTTCCTTTCTTTGGCCACACCCACACTTCATTCCAATGCTGGGTTTCCCCGATTGATGTGGAGGGTGTTGGGCGTTCGTGTTCAATCGTCACACACAGGTGGTGAAGCTGGAGGGGATGGAGCTCGGACGGTCACATGACCCAGAGACCGGCTCTCTACTAAACGCAATGCCCTTCTTCACGTGCAGAGGACGCGCGCAGTCTTACAGATTTAGAGACATCTATGTAAGCCTTGCTTAGCAGACACTAACCACGTGCTAACTTTTTAATATGAAAACGACGACCTTTGTTTTAATATATAGCAAAGCAACTGAAATAGTTTTTTACCTTCCTGCTGATAACTCCCACTTTGCACTTCATTTGTTTGGTCGCACCCACACTGCGTTCCAATGCTTGGTTTCCCCGATTGATTTGGAGGTTGTTGGGTGTACGTGCTCTCTCGTCACATGCAGCTGGTGGGGCGAGAGGGGGCGGAGCTCGGACGGTCACATGAACCAGAGTCATCCCTCTACTTAAAGCCAAAACCATTCTTCACACGCAGCGGACGCGCACAGTCTTAGAGATTTGGTTACATCTATGTAATTCATGCTTAGCAGCCACTAACCAAGCGCTAACTTTTTAATTTGAAAACTACGAACTTTGATGTAATATTTAGCAAAGCAACCGAAATTTGTTTTTTTTACCTTCCTGCTGATAACTCGCACTTTACACTTCCTTTGTTTAGTCGCACCCACACCTCGTTCCACCGCGGGGTTTCCCCGACTGATGTGGAGGGTGTTGTGCGTACGTGCTCTCTCTCGTCACACACAGCTGGTGGGGCTAGATGGGGCGGAGCTCGGACGGTCACATGACCCAGATCCCGGCTCTCTACTTAAAACCAATGCCATTCTTCACACGCAGCGGGCGCACACAGTCTTAGAGATTTGTTGACATCTATATAACTCTTGCTTAGCAGACACTAACCAAGCGCTAACTTTTTAATTTTAAAACTACGACCTTTGTTTTAATATTTAGCAAAGCAACTGAAATAGTTTTTTACCTTCCTGCTGATAACTCGCACTTTGCACTTCCATTGTTTGGTCGCGCCCACACCTCTTTCCACCACGGGGTTTCTCAAATTGAGATTTCTTAAATGCAATGCATTAAAGTAAAAATATTAGCGATTTCGCAAATAGGGGGAGCAAATTACCATGAAGTTGAACTTCATGGTAATTTGCAAAAACGTTGAAAAATGTACTAAAGTGCATTTTTCAAAGTTCCATTTTACACACACACATGCTCTTGGGGCATGTGTGTGTGCAAGATGTACTCATATGCAGATTTCAGGGGTGCAACAGGGTGTCCTTTTGACACCCTGGCACCCTTGAAATTGCATGAGCAATTTGCGATTCTCTAATTGAGAATCGCAAATTGAGAAAGTCTTCCCATTCATTCCTATGGGCCTCTAGGTCCATAGGAATAAATGGGGAGGTATTCCTTAATTGCGACTCGCAATTTGCGAGTAGCAATTAAGGAATGTTTAGAAATCACTATTTTGTAAGCGATTTCTACATGCATAGCCTTTTGCTATTTGTTGGACTTGGCCCTTTTTGCAGGGTCATCCCTAAACTTTTTGCCTTCCTCCTGTATTTTTTTGACCTGGTGTTGGCTGTTTTATGACTCTGGGCACCTTACCACTGCTGACCAGTGCTAAGGTGCATATGCTCTCCCTATGGGAAAATGTATTATGTGAATTGACTTCCATGTTTGGCTTATTTGGTTTACTATCAGTCCCTAGTAGAGTGCACCAGGGGTGCCAAGGGCTTGTATATCCAAATGCTGCTAGTGGGCTTGCAGCACTGGTTGTGCCACCCACAGAAGCAGCCTGGTAAAATGTGTCTAAGGTCTGCCATTGCAGAACCTGCATGCAGTCTGGTGCTGTCATGCTGACTTGGCAAGTGTCCCCACTTGCCAGTCCCTAAACCTTCCCTTACCTTCATATTAGTCACCCCTATGGTAGGCCCTAGGGCAGGGTGCATTGTAAGGATAAGGTAGGACATGCCCTGAGGTGTGTGGCATGTCCTAATAGTGAATTACAGCCATTTTCGTTTTTCACTATTTTAAGGCTACCTGCTCTCCATAGGCCAGAATGGGCTGCTAGATTATAACACTCTATAATCCTAGCAGGCTCAGGAAGCATGGTAGAAATTCATGTTTAGTATGCCTGAACTCAGAATAATAAAATACATCTCTTAGCAAAGGTTATTTTAATATCCTGGGTTTGCAAATGCTACTTTTAGAAAGTTAGCCTTTGCGTGCCTAACCATCTCAGTCCGCCTCTGGAGGGGAGGGCTATCTTCTTTGTGTGTAGCTTGAGTGACAGGGCTGGGAAGTTCCAGGAGACAGGCTGGGGCTGCCAGGTGGTGAATAGAGAGATTACACCAGGATGGGTGGGAGGAGTGCACCTTGACTCTGAATAGGGCAGTGCTCTGCCACCACAATGCTGGCTCCACCCCCTGGGGAGCGTCTGATGTCTCTGCCCTGACTGCTGAAAGAAGAAGCCAGAGTCCCAACAACAAAGTGCTCCTCACTGAAAAGAACTGGACTGGGATTATGCAAAGGCCCCCCTGGCCTGTAAAGACAAAATAAACTTGGTATAAATGTAGGAGCCCTGCTCCTAAGAAATCAGATCCTGATTGAACCACGAAGGAACTCTGCCTGACCAGAAGGATCTGGAAGAAGCTGAAGGAGGAGTAACTTTCCCTGACCTGGGGGATTGGCCTGCAGTTGGTGCCTTGCTGAGAAAGGAGAGGAAAAGACTGAAAGAGACTTTGCACTTTGTTTTTCAACTATCTCCAAGGGCTTGGAAGAAGAGCTTGCCCCCTGAACTGAGTCCCAGAACCATTGGACTCATCTGCCTTCCAAAATTGAGCTGCCTGGATGATTTGTGCGTGTTTCCCGCTGGATTTGGCCCCAGTACGCCTATTACCTCATCCGCCGCGAAGCCGTGTCTTTGCCGCCCGGCACCGTGTGTCTACGCTGATCCAAAAGCGTTAGTACGTGCCGTATCCCTCCCGGCCGCATTGCACCTAACCTTCCCCGCTGATTCGAGACGTACAACACTGGCTGTCGAACCCTGTACGCCGGACCCAAGCTCCATCGTCCCGCAGGTACGGTCCGTACGCTGCTAACGTACTGCACTGTGCCGTACTCAGAGCCGAGAAGCTGCAGTACGCTGATCCTCCCCGTACGCTGTACGGCGCCGAAAAGTGTCAGCGCCTTTCCGCACCGAAGGTACGGCTCGAACGCCGAACGCCACGGACTCTGCAAGCTGATCCGGGCCATCTGGACGTATCCCTGAAGGTCCCGTACCAACGCCGCGTACCAACGCTGCGACCCGACCATCATCTGAATAATCTGCCGAACTACGACCCAGACCCATCAACTTGTCCCGCACTGTCCGTCGCGGACCCTTCGAACTTAAGGTACTTTGTTCTGTTCGCACCGCAGCATGCGCGTTACAGACCCCTGAGTCCGCACCGATTGTTTGACTCGTACTTTCCTTGTTTTTAATGCGGACGAGTCGCACATCCAGGTACGAACTGTACAAAGCCTGAAAAGAAGCAGAATTGAGTAAAAGAAGCCTATTTTCGTATTTTAAGCCTTTTTACAAGAACATTGAATTTTAAAATAATACTGTGGTCATTTTATTCGTTATTCTGGTCTTGTGCTAAGCCTTATATAAAGAAACCTATTTTTGATATAACCTTGACTGGTGTCCATTTGTGGTGTGTCATTGTATTACTGTATGTGTTCACAAATGCTTAACCTATGACGCCCTGAGAATAGTCTTGACTGCTTGCGCCACACTACCTATAGGGTGAGCAGGGGTTATTTAAAAGGGTGATCCCCTTACTCTGACTTAGAATTGAGAGTCCCTGCTTGTCGCAAGTGCATACCTGTGCCAACTAGAGATTCATTGGTGGCAGCGGTGGGATTTGAATTTGCATTTGTGATTCATGTACAGTGATTAAGTGAACGCCACGTAGTGAGTTCAGACCGATAACGCAGCCACACAGTATTTTTTTTTTGTTTTTGCTGAAGAATCTCCACTTTAAGAAACCATGCCTAGCTCAGTCAATGGAGGCAGGGCATCCTCTATATTCTCTGGAGTTGATGACATAGATTGGGAGGAGAGGGCACTGCTGAAGTGCACAAGTGAAGTCTTGAAAGGATACCTCTCCAAGTACAGAATTAAACAAACTAAATTGAAAAACAAGGAGCAGTACACAAAGGCGCTGAGGGCCTGGTACGAATCCAAGTTCCCAGAGAATGCGCTGGAGGTGATACCCCCAGAAGGTGCTTCTGAGCCTGGCAGAGGCCTGTCGCCAGAGGAGATGGCCAACAGGATGGCTGCAAGAGCACATGAAGTGGAGATGGCAAAACTTCGAATGGAAATGGAAAGACAAAGGCTGGCCATGGAGCATGAGGTAAAAATGAGGGAGTTGGATCTCGAGGCCAAGAGTTTAGACCGCTCTCCCTCTGGTGGCAGCAATATTGAATTTTATAGTGCTGAGAGAGTAGTACGCACACCCAGGGATGTGGCACCTGACTTGAAGGAGAGGGTTGACATACACAAGGAGGTTCAAGGGCATGAGGTAGCTCCAGTAGTGCGCAGTATCCCTGAAGGGAATAGGGTAACTGGCGCAGGGGTTCATAGTCCTAGTGGAGGAAGGGACACTCTACTGACTCTAGCTGAGAGGTACAGGGAGAGGTGTTCCCCCAAAATTGAAGTCCTGGTGGGTGAGTGTTAAGACCGCCCAGAAGAGTGTGGGTTGTGTGACAGAGACAGTCAGATACTGTCTAGCCAGTCTCAGGAGAGTGGTGTGGAGTACGTGTGTGAGGCACTGGATGGTAAGGTGAAGGATAGTTTGGTTAACCCTGCTAGGGGGCTGTGTGATCCAATTGTGGGAGAGCATATTGTAAGTCCCTGTTTTCCAGAGCTATGCCAACACCTGTGTGAGGGTGAGTTCTCTGACCGCAGAGAGCCCACATTGGAGGCAGACCTTTTGGTGGATTCCAGAGGGTCTGGAGAGGCATTGGGGAGTGACCCCGTGGGGTGTGGCTCAGGTATCTTCCAACCCAGAGTGGTGGAAGTGGTGCAGAGTAGCCCAGCTAGGTCCTGTGGTAGTGGGAGGGGTGTAGGGGCTCACTTCCTGTCTCAGTGGAGAAGGAGTGAGTGTGGGGCTGTGTGCCCCCAGGTGCCTGAAGCCCAGTCTCAGAGCCTGGATGGTTCTTTAAGGGAACACCAGGCGGGGAGCCTAGGCTGTCCTGATGGCCCGCCCGCTGAGGGGGATCCCCTAGTGTCTAGTGGACGGGGAGTGTCTGTAAGCAGGCCTCCCTCGGATCTGGTGTCTGGCAGTACCGCTCCAGTTGGGAGGGTGCAGAAGTCCAGAGTGAGGGGTGAGAGGGGGAAAGAGTCCCCAGTGGAAGAACCAGTGGGTCAGTGGCCAGCCAGAAGGGCTGCATCACCAGTGAATGACCATGGTGACACCACTTCTGTCCTGGGGGATCTTCAGGCACTTTCAGATGGACAGGGGTCGGGAGATCATCGCCAGGCAGACCGTCACACGACACATGAGTTATGTGTCACCCTCAGGGGGGGGCATGCGTGCTCCCCGGGAAGTCCTGGTGCACCAGGCAAGCATTCAACCGCATGGGTTGGTCCCAGGGTTGGGAAGCCAGGTTCAGGTGTTGTCTGACCTGGAGGGTGGGACCATTGTAAGCAGTGTCCTGACCCATGTTGCTTCTAGGGGTACCACGCCAGTTGGGAGTGGGCAGTGCTCTGGAAGGGGGTGCAGAGGGAGGGAGTCCTCGCCTCTGACCCCGGCTCAACTGAAGGGTTTAGACCCTAGGTTGGAGGGCCAGGTTCAGGGTGTCCCCCCTGACCTGACCTGGACGCCCAGTTGCAGGATAGAACCCCTGAACTGGTGGGCGAATTGCGCAGGACACCTGCTCCAGGTGCCCTGGCAATTCTGGAAGGGGGTACCACTCCAGGTGGGAGGGTACAGAGCCCCAAGGAGGAGGACCGGGTGTGGGAGAGGCCACCCCAGTCTTTGGTCCAGCCGCCGGATACAGTCCTGGGGCTGGTGGGTCAGTGCCAGGATGTCATACCTGACCTGACAGGAGGGAGAATGGACAAAGGGTGCCAAGCACCTGTGGCTACGGCCCCCGCTCCCTGGCGCCACATAGGTTTGAGAGCCCTGAGAGGCATACGGCCTGGGTCTCATCCCTGACTACTGTCAGTGGCCACTGTAGCATTTTGCTGTCTGTCTGTTGGGACACACCTGTGGGCCAGTTAAGGTTAGGTGTTGCACAGGTGGTGTCCACAGGTGAGGAGAAGGGTTCCCCATGGATTGGCTTGGTGGGCCCTGAGAGTATGTACAGAGGAAGTCCAATAGGTTCAGATTGGCATAGAACTGGAGTCTGCCCCTGCAGTTGCGGGCCAGGTCCTTGTTCTATCGCCCCAAGCAAGGAAGACCATCACGGTGGTGATTGGTCTACCCTGCGTTTTGGCTGGAAGGGGGTTGTGTTCGACTTGGCCCTTTTTGCAGGGTCATCCCTAAACTTTTTGCCTTCCTCCTGTATTTTATTTGACCTGGTGTTGGCTGTTTTATGACTCTGGACACCTTACCACTGCTGACCAGTGCTAAGGTGCATATGCTCTCTCTATGGGAAAATGTATTATGTAAATTGACTTCCATGTTTGGCTTATTTGGTTTACTATCAGTCCCTAGTAGAGTGCACCAGGGGTGCCAAGCGCTTGTATATCCAAATGCTGCTAGTGGGCTTGCAGCACTGGTTGTGCCACCCACAGAAGCAGCCTGGTAAAATGTGTCTAAGGTCTGCCATTGCAGAACCTGCATGCAGTCTGGTACTGTCATGCTGACTGGGCAAGTGTCCCCACTTGCCAGTCCCTAAACCTTCCCTTACCTTCATATTAGTCACCCCTATGGTAGGCCCTAGGGCAGGGTGCATTGTAAGGATAAGGTAGGACATGCCCTGAGGTGTGTGGCATGTCCTAATAGTGAATTACAGCCATTTTCGTTTTTCACTATTGTAAGGCTACCTGCTCTCCATAGGCCAGAATGGGCTGCTAGATTATAACACTCTATAATCCTAGCAGGCTCAGGAACCATGGTTGAAATTCATGTTTAGTATGCCTGAACTCAGAATATTAAAATACATCTCTTAGCAAAGGTTATTTTAATATCCTGGGTTTGCAAATGCTACTTTTAGAAAGTTAACCTTTGCGTGCCTAACCATCTCAGTCCGCCTCTGGAGGGGAGGGCTATCTTCTTTGTGTGTAGCTTGAGTGACAGGGCTGGGAAGTTCCAGGAGACAGGCTGGGGCTGCCAGATGGTGAATAGAGAGATTACACCAGGATGGGTGGGAGGAGTGCACCTTGACTCTGAATAGGGCAGTGCTCTGCCACCACAATGCTGGCTCCCCCCCTGGGGAGCGTCTGATGTCTCTCCCCTGACTGCTGAAAGAAGAAGCCAGAGTCCCAACAACAAAGTGCTCCTCACTGAAAAGAACTGGACTGGGATTATGCAAAGGCCCCCCTGGCCTGTATATACAAAAGAAACTTGGTATAAATGTAGGAGCCCTGCTCCTAAGAAATCAGATCCTGATTGAACCACAAAGGAACTCTGCCTGACCAGAAGGACCTGGAAGAAGCTGAAGGAGGAGTAACTTTCCCTGACCTGGGGGATTGGCCTGCAGTTGGTGCCTTGCTGAGAAAGGAGAGGAAAAGTCTGAAAGAGACTTTGCACTTTGTTTTTCAACTATCTCCAAGGGCTTGGAAGAAGAGCTTTCCCCCTGAACTGAGTCCCAGGACCATTGGACTCATCTGCATTCCAAAAGTGAGTTGCCTGGACGACTTGTGCTTGTTTCCCACTGGATTTGGCCCCAGTACGCCTCGTACCCCATCCGCCGCGAAGCCGTGTCTTTGCCGCCCGGCACCGTGCATCTACGCTGATCCAAAAGCGTTAGTACGCGCCGTATCCCTCCCGGCCGCATTGCACCTAACCTTCCCCACCGATTTGAGACGTACAACACTGGCTGCCGAACCCTGTACGCCGGACCCAAGCTCCATCGTCCCGCAGGTACGGTCCGTACGCTGCTAACGTACTGCACCATGCCGTACTCAGAGCCGAGAAGCCGCAGTATGCTGATCCTCCCCGTACGCTGTACGGCGCCGAGAAGTTTCGCCGCCTATCCGCACCGAAGGTACGGCTCGAACGCCACGGACTCTGCAAGCTGATCCGGGCCATCCGCACGTATCCCTGAAGGTCCCGTACCAACGCCGCGTACCGACGCCGCGACCCGACCAGCATCTGAATACGCTGCCGAACTACGACCCGGACCCATCAACTTGTCCCGCACTGTCCGTCCCAGACCCCACGAACTTAAGGTACTTTGTTCTGTTCGCACCGCAGCGTGTGCGTTACGGACCCCAGAGTCCGCACCGATTGTTTGACTCGTACTTTCCTTGTTTTTAACGCGGACGAGTCGCACATCCAGGTACGAACCGTACAAAGCCTGAAAAGAAGCAGAATTGAGTAAAAGAAGCCTATTTTTGTATTTTAAGCCTTTTTACAAGAACATTGAACTTTAAAATAATACTGTGGTCATTTTAGTCGTTATTCTGGTCTTGTGCTAAGCCTTATATAAAGAAACATATTTTTGATATAACCTTGACTGGTGTCCATTTGTGGTGTGTCATTGTATTACTATATGTGTTCACAAATGCTTAACCTATGACGCCCTGAGAATAGTCTTGACTGCTTGCGCCACACTACCTATAGGGTGAGCAGGGGTTATTTAAAAGGGTGATCCCCTTACTCTGACTTAGAATTGAGAGTCTCTGCTTGTTGCAAGTGCATACCTGTGCCAACTAGAGATTCCCAATTCTAACACTATTCCTTATTAGCGAATCCTTATTTTTCGCTAAGAAGGATTCGCAAATGGCATTGTTGATGCATATGCCAGCCTGTGACATATATGTAACTCTTGCTTAGCAGATACTAACCAAGCGCTAATTTTTTAATTTGAAAACTACGACCTTTGTTTTAATATTTAGCAAAGCAACTGAAATTATTTTTTACCTTCCTGCTGATAACTCGCACCTTGGAGTTCCTTTGTTTGGTCGCACCCACACTTCGTTCCACCGCGTTTTTTTCACCGATTGATGTGGAGGGTGTTGGGCATACATGCTCTCTCGTCACACACAGCTGGTGGGGCTAGATGGGGCAGAGCTCGGACGGTCACATGACCCATAGCCAGGCTCTCTACTTAAAGCCAATGCCCCAATGCCATTCTTCACGCGCAGCAGACGCGTGCAGTCTTAGAGATTTGGTGACATCTATGTAACTCTTGCTTAGCAGACACTAAACAAGCGCTAACTTTTTAATTTGAAAACTGCGACCTTTGTTATAATATTTAGCAAAGCAACTGAAATTGTTTTTTTTACCTTCCTGCTGATAACTCGCACTTTGCACTTCCTTTGTTTGGTCGCGCCCACACCTCGTTCCACTGCGGGGTTTCCCCGATTGATTTGGAGGGTGTTGGGCGTACCTGCTCTCTCTCATCACACACAACTGATAGGGATAGAGGGGGTGGAGCTTGGACGGTCACATGAACCAGAGCTCGGCTCTCTACTTAAAGCCAATACCATTCTTCACATGCAGTGATTACGCACAGTCTTAGAGAGTTGGTGATATCTATGTAAGCCTTGCTTAGCAGACACTAACCAAGCACTAACTTTTTAATTTAAAAACTACGACCTTTGTTTTAATATATAGCAAAACAACTGAAATTATTTTTTACCTTCCTGCTGATGACTCGCACTTTGCACTTCCTTTGTGTGGTCACACCCACACATTGTTTCAATGCTGGGTTTCCCCGATTGATGTGGAGGGTGTTGGGCATATGTGCTCAATCGTCACACACAACTGGTGAAGCTAGAGGGGGCGGAGCTCGGACAGTCACATGACCCAGAGCCCGTCTCTCTACTTAAAGCCAATGCCATTCTTCTCGTGCAGCGGAAGCGCGCAGTCTTAGAGATTTGGTGACATCTATGTAAGCCTTGCTTAGCAGACACTAACCAAGCACTAACTTTTTAATTTGAAAACAACAACCTTTGTTTTAATATATAGCAAAACAACTGAAATCGTTTTTTACCTTCCTGCTGATGACTCGCACTTTGCACTTCCTTTGTGTGGTCACACCCACACATTGTTTCAATGCTGGGTTTCCCCGATTGATGTGGAGGGTGTTGGGCATACGTGCTCTCTCGTCACACACAGCTGGTGGGGCTAGAGGGGGCAGAGCTCGGACGGTCACGTGAACCAGAGCTCGGCTCTCAACTCAAAGCCAATACCATTCTTCACACGCAGTGGACGCGCACAGTCTTAGAGATTTGGTTACATCTATGTAAGTCTTGCTTAGCAGACACTAACCAAGCACTAACTTTTTAGTTTGAAAAGTACGACCTTTGTTTTTATGTATAGCAAAGCAACTGATATTGTTTTTACCTTCCTGCTGATAACTCGCACTTTGCACTTCCTTTGTATTGTCGCGCCCACACCTCATTCCACCGCAGGGTTTCTCCGATTGATGTGGAGGGTGTTGGGCGTACGTGCTCTCTCTCATCACACACAGCTGGTGGGGCTAGAGGTGGCGGAGCTCGGACAGTCACATGACCCAGAGCTCGGCTTTCTACTTAAAGCCAATACCATTCTTCACTTGCAGAGGACACGCGCTTTCTTAGAGATTCGGTGACATCTATGAAAGCCTTGCTTAGCAGACACTAACCAAGCACTAACTTTTTAGTTTGAAAAGTACGACCTTTGTTTTTATATATAGCAAAGCAACTGATATTGTTTTTACCTTCCTGCTGATAACTCGCACTTTGCACTTCTTTTGTTTGGTCGCACCCATACTTCGTTCCAATTCTGGGATTCCCCGATTGATGTGGAGGGTGTTGGGCATACGTGCTCTCTCTCGTCACACACAGCTGGTGGGTCTGGAGGGGACGGAGCTCAGACGGTCACATGACCCAGAGCCCGGCCTTCTACTTCAAGCCAATGCCATTCTTCATGCGCAGCGGACGCAAGCAGTCTTAGAGATTTGGTGACATCTATGTAACTCTTGCTTAGCAGACACTAACCAAGCGCTAACTTTTTAATTTGAAAACTACTGCTGGAGCAGGGTTTTCTATTTAAACCCAAACATCAGCTTATATTTTTGTATGTCATAATTAAAATTACTAATGATTAATTACTAAGTATTAAGTTTTGTCGAGTTTTTTATTAATCAACCTTACTAATGAAAGAACTATACGTCGGAATGCAATTGCATGGCTAAATTAATAAGTGAACTAAGTTGGTGAGCAAATTAATTAAATAAGTGTGGTTAATGTGCTATTTGTTATGTGATTGCGCTTTAAAATAATATGCTTTAATGCTTCTTTATGTCGCAAATGGCTAGATAAATACATACATATAAGGGTATTAGTGGGAATTAACACTGTATAATCAATACGATGTAGTAACGTTGTTTTGTGTTTCTTTTTAATTAAGTAGTCCATTGTGGCCTGTTGAGAAAATGGCCGACATCTACAGCCTGCATTTGAGTAGATGAAATATGAAGAGAGGCCTCGCTGATGGTGACCTCGGCCTCTGTCTGAGCTAAAAGTTATGAAAAAGACGACAACTCTGGGATGGTCGCCAAATTATCCTTGGTAGAGAACATTTGTCACAAATGAACATTTTTGATAAACTTGCGGTGGCTTCACTGTGAGTGATACAATTCCGGAGAAGAGCATCCATGGATGTTGCAAAACTAGATTTTGACTTCCTATATCCGTGTTTCTATTTTTGAGATATCCGAGAGCGGAGATTTTTCTAATGTTGCAAGCTAACATCCTTTCCTGCTCGCTCTGCTCAACGGATGTTTTAGAGCTTGTTTGTAACTTTTAGTATGTCAATTTTAGTATAAATATTGTTAGACTAGAGAGGGTCTAAGGCCACTTCTTCCTGAACTTATGCTCAAGAGGATCGATGCTGACTGAAAGGACGGCGACTCGAGAGACTTTGATTCTTTACTGAGAGACCTGTCCTAACTTAGAGTACGACATTTAGCCAGAATAGGTAAATATGAGAATAATGATTTTGCAATTGAATGGCTTTCCTTATGAATTCATTTAGATAAAATAATTTCTGTTTGAATTACAGTGTCGGGTGGTTATTTCTTTGTCATATTATTGAGATCTCAAATGTGTTTAAACTGTTTAAATCATGACTCGAGACAATTCAATTTGGTTGCATTGACCTCAAAATTAGATGTAGATTGATCAAGGAGTTCTCTCTTATATTCAGTGTGAATAGAGTAATAGAATGAATGTTGGTGTAATGGGCCCCACCAGCGTATGATGATTGTATGTGCACATGACTGTGAAATTACTCTGTCAGTGGAAGTAGGGAGAATTTATAAGCTCTGATCTGCAGCAGTTTCCTGGTAGCAGTATGATGGTTTTGATTATTGTCTTGATCTGATAGATTGCTTGTACATAGGCTTTTGGGATTTATTGATTTATTGATTGATGTTGATACATGTACTAACGCTAAATGTTGAAGTCGTCGTATTGAGTTATATGTAGTGTGTACGGCTTCTGGGACGTAGGGAGTCGGTGACGGTTCCGTAGTAGGGCAGAGGGAAGTGAGTGCTGCTCTCGGGAAAGACGGGCTTGTTGGCCCTGTACGAATGCAGGGAAAAGCGTGTGACAATTGAAGTTGCGCGTCGCATTGTTTGGGTTTGATTCAGTGACATCGTCGTGTGTTACTATTAGAGACATATTTTCTGTATAAGAGAAGTGTGTATGGTTGCGAAGGTTATCTGTGAAGTTCTGGTCTTAGGTATCAGGGATCCTTTTGGGATTGCCGTTAACACTTATCACTGGGAAGGTAATAGGTATTCTCTGAGCTTGTTTGAAGGACAGAGCAGAGGTAAGCGCTGCTTTGTTAACGTATGTGATGATTCTGTAGTAGGGCAGACTGTTCGCTGTTCTCGGGAAAGGCAGGATTCTGTGTAAATGTGCTACATTTTCTGGTGTGAAAGTGCGTGAATGTATGGGCATTTAATTGATTGTGAAGCTCTTAGGAATATTCAGAGAGAAAACAGTTAATGGATGCATGTTAGAAGGGCAGAGTAGAGGGATGTGCTACTGTGTCAACGAAAGTAATAATTCCGTGGTAGAGCAGAGGTAAGCGCTGTTCTAGAGAGAAGCGGGATTCTCGTGGGAAAGGTCTTTACTATTCTGTGGTTAGCGAAGCAGACAATGGAGATGTTTATATGTTGTAACTAATAGATTTGTAGAATCTGAAACAAAGTCTACTGAGAAGGTTTTGTAAAGGAGGGGTAGACGAGTGACAGGAGACAGGAGTAGAAGCAACTGCAGCGACTACTGAAGTCAGAAAAGACCGCGCTGTGATTGGACAGTGGGTCAGAACAGTGCTTGCACTGTGATTGGTGCGTTGGTGTGAGCCGCGCAGGGATTGGAAGAAGTACAGGGTGATGTAGACGCTCCGGGATTGGTGCGTTAGTGTGAGTCGCGCTGTTATTGGGCAAAGATCGTACAGTTGTAGAAAGGACTAGAGAGTTGTGGTAAACGTAAAAATGTATTACCAAACCGAGGAAAAGAAAAAGAAATCCTTGTTCAGTAAAATTAAAAAATGGTTTGACAAGGATAAGGATATAATAACTAGAGAAGGTGAGTTACTACCTCCGACAAGAACTCCTGCATCCTTCATGGTTGCGAAATATGGGTATCATACCTGTATTTGGTTAGACAATTGGGCTAGGTATACTAGAGAAGATGGTGTTCTAGCATTCCCGGAACATGGTTCATTTAATTTGGCCGTGTTGAGAAATTTACGGGAGAGGATGATGAGTCTAGAGCCCAGACCAAGGCCGACACAGTTCGAGGCATTGGTAGAATGGGAAGATGAGGTGCATGAGCGAGAAAAGCAGAGGAGTGGAGGTAATTATAGGTACATGTTCGGGAGAAAATATGATCGTGAAACTCATCATGATAGAATGAGAAGATGACGAGATGCTAGTATGTCAGAGGGACTATATCCGATGAGAACTGTTGAGGAAGCAGAAGGGAGGAAAGGTACGGAAAAGGTACATGATGCAGAATTGAGAAGGTATGGGGTTAATGAATATGAGGATGAAGTCTTGGATGACATGATTTACAAGAGACCACCTCCATATAGACCAGAACCAGAAGTGAGAACACCAGTTGCTACCCCAATGAGAGATACTTTGCAAATCATAAAAACAGAAGTTGTGACACCTGATCTGAAAGGTGGTAGCTCTTTCGCGGAAAGGGAAAGAGAGAGGGAGCGAGAGAGAGGAAGAGAGAATGAAATCGAGGATGAAAAAACAAGAGAATTAGCAAGAACCACATCTGAATTGACAGAGAAGATAAGGGAATTAACCAAGAATCTGGAAGCTGTTACAGTGCCTGTAACCATAGGTCCGGTTATGCCTATTTTTGAAAAACAAAGAATGGGTGAAAGTGGTTTAACAGTTCCATATGTAGGAAATGGACTGGTTGGTTCTTCGGGAGAGTCAGGAATGAGGACGGGAGAAAATCAGTTGAGACATACTATATGTGGTGGAGAGTCGGATGTACAGCCTAATTCAGGATTGAATATTGGTTGTATAGAAAGAAATGTTGTGATGGGAGGATCAATTTTGGAACCACAGAGGATGGCAGAACAAGTGAGTACAGGGAAGAAATCTACAGAAATAACGGCTGAGGATTTGAATGATTTGATGAAAGTTCTCCAAAGGAGGGACAAAGATTCTCAGGCAATTGATGTAGCTAGGTTGCGTATAGAACTAGAGGAGCTTATAGCAGGAACAATTCCTACAGAAATGTAAAAAAATCATCATGATGGAGAGTTGTTATTCATGTGCAAGAGCATCACATGGAGGGCTAGGAATACACATGACAGGTTAAAAGGAATAGCGAGTGAAATGGGAATTGACATGGATAAGGTGAAAGCTTTGCAGAAGCCTTACCGAGTGGACTTTTCGGATAAGGACATTGAGAATCTAAATGATGTTGGCCGAACAGGGCAGATTAAGGAAATGATTGGATTATTGCGAAAATGGGGTGATGTGGAAAAGTGGAAGGATAGATGGTATAAGAAAAGAGAAGATACAGTGGATGGGACTTACTCAGCATTCCCCATGAGAGAAAAGGAAAAAACAGTGGATGCTTATCCTATGAGAGAGATTCCTGGAGGAGGATATGTACATGTCCCATGGACTAGGCAGGATATTTTGTCATTTACGAATGATTTCCCTCGACTGAGAGAAAAGCCTGTCGAGTGGTATAGGCAGGTTGATAGGTTTGTGAAATTGTCAAAAGTGCTGTGGATTGACCTGAATAGTCTGTTTGATATAATTGTTCCAGCAGACTTGTGGGCAGAATGTAAAATAGTTGTAGATTGGCCTGCTAAGGAATACCCGAGAGATCAAAGAACAGGAGCTCCAGACCCAGAGGTAATGAAAAAATATGAGCAGGGTATTGTGTTCCTGAAGAATAAGGTACCCCCTAAAGAGACAGATTGGGTTAAGATAGATCGAACAAATCAGGAAGCAAAATAATCAGTTCATGCCTTTTATGAAAGGTTGATACTGGCTTTTAAACAGTTCAGTGGAGATAAACATCTGGGTGATAAGGATTTGAGTCATTTTGTATACAGATTTGTATATGGCTTGAGACCTGAAATCAGTGAAATGATTCGTGAGCACACAGTTGATTGGCAGAGTAAGAAGATTGATGAGATCTTGAGACATGCGAAGTACTTCAGTGATGAAATTGAGGCAAAATAAAGAAAGCTGAAGGATAAAGCAATGTGGGCACAGGTGAAGGTTGCAGAAAGACAAGAAGCACAGCTGGTTGAACAAGCAAATAATCCAGGAAATAGGCCCAGATATGGTACAGGAAAAGGAAAGGGGAACATAGAAGAGGCGAAGAAGAAATTTCCGTGCCACAACTGCGGAAAATTAGGGCACTGGAGATCCGAGTGTACGAATCCACCATTAGTGAGTAATGACAATCAACCCTTGAATCAACAGGTGCAGAACGAGGGGTGTAATCATCAGCAGCAACAGCAGAAGGGTGTCAAGCAGCAGAATCAAGAGCCAAAACCGCCCTTGCCACAGAACAGAGGATCCCAGAAATACAATCAAGACTCGGGATTCTACAATGAGGAACAGGTAAACAAACCGAGACGTACGAATCCAGTACAACAATACTGGCTAAAGAATGAGGGGAGCGAGTCTGAAGGGGAATACTGACGGTGCCGAAGAGAGGAGGAAGAGTGCATACTTGGAGCAACCCTAGAAATAGACCAGGCAGGACCATTTGTAGATGGGAAAATAAATGGGGAAAGTGTTACTTTTTTAGTAGACACAGGAGCGACAAGATCAACTGTCAGGTCAGCAGATATAAGAAATCTTCCTCTCTCGGACGAAGCAATCCAAGTGGTTGGTGTGTCTAATACACAGATTAAGACTCGTCTTACTGAACCAGTAAGGGTAAGTATAGGGAAATTTTCGGACATGCACAGATTTGTAGTGTGTGACACTAGTCCAGTGAACTTGTTAGGTAGGGACTTATTGTGTAAAATGAATTGCACAATTTTTGTACTCCAGATGGAATAGCTTTTGAGACACCAGATGAGGATGTCTTATACAGAGTAACTCTAGATAATAGAGAAAATGAGATTTTTGGAACATATGCTGTATTTAATCCAGATGACTTACCTCAAGAATTGAGACACACAGTAAAAGCAGCAGTTTGGGATTTTACTGGAGAGGATGTGAGATTGATGAATAATGTAGATCCAGTAAAGATTACAGTAAAAGAGGGAATCTCTTATCCTAATATCCCACAATACAGACTGACACCAGAGATAATTGAAGGAATATTGTCACTCCGTCTTAGCAGGACCTGGGTATAGATCCCCCCATCCCTCTTACCGCATGTAAATTGTTGAATCACCGTCACTTGGCGGGTCCGGGTTCCGTGGGTGGTTCGGGGTTGCTGCTTTAGGCGCCATCTTGCTTTGGGCTTTAATATTTGTTTGCGGGCGCCATCTTGGAGCGTATTGACGCTCGCTCGGCTCAAAGGAACGCCTATTTAAAGTCGTCCTTTCCCGCGCAGCGGGTACGCGCAGTGGGACGCCGTCGCTTAGCCGGAGTCGTGCCTGAGTCCTGCCCGTCTGCGCCCGTCCACGCTAAGGGCGCGCAGGGCGCAGCGGGGTTCTTGAGAGTTGGTCTCGGGTTCGGCTCTCGTTACCATGCTGGTGTATTCCGGCGACACTTTGCGGGGTATTGGTCGTTCAATCGTGAGTTGTACCCTTCCCCCTATACACCCACTAGTGGGCCCCTTTCACTGTGCGTGTGGTAGGTGGTCTTTAGATTCCCCTACCCTGAGCGCACACGAATATTCTACGGTTGCCCCCAGTAAGATCCGCGCCAAGCATTCCCTTCGCATCTTCAGCCTGAATGCCAGGTCTCTGGTGCTGCATTATCAGGCCGTGTTTGACCTGATACAGGAAGAGGCACCGGACATCGTAGCCATCACCGAGACGTGGTTGAAGGATGACGATGTGGCCATTATCAACTTGGCATTTCCCTCTGATTTTTCGGTTTTCACCCTTAACCGATCTACTAGGGGAGGGGGTATTGCGCTGGCCTTGCGACCTGGCCTCACTGGCAGCTGGTCTGGTCTGACCATTCCGGGATGTGAAAGTGCGGTGTTTAAGATCTCGGTCACCCCACATTTTACACTCTCGGGGATGGTGGTTTATCGCCCCCCTGGGAGTGATGTGGCGTTTAGAGCGGCCTTCCCCGACGTGGTTAGTTCCTTGGTGGTAGGTTGTTCTAATTTCTCGATTTTGGGTGACCTCAACTTACATCTTGAGAACCTTACCTCCCCCTCGGTTAGCGGTATTCTTGCCGACCTGGAGGCTCTTCAACTGGTGCAAATGGTTTGTCAGTCTACCCATTCAGGCGGCCACACCTTAGATCCTTTTTTCACCAATTTGGCAGACGCTGTTGTCTCCGCCGTTACACCTCTTGGCTGGACGGACCACTCTTTGGTTACCATCTGCACCCCTTTGCCGGGAATGGTTATTGTTCCCCCGGCAAAGCTGGTTACAAGGCGGCAATGGAGTAAATTACGGCTGGAGGACTTACATCGTGTCCTCGCCGAGGAGCCTTTAGAACCTGCGATGCTGGTCGATTCAGGTTACGAGAAGTTCTGCTCCTGGATCTCCAAGGCGCTTGACGCCCTTATCCCTATTGCCGCTTGTAAAGTCAGCTCCAGGGACTCCAGTCCGTGGTACGATGGTGCCTTACGTACTCTCAAGGGTGGTTGTAGGCGAGCAGAGAGGGCTTGGCGGAAGGCGTACGATAGCGGGAAGAAAGCTTTTTATCTCGCCTCCGTCAAAGCTTACCATCGGGCTGTTTGCCAAGCTCGGGCAGCTTACTACGCTACTGAATTTGGCAACAGCTCCAACCCCTCTAAAACCATCTTTAAAGTGATGAAGGACCTTTTGGCAAAGCGTGCCTGTATCACGACGACTGGTTCCACCTCTCACTGTGAGGCTCTTGCTCGATTTTTCCTGGAAAAGGTCGAAAACATTTATCGGACGTTCCCTTGTACAGGGCCTCCGGCAGAGCCTCCGATCAACATCTATGGTGGTACCACCTTGCACGTGCTGCCCCCGCTGACATCAGAGGGGTTTGACCTCCTGGCTCTGCAGGTCAAATCAGGGTCCCCCGCTGATCCCCTTACTGCGACTCTTTTTAGAGAGCAGTCGTTTGTGGGACGGGCCGTGGTTCACTCCCTGATTAACATCTCGTTGGAATCAAGCACGGTACCCGCTAGCTGGAAGCGGGCAGTGGTTTCTCCCATCTTGAAGAAGCCGTCCCTGGATCCAGATAAACCTGAAAACTATAGGCCCATCTCCTTACTTCCGTGGCCGACTAAAGTGTTGGAGGCCCATGTCAACAAAGTTCTTTCTGCCCACCTTATCCATGCTAACATCTTGGATCCCACCCAGAATGGGTTCCGTGCTGGACACAGCACGGAGACCGCCCTCCTCTCCATGGCCGAACATCTTCGCACGGTGATGGATGCGGGACAGACAGCAGCGCTCGTCTTATTGGACTTGAGCGCCGCGTTTGATACTGTTTCGCATCCTATCCTGTTGCATCGCCTGGAGGAGATTGGGCTGGGTGGACCTGCCCTCCAGTGGTTCCGGTCTTTTCTAGACGATCGTTTCTTTAGCGTTGCCGTCCCACCGTTCCAGTCCCAATTCCATCCTTTGAAACAGGGGGTGCCGCAAGGATCCTCGCTGAGCCCCACGTTGTTTAATCTCTACGTGAGACCGCTGGCTGAGGTCGTTAAGCAATGGGGCATGACTATGGTCTCATATGCTGACGACACTCAGCTAGCGGTTACGATCAGCGGGGATGCCGACCGGGATGCCCCCAGGTTTCAGAGTGGACTTAGGGCGGTGGCGAGCTGGATGAGGAACAACTGTCTCCAGCTCAACGCCAAGAAAACAGAGATCATGATCGTAGGTAAGAGATCGGAGCTATGGGGGGACAGGTGGTGGCCTATGGAGCTGGGGCCGGCCCCCCTTCCGGTCACGGAATTAAAGAACTTAGGAGTATGGATGGATCCCTCCCTCAGCTACGTTGGCCACACGAAGAAAATCGCGGCCTGTTGCTTTGGTATCTTACGGTCACTTCGCCCTGTTTTGAAGTTCTTTGACCATCGCACCAGGCAGCTGATTGTCCAGGCGACAGTGTTATCTCGCCTGGACTATGCCAGCTCTCTTCTGGTAGGGTCCAATGTGGCTGAGGTCACCCGCCTCCAACGTGTCCAGAACTCTGCGGCGAGAGCTATTGTTGGCCTACCCCGTTCTTGCTCTGCCTCCAGCACATTGAGATCACTGCACTGGCTGCCTATCCGGGCCAGAATTCAGTTTAAAGTGCTGTGCATGGCGTTCAAGATTCTGAGGGGGGTAGGCCCTTCTATTCTTGCGGATCTTTTGTCCTGGTATGTGCCTACTCGGCCCCTGAGATCCTTGGGTCAGGCACTCACTGTGATTCCCCGATACAGGCTGTGTCGGGCTGGTGGCCGTTCTTTCCGGGTCAGAGCAGCTGAGCTCTGGAACTCCCTTCCTGTAGAGTTGCGCCTGCTAGATGATCTTTTAGTTTTTCGTAAGGCCTTAAAAACCTTTTTGTTTTAATAAATTCACTTTCCTCTTTTCTGTTGTGTTTCCTGTGGTGTTGCATTTTTACCTGCCGTGCGCCTGGACGCCCCTTTGCTGGGGCAGCAGTGCGCATTACAAATGTATGTAACATAACATAACATAACATAACACCTATAATTGACAAAATGATTCAGAAAGGTGTCCTGAGAGAGTTACTGAGTAGCCCATGTAATTCACCAATAATGGGACTGAAGAAACCTAATGGGAAGTTCAGAATAGTGCAAGATTTGAGAAAGATTAACAAAATTGTGGTATCATGCTGTCCCATTGTGCCAAATCCATCAGTGATTTTGTATCAGATCCCTCATGATGCTGAATGGTATGCAGTAATTGATTTGTGCCATGCTTTCTTTTCAATCCCATTGCATCATGACAGCCAGCCGATTTTTGCATTTCGGTTTGGACAGCGTATTTTGGCATGGTGCCGAATCCCACAGGGGTATACAGAGAGCCCTTCAATATTCAATCAGTTGCTGAAGAAATCCTTGGAAAGTCTGATCATGCCTGAAAGCTCAGTATTAGTACAATATATCGATAACCTACTTGTGGCATCGAAGACACGTGAAGCATGTGAAGTAGATACCATAGCTTTACTGAATCATCTGGCTGATGGAGGATTAAAGGTATCTCCAGCCAAATTGCAATATTGCAAGAAAGAAGTACATTATCTTGGACATAATATTGAAAAAGGTCTAAGAAAAGTGACCATTGACAGGATCAAAATTATCAGAGGAATGAGAGCCCCAATGACCCAGAGAGAAGTGAGAATGTTTCTGGGAATGGTGGGTTATTGTCGTCAGTGGATAAGTAACTTTTCCCTGATAGCAAAGCCACTGATTAAATTGACCAAAAGTGAAGTAAAAGACCCATTGGAATTGAATGCAGAACAAATGGCAGCATTCGAAGAATTAAAGAGCAGATTATGTGAAGCTCCTGCTCTGGGAATGCCAGACTATGAGAAGGAGTTTGAGCTGTACTGTAGTGAGAGGAATGGATGTGCACTTTCAGTGTTAATCCAGAAACATGGACGTCTGAGGAGGCCAATTGCGTACTTCTCATCAACACTTGACCCAGTAGCTGTGGGTTTACCAGGTTGCCTGAAAGCAGTAGCTGCTACATGCAGAAGCTTGGAACAGAGTGAGGGTATAATAATGGGATATCCTGTACGGGTGTTCGTACCTCATGATGTGGCAATTCTTTTGACAAGAAGCAGAACTCAATATATGTCACATAGTCGGCTGACTAAATATGAGAAAATCATTCTGGGAGCATCAAATGTGACTCTTGAGATATGTGTGAATGTGAATCCAGCGACACTTTTGCCAGATGCTGAAAATGTGAGTGTGAGAGATGATGTTGATCATGATTGCTTGGATGTTCTTGATTACTGTACAAAACCGAGACCAGACATAAGAGATCTGCCACTACCTGAGAGTGATCATGTGTTGTTTGTGGATGGATCGTGTCTGAGAACAGAAGAAGGTGTACTGAGTGCTGCATATGCGGTGTGCAAAGTTTCAGAAGTTATGGAAGCTTCACCTTTGAAAGGAGTTAAATCTGCTCAAGTAGCGGAATTGGTGGCATTGACAAAAGCTTGCAAGATTGGGAGAAATGTGAGAGTGACTGTAATGACTGATAGTCAGTACGGATTTGGAGTTGTTCATGACTTTGGCCAACTTTGGCTACAGAGAGGTTTCCTGACCTCGAGTGGAACTCCTATAAAGAATGCTGAAGTGATTGGGAAATTGCTTGAGGCGATACAGCTGCCTAAAGAACTAGCAGTTGTAAAATGTGCTGCTCATGGACAGGGTGATGATTTTGTTACTCTTGGTAACCGGTTCGCACATGACATAGCACAGTATTGTGCAAAGAACAATCATTCCATTAACAGGGGAAAAGAGAAAGAAATGTCTTTTTGTTCTGTGATGTTTACTAATGTTCTGGAAACATGGGATGAGGTGAGGCAGTTTCAGGATGAAGCAGGAGATGAGGAAATGAGAGATTGGATCAAAGCAGGTTGTGCACCAAGAGAAAAGGATCATGTTTGGATCTATAGGGATGGAAGACCAGTTATGCCAAATTCTATGTTGTCAACAATGGCAAGAATGTATCATGGCCAGGGACACCTGGGGAGGGATGCTAAGATTAGGTCCTTTAAACAGACCTGGTACAATGCAAAGTTCAGGCTGATTGCAGAGAGCATCTGTCAAAGATGTTTGATTTGTCAGCAATTCAATACTGGAAAGAAAACAGTGGTGAGCCTAGGAACAATAGGCAGAGAAGGAGGTCCTTTTACCAGAATGCAAATAGATTTTATTGAAATGCCCCAAGTCAATAGATTGAGGTATGTTCTAGTGGTAGTCTGTTTGTTCTCAAGGTGGGTGGAGGCATATCCGACTAGGAGAAATGATGGAATAACAGTGGCCAAGTTGCTGTTAAGAGAGTTAATTCCTAGGTATGGGTTCCCAGTGACAATTGAGTCAGACAGAGGAGGACACTTTTACAATGAACTCATGAGTTTAATTTGTGAAGCATTGAGTATACAGCAGAAGCTACATTGTGCATACAGGCCAGAGGTTTCTGGCGTTGTTGAGCAAATGAACGGCACAATCAAAAACAGAATTGGCAAGATGTGCTTAGCCACTGGAATGAAATGGCCTTATGTCTTGCCTCTAGTGCTGATGACTATTAGATCTACTCCAGACAGAACTACGGGGTTGAGTCCACATGAAATAATAATGGGACGAGCAATGAGACATGCATTCGTGCCCGTTAATAAGCTGATGACTATTACTGATGACATGATTTTTGATTACTGTAAAGGCCTGGCTGACGCAGTTCATTCTGTGTTTCACCAGGTTGGAGAAGACGCCACCACACTTGAAAAGAAGGCAGCTCATGATCTGAGCCCAGGGGACTGGGTGAGAATAAAAGTGCACAGAAGAAGAAATTGCTTGGTTCCAAGGTGGGGAAGGCCAGGACAAGTCATTCTGACTACGACGACTGCTGTGAAGTGTGCTGGAGTGAAGAACTGGATTCATGCAAGTCATACTCTGAGAGTTCCAAATCCAAAGGATGGGACTGGGAAGGAGTACTTTGAAGAGTCGGATTCCAGTGATAATGCAGACACTGAAACAGTGAGAAGAAAAAAGAATCCTGAAAGGGGGGAAAGAGTCAGAAAGAGAGTCAGGTGATTCTTTTTTCTTACCAGAAGAAGTTTCAAGAGTTACAAGAGGAACATTGCGAACCTCTGTCAGGGCTCACCTTCAGCTTCTCGCTGGTTACTGTAGTCTTGCACAGGAACAGAAGTTGCTTGCTTCCCAACTCCCACTACCAACCACTCAGCCCCAAAGGAATACTTGGCGCTAACTGATCAGTAAGGGAGAAGGGGGAAAGTGGATAAAATAATAAACAATAAGAGAGACTGGTTCTGGACCTTCTGATTTTTCTATCTGGAAACCTTCTTCCGCCTTTGATCTGGCTAGCTGATGTCTCCCTAGAAAAACTAAGCACACAACAATTATTTGTTTTTTCCCTCCTCTACTCTATCCTACTTCTTGCTTCTACATTTTCCTTTTGATTTGCTACCTACCCAAGATCCTAAAACTCTGTGCCCCTCTCCTTGGCTCTATGCTGCCTTCTTCTCTCTCTGGTTCGAGTTGGTCTTCTTTCCTATAAAACATTTAATTTGTTATTACCTATTTATTCCTTGTTTCCTATTGTGTCCCCCTCCTAGTCTTTAACCTACCAGATGTGAATTAACTGGGTTTTTCTATTAATATGTCGTTGCTTCTTTCTTATGGTTTAATCTATAGTCTTTTAGATTGTTTCTTTCTTGTCTCTTTATTTTTTCTTGGTTCGGCTTCTCTCCACAGGAATTCTCAGTACAAGTTCTATACTGGATTATTCTTCTCAGGTATTACTTTTTATCTTTTCTTTTACTGTCTTTATTGTCTTATTGATGTCGTATCTCTTAGGACTTCTCGCAACCAAAAATCATTAATTTTCTCTTATTTCTTACAGGTTCCTGAGTCTTTAAATCTGCTGTCATTGGTAAGAATCTACCTTAACGACATTGTATTCTTACATTTATTTATCATATCTTAATACTCTAGAAATTCTCTCAGAAGTTCACTTAGCTTTCTTCCTCTTCTTTTCTTCTCAGGTTTAGCAGCCTCGCCACTTGACTCGAAGGCAAGAACAACGAAGCTCTGTCAGGATGTCGGTGGGTATTTCTGCTCGGAGATTCCGAATGACTTCTTTCTCTCACCTCGGGTATCTATTGTGGTTCTATGACTAACTAGGACGCTTGATAAACTCTCTTAAAACTCGAGCACTAAGGGTATTAATGCCTTAAACTACGGACGCTCTTAAATTCTGTCTTCTCTGTGGAAACGCTTCAGTGAAGTGCGCAATGCTTCAGGTGTGCGCGCGTCACATCAGCTCGCTCCAGAATCTTGTAATCAACTAGACCGCAGACCCCAGCACCTTAGCGGCCATCTTGGAGTTGCGGACTTGCCAACAACTCGACCACTGATGCCTGGTTTTCAACCCTGAATGATCACTAGTGTGTAATCGTTTGCAAGTCTTTTTGGGACTGGAGCTAGGGATCCTGACAGTACCCCCCACCAAAGATGGTCCTCCCACCCTGGGTTTGGTTGGATAGCGTTGATAAAAAAGTCTTATTAGTCTAGGAGCATGCACATCTGAATCTAATTCCCAAGATCGCTCCTCGGGACCATAGCCTTTCCAATCAACCAGATAATACAGTCTTCCTCTGACTAGTTTTGAGTCTAAGATTTCTTTTACCTCAAACTCCACTCCTGTATCTAGCTGAATTGGGTGCGGAATCGGCTCTTTTCTCAAATTTGGAACTACCCTCTTCAATAGGGAAACATGAAACACCGGGTGAATTTTTAATTTGGAGGGCAAAGTCAACTTATAGGTCACCGGATTAATCTGCTCTGCAATGGGGTAAGGACCAATGAACCGGGGCTGAAATTTTCGGTTCCCTTTTAGTCTTAGATTTTTGGTATTCAACCAGACTTCGTCTCCAATTTCTAAAGGAGGAGGTTCCTTTCTTTTCTTGTCTGCGTACTTCTTATACTTTTCCTTAGCCTGTTCTAGGTTTTTTGATGCTAATTCATGTACAGAATTTAAATTAACCACCAAGTCCTTGACTGCTGGGACTGAGAGCTCAACATCTTGGACTGCGGAATTGGGATGTCTTCCGTAATTTAAATAGAACGGTGAATACCCAGTGGACACATTCTTCGCGTTGTTGTGAGCAAATTCTGCTGTCCACAAGTAGTCAGGCCATTCTCCATCCTGTTTCAAGGAAAACAATCGTAAATATTGCTCCAATTCCTGGTTCACTCGTTCCGTCTGCCCATCCGTCTCCGGATGGAAACTGGTGGAAAAGCGAGTTTCTACTCCTAATCCCTTCATAAAAGCCCTCCAGAAATGTGAGACAAATTGAGTGCCCCGGTCCGATATTATGACCTTGGGTATCCCATGCAACCTTACCACCTGTGTGTTAAAATGACTTGCTAACTGTTTTGCTGTAGGAATTCCCTTTAGGGCCAAGAAATGTGTCATTTTCGTGTATGCATCTACTACTACCAAAATTGTGTTTATTCCATGGCATGATGGTAAATCTGTGATTAAATCTAAGGTGATTGTGTGCCAAGGATGAGGAGGGATGGGCAAAGGTTGCAACAGCCCCTGGGGAGCATGCAGTTCTGATTTTCCCTGAGCGCATATCTCACAGGTTTTCACATATTGTTCTATATCCTTATTCATCTGTGGCCACCAATATTTTCTTTTGATTAGATCTGCTGTCTTGAACTCTCCCTTGTGTCCTGCCAACTGATGATCATGACATTCCTGTAAGGCTTGGTTCTGCAATGCTATTGTTGGAAAATACAAAGCACCTTCTTTGTAAGGTAATTCATCTCGAACTTCTCTTCCATGCTCTTGCTGCGCCCAAGTCAGCATTTCTTCGGGGGTCAAAGCTTGGATCACCCTCTCCTTCAAGTTCAGTATGTCTGTGGCGCCAATAATTTTAGTATCTGGTATGATCGCTTGAGCACTAAGTGGGTTCTTTTCTTCTCCAGTTCCCATCCTGGACAAGGCGTCCGCCTTCCCATTTTGCGTACCAGGCCGATAAGTTATCACAAAGTCATAATCGGCAAAATAAAGTGACCAACGAAGTTGGCGAGGTGTCAAAGTTCTGGCAGACTTCAGGAATTTCAAATTGCAATGGTCCATGTAAACTGTTACTACATGGTGAGCTCCCATTAGATAGTGTCTCCACTCCTTGAAAGCGTCTTTTATTGCCAACAACTCTTTTTCCGTAATCGTATAGTTAATTTCGGCTGGCATCAACTTCCTAGATCGATAGGCCACCGGGTGTAATTGGCCAGTCTTTTTATTCCTTTGAGAAAGCACTCCACCAACCGCAAGATCAGAGGCATCTGTCTCTACATAAAAGGGCTCCATCGGATCGGCATGTAGGAGGACAGGCGCAGTGGTGAACTCACTCTTTAATTAATTAAAGGCTTGCTCTGCTTCTTCTGACCACTCGAATCGTACCCCCTTCTTCAGTAATCGCGTAAGAGGTAGGATTCGTCGAGAAAATTCTCCAATAAACCTCCGATAGAAGTTTGCAAATCCAATAAACGCTTGGACTTCTTTGACACTGGTGGGTGACTTCCATTCAAGTACAGCCTGAATCTTAGGTCTGTCCATATGGATTCCAGTTGGCGAGATCACAAAGCCCAGAAATTCCACCTGCGAAACTCCAAAGGCACATTTTTCCAACTTGACAAATAACCTGTTCTCTCGCAGTTTCTGTAGGACTCCTCGAACTTGTGTTTGATGCTCCTGCGTATCTACTGAGTAGATCAGCATGTCATCAATATACACGATTGCGCATTGATCTATGAATTCACTGAGTACGTCATTTATGAAATGTTGGAACGCTGCAGGAGCATTACACAAACCATAGGGCATCACCTGGTACTCAAATAGCCCCAAACGTGTCCTGAATGCCGTCTTCCACTCATCACCCTCTCTAATTCGAATAAGGTGGTAAGCTCCCCTTAAATCCAACTTCGTAAATATCCGCGCCCCTTTAATCTGGTCCAATAAGACGGAGATAAGCGGAAAAGGACACCTGTTCTTTTTTGTGATGCAATTGATGGCTCTATAGTAGATACACGTCCTCAGCTCGCCCTGCTCTTTTTTAGGCACAAAAAACAGTGGTGAAGACACTGGGGATTGGGAAGGACGTATAAATCCATTTGCGAGGTACTTGTCGATATACTCTCTCAAGTGATGATTCTCTTGTTCCGTTAATGCGTACACCCGACTGCAAGGCAAGTTTGCCCCTGGCTCTAGGTCTATCTTGCAGTCGTAGACACGATGAGGTGGCAGTTGTTCGGCTTCCTGCTCATTGAAAACATCTTCGAAATCTTGATATTCCGGTGGTATTGATTGCGTATTGATTACGCACACTGACACTTCGGCTGAACATAAGGCGTGAGCCAGGTTTTGTTTACTCGTCTCCTTTAAAGCTCCAAAACAGTGTTCTTTCTTTACAATACGCTGAATTCATTTCAATTGTCCTATCATTCCAATTTATTGAGGGATTATGCTCCGTGAGCCATGGAAGCCCCAATATGAGTTGAAACTGAGGGGCATCGATTAGATTAAAGTGTATTGCTTCTCTATGCCCATTTTCTTGAATCAACTCTACCAATTCAGTATGACTGATTATAGGCCCTGAGGATAGATTGGTACCATCAATTGCTCTAACTGGTTCACCTTTTGCCTTGGCGATTGCTTGCAGTCCAATCTTAGCCGCAAACTTCAGATCACAGAAATTGCCTGTGGCTCCTGAGTCCACCATAACCGCTACTCCTTGCATTATTTCTTGACGGAATCGTATTGTCATGGATAAAATCAAATGCGGTGATGACGACTGTAACGTATTCGCCAACCGATGTTCCTGGGGAGTTGATTTCTGATTCGCATCCACCTGCACAACTCCTTCTACAGGTGGTGCTGCGAGTTTTCCTTCGGCTTAAATGACCCCTTTGGCTTCTTTGGACAATTTCGCACAAAATGCCCACTAGAACCACAGTACATACATAAGTTGCTGACTCGCCTTTTCTCTTTCTCTTCTTTAGTAAGCGGCCCCCGAATAGTTCCTATTTGCATAGGTTCTGATCCTGAGAAACCTTCTGTGCTCTTTCCAACTTCAGTCTTTGCTCTGTCGAAACGTGGAACGGTACTTCGATACTCTCGTCTTCTCTCTCCTCTTCGCTCCCCTTGCCTGAAATCCAACTCTAGAACCAGATCTATAAGGGCGGAGATTTCAGTTGGACGGTTGGGTATCTGAGCCAAACCATCTTCTAGTTCGTCCGGCAGGCCTCGATAGAAAACTGCAGTCCGCTTGCTTTCCGGCCAGTCTGTTTCCGTTACAAGCTTGTTGAACTGAGCTAGGTAGGCCACTTAGTCTCTATTTCCCTGCTTCAGCTCCAATAGTTCATTATCTACCGCTTGAGAGATCGGCCTTCGGTCAAAGATTCTCAGGAATTCTCTTTTGAACTTGTCAAAATTCTGCAACAATGGATCATCTCGTGAGACTATCGGCATCGACCATGCCGCAGCATCACCACTCAAGTATGACAAAATGAAGGCCACCTTAGATTGCGCATCAGGAAAGATAGAAGGGCGACACATGAAATGAAGTGTGCATTGCGTAATAAACACCTGCGCCTTTTGTGGGTCCCCACTGAATCTCTCGGGTGCTGCCAAAGGTATTACTGGTGACAAGGAATGTATTACCTGTGTTGTTAGCTTATTTGTGTCTCCCATAGATGTGGTTGGACCCTCCCTTCCAGCAGTGTACGGTTGCCTAACTCTCTGTGCTAGTTCTGCCGTCTCTTTCCTTGAATTCATGACCTCCTGCCTTAGACTTTGATTCTCTTCTTTAACCGCTACTAATTCCTTTTGTATAGCCTCTAGGACCGACCCTAAGGTCTGTAAGTTTATTCCTTCAACCATTTCTTTTCTGTTCGGGTGCAAGATTTAGCACGTGGGCACTTCACTCTGTCAGGGCTCACCTTCAGCTTCTCGCTGGTTACTGTAGTCTTGCACAGGAACAGAAGTTGCTTGCTTCCCAACTCCCACTACCAACCACTCAGCCCCAAAGGAATACTTGGCGCTAACTGATCAGTAAGGGGGAAGGGGGAAAGTGGATAAAATAATAAACAATAAGAGAGACTGGTTCTGGACCTTCTGATTTTTCTATCTGGAAACCTTCTTCCGCCTTTGATCTGGCTAGCTGATGTCTCCCTAGAAAAACTAAGCACACAACAATTATTTGTTTTTTCCCTCCTCTACTCTATCCTACTTCTTGCTGCTACATTTTCCTTTTGATTTGCTACCTACCCAAGATCCTAAAACTCTGTGCCCCTCTCCTTGGCTCTATGCTGCCTTCTTCTCTCTCTGGTTCGAGTTGGTCTTCTTTCCTATAAAACATTTAATTTGTTATTACCTATTTATTCCTTGTTTCCTATTGTGTCCCCCTCCTAGTCTTTAACCTACCAGATGTGAATTAACTGGGTTTTTCTCTTAATATGTCGTTGCTTCTTTCTTATGGTTTAATCTATAGTCTTTTAGATTGTTTCTTTCTTGTCTCTTTATTTTTTCTTGGTTCGGCTTCTCTCCACAGGAATTCTCAGTACAAGTTCTATACTGGATTATTCTTCTCAGGTATTACTTTTTATCTTTTCTTTTACTGTCTTTATTGTCTTATTGATGCCGTATCTCTTAGGACTTCTCGCAACCAAAAATCATTAATCTTCTCTTATTTCTTACAGGTTCCTGAGTCTTTAAATCTGCTGTCATTGGTAAGAATCTACCTTAACGACATTGTATTCTTACATTTATTTATCATATCTTAATACTCTAGAAATTCTCTCAGAAGTTCACTTAGCTTTCTTCCTCTTCTTTTCTTCTCAGGTTTAGCAGCCTCGCCACTTGACTCGAAGGCAAGAACAACGAAGCTCTGTCAGGATGTCGGTGGGTATTTCTGCTCGGAGATTCCGAATGACTTCTTTCTCTCACCTCGGGTATCTATTGTGGTTCTATGACTAACTAGGACGCTTGATAAACTCTCTTAAAACTCGAGCACTAAGGGTATTAATGCCTTAAACTACGGACGCTCTTAAATTCTGTCTTCTCTGTGGAAACGCTTCAGTGAAGTGCGCAATGCTTCAGGTGTGCGCGCGTCACATCAGCTCGCTCCAGAATCTTGTAATCAACTAGACCGCAGACCCCAGCACCTTAGCGGCCATCTTGGAGTTGCGGACTTGCCAACAACTCGACCACTGACGCCTGGTTTTCAACCCTGAATGATCACTAGTGTGTAATCGTTTGCGAGTCTTTTTGGGACTGGAGCTAGGGATCCTGACAACCTCAGAAGAGAGTTAAGATTCTGGAAGAGTGCCTGAAGTTCTAACAAGCAGTAGAGAAAATAAAGAGAAAGAAAGAAAAGAAAAGAGCAATTCCACAGGCAGTTTCACAGAGACTACACCTGAGTCAAATGAAGAGATTGAGAATCCATCTGAGATAACTTCTGAAGAAGTAGGGTCAGAAGAAGATAGAGAGGGACAGATTGCGGAAGACCCCCGAGGAGGTGTAGGGAACATTTCTGATAAGCTGTCGGAGACCCGAGGAGGGACAGTAGCAGGGAAATGTCAATCGGTGGAGAAGAAGACTGTGGAAAAAGAGAAAATTGTTGATGAACAAGAGGCAGATGAGACAGAATCGGATGAGAGTGAGAATGAGATACCAGAGGGTCGAGTTCTGAGAAAGAGAACTTGAATTGGAGAAAGAAACAATAGAGAAGTGAAACAGAAAAGAAGTGTGAAAGGAGATCTTTGGCCTAACAAGATAAAGAGGCTGAGATATCGACTGACACGAGTTAACTCATCGAAAGCTGAACAGGTGAACGAAGTGTCAAGCCAAAATCAAGCGAAAGAAGAAGAACCAAAAGAACCAAATGCAGGCAATCAAAAGAATTAGAAAGCCCAACCAGAAGTATAGGTCACCGGAATGGACGTATATGGCATTGCCTGAAGAAGAAGAAGAAGAAGAGGCAGAGAGTCAAGGAAATCCAGGGGAGACCTTACTGAAAGTGGTTGAGGAGAAGGAAACTGTTGGAATCCTGAAAGTTATCTTGTCTGACATTGGAGAAGAGACAGATGTTCAGGATCTGATACAGTTTGATGTTGGCGAAGAAGAAGTGAAAAGTGATGAAAATCCAAATTGAGTGAACTAAAGGAGTCACTTGGAGAAGTGTGAAGAGAAAGAGATCTAAAAGAAAAATTAACAAATTGTAACGATCTAGTGGATGTTTGCTGACCTAGAGATTCGGTAGTGGAGTAGTAGAGGCTAAGTCAAACGACACAGTCAAAGTAATAAGATGGCTAACACAGAAAATAATCAAAGTAGATGTACCTTCCTGAAAAGATGGTGCAAAATGTGCTGCTGCTGTACAGGATTATTGATGCTACAATGGAGTGTACTTGCTTTATTAATTACTTTTAGAGTTACAGTAGATACTTTGGGAATACATACCGAGAATATGACTAACATAGAGAAGAGTTCACAGAAAGTAGTACCAACTAGAATTAGCAATATATATATACACAAAGATAGGTCAATTAATGATTTTTCTAGCAATGTTTTTTCAAAATTATTGTATGAATACGTAAAGACAATGGAGGTAAGGGATTGCTACGTCTGTATGCAGTTACCTGCATCTGTTTCAGAGGGAGTTACTTATCATCATCTTCCAGCCACGTATGGGATTTCATGTAGTGTGTTGAGTAGTATTTTTTATTTGTTAGGGAAAATAGATTATGAGATGTCTAATAAGGATAACATTTTTGGGCAATTGCCTATGAATAAAAAACTGAATCCTGCTAAAGAAGCTAACATTTTTGGTGGGATTTTTATTGAAACAGAAGAATTAACATTAGATTACATTTTTAGAAACAATTTAACTTGTAGTTTGAAGGAAGAAGAAAAAGCTTTCCTAGACATGGTAGAGAAAAGGAGAATGAGCATGCATGAAAAGGCAGGAGGATATAAAATGAGTGAGACAGTGTGGGACATTGAGATGGGAAAGGAGTTGAAGAATGGGGCCAGTCCAACTTTGGCTTTAGATGCACCACAGAAGGGTAAACTATGCATTACCAGCAGGAAATCCCAATATGATAATTATTTTGTTGGGACTAGTGAGTGCCATGATACATACTTTATTGCAACAGGATGGGGTTTCAAAGGAGGAGAAGATCCAGTTTTCCCGGGAGTGTATTATATTTGTGGGAATAAGGCTTATTACAGGTTGCCTGACCATTGGTATGGCACATGTTATGTTGGCCTGGTCTTTCCAAAGATTTTTCATATGGATAGAATAGAAGATGCAGAACAAATTAATCTACTAACACGTTTTAAAAGAGAAACTTGGACAGAAATTGTAGGAGATATTTTTGGAGCTTTGATACCAGCAGTGGGAATTTCATTAAATGCATATGGAATTCGGAAGCTGTCAACAGTGGTGGATCGCTTATCGACAAGCACCGCTGGAGGGTTTCTATTGGTAAATACAGAGATGGTTGCCTTACGCGCCATGTCTATGCAAAATCGACTTGCCCTTGATATTCTATTGGCAAAAGAGGGTGGAGTCTGTGGAATGCTGAAAGTTCAACATTGTTGCACTTACATTCCTGATGAAAGCAAAGATCTAAAGATCTATATCAAAAATATTACTGATTTGCATGAAGAATTAGTACCACTGGAAGCTGAAAGTATCTGGACTAAAATGGCTAATAAGATGATTGCTGTTAAGAATTTTATTGCTAAAATAGGTAGTACCATTTTTGGTAAGATATTATTTCCATTGACATGTGTGATTGTTGCTTTATTGATTCTTAGATTAGGGTGTTTATGTTGTAGATACAGGAGGAGTAAAAAGAAAATAATAAAAGAAAATATTGAAAAGAGACAAAAGAGGTCAAAAAGAGAGCCACAAGAAATTGAATTAGAAGAATTTAGAGAGAGTATGTACTTAGAAACAAAAAGAGATGATGAAAGAGAAACTGGAGTTTAATGAATAAACAAAAAGACATTTGAATTTTTCCTAGAAGGGGAACTACATTTTTTGGGTTGGATTTTTGTGGTGATGATATATCACCAAAGGGGGGATTGCTGGAGCAGGGTTTTCTATTTAAACCCAAACATCAGCTTATATTTTTGTATGTCATAATTAAAATTACTAATGATTAATTAGTTTTGTCGAGTTTTTTATTAATCAACCTTACTAATGAAAGAACTATACGTGGGAATGCAATTGCATGGCTAAATTAATAAGTGAACTAAGTTGGTGAGCAAATTAATTAAATAAGTGTGGTTAATGTGCTATTTGTTATGTGATTGCGCTTTAAAATAATATGCTTTAATGCTTCTTTATGTCGCAAATGGCTAGATAAATACATACACATAAGGGTATTAGTGGGAATTAACACTGTATAATCAATACGATGTAGTAACGTTGTTTTGTGTTTCTTTTTAATTAAGTTGTCCATTGTGGCCTGTTGAGAAAATGGCCGACATCTACAGCCTGCATTTGAGTAGATGAAATATGAAGAGAGGCCTCGCTGATGGTGACCTCTGCCTCTGTCTGAGCTAAAAGTTATGAAAAAGACGACAACTCTGGGATGGTCGCCAAAGTATCCTTGGTAGAGAACATTTGTCACAAATGAACATTTTTGATAAACTTGCGGTGGCTTCACTGTGAGTGATACAATTCCGGAGAAGAGCATCCATGGATGTTGCAAAACTAGATTTTGACTTCCTATTTCCGTGTTTCTATTTTGAAGATATCCGAGAGCGGAGATTTTTCTAATGTTGCAAGCTAACATCCTTTCCTGCTCGCTCTGCTCAACGGACGTTTTAGAGCTTGTTTGTAACTTTTAGTATGTAAATTTTAGTATAAATATTGTGAGACTAGAGAGGGTCTAAGGCCAATTCTTCCTGAACTTATGCTCAAGAGGATCGATGCTGACTGAAAGGACGGCGACTCGAGAGATTTTGATTCTTTACTGAGAGACCTGTCCTAACTTAGAGTACGACATTTAGCCAGAATAGGTAAATATGAGAATAATGATTTTGCAATTGAATGGCTTTTCTTATGAATTAATTTAGATAAAATAATTTCTGTTTGAATTACAGTGTCGGGTGGTTATTTCTTTGTCATATTATTGAGATCTCAAATGTGTTTAAACTGTTTAAATCATGACTCGAGACAATTCAATTTGGTTGCATTGACCTCAAAATTAGATGCAGATTGATCAAGGAGTTCTCTCTTATATTCAGTGTGAATAGAGTAATAGAATGAATGTTGGTGTAATGGGCCCCACCAGCGTGTGATGAGTGTATGTGCGCATGACTGTGAAATTACTCTGTCAGTGGAAGTAGGGATAATTTATAAGCTCTGATCTGCAGCACTACGACCTTTGTTTTAATATTTAGCTAAGCAACTGAAATAGTTTTTTACCTTTCTGCTGATAACTCTCACTTTGCACTTCATTTGTTTGGTCGCGCCCACACCTCATTCCACCGCAGGGTTTCCCCGATTGATGTGGTGGGTGTTGGGCGTACATGCTCTCTCTTGTCACACACAGCTGGTGGGTCTGGAGGGGACGGAGCTCGGACAATCACATGACCCAGAGCCCGGCCTTCTACTTAAAGCCAATGCCATTCTTCACGCGCAGCGGACGCACGCAGTCTTAGAGATTTGGTGACATCTTTGTAACTTTTGCTTAGCAGACACTAACCAAGCGCTAACTTTTTAATTTGAAAACTACGACCTTTGTTTTAATATATAGCTAAGCAACTGAAATAGTTTTTTACCTTTCTGCTGATAACTCGCACTTTGCACTTCCTTTGTTTTGTCGCGCCCACACCTCGTTCCACCGTGGGGTTTCCCCGATTGAAGTGGAGGGTGTTGGGCGTATATGCTCTCATCACACACAGCTGGTGGGGCTAGATGGGGCGGAGCTCGGACGGTCACATGACCCAGAGCCCGGCTCTCTACTTAAAGTCAATGCCATTCTTCATGTGCAGCAGACGCACGCAGTCTTAGAGATTTGGTGACATCTATGTAACTCTTGCTTAGCAGACACTAACCAAGCGCTAATTTTTTTATTTGAAAACTACGACCTTTGTTTTAATATTTAGCAAAGCAACTGAAATACTTTTTTACCTTCCTGCTGATAACGCGCAGTCTTAGAGATTTGGTGACATCTATGTAACTCTTGCTTAGCAGACACTAACCAAGCGCTAACTTTTTACTTTGAAAACTACAACCTTTGTTTTAATATTTAGCAAAGCAACTGAAATTGTGTGTTTTACCTTCCTGCTGATAACTTGCACTTTGCACCTCCTCTGTATGGTCACGCCCACACCTCATTCCACCGCAGGGTTTCCCCGATTGATGTGGAGGGTGTTGGGCGTACGTGCTCTCTCTCATCACACACAGCTGGTGGGGCTAGAGGGAGCGGAGCTCGGACAGTCACATGACCCAGAGCTCGGCTTTCTTATTAAAGCTAATACCATTCTTCACTCGCAGAGGACACGCGCAGTCTTATAGATTCGGTGACATCTATGAAAGCCTTGCATAGCAGACACTAACCAAGCACTAACTTTTTAGTTTGAAAACTACGACCTTTGTTTTAATATATAGCAAAGCAACTGATATTGTTTTTACCTTCCTGCTGATAACTCACACTTTGCACTTCTTTTGTTTGGTCGCACCCATACTTCGTTCCAATGCTGGGATTCCCCGATGGATGTGGAGGGTATTGGGCATACGTGCTCTCTCTCGTCACACACAGCTGGTGGGTCTGGAGGGGATGGAGCTCGGACGTTCACATGACCCAGAGCCCAGACTTCTACTTAAAGCCAATGCCATTCTTCAAGCGCAGCGGACGCACGCAGTCTTAGAGATTTGGTGACATCTATGTAACTCTTGCTTAGCAGACACTAACCAAGCGCTAACTTTTTAATTTGAAAACTACGTCCGTTGTTTTAATATTTAGCTAAGCAACTGAAATAGTTTTTTACCTTTTTGCTGATAACTCTCACTTTGCACTTCCTTTGTTTGGTCGCGCCCACACCTCGTTCCACCGCAGGGTTTCCCCGGTTGATGTGGTGGGTGTTGGGCGTACGTGCTCTCTCTTGTCACACACAGCTGGTGGGTCTGGAGGGAACGGAGCTCGGACGGTCACATGACCCAGAGCCCGGCTCTCTACTTAAAGCCAATGCAATTCTTCACATGCAGCGGACGCGCGCAGTCTTACAGATTTGGTTACATCTATGTAAGTCTTGCTTAGCAGCCACTAACCCAGGACTAACTTTTTAATTTGCAAACTACGACCTTTGTTTTTATATATAGCAAAGCAACTGAAATTGTTTTTTACCTTCCTGCTGATAACTCGCACTTTGCACTTCCTTTGTTTAGTCGCGCCCACACCTCGTTCCACCGCGGGGTTTCCCTGATTGAGGTGGAGGGTGTTTGGCGTATGTGCTCAATCGTCACACACAGCTGGTGGAGCTAGAGGGGGCGAAGCTCGGACGGTCACATGACCCAGAGCCCGGCTCTCTACTTAAAGCCAATGCCATTCTTCACGCGCAGCGGACTCGCGCAGTCTTAGATATTTGGTGACATCAATATAGGCCTTGCTTAGCAGACACTAACCAAGCACTAACTTTGTAGTTTGAAAACTGCGACCTTTGTTTTAATATATAGCAAAGCAACTGAAATTGTTTTTTACCTTCCTGCTGATAACTCACACTTTGCACTTCCTTTGTTTGGTCACACCCACACTTCGTTTCAATGCTAGGTTTCCCCGATTGATGTGGAGGGTGTTGGGCATACGTGCTCTCTCATCACACACAGCTGGTGGGGCTAGAGGGGGCAGAGCTCGGTGGGTCACATGAACCAGAGCTCGGCTCTCTACTTAAAGCCAATACCATTCTTCACATGCAGTGCACGCGCACAGTCTTAGAGATTAGGTGACATCTATGTAAGCCTTAATTAGCAGACACTAACTAAGCACTAAATTTTTAATTTGAAAACTACGACCTTTGTTTTAATATATAGCAAAACAACTGAAATAGTTTTTTACCTTCCTGCTGATAACTCACACTTTGCCCTTCCTTTGTTCGGTCGCGCCCACACCTCATTTCACTACGGGGTTTTCCCGATTGATGTGGAGGGTGTTTGGTGTACATGCTCAATCGTCACACACAGCTGGTGGAGCTAGAGGGGGTGGAGCTCGGACGGTCACATGACCCCGAGCCCTGCTTTCTACTTAAAGCCAATACCATTCTTCACGCGCAGCGGACGCACGCAGTCTTAGAGATTTGGTGACATCTATGTAACTCTTGCTTAGCAGACACTAACCAAATTCTACCTTTTTAATTTCAAAACTACGACCTTTGTTTTAATATATAGCATTGCAACTGAAATTGTTTTTTACCTTCCTACCGATAACTCGCACTTTGGACTTCCTTTGTTTGGTCGCGCCCACACCTCGTTCCACTGCAGGGTTTCCCCGATTGATGTGGAGGGTGTTGGGCGTACATGGTCTCTCGTCACACTCAGCTGGTGGGGCTAGAGGGGGCGGAGCTCGGACGGTCACATGACCCAGAGCCCTTCCCTCTACTTAAAGCCAATGCCATTCTTCACGCGCAGTGGACGCGCGCAGTCTTAGAGATTTGGTGACATCTATGTAAGTCTTGCTTAGCAGACCCTAACCAAGCACTATGTTTTTAATTGGAAAACTTCGACCTTTGTTTTAATATTTAGCAAAGCAACTGAAATTGTGTTTCACCTTCCTGCTGATAACTCGCATTTTGCACTTCCTTTGTTTGGTCGTGCCCACACCTCGTTCCACTGCGGGGTTTCCCCGATTCATGTGGAGGATGTTGGGCGTACGTGCTCAATCGTCAAACACAGCTGGTGAAGCTGGAGGGGGCGGAGCTCGGACGGTCACATGACCCAGAGCCCGGCTTTCTACTTAAAGCCAATACCATTCTTCACACGCAGAGGACACGCGCAGTCTTAGAGATTTGGTGACATCTATGTAAGCCTTGCTTAGCAGACACTAACCAAGCACTAACTTTTTAGTTTGAAAACTACGACCTTTGTTTTAATATATAGCAAAGCAACTGAAATAGTTTTTACCTTCCTGCTGATAACTCGCACTTTGCACTTCTTTTGTTTGGTCGCACCCATACTTCGTTCCAACGCTGGGTTTCCCCGATTGATGTGGAGGGTGTTGGGCGTACATGCTCTCTCTCGTCACACACAGCTGGTGGGTCTGGAGGGGACGGAGCTCGGACGGTCACATGACCCAGAGCACGGCCTTCTACTTAAAGCCAATGCCATTCTTCACGCGCAGCGGACGCACGCAGTCTTAGAGATTTGGTGACATCTATGTAACTCTTGCTTAGCAGACACTAACCAAGTGCTAACTTTTTAATTTGAAAACTACGACCTTTGTTTTAATAATTAGCTAAACAACTGAAATACTTTTTTACATTTCTAATGATAACTCGCACTTTGCACATCCTATGTTTGGTCGCGCCCACACCTCGTTCCACCGCGGAGTTTCCCCGATTGATGTGGTGGGTGTTGGGCGTACGTGCTCTCTCTTGTCACACACAGCTGGTGGGTCTGGAGGGGACGGAGATCGGATGGTCACATGACCCAGAGCCCGGCCTTCTACTTAAAGCCAATGCCATTCTTCACGCGCAGCGGATGCACGCAGTCTTACTTATTTGGTTACATCTATGTAAGTCTTGCTTAGCAGCCACTAACCAAGTGCAAACTTTTTAATTTGAAAACTACGACCTTTGTTTTAATATTTAGCTAAGCATCTGAAATAGTTTTTTACCTTTCTGCTGATAACTCGCACTTTGCACTTCCTTTGTTTGGTTGCGCCCACACCTCGTTCCACCGCGGGGTTTCCCCGATTGACGTGGTGGGTGTTGGGCGTACGTGCTCTCTCTTGTCACACACAGCTGGTGGATCTGGAGGGGACGGAGCTCGGACGGTCACATGACCACGAGCCCTGCTTTCTACTTAAAGCCAATACCATTCTTCACTCGCAGCGGACGCACGCAGTCTTAGAGATTTGGTGACATCTATGTAACTCTTGCTTAGCAGACACTAACTAAATTCTAACTTTTTAATTTCAAAACTACGGCCTTTGTTTTAATATATAGCATTGCAACTGAAATTGTTTTTTACCTTCCTGCTGATAACTCGCACTTTGGACTTCCTTTGTTTGGTCGCGCCCACACCTCGTTCCACTGCAGGGTTTCCCCGATTGATGTGGAGGGTGTTGGGCGTACATGGTCTCTCGTCACACTCAGCTGGTGCGGCTAGAGGGGGCGGAGCTTGGACGGTCACATGACCCAGAGCCCTTCCCTCTACTTAAAGCCAATGCCATTCTTCACGCGCAGCGGACGCGCGCAGTCTTAGAGATTTGGTGACATCTATGTAAGTCTTGCTTAGCAGACCCTAACCAAGCACTATGTTTTTAATTTGAAAACTTCGATCTTTGTTTTAATATTTAGCAAAGCAACTGAAATTGTTTTTCACCTTCCTGCTGATAACTCGCATTTTGTACTTCCTTTGTTTGGTCGTGCCCACACCTCGTTCCAACGCTGGGTTTCCGGGGATTGATGTGGAGGGTGCTGGGCGTACGTGCTCTCTCTCGTCACACACAGCTGGTGGGTCTGGAGGGGACGGGGCTCAGACTGTCACATGACCCAGAGCCCGGCCTTCTACTTAAAGCCAATGCCATTCTTCACGCGCAGAGGACACGCGCAGTCTTAGAGATTTTGTGACATCTATGTAAGCATTGCTTAGCAGACGCTAACCAAGCACTAACTTTTTAGTTTGAAAACTACGACCTTTGTTTTAATATATAGCAAAGCAACTGAAATTGTTTTTACCTTCCTGCTGATAACTCGCACTTTGCACTTCTTTTGTTTGGTCGCACCCATACTTCGTTCCAACGCTGGGTTTCCCCGATTGATGTGGAGGGTGTTGGGCGTACATGCTCTCTCTCATCACACACAGCTGGTGGGTCTGGAGGGGACGGAGCTCGGACGGTCACATGACCCAGAGCAAGGCCTTCTACTTAAAGCCAATGCCATTCTTCACGCGCAGCGGAAGCACGCAGTCTTAGAGATTTGGTGACATCTATGTAACTCTTGCTTAGCAGACACTAACCAAGCGCTCATTTTTTTATTTGAAAACTGCGACCTTTGTTTTAATATTTGGCAAAGCAACTGAAATACTTTTTTACATTCCTGCTGATAACGCGCAGTCTTAGAGATTTGGTGACATCTATGTAACTCTTGCTTAGCAGACACTAACCAAGCGCTAACTTTTTACTTTGAAAACTACAACCTTTGTTTTAATATTTAGCAAAGCAACTGAAATTGTGTTTTTTACCTTCCTGCTGATAACTTGCACTTTGCACCTCCTCTGTATGGTCGCGCCCACACCTCATTCCACCGCAGGGTTTCCCCGATTGATGTGGAGGGTGTTGGGCGTACATGCTCTCTCTCATCACACACAGCTGGTGGGGCTAGAGGGAGCGTAGCTCGGACAGTCCATGACCCAGAGCTCGGCTTTCTTATTAAAGCTAATACCATTCTTCACTCGCAGAGGACACACGCACTCTTAGAGATTCGGTGACATCTATGAAAGCCTTGCTTAGCAGACACTAACCAAGCACTAACTTTGTAGTTTGAAAACTGCGACCTTTGTTTTAATATATAGCAAAGCAACTGATATTGTTTTTACCTTCCTGCTGATAACTCGCACTTTGTACTTCTTTTGTTTGGTCGCACCCATACTTCGTTCCAATGCTAGGATTCCCCGATGGATGTGGAGGGTATTGGGCATACGTGCTCTCTCTCGTCACACACAGCTGGTGGGTCTGGAGGGGATGGAGCTCGGACGGTCACATGACCCAGAGCCCAGACTTCTACTTAAAGCCAATGCCATTCTTCAAGCGCAGTGGACGCACGCAGTCTTAGAGATTTGGTGACATCTATGTAACTCTTGCTTAGCAGACACTAACCAAGCGCTAACTTTTTAATTTGAAAACTACGTCCGTTGTTTTAATATTTAGCTAAGCAACTGAAATAGTTTTTTACCTTTTTGCTGATAACTCTCACTTTGCACTTCCTTTGTTTGGTCGCGCCCACACCTCGTTCCACCGCAGGGTTTCCCCGATTGATGTGGTGGGTGTTGGGCGTACGTGCTCTCTCTTGTCACACACAGCTGGTGGGTCTGGAGGGAACGGAGCTCGGACGGTCAGATGACCACGAGCCCTGCTTTCTACTTAAAGCCAATACCATTCTTCACTCGCAGCGGACGCACGCAGTCTTAGAGATTTGGTGACATCTATGTAACTCTTGCTTAGCAGACACTAACTAAATTCTAACTTTTTAATTTCAAAACTACGACCTTTGTTTTAATATATAGCATTGCAACTGAAATTGTTTTTTACCTTCCTGCTGATAACTCGCACTTTGGACTTCCTTTGTTTGGTCGCGCCCACACCTCGTTCCACTGCAGGGTTTCCCCGATTGATGTGGAGGGTGTTGGGCGTACATGGTCTCTCGTCACACTCAGCTGGTGGGGCTAGAGGGGGCGGAGCTCGGACGGTCACATGACCCAGAGCCCTTCCCTCTACTTAAAGCCAATGCCATTCTTCACGCGCAGCGGACGCGCGCAGTCTTAGAGATTTGGTGACATCTATGTAAGTCTTGCTTAGCAGACCCTAACCAAGCACTATGTTTTTAATTTGAAAACTTCGATCTTTGTTTTAATATTTAGCAAAGCAACTGAAATTGTTTTTCACCTTCCTGCTGATAACTCGCATTTTGTACTTCCTTTGTTTGGTCGTGCCCACACCTCGTTCCAACGCTGGGTTTCCGGGGATTGATGTGGAGGGTGCTGGGCGTACGTGCTCTCTCTCGTCACACACAGCTGGTGGGTCTGGAGGGGACGGGGCTCAGACTGTCACATGACCCAGAGCCCGGCCTTCTACTTAAAGCCAATGCCATTCTTCACGCGCAGAGGACACGCGCAGTCTTAGAGATTTTGTGACATCTATGTAAGCATTGCTTAGCAGACGCTAACCAAGCACTAACTTTTTAGTTTGAAAACTACGACCTTTGTTTTAATATATAGCAAAGCAACTGAAATTGTTTTTACCTTCCTGCTGATAACTCGCACTTTGCACTTCTTTTGTTTGGTCGCACCCATACTTCGTTCCAACGCTGGGTTTCCCCGATTGATGTGGAGGGTGTTGGGCGTACATGCTCTCTCTCATCACACACAGCTGGTGGGTCTGGAGGGGACGGAGCTCGGACGGTCACATGACCCAGAGCAAGGCCTTCTACTTAAAGCCAATGCCATTCTTCACGCGCAGCGGAAGCACGCAGTCTTAGAGATTTGGTGACATCTATGTAACTCTTGCTTAGCAGACACTAACCAAGCGCTAATTTTTTTATTTGAAAACTGCGACCTTTGTTTTAATATTTGGCAAAGCAACTGAAATACTTTTTTACATTCCTGCTGATAACGCGCAGTCTTAGAGATTTGGTGACATCTATGTAACTCTTGCTTAGCAGACACTAACCAAGCGCTAACTTTTTACTTTGAAAACTACAACCTTTGTTTTAATATTTAGCAAAGCAACTGAAATTGTGTTTTTTACCTTCCTGCCGATAACTTGCACTTTGCACCTCCACTGTATGGTCGCGCCCACACCTCATTCCACCGCAGGGTTTCCCCGATTGATGTGGAGGGTGTTGGGCGTACATGCTCTCTCTCATCACACACAGCTGGTGGGGCTAGAGGGAGCGTAGCTCGGACAGTCCATGACCCAGAGCTCGGCTTTCTTCTTAAAGCTAATACCATTCTTCACTCGCAGAGGACACACGCACTCTTAGAGATTCGGTGACATCTATGAAAGCCTTGCTTAGCAGACACTAACCAAGCACTAACTTTGTAGTTTGAAAACTGCGACCTTTGTTTTAATATATAGCAAAGCAACTGATATTGTTTTTACCTTCCTGCTGATAACTCGCACTTTGCACTTCTTTTGTTTGGTCGCACCCATACTTCGTTCCAATGCTAGGATTCCCCGATGGATGTGGAGGGTATTGGGCATACGTGCTCTCTCTCGTCACACACAGCTGGTGGGTCTGGAGGGGATGGAGCTCGGACGGTCACATGACCCAGAGCCCAGACTTCTACTTAAAGCCAATGCCATTCTTCAAGCGCAGTGGACGCACGCAGTCTTAGAGATTTGGTGACATCTATGTAACTCTTGCTTAGCAGACACTAACCAAGCGCTAACTTTTTAATTTGAAAACTACGTCCGTTGTTTTAATATTTAGCTAAGCAACTGAAATAGTTTTTTACCTTTTTGCTGATAACTCTCACTTTGCACTTCCTTTGTTTGGTCGCGCCCACACCTCGTTCCACCGCAGGGTTTCCCCGATTGATGTGGTGGGTGTTGGGCGTACGTGCTCTCTCTTGTCACACACAGCTGGTGGGTCTGGAGGGAACGGAGCTTGGACGGTCACATGACCCAGAGCCCGGCTCTCTACTTAAAGCCAATGCAATTCTTCACATGCAGCGGACGCGCGCAGTCTTACAGATTTGGTTACATCTATGTAAGTCTTGCTTAGCAACCACTAACCCATGACTAACTTTTTAATTTGCAAACTACGACCTTTGTTTTAATATATAGCAAAGCAACTGAAATTGTTTTTTACCTTCCTGCTGATAACTCGCACTTTGCACTTCCTTTGTTTAGTCGCGCCCACACCTCGTTCCACCGCGGGGTTTCCCTGATTGAGGTGGAGGGTGTTTGGCGTATGTGCTCAATCGTCACACACAGCTGGTGGAGCTAGAGGGGGCGGAGCTCTGACGGTCACATGACCCAGAGCCCGGCTCTCTACTTAAAGCCAATGCCATTCTTCACGCGCAGCGGACTCGCGCAGTCTTGGATATTTGGTGACATCTATTTAGGCCTTGCTTAGCAGACACTAACCAAGTGCTAACTTTTTAATTTGAAAACTGCAACATTTGTTTTAATATATAGCAAAGCAACTGAAATTGTTTTTTACCTTCCTGCTGATAACTCGCACTTTGCACTTCCTTTGTTTGGTCACACCCACACTTTGTTTCAATGCTAGGTTTCCCCGATTGATGTGGAGCGTGTTGGGCATACGTGCTCTCTCGTCACACACAGCTGGTGGGGCTAGAGGGGGCAGAGCTCGGTGGGTCACATGAACCAGAGCTCGGCTCTCTACTTAAAGCCAATACCATTCTTCACATGCAGTGGACGCGCACAGTCTTAGAGATTAGGTGATATCTATGTAAGCCTTAATTAGCAGACACTAACTAAGCACTAAATTTTTAATTTGAAAACTACGACCTTTGTTTTAATATATAGCAAAACAACTGAAATAGTTTTTTACCTTCCTGCTGATAACTCGCACTTTGCCCTTCCTTTGTTTGGTCGCGCCCACACCTCATTTCACTACGGGGTTTTCCCGATTGATGTGGAGGGTGTTTGGTGTACATGCTCAATCGTCACACACAGCTGGTGGAGCTAGAGGGGGTGGAGCTCGGACGGTCACATGACCCCAAGCCCTGCTTTCTACTTAAAGCCAATACCATTCTTCACGCGCAGCGGATGCACGCAGTCTGAGAGATTTGGTGACATCTATGTAACTCTTGCTTAGCAGACACTAACCAAATTCTAACTTTTTAATTTCAAAACTACGACCTTTGTTTTAATATATAGCATTGCAACTGAAATTGTTTTTTACCTTCCTACTGATAACTCGCACTTTGGACTTCCTGTGTTTGGTCGCGCCCACACCTCGTTCCACTGCAGGGTTTCCCCGATTGATGTGGAGGGTGTTGGGCGTACATGGTCTCTCGTCACACTCAGCTGGTGGGGCTAGAGGGGGAGGAGCTCGGACGGTCACATGACCCAGAGCCCTTCCCTCTACTTAAAGCCAATGCCATTCTTCACGCGCAGTGGACGCGCGCAGTCTTAGAGATTTGGTGACATCTATGTAAGTCTTGCTTAGCAGACCCTAACCAAGCACTATGTTTTTAATTGGAAAACTTCGACCTTTGTTTTAATATTTAGCAAAGCAACTGAAATTGTTTTTCACCTTCCTGCTGATAACTCGCATTTTGCACTTCCTTTGTTTGGTCGTGCCCACACCTCGTTCCACTGCGGGGTTTCCCCGATTCATGTGGAGGATGTTGGGCGTACGTGCTCAATCGTCACACACAGCTGGTGAAGCTGGAGGGGGCGGAGCTCGGACGGTCACATGACCCAGAGCCCAGCTTTCTACTTAAAGCCAATACCATTCTTCACACGCAGAGGACACGCGCAGTCTTAGAGATTTGGTGACATCTATGTAAGCCTTGCTTAGCAGACACTAACCAAGCACTAACTTTTTAGTTTGAAAACTACGACCTTTGTTTTAATATATAGCAAAGCAACTGAAATTGTTTTTACCTTCCTGCTGATAACTCGCACTTTGCACTTCTTTTGTTTGGTCGCACCCATACTTCGTTCCAACGCTGGGTTTCCCTGATTGATGTGGAGGATGTTGGGCGTACATGCTCTCTCTCGTCACACACAGCTGGTGGGTCTGGAGGGGACGGAGCTCGGACGGTCACATGACCCAGAGCACGGCCTTCTACTTAAAGCCAATGCCATTCTTCACGTGCAGCGGACGCACGCAGTCTTAGAGATTTGGTAACATCTATGTAACTCTTGCTTAGCAGACACTAACCAAGTGCTAACTTTTTAATTTGAAAACTACGACCTTTGTTTTAATAATTAGCTAAACAACTGAAATACTTTTTTACATTTCTAATGATAACTCGCACTTTGCACTTCCTATGTTTGGTCGCGCCCACCACCGCGGAGTTTCCCCGATTGATGTGGTGGGTGTTGGGCGTACGTGCTCTCTCTTGTCACACACAGCTGGTGGGTCTGGAGGGGACGGAGCTCGGACGGTCACATGACCCAGAGCCCGGCCTTCTACTTAAAGCCAATGCCATTCTTCATGCGCAGCGGATGCACGCAGTCTTACTTATTTGGTTACATCTATGTAAGTCTTGCTTAGCAGCCACTAACCAAGTGCAAACTTTTTAATTTGAAAACTACGACCTTTGTTTTAATATTTAGCTAAGCATCTGAAATAGTTTTTTACCTTTCTGCTGATAACTCGCACTTTGCACTTCCTTTGTTTGGTTGCGCCCACACCTCGTTCCACCGCGGGGTTTCCCCGATTGACGTGGTGGGTGTTGGGCGTACGTGCTCTCTCTTGTCACACACAGCTGGTGGGTCTGGAGGGGATGGAGCTCGGACGGTCACATGACCACGAGCCCTGCTTTCTTCTTAAAGCCAATACCATTCTTCACGCGCAGCGGACGCACTCAGTCTTAGAGATTTGGTGACATCTATGTAACTCTTGCTTAGCAGACACTAACCAAATTCTAACTTTTTAATTTCAAAACTACGACCTTTGTTTTAATATATAGCATTGCAACTGAAATTGTTTTTTACCTTCCTGCTGATAACTCGCACTTTGGACTTCCTTTGTTTGGTCGCGCCCACACCTCGTTCCACTGCAGGGTTTCCCCGATTGATGTGGAGGGTGTTGGGCGTACATGGTCTCTCGTCACACTCAGCTGGTGGGGCTAGAGGGGGCGGAGCTCGGACGTTCACATGACCCAGAGCCCTTCCCTCTACTTAAAGCCAATGCCATTCTACACGCGCAGCGGACGCGCGCAGTCTTAGAGATTTGGTGACATCTATGTAAGTCTTGCTTAGCAGACCCTAACCAAGCACTATGTTTTTAATTTGAAAACTTCGACCTTTGTTTTAATATTTAGCAAAGCAACTGAAATTGTTTTTCACCTTCCTGCTGATAACTCGCATTTTGTACTTCCTTTGTTTGGTCGTGCCCACACCTCGTTCCAACGCTGGGTTTCCCCGATTGATGTGGAGGGTGTTGGGCGTACGTGCTCTCTCTCGTCACACACAGCTGGTGGGTCTGGAGGGGACGGGGCTCAGACTGTCACATGACCCAGAGCCCGGCCTTCTACTTAAAGCCAATGCCATTCTTCACGCGCAGAGGACACGCGCAGTCTTAGAGATTTTGTGACAGCTATGTAAGCCTTGCTTAGCAGACACTAACCAAGCACTAACTTTTTAGTTTGAAAACTACGACCTTTGTTTTAATATATAGCAAAGCAACTGAAATTATTTTTACCTTCCTGCTGATAACTCGCACTTTGCACTTCTTTTGTTTGGTCGCACCCATACTTCGTTCCAATGCTGGGTTTCCCCGATTGATGTGGAGGGTGTTGGGCGTACATGCTCTCTCTCATCACACACAGCTGGTGGGTCTGGAGGGGACGGAGCTCGAACGGTCACATGACCCAGAGCACGGCCTTCTACTTAAAGCCAATGCCATTCTTCACGCGCAGCGGAAGCACGCAGTCTTAGAGATTTGGTGACATCTATGTAACTCTTGCTTAGCAGACACTAACCAAGCGCTAACTTTTTAATTTGAAAACTACGACCTTTGTTTTAATATTTAGCTAGCAACTGAAATAGTTTTTTACCTTTCTGCTGATAACTCACACTTTGCACTTCCTTTGTTTGGTCGCGCCCACACCTCGTTCCACCGCGGTGTTTCCCCGATTGATGTGGTGGGTGTTGGGCGTACGTGCTCTCTCTTGTCACACACAGCTGGTGGTTCTGGAGTAGGCCTGGGCTAAATTTCCGCTTCGCTCTCGGAAATTGCGATAATTTGACATTTTTCGCGTTCCGAGGAGAGAGCGAAAATGTAAAAATTTCCTCATTCCGCAGCTTAGCGATAATTTGTTTCTTGCTCGCGCTGTAAAATAATACATTCTCGCGCGCGCGCGTGATCGCATTACCTGAATCCCTGCGTTCGCCAACAAGTTTTCCCGATCCGGTCGCGTTCTCCACGAGATATTGGATTGTTGGTAGCCATTTGCGCTGTCTTGCGACAGTTCGCGCCCGCAGTAATGTCATTGGTCGCGCGATCACGTCTTTCTTCTTGCGATTATGCACCGCGAGAAGAGTGAAAACAAGATGGCCGCGCCCGCAAGCAACCGCATGGGTAAGTTGGCGAGCCGCGACCACGCAGAAAATACCGCGAACGGGCGGGAAAAGAACTTCCGCATCTTCACGATAATTCCGCGTGTTTGCGGAGATTTTTAACATTTTCGCGATAATTTGCGAAAGTCACTTTCGCAAATTCCGCCCACCCCTAGTCTGGAGGGGACGGAGTTCGGACAGTCACATGACCCAGAGCCCGGCCTTCTACTTAAAGCCAATGCCATTCTTCACGCGCAGCGGACGCACGCATTCTTAGAGATTTGGTGACATCTATGTAACTTTTGCTTAGCAGACACTAACCAAGCGCTAACTTTTTAATTTGAAAACTACGACCTTTGTTTTAATATATAGCAAAGCAACTGAAATCGTTTTTTACCTTCCTGCTGATAACTCGCACTTTGGACTTCCTTTGTTTGGTCGCACCCACACCTCTTTCCACTGCAGGGTTTCCCCGATTGATGTGGAGGGTGTTGGGCGCACATGGTCTCTCGTCACTCACAGCTGGTGGGGCTAGAGGGGGCGGAGCTAGGAGGGTCACATGACCCAGAGCCCGTCTCTCTACATAAAGCCAATGCCATTCTTCACGCGCAGCTAACGCGCGCAGTCTTAGAGATTTGGTGACATCTATGTAAGTCTTGCTTAGCAGACACTAACCAAGCGCTAACTTTTTAATTTTAAAACTACGACCATTGTTTTCATATTTAGCAAAGCATCTGAAATAATTTTTTACATTCCTGCTGATATCTCTCACTTTGCACTTCTTTTGTTTGGTCGCACCCATACTTCGTTCCAATGCTGGGTTTCCCCGATTGATGTGGAGGGTGTTGGGCGTACATGCTCTCTCTCATCACACACAGCTGGTGGGTCTGGAGGGGACGGAGCTCGAACGGTCACATGACCCAGAGCACGGCCTTCTACTTAAAGCCAATGCCATTCTTCACGCGCAGCGGAAGCACGCAGTCTTAGAGATTTGGTGACATCTATGTAACTCTTGCTTAGCAGACACTAACCAAGCGCTAACTTTTTAATTTGAAAACTACGACCTTTGTTTTAATATTTAGCTAGCAACTGAAATAGTTTTTTACCTTTCTGCTGATAACTCGCACTTTGCACTTCCTTTGTTTGGTCGCGCCCACACCTCGTTCCACCGCGGTGTTTCCCCGATTGATGTGGTGGGTGTTGGGCGTACGTGCTCTCTCTTGTCACACACAGCTGGTGGGTCTGGAGTAGGCCTGGGCTAAATTTCCGCTTCGCTCTCGGAAATTGCGATAATTTGACATTTTCGCGTTCCGAGGAGAGAGCGAAAATGTCAAAATTTCCTCATTCCGCAGCTTAGCGATAATTTGTTTCTTGCTCGCGCTGTAAAATAATACATTCTCGCGCGCGCGCGCGTGATCGCATTACCTGAATCCCTGCGTTCGCCGACAAGTTTTCCCGATCCGGTCGCGTTCTCCACGAGATATTGGATTGTTGGTAGCCATTTGCGCTGTCTTGCGACAGTTCGCGCCCGCAGTAATGTCATTGGTCGCGCGATCACGTCTTTCTTCTTGCGATTATGCACCGCGAGAAGAGTGAAAACAAGATGGCCGCGCCCGCAAGCAACCGCATGGGTAAGTTGGCGTGCGCGACCACGCAGAAAATACCGCGAACGGGCGGGAAAAGAACTTCCGCATCTTCACGATAATTCCGCGTGTTTGCGGAGATTTTTAACATTTTCGCGATAATTTGCGAAAGTCACTTTCGCAAATTCCGCCCACCCCTAGTCTGGAGGGGACGGAGCTCGGACAGTCACATGACCCAGAGCCCGGCCTTCTACTTAAAGCCAATGCCATTCTTCACGCGCAGCGGACGCACGCATTCTTAGAGATTTGGTGACATCTATGTAACTTTTGCTTAGCAGACACTAACCAAGCGCTAACTTTTTAATTTGAAAACTACGACCTTTGTTTTAATATATAGCAAAGCAACTGAAATCGTTTTTTACCTTCCTGCTGATAACTCGCACTTTGGACTTCCTTTGTTTGGTCGCACCCACACCTCTTTCCACTGCAGGGTTTCCCCGATTGATGTGGAGGGTGTTGGGCGCACATGGTCTCTCGTCACTCACAGCTGGTGGGGCTAGAGGGGGCGGAGCTAGGAGGGTCACATGACCCAGAGCCCGTCTCTCTACATAAAGCCAATGCCATTCTTCACGCGCAGCTAACGCGCGCAGTCTTAGAGATTTGGTGACATCTATGTAAGTCTTGCTTAGCAGACACTAACCAAGCGCTAACTTTTTAATTTTAAAACTACGACCATTGTTTTCATATTTAGCAAAGCATCTGAAATAATTTTTTACATTCCTGCTGATATCTCTCACTTTGCACTTCTTTTGTTTGGTCGCACCCATACTTCGTTCCAATGCTGGGTTTCCCCGATTGATGTGGAGGGTGTTGGGCGTACATGCTCTCTCTCATCACACACAGCTGGTGGGTCTGGAGGGGACGGAGCTCGAACGGTCACATGACCCAGAGCACGGCCTTCTACTTAAAGCCAATGCCATTCTTCACGCGCAGCGGAAGCACGCAGTCTTAGAGATTTGGTGACATCTATGTAACTCTTGCTTAGCAGACACTAACCAAGCGCTAACTTTTTAATTTGAAAACTACGACCTTTGTTTTAATATTTAGCTAGCAACTGAAATAGTTTTTTACCTTTCTGCTGATAACTCGCACTTTGCACTTCCTTTGTTTGGTCGCGCCCACACCTCGTTCCACCGCGGTGTTTCCCCGATTGATGTGGTGGTGTTGGGCGTACGTGCTCTCTCTTGTCACACACAGCTGGTGGGTCTGGAGTAGGCCTGGGCTAAATTTCCGCTTCGCTCTCGGAAATTGCGATAATTTGACATTTTCGCGTTCCGAGGAGAGAGCGAAAATGTCAAAATTTCCTCATTCCGCAGCTTAGCGATAATTTGTTTCTTGCTCGCGCTGTAAAATATTACATTCTCGCGCGCGCGCGCGTGATCGCATTACCTGAATCCCTGCGTTCGCCGACAAGTTTTCCCGATCCGGTCGCGTTCTCCACGAGATATTGGATTGTTGGTAGCCATTTGCGCTGTCTTGCGACAGTTCGCGCCCGCAGTAATGTCATTGGTCGCGCGATCACGTCTTTCTTCTTGCGATTATGCACCGCGAGAAGAGTGAAAACAAGATGGCCGCGCCCGCAAGCAACCGCATGGGTAAGTTGGCGAGCCGCCACCACGCAGAAAATACCGCGAACGGGCGGGAAAAGAACTTCCGCATCTTCACGATAATTCCGCGTGTTTGCGGAGATTTTTAACATTTTCGCGATAATTTGCGAAAGTCACTTTCGCAAATTCCGCCCACCCCTAGTCTGGAGGGGACGGAGCTCGGACAGTCACATGACCCAGAGCCCGGCCTTCTACTTAAAGCCAATGCCATTCTTCACGCGCAGCGGACGCACGCATTCTTAGAGATTTGGTGCCATCTATGTAACTTTTGCTTAGCAGACACTAACCAAGCGCTAACTTTTTAATTTGAAAACTACGACCTTTGTTTTAATATATAGCAAAGCAACTGAAATCGTTTTTTACCTTCCTGCTGATAACTCGCACTTTGGACTTCCTTTGTTTGGTCGCACCCACACCTCTTTCCACTGCAGGGTTTCCCCGATTGATGTGGAGGGTGTTGGGCGCACATGGTCTCTCGTCACTCACAGCTGGTGGGGCTAGAGGGGGCGGAGCTAGGAGGGTCACATGACCCAGAGCCCGTCTCTCTACATAAAGCCAATGCCATTCTTCACGCGCAGCTAACGCGCGCAGTCTTAGAGATTTGGTGACATCTATGTAAGTCTTGCTTAGCAGACACTAACCAAGCGCTAACTTTTTAATTTTAAAACTACGACCATTGTTTTCATATTTAGCAAAGCATCTGAAATAATTTTTTACATTCCTGCTGATATCTCTCACTTTGCACTTCCTTTGTTTGGTCGTGCCCACACCTCGTTCCACTGCGGGGTTTCCCCAATTGATGTGGAGGGTGTTGGGCGTACATGGTCTCTCGTCACACACAGCTGATGGGGCAAGAGGGGGCGGAGCTCGGACGGTCACATGACCCAGAGCCCATCTCTCTACTTAAAGCCAATGCCATTCTTCATGCGCAGCAGATGCACGCAGTCTTACAGATTTGGTTACATCTATGTAAGTCTTGCTTAGCAGCCACTAACCAAGTGCTAACTTTTTATTTTGAAAACTACGACCTTTGTTTTAATATTTAGCAAAGCAACTGAAATTGTTTTTACCTTCCTGCTGATATCTCGCACTTTGCACTTCCTTTGTTTGGTCGTGCCCACACCTCGTTCCACTGCGGGGTTTCCCCGATTGATGTGGAGGATGTTTCGCGTACGTGCTCAATCGTCACACACAGCTGGTGAAGCTGGAGGGGGCGGAGCTCGGATGGTCACATGACCCAGAGCCCGGCTTTCTACTTAAAGCCAATACCATTCTTCACATGGAGAGGACACGCGCAGTCTTAGAGATTTGGTGACATCTATGTTAGCCTTGATTAGCAGACACTAACCAAGCGCTAACTTTTTAATTTGAAAAGTACGACCTTTTTTTAGTATTTAGCAAAGCAAATGAAATTGTTTTTTACCTTCTTGCTGATAACTCGCACTTGGCATTTCCTTTGTATGGTTGCGCCCACACCTCGTTCCACCTCGGGGTTTCCCCTGCTGGAGCGGGTAATGCAAAATTTTGTATACCCTCCCTATTTGCATGTTATACTAATTAGATTAATTAATTAATTATAATTATACCAATTGTTTGAAGTGATCTATTAAAATCAACCTACTAATATATGAATTATACGTGGGATCTGCATTTGCATGGCCTAATTAATACGTAAACTTAATTTATGTACGCATATTAACATTAGAAAAATTAGAATATTATATGTTATATGTTGCTTTGGTGATGTTTTTGTGATTTGTGCTTTATTAAGTGAGTACAAATTGCTTTGAGTGTTGCTTTCGCTAGATAAATACACCCACATATGGGTATTAGCGAGGGAATAACATTTTATTAGTAATTTCTACATTTAATTACGTTTTCGTGTTTACCAGAATAGGTAAATATGGTAAACTGTGATTTGCATAATGTTAATTTCCAGTTCATATTAATCTAGATAAAATTGATTATCAATCGTTCAAATGAGTTGTGTTGTTTATTGATGAGAAATGTTCAATTCAGAAGGTATAAGAGAGAATTAGAAGTTCACTTCAACCCGCAACTAGAACAGATCCATTGAGTAACATGGAAGGGATACTTAAAGGTTTTAGTATAGGACATGTTAAGGCATAGTTATGTAAACTTATTGTTTCCCTAGGTTAAAGGTATTCCTTTTATGTCAGTGTTTGGAACAATCATCTCCCAGGGAAAACAGACCAGTGAAGTGTGAATGTTGGTGTTATGGTCCCCACCAGTGAATGTATTGATTGAATGTGATAGTGAGATCTTTGGTCTGTGGCGAAGGGAAGATTTTGGATTCCACGCTGCATCAGTTTTTCTGGTAGCAGGATGATGGTTTGTTATTGTTTGGGTTTGGTGATTATTGCTTGTACATTGCTTATTGATTATTGATTGATATCGGTTTATGTACTAACACTCTATGTTGAGTTACATCGAGTTTTATTTTGTTTGCATGGCTTCTGGGATGTAGGAAGTCGGAAGTTTGTAACGGTTCCGTAGTAGAGCAGAGGTAAGCGCTGCTCTCGGGAAAGACTGAATTGTTGTTGCCCGTAGGTACACGGGGAGAAACGTGTAACGATTGAAGTTGCACGACACATTGTGTGGGTTCGATTCGGTAGCATCGTCGTGTGTTGCCATTAGAGACATTTTCTGTATAAAAAAAGTGTGTATGACAGCGAAGGTTACTTGTGAAATTTTGGTCTTAGGTACCAGGAGGCCAGAAGGTACTCTGATTACGCTTATCACTGAAAAGGTAGCAGGTGTTCTCTGAGCTTGTAAGAAGGACAAAGTAGAGGCAAGCACTGCTTTGTTAACAAGTGTTATAATTCTGTAGCAGGACAGACTGTTCGCTGTTCTCAGGAAAGACAGAATTCTGTGTGAATGTATTACATTTTCCTTGGTGAAAGTGCGTGAATGAAAAGGCATTCTGGTTAATTGCGAAACTCTGGTTTTTATTTCTCAGGAGCATTGGGTTTCCAACTAAGTGTCTTAATTATAGAGAAGCGGTTAGCTAATGCTTGCTAGAAGGGTAAGGTAGAGGGATGTGCTACTTTATCAACTGAAGTAACGATTCCGTAGTAGGGCAGAGGTAAGCACTGCTCTCGGGAAGAACTGAATTCTTGTGAAAAGGTCTTTTTACTATTCTTTGGTTAGCGAAGCGGACAATGGTGGTGTTTGTATGTAGTTACTAACAGATTTGTAAATCTGAAAGGTTTAAGAAACTTACCAAGAAAATTTTGTGAAGGAGGGGTCAGTAGAAGCAGGAGCAGGTGTAGGGGTGGGCGGAATTTGCGAAATTAACTTTCGCAAACTATCTCAAAAATGCTAAAAATCTCCGCAAACAAGCTGGAAATATCGCGAAGATGCGGTAGTTTTTTTCCCGCCTGTTCGCGGTATTTTTTGCGTGATCGTGGGTCGCCAACTCACCCATGCGGTTGCTCACGGGCCTGGCCATCTTGATTTCACTTGTCCCGCCCTCTCGCTATGTATACTTCCTGTTCCGGGTCGCGCAATGCATGTTCGCGCCCGTTCGTGGTAGATATTTCCTATTCGCAACCGCTTTTACTTGATCGCGTTGCTTTTTGCTTGCTCGGGGAGAAAATATTGCGCGAACTTGCGTTCGTGGTCGCAATGGGCGCGGCCATCTTGTTTTTCACTCTATTGCATGGTTCTGGGGCCTGATTTTGAATCCTCCCTACATCTTTTCAATCCTTTGTTTAAAGCCACTTTTTTTTTATCTTTCTTATTTATTATTTCTCTAACTATTTTCCTGCTTCTATATTTTTGGTTTTTGTCTCCTTTTTTTTATTTTTTAGCTACTTTTTCTCTCTTTCTATTGCCTGCTATTATTTATTTCCTTTACTTCTTTAATTTTATTACCTTTTCTTACCCCAGAACCATGCCTAAGGGTAGGGCTGGTCGCCGTCGCAGCCAGAGCCGCGACCGCCTTCCTTGCAGAAGGCAGCGCCCACAAGAGGTGCAGGCACGGGCCTTATTTGGGGAGGTGGAGTTGGCTGCACTCATTTTCTTTGTGCAGCTCCACCTCCCCTCAACCCTGGCAGCAGGCGGCAGGCCTGGGTCCGGGTACGGCCTCCGGGAACGTCAGCAGCGGTGGGGGAAGGTGCGCCGGGCAGTGTTGTGCTTCTCTGGGGTCCGGCGCACCCAGACGCAGCTGACGCACCGGTGGTCCGACATCCTGGACTGTGAGCAGGACCTGCTGGACCTGCTAGGAGTGGAGGTCCCGGGGCTTGGTGAGAAACTATTTAATTATTACTACTTTGTGTCTGTTCTTCTGCTCTGTGTTATATAATGCAAATATCATTTTTTTCCTTCCAACCAGCTAGAATGTTGCTGCTTACATTCCAGGTTAATTACGTTTAAAAGTCTTCTGTGATTATGACACAGGTGCTCTTCTGCGCTACTACTAATCTTACTTGTTTACAACTTTGCGTTTGCGCTCGCTTAGCGTGATTCTGTAAGAGTTTATTTTAGAGAAATTAAGTTACGTAGTGCTACAGTGACTCTAGTCCACTCCTTACTTTGTCCTGTCACTAAGAGATGGGGCGGATTGATACTTAGGTTTTGGTACTTTGTATGAGTTTCTAATTTGTTAGTGGTATGCGTGATGCCCCCTCAGTTACGTGATGTGCTGCTAGACTACGGCAGTCTTTATTAGAACCTTTTGTAGTTTGTTCAATGAGTGGTGGTAATTGGCTTAGCAGTAGCACTAGCAGAACATCAGCATCAATCAACCCGAAATTTGGTGTATACAAAAAATTTAGTCATGTGTCCTCCATTTGACCATATGCATTGTTGAGGAAAAAAAGAAGTGGAAATGCATACTTAATGTACAATTGGCATGCCTGGAATAGGTTGGCTAGGTCGGGTGGTACGTCGTACTTAGGCTTAGTTGTAACTTAGTATTCTGGAATCAGAATGGAAGACTGGATTACTGTTGATAAAAAGTAACTTAAGGAGTTGATCCGCGAATCCCCCGATACTACTTGTTGACCAGATGAGATCGGTCAATTTAGTTATTGCAATTGTTGTTTACATAAGTGTTTTTTGACCGTTGTTGAAAAATATTGTATTTGTTTGACACCATCCATCAATGTTTGTCTCTTTCTTATATCTTTCCTGTTCATCAGCACCCAGGGGCAGACAGACAGGGAGTGGGGAGTCGGCGGGACAACAGTCCGAACACCACCACCAGGAGGACACCAATGAGGGCTCCTCTGCTGGCCCCAGTAAGTCTTCTGGTTTTTAATAATATTTCTTATTCCATAACTTTTACTGCACCATATTTTTCATGAACTATTGTTTCAGTTTCCAAATGCAATTTTTTTTACCAACAATTATCCTTCGATCTGTACGGTTTCAAAAATCTTGTTATCCCTGCCTCTGCTATGATGACTCTCAGTCAGTACTACTACTACTATCAGTCTGTCTGTACTGTAGTAGCTAAGATTGCCCAGTTGGCCAGTGCCACTCTTTATGTGAAAGGTTGTAATAAAACTCAGATTCACCAGTAGCTCTAGCCATTGAGTCCAGTCCTTTGGGTCGTCCTCTTGTACTACTTCTAGTCTTATTGATCTTGAGTCTTTGTTAATCTTGAGTCTTTGACAATTCACAGCAATAAAATGCCCAACCAGATTTATTACTTTTTTGATATGATAGCCTATAGGACATACTACTACTGTTGTAGGGATCTTGCACATACAGACCTTTGCACAAGAAAATAGGATGTTGGTGATGGTAGGATGGACCTTCCTCACACACCTCAATCAGAAATTCAGAACCTACCACAATCCCCTGCTCAACTATAGTACTGTCTTGTCATAACTATTAGGTCTCCAAACCCTTCCCCCAAGATACCCAACAAGTAGACAACCCAGAACATAACACACCCAACCTCTCAGTCATGGAAGCAATGCACATGCACACCCTTACTTGAATTTGCTCACTCGTGTAAGTTAGTCCACACCAAATACCACCAAGTCTATGTAAGTTAAAAATGTTTATTTTGAATTGAGAAGCTCTGTACATTGTTCTATTATAACATGCAGCACCAACCGGAAAATCAATAACATTAAAACAATAAACATTGTTAGACTTACTTACAGTTGGGAATTAAATCATGAAAACTGAACAGTGGTGGAAGGCAGCACCACCATCCCCTAGGAATTTAGTTTATATAAATGTATAAATGAAGATGTAAGTGAAGGGACCCCTCACCTTAGAAGAACCTAGTACTGGTAGTTGTTGCATCATTCATAAGCTCTGTAAAGCTCTTGTTCGTAGAAGGGAATCTTCCGTCTGTAATGCGGAAAATGAAATGGTGCGCGTTAGTATATTGCAACTTGCAAGCATTTCTCAGCCGTGCCAAAAAGTGTAGCATTTATGGATAAGCAATATGGACTAACAGTACACCAGTACTTCATAAAAAGTGGCTTGTTAATGTTTTTGTTGACCGCTTGTACGCAGCGCATAGACAGTAGCAGTGTGAGGCAGGTCATGTGGGCTCAAAGGTGTCTTATACAAAAAGCTGCAAGGTAACGTCACATGTGCAAAAATAAAAGACACAAAGGTAAAATGGTTGCATGGCTCGGGCTAACTAAGCAAAGGCTAGAATGACCATATATAACTACTGTCTACTCTACTACTACCTGATTTGTACTAGTGATGTATGTTAGTATATTAACTCATTTTGCAACCTTGCTACTGATCAATAGGGGGAGGTGTATATGACGCCTAATAAATGTGTAATGTTTTCTAGGCGCACTACCGACCACCATTGCCGGGGCCAGCGAAGGCGACGCGGAGGGAGAGGATGCGGCAGGTGCTGCAGATCCAGACGATGGAGCGGTAGGGGGAGTCGCAGCACCAGTGGCGGGCGGTGGTAAGTTAGATTCATAATCCTTAACTATTGTTGAACTTGAGAGTACACTCACTGCAAGGGTGTACTGCATGTTGTATACTGTACTGCTGAGACTTAGGGCCCCATTACGATGGCAGGCGTATTGCCCCCGCCGGGCCGGCGGTATTCACTGCCAACACCGCAGGGCCAAACCTCCCGCCATCCCTGTAGAAAAGAGTCAGACCCCCCACATGTTGACCAGGCGGAAAAGGGTTCTCTCTGAACACACCGCCAGCCATATAATCTGCATTTTGGAATGCCTTTGCGTGGCGGTATTGCTGTCCGCCACGGAAAGGCATGCAGACATTGCAGAGTATGCTTGGGGGCCCCCATGGAGGGTACCTACCTATGCTATGGTACCCCCCCTGCCTTTCAAAGTAAAATGTGACAGGCTCCATGCGGGGCCTGTCATGTTGTGCTTGGAAAAGCAGCACAACATGTTTTTTTAGCATTGCTTTCGGCACCGCCAACCAGAATGTAAAAAAAACAGGATGCGCCCGCCACTGTGCCGGGCGCATCATCCTAATTAATTGTCCCCACGGGACTCCCACCCTTTTTAGCGTGAGGATGGCGGGCGGACAAAGTCCGCCCGCCATCCGATGTCCTAAGTAAGTATGAGTTGTTGTGAACATTTGAAGAGTGAACTATAAGACTATAATCCCTTTAATTGGCATAGGAGCGGGAGTATTGATTAACCAATGGCCTCATCTATCTGATTTCAACTCCGCTTTGAAAGTTTTATGGAGAAGAGCACCTGGTGCACTGTTCAACTAAAAAGTGAAAGACGGGTGGAAGGAAGAAGGACAGGCGAGATTTAAAATGTTATGTACTACTGTGCTTTATAATGCTACTCTACCATGCCACTATGTGTATAAATAATTAACTTGTCTTACTGTTTTTCTAAGAGTATATTTTACAATTGTCTTGTTTTTTTCTTTTTGATACACAGCTACTCCGAGTCCTAAACTCAATCGAAAGGAGTTGGCCGCCAAGGCACAGTGCCGGAAGCTGGAGGCAATCCAGCGTGAATACCGGCGGCTGGTGGTCTTGGCAGAGGGGGAGGAGGAGACTGCAGCAGCAATTGAAGCCTCCTCCAGTGCCCCGGGCCCCAGCCAACACCCTCCAGCGGTACGGCGCAACCATCTTGCGGCTGCCTGCCACCACCGCAGTGCCATCTCTGGTGCCCCCCCCCACTGTGGCTGCAACTGCCGCGCACTCAGACGCTGCGTCGCCCGTTTAGAGGAGCAGATGCGTGTCCTCTTTGAGTCCCGCCCCACACCTTAGTCCCTGTCATCAAGTTCTGCCCCTTTTTTAATTCTTGTTTGGGTGGGTGGGAACTGGTTTGGGTGTTGGGTTTTTGCTTTACGGACTTTTTCTCCTGGACTTTCCTATGGACATTGGTTGGGGTTAGGGAGGGGGTTGGGTCAGCTTTTGTGGGTTTAGTTTATTTTTGTTAGGGTAAATTAAATATATTTTTCTATGTTACATGCAATGTTGTTAATGTTTTGTAGGTGGGGTAACTGTTTTACATCACACTGTTTCCTTGCTGGTGCAGGGCCGCCCATAGCCTGTGTTTGATTTAAATATTTGGCTGACTGTGTAAGACACAAACAGATAGATGCGACACACCTCACTGATTGACTTGTCCTTCTAGTACTTTCAGTCTGTCCTCTAGTCTATGCATTCTTTATCTGGACTGGTGTGTGAAATTGAAATCATTGAAAACATGTCCATTATTAATTCTGCCTCCCCCAAACTTCTCTCATACCTGTGCTTGATGTTTATGTTTAACTTAGGCACAGCAATGGCTGCATGGTGAAGATGGTTTCCTTTTTCTAACATGCCATGATTGGGGTGGTGGTGGTGGTAGTATAGTAGTAGTAGTAGACACTGGCAGGGTGGCAGCATTTGCAAAAAAAGAAAAGGAGACAGTCAATCGCCTTTGGGAGACTGTTAGAGGAGTAGTAGAATGAAGTACAGTACAGAACTTACCAAGCAACAATAATGTGCTAAAATATTTTACAGCAAAACATAATGGTGGTTGGGATAGCCTACTAGACAGAGTTACAAACTATAGTTGTGTCGAGTCACTTGACTAGGCCTACAGCATAACAGTTAGTGCTGTATATGAGGAATGAAAACAAACAAATCCAATCAATGCCGGCAATTAATGCTGAGGTATATGTTCCTTTGTTAAATAAAATAACCTCTAAAATATCCTACTCATGGGTGGGCAAGCAGAAGAAGATCTGCCTTAAAATTGAAGTACTGTTGCTTTCGCCACATCTGCCCCAGCAAGTGTGTGATTAAGTATTGGTGTACATTTAATTTAGTCACACCTCGACAATAAGTCACACAGCCTGGGGGAAGAGGGTTAGGGTTTGTTGAATGGATGGGAAGGGGATTTTTGGGAAAGGTTTGACATTGAAAAACAGTATGCATGGACAAACAAACGACAATCATTGAAGACTACCATATCCATATGTTAAGGGAGAAAAAGGAAATGCATGCATGATGATGAGAGACCCGGATTAAATACACTTCTTGTTCTGTTATTCCGGCCTTAATACTTTTACAGATAGCAAATAGAAATTTTAAATATTGGTAGGGAAGAATCGTAAACAGAGAGCAAATCTAATGATGATAATAACAACTACAAGAACACACTGTTGTAAAGATTGTATACAAAATATTATTCAAATTATTTAAAAGAAGATAAAAGTGGTTACTGTGTTATCCTGGTAAAAAATGTGGACTGGATTTGCATCTCGGCATTCCTCTTGGTCCTCTCGTCCATCAATCTTGGGTGTGTCGCCTCGCCACTCGCCACTGCCCGGCTGGACAAAAAAATGTTGATTTATTGGTAAGGTAAGTGTGGATTGTAATGTTTTCCAAAGTATAGGGCAAGGCCCGGCCTGTAATTGTTGATGGAAAACCAAAGGGGATATTGAGAAACAAAGTTGAAACAAATGCACAAGTTATGGTGTAGTGCAACAAGAACACTTTCCGAGGTGGCATGCATGCATCATCTCTACTCTAGTCTGTTTCCAGCATTGACCTTCAACAATAACAGAAGAGAGCAGGCCCACAGTGCTAAGCAGTAGCACATCCTACGTTAAGACTTTAGAGTACTTTTTTTTTTTTTAAAGAGTTGGACAAAGGCAAAGCACATTATCCTTTCCAAACATAGCATTTTACAGTTTAAGTTAGTAAATCAATGCGCCGCAGTCATCCCACCGCTACACTTTCTTCCACTTCTACACAGACATTTGGGTCTGCTGTGGTTGTTGTTGACATGTTTACCTTTAGGCATTTAAGTTTTATGCCACTGATGAAACGTGCTCCTGACTTCATCATCATCTCCGATACTTTTACTGACTGACTGTGAAGATCGACCTGCAGTAGAAGTAAAATTGTTAATACACAAACAAGAGTAGAAATATTATTGACTTGAGTCCGTCTTTAGTGAGTACAGAAAGATAGATTACTAGTACACTTTGACTTCACTTTGTGCACAACAAACAAACAACGAAAACACAAAGACCAATCGCTCAGAGTCAGGTGTCCAATGCATGCTATTAATTGTCATTACCTGTTCCTTCTCATCTTAAGTTAACGGGCCGTCTATTTTGCCATCATCATGATGGACGGTGCTGTTGTGTCAATCATACTCATTGCACAGATTGAGTGAGTCCCCTTCCTGTATTGAATTAAAAGCAATGCATCACCAAGCTGCAGGAGAAGTACAAATTTCTTATTTGCAAGAAGGGGAAAATTGAATTCACCTTGAGTTAAGTTTAGTGTGTTCTGTAGAAAGATGATTAGTGGCAGTGCACAATTACATAAATTCATGCACAACAAACACAACAAAATCATTCAGTCTGCGACTCTGCGTCCAATGCGTGGCATCAATCATTACTTGTTCCATCTTATTTTCAGTTAATGGGCAGTCTCTCCCGACTCTGAAAGGAGGATAGCTATAGTAGTCACCTGGTTCATGCTCCACTTCTTTTGGCAGGACTAGGAAAGTTTGAATTTGTTCTTGTAATATTTACCATCATCCAATCATCATTCATGAGGGCAATGGATTTGGGCTGGAGATTCAGTATGATGGAGCGGAGGAGCTGGATTCAGAGGACTGTAATGTAAAATTGCAGACACCTGAAAATTGTATATTAAATAAGAAGAGTAGAAGACGGTGGTAATGGATTTGTTGTGATTCACAAGTTTGTAACCGGAACGACAGACACACAAATAAAGGGGGGAAAAAAGGGAGGAAGACAGTAAGTGCAAGCCTAATTGTCAGGGAAGTATAGCTCGTCCTCAAACTCTGGGGGTCAGCCAGTAGTAGGTAATAATCATCATGTGACACACTACTTCCGTCACCTGAGCCGCTGTCCTCATCTTCCTCCATTGCTTCATGTATTGTGTAATTCGGTGGTGTGAAGTGCTGATTCATTTTGATCATTGTTAACCTCTCCACGTTTTTGGGTGAGAGACTGGTCCTTCTAAATGTTACAATGGAACCAGCAGCACTGAAAACACGTTCGGAAGAGACACTTGTGACAGGGCAAGCCAGATAGCCTATCGCCAGCCTGCTGTGCAGTGGCCATTCAGACATTTTCCTATACCAATACTTCAATGGGTTTTGATCAATGTACACCTCTGTTGGGTCGTCCAGATAGGCCTGGACCATCCGCTCAATGTTCAGGGGTGCTGCTGGTAAGCTTTCGTGCTTTTTTCTCTGTGCATCAGCACTGTCCTTATTAATGCCTAACTTTACATACCAATCGTCTAATGATTGTACTCGGCCTAATGTTCCAGTTATTGTTGCTGTGGTCGATAGTGATGGTGAGTGTTGTGATCCAAACGCACTGCCCTCAGCCGACAAAGTTGCACTTGATCCTGCATGGCCTGCTGCAGTACTCCTTGTGGGTTGATCTTGCGGGCTTTTAATTAGCAGCCGTTCGTTTTCCAACTTACTGGCTGCTTCAGCTATACAAGTTTTGTAGCAGGCAACATCAATCTCGGAAAAAGAAAAGAATGTCTCCAGTCCAAATTTTGCACGTGGATCCAGAATTGTGGCACAAATGTAATGTTCTTGTGACAAAATTTTATTTTGTATCCCTACATTTTCAGCTAAGCGACGGGCTAAACTCTCCACCAAGTCATAGGCTTCCCTTTTGTCCTCTACACCTTTGTATGATTCAGACACATTCTTCAGCTGATGCTCTAGTATTTGCAATAATGGGATAGCTTGGCCCATTGTACAGTCCTCCTTGCTGACTTAACGTGTGAAGACCTCAAAAGGACAAAGCATCTCAGTCAGGCATTTAATTAGGCTCCATTGCCCCATCTCAAGGTTCATGCCTTTAACAGTCGCATCCCCTCTTCTTTTCTAGACATATTCATGGAGTGACCTGTACTGCTCATACAGACGATCAAGCATGTAATACGTTGAGTTCCAACGTGTTGCCACCTCCTGGATGAGTGCCTTGACTGGCATCCTATGTTCACATTGGATGATCCTCAGCTGCTTCTGAGCTTTAAAAGAATGGCTGAAATGAGTGCATATTCTTCGGCAGATGGCCAGTAAATTGCTGACTATGGGTTCTTTTTTCAGAAAATCTTGAACTATAATGTTTATGAAGTGCGCCAAACATGGAACCCTGAAATAGGAACCAAGTTCCATGACCTTAAGTACATTACTGCCATTGTCTGTGGCAACAAAACCAATACTAAGCCCTCTTGGCCGCAGCCATTCCAAAACCTTGCTGCGAAACTCGTGTAAAATGTTTTCAGCCGTATGAGATTTCTCCATGGCGAACATGGCTACAGTTGCATGCGTCCGAGTACCTCTAAAAATCGCAGCTGTGTCAACAGCACCTCGTGCAGATAGCTTATCTCTAACCCCCACAAAAGAGATCCAGTGTGCAGTGATGCACATGTAATCTGTGGCTTAGCAACTGGTCCACATGTCTGTTGTCAGGTGGATATTGTGAACAGCACTCTGCTGCAAAGCTTGTCCAACCAATTCCAGCACATCATGATGTAGTGCCGGAACAGCAATTCTTGCGAAATAGGACCGGCTGAGAACCTTCCATTTAGGGCAGATTGCAGGCACAAGTTCAAGGAAACCCACCCCTTCCACAAATGAAAAAGGAAGAAGGTCCAGCGCTTAAATTTTAGCCAGCTTCGCATTGTACAACCGTGCCGTTGGGTGGTTGCGTTGGAACTGCCCCTCCAACCTAAACATGCTCTCACTGGTAGAGTGGATTACTTTCCTTTGTGGTGCTGTTTTCATTAACCCACGTAGGCTCAATGACAGAGTTTGTCTCATTGCGGTACTCGGTCGCCTTGGTGTCTCAGCCTGACTCTGAGTATGGCTCTTACTGCGGTGCCACTCTGATGTTACTGAGGAGGATGTGGGCGGTACCACTGCACTACTGGGGACAGGGCTAGAAATGCCTCCCTCTTCTTCACCTTCCACCGCAATAATGTCGCTCCCTGATTCTTCCTGACCAACTTCAATGGGTTGAGTTTTTCTTCTTTCTTTTAACTGAAGTAGGTGATTCTCCCAGACGATAGTGTGGCGTATTCTGAGATGACTTGCTTGTCCTCCGGTACCATAGTTTGTACCAAGCTTACCACGCCGAACACCTTGCCGACAAATTGAGCATATAGCAATGTTCTCCTCCTTGGTGCTAACAGAAAAGAGGTCCCAAACTGGGGAGGAGAACTTTCTGGCACTGCTGGATGTGCCACTTTGAATACCAGATGAACTGGAGAGTGTGCTTGAAATGGGACCCTGTGCACCTAGACTGTGACTTTTACTACCACTACCTACTGAGATGGGTGAGCTGGATGTAGGTCCCTGCCGGGCCTTGGAAAATATGGCAGCTGGAGGTAGTGGTGGTGTAACCTGTGTTGGTGATATCCGTGCTACATCCCGCTCAGTAGCAGCCTTTCTGGATAGGGTGAGAATGTTGGTCTCCAATCCCTTTGGGGCGGGAGTAATGTGCGTGATGACTGGCTCGTCTTCATCAACATCATCACCCCCCTCTTCTAAATCTACCTCCATAACTCTAAGTTTTTCTGGGACCTTCCTTTTCAGAAGCATTGTCTTGTGGTGTATATCACTCTCAGACTGAGCTGGTGGGAGCCAAGTGGCATCAAGATCATCAGAAGCGGGGCTTGAAGAAGAAGATAATGGACTAAGCCTCCTTTTCCTTGCTGGTGGGCTGGAAGACAATATATCTTCTGAAACAGTGGTTTGACTTTGCTCCACTTTGTCTGCAGGAAGCTCGATTTCCTGAAATGCCCCTATGCATCTACTGCAACAACTATTATGGTGAGCTGTTGCGGCTGCTGCTGTTCTTGTTGCGGCCGCTGCTGTTCTTGTTGCGGCTGCTGCTGTTCTTGTTGCGGCTGCTGCTGTTCTTGTTGTGGCTGCTGCTGTTCTTGTTGCGGCTGCTGCTGTTCTTGTTGCGGCTGCACACTTATCTGCTGAGTTTGCGCCTGCGTTGAACTTGATTGTGTACTACTTTGCGATAATGACATTTCTTCAACATCGCTGCTCGTTAGTAGACTGGCTAACTCTGCGACACTAAAGCCCTTGGGCCTAGGTTGGTGGGGTTGGACTGCTGTGCTGCTCCCAGCTTGGTTCCTGGACAACGCTGCTGCAGGCGTAACTTTTTTGGTGCCAAAAAAAACATTGGCCGGCACACCACCAGTCGTGGTTAATGGCACTTCCTTTTTCTGTTCCTTCTTCTCACCGGCAACTTTCTTGGTACTGGACCTGGTACCTTTCTTTGGGGCCATCTTCTTCAGATGTCAGGCAGGATGCAGATGCACAAGTTCTGGTCACACGTGGACGTGATGCGCAGCAGGAATTCTGTCTGGCTGGTAGTACAACGGATAGCCGGGTGATGCTGATGACACCTCCTCCTCTGTCTTTTCTGCACCTAAAAGCAAATAAGCCAGGAGAAGAACATCAGTGAAATGTTGCATTTGTTGTTGTGGTTCAGTTACTTAGTACTGTACTAGTGCAAACAAAAGATATAGTCTAGCCATTTATGACTTTTTTTGAACAAGGGCTATGTTATACTACTGTGTACAGTCACACACTACACTCTCAGGAAGGATAGGAAAGTTAATAATAACCACCAAAATAAAAATGTAAAGGAAGTGGGGTGGACCCTATTTGCCAATAAATTATTTGAGCATCTCAGCATCCATGGAGCTGCTGCTGGCAAAGGGGTTGGATGGATGGAAGTAGTAAGCCAAATAGCCAATAGGAAAACCATGCAGGCCTATGGCAAAAGCAGGACACTAATAACTCCCAGTCCAAACACAAAAAAAAGGCCACCAGCCACATGGACACTCACAAATCACAAACAAGCAGGGGGCCTGGGAAACACCAGGAGCTGACAAAAGGCCTATAAAAGGCAGGTAAAGGATGCATGCTAAAGCACACTGCTCTGCCTTTTTAATGCAACAAAATGCAAATACGAACATTCACAGGCCCCAAAAAGGTCTGCAGGGTGCATGCATTGTACACCAACACACCAGACACATACAACAAAAGCATGTCTTTAAGACAACCAACATCAGAAAGGCCAACCCCAAAAAAGACACTTCCCCAACTCAATCCAATGCCATCCATGCCCTAAATGAGATCTAAATTCAACAGACCACACAGAAAACACTTTGATTAATAAAGCTGTGGCTACCTGCTCTGATCCTAGTGGATGAAAGCAGGCCTGTTGGCAGACAAGGCCAGGCAAGCTTGCAGGCCTAGGCTTCAAAATGGCCACCAGCCACATGGCCAGGCCCAACAACATCAGAAAGGCCACCCCAAAAAAACACACTCCCCAACTCAGTCCAATGCCATCCATGCCCTAAATGATGTCTAAATTCAACAGACCACACAGAAAACACTTGATTAATAAAGCTGTGGATACCTGCTCTGATCCTAGTGGATGAAAGCAGGCCTGTTGGCAGACAAGGCCAGGCATGCTTGCAGGCCAGGCAAGCTTGCAGGCCTAGGCTTCAAAATGGCCACCAACCACATGGACAGGCCCAACAACATCAGAAAGGCCACCCCAAAACAACACACTTCCCCAACTCAATACAATACCATCCATGCCCTAAATGATGCTTGAAAATGAAATACATTAAAAAAACACCAAAGGAACAGTTGCTTCATCATGCACATACACACCCATGAGGCCATGCCCATGACTAGATCGGGCCTACTATTGACTACTACTACCCACAACATTTTAAAAAAAAGGAATGATGATAGTTACCAAAAATGAACTGTAGTTACAACAACTGCAATGCCCCCAATCAAACAGACACAACAACCACTTACTTGTAAAATATCCAAATCAAAAAATCCTCAAATCCAATTGCAATGATGCAGCAGATAAAAAGAGTGATCTTTCCAGCTCAAAATCCAAAGGCAGAATGAGCAGGAGATGGACAAAGCACTGGGAGGAGCCTGCTGGACAGGAACAGGAAGTTGGAGATTCTGTGTCACTTCCTCCCTCTTCCCACCTTTTTAAAAAAGGACTCCTTGCACAAAAAAGGACAGCCAAATGTCAATCTGAGGAGTTGTTTTCATCAAAATCATCATTTGCAGAAGGTTTCATGCTGCTAGAGCTGATATTCTTCTCCAAATTGAAAATTTTACATGTTCGAGTTCTCGAGCTTCACATTACTTCCGCCGGATGTCGATGGCGTGTCGAAAATGACTTGATCGCGTTCTCTCGCTCCCTGTCGTGTTGGATATGACGTGTTTGGGGTCTCTTTCTCCTTTTTGCGTTCGATTAGACGTGCCCGTGTCCTCACTCTCTCGCTCGCGGTGGAGAATGACGTGTTCGAGATCTCAATCTTCTCATACTCGCGCGGTGCATGATCGCCAGAAGAATGACGTGATCGCGCGACAAATTACGTGATCGCGCGACAAGTGATGTTAATGCGAGCGCGAACTGTTGCGAGACAGTGCAAAATGGCTACCAACAATCCAATAACTTGTCAGCGAACGCGGGGATTCAGGTAAGGCAATTGTGCGCACGCGAGAATGTATTTTTTTACAGCGCGAGCAAGAAACAAATTATCGCTAAGCTGCGGATTGCGGAAATTTTGACATTTTCGTGCTTTCCGCGGAACGCGAAAATGCCAAATTATCGCTATTTCCGCGAACGGAATTTTGGCCCAGGCCTAAGCAGGAGCAGTGGCTGCTGACGTCAGAAAGACCGCGCTGGGATTGGCCAGTAGTCTAGAGGCGTAGACGCTCTTGATTGGTTCATTAGTGTATGCCGCGTTAAGGATTGGAGAATTACAGGGTGACGTAGACGCTCCTGACTGGTGCTTTTGTAAGAGTCGCGCTGAGATTGGAGAATCATCGAGGTGACGTAGACGCTCTGGATTGGTGCGTTAGTGTGAGTCGTGCTGCGATTGGACAGGAAAGGGTACAATTGTCGGGAAAGACTAGCGATATACGGAAAACAAGAAAATGTATTACGATCCACGGGAAAAAGAGAAAAAATCTTGGTGTAGCAAAATCAAGAAGTGGTTTAAAAAGGACAAACTGATTGTGACTAGGGAAGGACAGTTACTTCCTCCACCAAAAACTCCCGCATCCTTTATTGTTGCGAAATATGGATATTATACTTGTATCTGGTTAGATAACTGGGTTAGGTATACAGAGGACGACAGAGTCTTGGCTTTCCCAGAAAATAGTTCATTTAATTTGGCGGTTCTGAGAAACTTGAGAGAGAAAATGATGACTTTAGAACCAAGACCTAGACCGACGCAATTTGAGGCATTGACAGAATGGGAAGATGAGATGCATGAACGAGAAAGACAGCGAAATGGTAGAGGATATAGGTACATGTTTGGCAGATCATACGGACATGAGACGCATGATGATCGAATGAGAAGGTGGCGGAATGCTAGCATGACCGAAGGTTTATTTCCTGTAAGAACTGCAGGAGAGAATGAAGGACGGAAGTGTACCGAGAAAAAAGACATAATGTAGAATCAAAAGGGTATAGAGTGAATGAAGCTGAGGATGATGTTCTTGATGACATGTTGTACAAAAATCCACCACCGTATCGACCAGAACCAGAAGTGTGAACACCAAGTGCCCCAATGATAGAAACCTTACGAATTATTAAGACAGAATCAATGTCACCAGATTTAGAAAAGGGTAACTCCAGGTAGAGAGGTAGAAAAGGCATCAGAGAATAGAACAAATGGTGAAAATTCAGCAGAATTAGCGAAAACAACCTTAGAATTAACAGAGAAAATAAGAGAACTGACTAAAAATCTGGAAGCGGTAACTGTTCCAGTAACGATATGTCCAGTAATGCCCATATTTGATAAACAAAAAGATAGCGAACATTGTTTGACAGTTCCTTATAAGGGCCATAAACAGGTTGAACAGCCAAAGCCAAGCCAGAATGAGAATCCATGGAGACAGACAATGAGTATGATTGAACCACAGGTTTCGAATAATCCATTCATAAGTCAGATTTATCCTGAAAAGAGTAGAACAATAGTAGAGTCATTATTAGAACCACAAAGGAACCCAGAACAAGGTAGCATAGAAAACCCAGTTGGACCATCCGCAGAAGAATTGAGTGAATGGCTAAGAAGCTTGCAGAGGAAAGACAAAGAATCTCAATCAATAGATGTGGCCAAATTACGAATGATATTAGAAGAATTAATAGTAGGAACTATCCCCACAGAGAAATTAAAAACAGGATGAGGAATTACTGTTTCTGTGCAAAAGTGTGACATGGAGAGCGAAAAACTTACATGAGAGATTAGAAGAAGTAGCAAATGAGATGGGAATAGACTTTGAAAGGGTAAAAGCCTTGCAGAAACCATATCGAATTGATTTCACTGAAAAATATATTGAAAATCTGAATACCACAGGACGGATAAGTCAGATTAAGGATATAATTGTCTTGTTAAGAAAATGGGGAGATGTGGAAAAATGGAAAAGCAGGTGGTACCGGAAACGTGATGATGCCTCAGATAAAACAATTGCAGAATTTTCTGTAAGAGAAAAAGAAAGGGTAGAAACAGAATGCCCTATGAGAGAGATTCTGTGAGGAGGATATGTACATGTCCCATGGACAAGACAGGACATTTTGTCCTTTACAAATGATTTTCCTCGACTGCGCGAAAAGCCTGTTGAGTGGTATAGGCAGGTAGATAGATTTGTGAAATTGTCTATGGTATTATGGATTGATTTGAATAGTCTATTTGACATAATAGTACCAGCAGACTTATGGACAGAGTGCAAGCTCATGATCAATTGGCCAACACAAGAATACCCTAGAGATCCGAAAACAGGGGCTCCGGACCCTGAGGTAATGAAGAAATATGAAGAGGTTATTGCATTCCCGAAAAATAAGGTACCTCCTAAAGAGACGGACTGGGTAAAAATTGACCGGACACATCAAGAAAGTAAGGAGTCAGTACATGCTTATTATGAAAGGCTGATATTAGCCTTTAAACAGTTTAGTGGAGATGAGAATCTGAGTGAAAAAGATTTGAGTCATTTTGTATACAGATTTGTATATGGTCTACGACCAGAGATTAGTGAAATGATAAAGCAACATACTGTTGATTGGCAAAATAGGAAAATAGATGAAGTATTGAGACATGCTAAATACTTTAGTGATGAGATTGAAGCAAAACAGCGAAAATTAAAAGAAAAGGCTATGTGGGCACAGGTAAAGGTGGCAGAGAGGCAGGAAGCACAATTAGTAGAACAGGCAAATAATACAGGAACAAAACAGAAATTCGGTCCTGGAAAAGGAAAAGGGAATTATAATATAGAAGAAGCTAAAAAGAAGTTCCCATGCCATAATTGCGGTAGGATAGGGCATTGGAAATCCGAGTGTAAATTTCCCCCAAGTACTAATAATGGAAATCCCTCATTGAATCCACAGGTGCAGAGTGAGGTGAGTTGTCAACTGCAGCAACAGCAGCAGGTTGTTACACCACAGAATCAGGTGCCAAAACCGCCTTTTCCACAGAGCAGAAACACACAGAAGTATAGTAATGAATCGGGATTCTATGATGAAGAACAGGTAAATAAGCTGCCACACGCTAGCGCTGTCTCGCAGTATTGGCTGCAACGCGATGAGAGTGACACAGAAGAAAGTTATTGACGGTGCCGAAGGGAGGAAGAAGAGTGCGTACTTGGCGCAACTCTAGAAGTAGACCAGACAGGCCCATTTGTGGATGGGAAGGTTAATGATGAAAATATTACTTTCCTAGTTGACACTGGTGCTACTCGATCAACTGTTAGATCAGCTGATGTTAAGAATCTTCCTCTCTCGGATGAAACAATCCAAGTAGTTGGTGTGTCCAACAGACAGATTAAAACTTATCTTACAGAACCAGTGAAAGTTAGCATAGGGAAATTCTCAGAAATGCATCGCTTTGTCGTGTGCGATACCAGTCCAGTGAAATTATTAGGAAGGGACCTGCTGTGTAAAATGAATTGCACCATATTTTGTACTCCAGATGGAATAGCATTTGAAACACCAGATGATGATGTACTGTATAAAATGACGATAGCAAATAGAGAATATGAAGCTGTTGAAACTTATGCTGTATTCAACCCTGATGAATTACCTAAAGAATTGAAACAATCTGTGAAAGCAGAAGTTTGGGATTTCACTGGAGAAGATGTGGGACTGATAAGAAATGTAGATCCAATAAAAATAACAGTAAAGGAAGGAGTAAGTTATCCAAATGTCCCTCAATATAAATTGACACCTGAAATAATTGAAGGAGTAACTCCTATAATAGAAAATATGATTACGCAAGGAATTTTGAGAGAAATAATGAGCAGTCCATGTAACTCACCCATAATGGGACTGAAAAAGCCCAATGGGAAATTCAGGATAGTACAAGATTTGAGAAAGGTAAATACAATTGTTGTGTTATGTTGTCCAATTGTACCAAATCCATCAGTGATTTTATATCAGATTCCCCATGATGCCGAATGGTACACAGTGATTGATCTATGCCATGCTTTCTTTTCTATTCCATTGCACCAAGACAGTCAGCAAATTTTTGCATTTCGTTTTGGTGAGCGTATCTTGGCATGGTGCCGAATCCCACAGGGGACCATCAAAATTACAGTTTTGCAAAAAGGAAGTACAGTACTTAGGGCATAACATTGAGAAAGTACTGAGAAAAATAACAATAGACAGGATCAGAATTATAAAATTAATGAGAGCTCCCATGACTCAAAGAGAGGTGAGAATGTTCCTGGGAATGGTGGGATATTGTCGTCAGTGGAATAGCAATTTCTCTTTGATTGCAAAACCTTTGGTGCGATTTAGGAGGAGTGATGTGAAAGATCCCATTGATTTGAACAAGGAAGAATTAGCAGCATTTAAACGATTGAGAGATGGATTGTGTGAAGCACCTGCATTAGGTATGCCTGATTATGAGAAGGAGTTTGAATTGTATTGCAGTGAGAGAAATGGATGTGCACTTTCTGTGTTGATACAGAAATATGGAAAATTGAGGAGACCGATTGCATATTTTTCATCAATGCTCGACCCAGTTGCCGTAGCCTTACCTGGGTGTTTGAAACCAGTAGCTGCTACATGTCGGAGTTTGGAGCAGAGTGAAGGAATTGTGATGGGTTATCCATTGAAAGTGTTTGTACCTCATGATGTGGCAATCCTTTTAACAAGGAGTCATACTCAGTCAGTATATGACACATAGTCGGCTGACTAAGTATGAAAAGGTCATATCAGGTGCAACAAATGTGAGTCTTGTGAGATGCTTAAATGTGAATCCTGCAACATTGATGCCTGATGCTGAAAATGTGGAAGTCAGAGATGAAGCAGATCATGTTTGTTTGGATGTACTTGACTTTTGCACAAAACCACGACCAGATATAAAGGATGTACCTTTACCAGAAAGTGATTTTGTGATGTTTGTTGATGGGTCATGTTTGAGAACAGATGAAGGGGTGCTGAGTGCAGCATATGCAGTATGCACAGTTGCAGCAGTTTTGGAAGTATCCTACCTAAAAGGAGTAAAATCGGCCCAAGTGGCAGAATTAGTGGCCCTCACCAGAGCATGTAAGATTTGGAAAAGTGTGAGAGTGACTGTGATAACTGACAGCCAGTATGGCTTTTGAGTGAGCCACTACTTTGGCCAATTGTGGCTACAGAGAGGTTTCCTAACCTCAAGTGGAGCTCCTATTAAATTAAGAATGCTGAAGTGGTTGGAAAATTGCTTGAGGCAATACAGCTGCCTAGGCAATTGGCTGTTGTGAAATGTGCTGCTCATAGTCATGGTGGTGACTATGTCTCCACAGGGAACAAATATGCCAGCGATATGTCACAGTATTGCGCACGAAATCAGAATTCTATCAATCGGGCTAAGGAAAGAGAAACGTTTTCTTGCTCTTTGATGTTTACTAATATTGTGCACCATGGGAAGAAGTAAGACAATTGCTGGAAGAAGCAGGAGATGAGGAAATGAAACAGTGGATAAAATCAGGATGTACCCTAAGGGAGAAAGATCAGGTGTGGGTTTACCGAGATGGAAGACCAGTGATGCCTGATAGCATGATGTCTACCATGGCACGGATGTATCATGGCCAAGGACACATAGGGAGAGACGCCATGATCAGGTCATTTAAGCAGACCTGGTACAATGCAAAGTTCAGACTTGTAGCAGAGAGTCTTTGTCAAAGATGCCTAAAATGTGAGCAATACAATCCTGGGAGAAAAACAGTAGTGAGTCTAGGAACAATAGGCCGAGAAAGAGGGCCTTTTACCAGAATGCAAGCAGATTTCATTGAGATGCCTCCCTGTAACAGATTGAGATATGTTTTGGTCATGGTTTGCCTATTCTCTAGGTGGGTGGAAGCATTTCCAACAAGGAGAAATGATGGGATGACAGTGGCAAAGCTACTTTTGAGAGAATTCATCCCTAGGTTTGGGTTTCCAGTGACAATTGAATCAGACCGAGTAGGACACTTCCACAATGAGATCATAAAATTGATTTGTGAAGCATTAAATGTACAACAGAAACTACATTGTGCCTATCGACCAGAAGCTTCTGGTGTGGTTGAACAAATGAATGGTAGTATCAAAAATAGAATAGGGAAAATGTGTTTAGCCACAGGTATGAAATGGCCTGATGTCTTGCCTCTGGTACTCATGACTATTAGATCAATTCCAGACAGAACAACAGGGTTAAGCCCCATTGAAATCATCATGGGACGCGCCATGAGACATGTGTTCATACCAGTCAACAAGCTGATGACTAAAACTGATGACATGGTGTTGGAATACTGTAAAAGCCTGGCTGACGTGGTTCATTCTGTGTTTCATCAGGTTGGAGCGGATGCCACCACCCTTGAAAAGAAGCCAGCCCATGATCTGAGCCCAGGGGACTGGGTAAGGATAAAAGTCCACAGAAGAAGAAACTGTTTGGTCCCAAGGTGGGGAAAACCGAGACAAGTCATTCTGACCACGACCACAGCTGTAAAGTGTGCTGGACTGAAAAATTGGATCCATGCGAGTCATACTCTGAGAATTCCAAATCCAGTGGACAGCACAGAAAAGGAATATTTTGGTGAATCAGAATCAAGTACTGAGTAACCCTGGGCGTGACACTACGCTTCGCCCACGTAGTGTACGTAGCGCTGCCTGCTTTGCAGTTTTCGAAGTAGGCGAAGCAGGCAGCGCTACGCACACGCCAGGCCGAAGCGTAGCTGCCTGCCACCCACCACCCACCTCCCGCCCGCCCTCCTTTTAAAACATACCCTAATTGTAAATTAAATAATAGTAAAGACACTTACCTGAAGCGTGGCGTCTCCGGGGCTCCCGCTTACTGGTTTCCAACTTCTTCTGACAAATGCGCATGCGCGGACGCCCGCGCATGCACATTTCTCGCAAGCAAGTTGAAAAGAGCTGCAAAAGACGACATATGACCAAACAAAATAAAGAAATTGAGATATCGGCTAACTAGAGTAAATTCACCAAGGGCTGAACAGGTGAATGAAGTGACGAGTCAGAAGAAATCAAAGGAAGAAGAGATAAGTGTAACTAGAGAAAGCAGAAGAACAAGGAAACCTAACCAGAAGTATAAGTCACCGGAATGGACGTACGTGGCTCTGCCTGAAAGAAAACAAGAGGCAGATAGTCAAGGAAATCCAGACGAGACTGTACTGAAAGTGGTTGAAGAAGAGGAAGAATCAGAAATCCTGAGAGCTCTCTTATCCGACATTGGAGAAGAAGAAGCGGAAGTTCAGGAAATTCTGTATCCGGATTATGAGGAAAAGGCAAAAGATGATGAAATGCCAAACGAATTAGATTTAGGAAGCTGCTGATGAAGAAACAATAAAAATAAGACAAAAAGATAGAACTGGTAGAACCAAGAAGCTTTAGAACCTTGGGTTAGAAAACTAGTTGTGAAGTAGAAGAGGCAAAGTCAAAAGACACGGTCCATTTTAGCAGAGATGGCTAACATAGAAAGTAGTAAAGGTAGATGTACCTACATGAGAAGATGGTGTAAAATGTGTTGTTGTTGTACAGGATTACTAATGCTTCTATGGAGCATACTTGCTCTTTTGATTTCTTTTAAAGTCACTATAGATACATTAGAAGGACATAGTGAGAATAAAACAAATGTAGAGAAAATTCCAAAAGTAGTACCCACTGTAATAAATGAAAATTACTTTCATAAAGATAGGTCTGTAACAGATTTTTCTAACAATGTATTTTCAAAATTATTGTAAGAATATGTAAAAACAATGGATGTAAGGGACTGCTACGTCTGCATGCAGTTACCTGCCTCTGTTGCAGAAGGAGTGACTTATCATCACCTTCCAGTAACATATGGAATAACATGTAGTGTAATAGCTAGTTTGTTTTATCAGATAGGGAAGTTAGAATATTATTTTGCAGATGTAGATAACATTTTCGCACAAGTACCTACAATTAATAAACTGAATAAGGTCAAACCTGCTAAAGTATTAGGTGAATTTTTCTTAGAAACTAAAGAACTAACATTAGAAGCGATATTTAAAAACAATTTGACTTGCAGTTTGCAGAAAGAGGAAAAGACATTCTTAGACATGGTTGAAGAAAGGAGACTGAAAATGCAAAGAAAGGCAGCTGAAGGAAAGGTGGAGAAAACAGTATGGGATTGTTAGAAGGGCGATCTCCGGGGAGTCAGATGGTGTCGGACTGACCAACCCGAGAGCCACCGTTCCGTAGGAAAGTAGCCGAGCGCCGCTGAGAAGCCTCCTGGGCGAGGTCCTTCTCCTATGATCGTAACAGCCAAGCAGTCCCACCCCCACAAAGGGACACAACAAGGGTATCAATTCTCACAAGTCTTTATCGGTATTAAAGGCAGGTCTCCGTGGCAATATTTACAGGCGGATCGAGGGATCCAAAAGAGTCTCAGGGTCTTTTAGGGATGGGGTAGCGGGACAGTCTCAGTACCAGCCCGGTGCCGGGACACCCTGCGCCCAGCTCTCAATCCTCGAGCTGGGGGGGTTCCGGGAACCGAGACGTCGTCCGCAGGGCTCGAGTGGTTGGTTTGGTGAGGTCGAGCCGCGACGAAGTCAGCAGGGCTCCGATGGTTAGGTCAGTGAGGTCAGGCCGCGACGATGTCAGCAGGGCTCCGATGGTTAGTTCAGAGAGGTCGGGCCGCGACGATGTCAGCAGGGCTCCGATGTTCCATGAGGATCTTCTTCTCAGCAAGGGGGAGCCGCGACGCGGTCAGCAGGGCTCGAGTTTCCAGGTTCCAGGCAATGAGTCTCTCTCCATAGGGTCAGCCGCGATCTGATCAGCAGGGCTCTTGACTCCAGGATACAACTACTCTCCTGGCTTTGGGCTGCCCCAGATATAGGTCTGGAGCCCTTTGATGTCCGGACCCTCACGCCTGGGGGGGTCGGAGGGGCCGGAATGAGAGAGTCCAGACACCCAGCGGGGGGGCAGAGCCAGCACCCAGGGAGGCCGGAGGGCGATCAGAACCAGGTGTCGGGGGGGCGGCTGGAGGCCCCATCGAAACTCTCCTCCTCCGGGATCTGCGGAGTGGCCACTCGACCCCCCTTGGTCGGGTCTTGGCGCCTCGATGTCGGGGCTTCGCTGGGACCGAGGCCGAGGGCAGCCTGCGTCGTGAAGGCTGGCGCGGGTAGCGGGGTTCAATCCAGGGGGACCTCGAAGGGTTGGGGTTGCCCCCGTGTGGTCTGGTAGGAGGGTCCGGGACCACGCCACGAGGCCGGGTCCAACAGGCGTCCCCCCCAGCTGAAGGCAGGGAGAGTCACCCATCTTCTTGGGGGTTCTCCTCACCGAGGCGGAAGAAGTGGGACAGGCCGTCGGCGTTGGCGTGGTTGTTGCCGGGCCGATGGTCTACAGTGAAGTCCATCCCCTGCAGAGAGATGGACCACCGCAACAACTTTGGGTTCTCCCCTCTCATCTGCATTAACCACCGCAAGGGCCGGTGGTCGGTTTGGACCCGGAAGTGGGTGCCGAAGAGGTAGGGCCGGAGCTACTTGAGGGCCCACACCACGGCGAAGGCGTCCCGTTCAATGGTGCTCCATCTCTGCTCCCGGGGCAGCAGGCGCCGGCTGATGAAGGCCACCGGCAGGTCAACCCCCTCAGAGTTCACTTGGGACAAGACAGCTCCGACTCCGTACTCCGAGGCGTCAGTCTGTACCACAAACTCTTTGCTGTAGTCGGGGGCTTGTAGCACGGGGCGGTACACATCGCTGTCTTGAGGGTCTCGAAGGCCGCCTGACAGAGGGGCGTCCAGTGCACCTTCTTTGGTTGCTTCTTTGATGTGAGCTCCGTGAGGGGGCCCACAATGCTTCCATAGTTCTGAATGAACCGCCTGTAATAGCCCGTGAGACCCAGGAAGGCCCTCACAGCGGTTTGGGTGGTTGGGGGCTCCCAGGCCATGATGGCATCGATCTTTGGCTGGAGGGGAGCCACATGGCCGCTCCCCACTTGATGTCCCAGATAGGTTACGGATCCTTGGCCTATCTGACACTTGCTGGCTTTTACTGTGAGTCCGGCCCTTTGGAGGGCGGTCAGGACCTCCCAGAGGTGCCTCAGGTGCTCGGCCCAGTGGCTGCTGAACACCGCAATATCGTCCAGGTAGGCGGCGCTGAACGCCTCTAGGCCGGCCAGTACCTTATTCACCAGTCTCTGGAAGGTCGCCGGGGCATTCTTCATGCCGAAGGGTATCACTCAGAAGTGGTAGTGACCATCGGGGGTGGAGATAGCCGAACGCTCTTGGGTGCCTGGGGTGAGCCCGATCTGCCAGTATCCGGCGGTGAGGTCAAAGGTGCTAAGGTAGCGGGCTGCTCCTAGGCGGTCGATCAGTTCATCTGCCCGAGGAATGGGATGGGCATCAGTTTTGGTGACGGCATTCAATCCCCGATAGTCCACGCAAAACCGGAGCTCCGGGGTGGTGCCCGGGGCGGCCGCCTTCGGCACAAGGACCACAGGGCTGGCCCAGGGACTGTCAGAGGGTTCGACGACCCCCAGGGCCAACATCTTGGAGACCTCGGCGTGGATGCAGGCCCGCACCCGGTCGGGAACTCGGTAGGCTCGGTGTCGCACGGGGGGGCTGTCCCCGGTGTCGATGTCGTGGACGCACCATCGGGTGACTCCGGGAGTGAGGGAGAAGAGAGCAGCGAAGTGATGCAGCAGTCCTTGACAGTCTTGGCGCTGCTCTGTAGTCAGGGTGGCGGAGAGGATGACTCCCTCTACGGAGCCGTCCTTTTCGGAGGTTCTCAGGAGGTCGGGTAGGGGCTCGGAGTCGTCTTCGGCCCCATCGTCCGTAGCCAACAGTAGGCTAAGTTCCGTTCAGGCAAAGTGGGGTTTGAGCCGGTTGGCGTGGAGAACCCAGAGAGGGTTCCTGGGGGACTCCATGTTGACCAGGTAGGTGAAGGGGCTCTTCTTCTCTACCACCGTGAAGGGCCCGGTCCATTTGTCCTGGAGAGCACAGGGGTCAACGGGCGACATGACCCAGACCTGCTGGCCTGGCTCAAACTCGATGGAGGAGGCGTTCTGGTCATACCAGCGTTTCATCTCTTCCTGGCTGGCCTCGAGGTTGGCTTCGGCCAGTTCCCTGGATTTCCGGGTTTGATTCCGCAGGGTCAGGAGGTACCGGTAGACGTCGGGAGGAGCATCTTCGACGGTAGTCTCCCAGCCTTCTTTGACCAGGCTGAGGGGGCCTCGGACAGGGTGTCCGTACAAGAGTTCGAAGGGGCTGAACCCTAGAGACTTCTGCAGGACCTCCCGATAGGCAAACAGGTGGCAGGGCAGCAGGACGTCCCATTTGCGTCTCAGGGGCTCCTCCAGGCCCTTGATCATTCCTTTCAACGTCCGGTTAAATCGTTCGACTAGTCCGTTCCCCTGGGGGTGGTACGGGGTGGTGAACTTGTAGGGGACCCCGCATTGTTGCCACAGGGACCGCATATACTTTGAAATAAAGTTTGTGCCTCGGTCGCTCACGACCTCCCGGGGGAAACCCACTCTGGAGAAGATTCCCATCAAGGCCCGGCCCACCACGGGGGCCATCACTGTTCGGAGAGGGATGGCCTCAGGGTATCGGGTGGCATAATCGACCAGGACGAGGATGAAACAATGTCCTTGGGAGGTTCGGGGGTCCAGGGGCCCCACGATGTCGATCCCCACTCGCTCGAACGGGGTGTTTACTATTGGAAAGGGCTGGAGAGGGGCTTTGACCCTCCCCCCACTCTCCCCGCTGGCTTGGCAGGTCGGGCAGGTTCGGCAGTGATTGTCCACGTCCTTCCGCATTCGGGGCCAGTAGAAGTGGGTCACCAGGTGGCTGTAGGTTTTATCTTGTCCCAGGTGCCCGGCGAGGGGCACATCATGCGCCAGATTGAGGAGGAAGTCTCGGAATCGGAGGGGGACCACCAGCACTCGTCTGGCCCCCAGTTCTGCGGTTTTCTGCTCGCTGTAGAGGAGATCATTGTCCCAATAGACCCAGTGGGTCCCCGTTTGATCTCCGGTGGCCTGGGCGGCTGCTTGCTGTCGGGTCCCTTCGAGGGAGGAGCAGGTCTTCTGTTCTTGGCAGAACTGCTCCCTTGTGGGGCCACCTTCTTGGCGCCATTGGGCGAGTTCGGGGAGGTCGCCGAGCTCGGCAACCTCGTCCGGGGTGAGTTCGGGCTCAGCGTCGGCTTCTTCTTCGACGGAGGGAGGTGGTGGTTCGGGCCACTCCGGCTCTTCGGGGGGAGCCGCTATGCTTGGCCGGATCACCTGGGCGGTCGTGGACCGGGTGGTTGCGCAGACCCACTCGGGCAGTCCCAGCATTCCCAGATGCTCTCGGCGCTCGACGTGGGCCCAGGGAGAACTTTCCAGGTCGTTCCCAAGGAGGCAGTCTACGGGGGCGTCGTCGCGGACGGTCACCTTCAGCATGCCCGACACTCCGCCCCACTCGAAGGGAATCCGGGCCATCTGGCACAAGCTCTCGGTGTTGTCTGTCGACCGGACGGGGCACAGTACATTAGGCAGGATTTGTTCGGGGGTCACCAAGTGGCAGCGGACGGCTGTCAAGCTGGCTCCGGTGTCGCGGAGGGCTTCGGCCCGGCGTCCGTTAATGGTGACCCACTGTTGGTACTTCTGGGTGTTGCTCGGGATGGGGGCCCGGGGCACCATTTCCCGGCTGCCCAGGCATACCAAGGACATGGCGGCGGGTTCCCACTCGGTTGGCCTGGCGTCGTAGTTCTCTTCCTCTTCTCCCCCTTCCCCCAGGGCAGCAGCCGCCAACTGGCGGGGGGGTGGCCCGGGGGTCCTGGCTCGTCGGTTCACGGGGCAGGTCAGGTCACTGGCATAGTGCCCTGGCTGTTGGCAGTTGTAGCATGCCACCGTCGGTCGAGGCCCTGGTCGGGCTAGGGGGGCCCCTCTTCGGGCGAGGGACGGGGATGTGCGGTTCGGGGGCGGTCCCCGGGGAGGACTCTGGGGCGGCCCTGCTGGAAAGTCTCTGTTCCTGTTCGATCCTCCTCCTCCGCCGTGCTGGCGGGGGGGCCCCGGGGTGTTCCGTTGGTACTCCCCCATCGAGTTCCGAGGGACCCGGGTGTTCACCCATCGATCGGCCTCGGCGGCGAGCTTCCGCGGCTCGGTCAGCTTGCTGTCGAGGAGGTGCTATCTCAGCTCGATGAAGAAGTTGTTGGAGAGGTGCTCCCATACAATGAGGTCGAACAGCTGTTCGTAGGAGGTGACTTTGCTGCCCTTGATCCACCCTTCCAGGGCTCTGCTGAAAAAGTCTACGTATTCCACCCAGGTGGTACCGGGGAGCTTCTTGCAGTCCCGGAAGCGCTGGCGGTACATCTCTGAGGTGAGACCATAGCGGGTGAGCAGTGCCTCTTTCATATGATCATAAGAGGTCATCACCTCGTCTGGGAGTTGTAGTAGGGTGTCTCGGCCTTCGCTGAGGAACCGTCCCCATAGGCCGGCACCCCAATCTTTTCGGGGTACCCGATGGGCGGTCATGGCTACCTCGTAGGCCTTGAACGATTGTTGGATGTCGTCGTTCTTGTAGTACTCTTTGACGACATCCTTGGGGATATGTACTTTCGCCTCGGCCGGCGGAGGGGTGTCCCTGTTTCCGGGGGTGCCGGTCTCTCCATTTTTGGATCTAATTTCAAGTTCTTTAAGGCCCCGCTCATGCTCGAGGGTTAGCCTCCTCTGTTCCAGTTCTCGGTGCCCCTTTTTCTCCTCTATTTCTTCTTGCAGCCGCAGTTGCTCTAGGGCCAATTTCTTTTCGGTGAGTAGGAGTTCGCCGTCCAGGCGGAGTCGGGCGAGCTCTAACTCATGGGTCCGGACCCTCTCCCGTTCTCGTATCTCTTCCGGGGAGAGGCCGGTCTCCATGCTGGTTCTTCTCCCATCTGCTGGGGCTGCGGTTGGTTGCCGGTGTACGTTTGGCACCGGGTTTTCTTCGGTTTGGGGGGAAGCCGCTTCGGACTCTACCCAGGCCCTTAGGGCTTTTTGCAAGTCCTCTTTTGTGTTTAATCCGGTGGACGCGATGCCTTTGTCTTTACAAAACTGTTTTAGTTCTTTATGGGTATATTCCTCCAACCGTTCTTGTTGGAACTCAGCGGTTGGGGTGGTCTCTTGGTTGCTCATGGTTACTCTGTGTCTGGGTAGGTAGTGGGTGAGTTACTCGCTGTACGATTTGCGTCGGGCTCGGATCGCACTGCTGGCCACCAATGTTAGAAGGGCGATCTCCAGGGAGTCAGATGGTGTCGGACTGACCACCCCGAGAGCCACCATTCCGTAGGAAAGTAGCCGAGCGCCGCTGAGAAGCCTCCTGATCATAACAGCCAAGCAGTCCCACCCCCACAAAGTGACACAACAAGGGTATCAATTCTCACAAGTCTTTATCGGTATTAAAGGCAGGTTTCCGTGGCAATATTTACAGGCGGATCGAGGGATCCAAAAGAGTCTCAGGGTCTTTTAGGGATGGGGTAGCGGAACAGTCTCAGTATCAGCCCGGTGCGGGGACACCCTGCGCCCAGCTCTCAATCCTCAAGCTGGGGGGGTTCCGGGAACCGGGACGTCGTCCGCAGGGCTCGAGTGGTTGGTTTGGTGAGGTCGAGCCGCGACGAGGTCAGCAGGGCTCCGATGGTTAGGTCAGTGAGGTCGGGCCGCGACGATGTCAGCAGGGCTCCGATGGTTAGTTCAGCGAGGTCGGGCTGCGACGATGTCAGCAGGGCTCCGATGTTCCGTGAGGATCTTCTTCTCAGCAAGGGGGAGCTGCGACGCGGTCAGCAGGGCTCGAGTTTCCAGGTTCCAGGCAATGAGTCTCTCTCCGTAGGGTCAGCCGCGATCCGATCGGCAGGGCTTTTGACTCCAGGATACAACTACTGTCCTGGCTTTGGGCTGCCCCAGATATAGGTCTGGAGCCCTTTGATGTCCGGACCCTCGCGCCTGGGGGGGTCGGAGGGGCCGGAATGAGAGAGTTCAGACACCCAGCGGGGGGGCAGAGCCAGCGCCCAGGGAGGCCGGAGGGCGATCAGAACCAGGTGTTGGGGGGGCGGCTGGAGGCCCCATCGAAACTCTCCTCCTCCGGGATCTGCGGAGTGGCCACTCGACCCCCCTTGGTCGGGTCTTGGCGCCTCGATGTCGGGGCTTCGCTGGGACCGAGGCCGAGGGCAGCCTGCGTCATGAAGGCTGGCGCGGGTAGCGGGGTTCAATCCAGGGGGACCTCGAAGGGTTGGGGTTGCCCCCTGTGTTGTCTGGTAGGAGGGTCCGGGACCATGCCACGAGGCCGGGTCCAACAGGGATGTAGAAATCGAAAAATACTTGTTGAAGGGAGAATCTAGTCCAACTATGGCTCTAGACTGGCCTCACAAAGGAAAATTTTGTATAAGAAGGAATCAAACTGTATATGATAATTACTTTTTAGGTAACAGTGAGTGCCATGATACATACCGAATCATGGGTGGATGGGGATTTATAGGTGGAAGAGATCCAGTTCTCCCTGGACTTTATTTTATCTGTGGGAACAGGGCATATTATCGTTTGCCAGACCATTGGTATGGCACATGCTATGTAGGCCTGGTATTTCCAAAAATCTTCCATATGGATAGAGGAGAAGATGGTGTACATAGTTTAAATAATTATTTAGTACGTAGTAAGAGAGAATCCTGGACAGAAATTGTAGGAGACATTTTTGGAGCATTGATACCAGCAGTGGGAATATCTCTGAATGCAAACAAAATTAGGAAATTATCAACAGTAGTGGATCGCTCGTCAACAAGCACCACTGGAGGATTCTTATTGGTAAACACTGAAATGGTTGCCATGGGTGCCATGGTGATGCAAAATCGACTTGCCCTTGATATATTATTAGCAAAAGAGGGTGGAGTCTGTGGAATGCTGAAAGTTCAACATTGTTGCACTTACATTCCAGATGAAAGTAAAGATCTGAAGATTTACATTAAAAATATTAGAATTGCATGACGAAATTGTACCACTGGAGGTTCAAAGTGTTTGGGAAAGAATTGGGAAAAAGATATCAGCTATTAAAAATTTCTTAGTAAAGATAGGTAGTACATTTATAGGTAAAATATTTTTTCCACTAACCTGTGTAATTTCAATAATATTAGTGATAAGATTAGGTTGTATTTGTTGTAAAAATAGTAAAAATAAGAAAAGATTAAAAAGAGAAAACTTAAGGAGAAAAGGTAAGAAACAAGAAAGGGAACTTGATGAGATAGAATTGGAAGAGTTCAAGGAGAACATGTATAAATCAGCAAAAAGGGAAGACATAGGGGAAACTGAATTATGAATAAGAGCAAGAACACCTTTCGAAATATTCTGTAAAAGAAAAACACCAACATTTTGGTGGGTGTGGTGATAAAATCACTAAAGGGAAATTGTTGGAGCGGGTAATGCAAAATGTTGTATACCCTCCCCATTTGCATGTTATACTAATTAGAATAATTAATTAATTATAATTATACTAATTGTTTGAAGTGATCTATTAAAATCAACCTACTAATATATGAACTATACATGGGATCTGCATTTGCATGGCCTAATTGATACGTAAACTAAATTTATATACGCATATTAACATTAGAAAAATTAGAATATTATATGTTATATGTTGCTTTGGTGATGTTTTTGTGATTTGTGCTTTATTAAGTGAGTATAAATTGCTTTGAGTGTTGCTTTCGCTAGATAAATATACACACATATGGGTATTAGCGAGGGAATAACATTTTATTAGTGATTTCTACGTTTAATTACGTTTTTGTATTTCTTTTGCTTAAGTTGTACATTCTGTCCTAGTTAAAATGGCAGACCGAGACGCTGAATATGGCTGTCTTGACAAAAACGAGGATCTGGGCAAAGTGCGCCTGCGCAAGAAAGAACAGCATTGGCCTTCTCCTTACCTCAGGCAGAGTGTACCACCAAGGCCGCACTGGGAAGAGTGCCAAGCTGAGACGAACAAAGAACTGCCTTTAAACCGGAACTAGCAAATGGAATGATCTAACCTAAGAAAGGATGTGAGAACTTCACCGTCTGACCTCAGATCCACCAATGAGAATCGTCTAAAATTGATATTTGCTACAATAATGTGTTGATTTTCCTAAAAAAATCGATAGAATAGTGAGAGAGGGAGTCTTCTTTTGATTTCCTGACGTTATGCTGACGGAGAGGACGGTGACACTGCAGGACAGCTGTTTCCCTGAATCTTTGATGGACTGAAGCGCTGCCCAATTTTCCTGATGAACTGAACTAATAGATGGGCATAGATTGACGGGGACGCACTATGGTCTCTATTCCCTCTTGATGACGGTAGCGTGCTGCGAGATAACCTGATTGACTTAGAGGACGACAGTTAGCCAGAATAGGTAAATATGGTAAACTGTGATTTGCATAATATTAATTTCCAGGTCACATTAATCTAGATAAAATTGATTATCAATCGTTCAAATGAGTTATGTTGTTTATTGATGAGAAATGTTCAATTCAGAAGGTATGAGAGAATTAGAAGTTCACTTCAACCCGCAACTAGCACAGATCCATTGAGTAACATGGAAGGGATACTTAAAGGTTTTAGTTTAGGACATGTTAAGGCATAGTTATGTAAACTTATTGTTTCCCTAGGTTAAAGGTATTCATTTCATGTCAGCGTTTGGAACAATCATCTCCCGGGGAAAACAGACCAGTGAAGTGTGAATGTTGGTGTTATGGACCCCACCAGTGAATGTATTGATTGAATGTGATAGTGAGATCTTTGGTCTGCGGCGAAGGGAAGATTTTGGATTCCATGCTGCATCACCCCGATTGATGTTGTGGGTGATGGGCGTACGTGCTCTCTCATCACACACAGCTGGTGGGGCTAGAGGTGGTGGAGCTCCGATGGTCACATGACCCAGAGCCCCTCTCTCTACTTAAAGCCAATGCCATTCTTCAGGCGCAGCGTACGCACTCAGTCTTAGAGATTTGGTGACATCTATGTAAGTTTTGCTTAGCAGACACTATCCAAGCGCAAACTTTTTAATTTGAAAACGATGACCTTTTTTTTAATATTTAGCAAAGCAACTGAAATAGTTTTTTACCTTTCTGCTGATAACTCTCACTTTGCACTTCCTTTGTTTAGTCACGCCCACACCTCGTTCCACCACGGGGTTTCCCCGATTGATGTGGAGGGTGTTGAGCGTTCGTGTTCTCTCTCATCACACACAGCTGGTGGGGCTCGAGGGGGCGGAGCTCGGACAGTCACATGAACCAGAGTTCGGCTCTCTACTTGAAGCCAATACCATTCTTCACACGCAGCGGACACGAACAGTCTTAGAGATTTGGTGACATCTATGTAAGCCTTGCTTAGCAGACACTAACCAAGCACTAACTTTTTAATTTGAAAACTACGACCTTTGTTTTAATATATAGCAAAGCAACTGAAATAGTTTTTTACCTTCCTGCTGATAACTCGCACTTTGCACTTCCTTCGTTTGGTCGTGCCCACACCTCGTTCCACTGCGGGGTTTTCCCGATTGATGTGGAGGTTGTTGGGCCTACGTGCTCAACCGTCACACACAGCTGGTGAAGCTGGAGGGGCGGAGCTCGGACGGTCACATGACCCAGAGCCTGCTTCTCTACTTAAAGCCAATACCATTCTTCACACGCAGCGGACACGCGCAGTCTTAGAGATTTGGTGACATCTATGTAAGCCTTGCTTAGCAGACACTAACCAAGCACTAACTTTTTAATTTGAAAACTGCGACCTTTGTATTAATATTCAGCAAAGCAACTGAAATAGTTTTTTACCTTCCTGCTGATAACTCGGACTTTGCACTTCCTTTGTTTGGTCGCGCCCACAACTCGTTCCACCGCGGGGTTTACCCGATCGATGTGGATGGTGTTGGGCGTACATGCTCTCTCGTCACACACAGCTGGTGAGGCTAGAGGGGGCGGAGCTCGGACGGTCACATGACCCAGAGTCTGTTTCTCTACTTAAAGCCATGCCATTCTTAATGCGCAGCAGACGCGCACACTCTTGAAGATTTGGTGACATCTATGTAAGTCATGCTTAGCAGACACTAACCAAGCACTAACTTTTTAATTTGTAAACTACGACCTTTGTTTCAATATATAGCAAAGCAACTGAAATCGTTTTTTACCTTCCTGCTGATAACTCGCACTTTGTACTTCCTTTGTTTGGTCACGCCCACACCTCGTTCCACTGCGGGGGTTTCCGCGATTGATGTGGAGGGTGCTGGGCGTACGTGCTCAATCGTCACACAAAGCTGGTAGAGCTAGAGGAGGAGGAGTTTGGACGCTCACATGACCTAGAGCCCGTCTCTCTACTTAAAGCCAATGCCATTCTTCACACGCAGTGGACGTGCGCAGTCTTAGATATTTGGTGATATCTATGTAAGCCTTGCTTAGCAGACACTAACCAAGTGCTAACTTTTTGATTTGAAAACTACGAGCTTTGTTTTAATATATAGCAAAGCAACTGAAATTGTTTTTTACCTTCCTGCTGATAACTTGCACTTTGCACTTCCTTTGTTTGGTCGCACCCACACTTCGTTCCAATGCTGGGTTTCCCTGATCGATGTGGCGGGTGTTGGGTGTACGTGCTCTCTCGTCACACACAGCTGGTGGGGCTAGAGGGGATGGAGCTTGGACAGTCATATGACCCAGAGCCCGGCTCTCTACTTAAAAACAATGCTATTCTTCAAGTGCAGCGGACGCGCGCAGTCTTAGAGATTTCGTGACATCTCTGTAAGTCTTGCTTAGCAGACACTAACCAAGCGCTAACTATTTAATTTGAAAACTATGACCTTTGTTTTAATATATAGCATGGAAACTTAAATAGTTTTTTACCTTCCTGCTGATAACTCGCACTTTGCACTTCCTTTCTTTGGTCGTACCCACACTTCGTTCCACCACGTGGTTTCCCCGATTGATGTGGAGGGTGTTGGGCGTACGTGCTCTCTCATCACACACAGCTGGAGGGGCTAGTGGGGGCGGAGCTCGGACGGTCACAAGACCCAGAGCGCGTCTCTCTACTTAAAGCCAATGCCATTCTTCACAAACAGCGGACGAGCGCAGTCTTAGAGATTTGGTTACATCTATGTAAGTCATGCTTAGCAGCCACTAACCAAGCGGTAAATTTTTAATGTGAAAACTACGACCTTTGTTTTAATATTTAGCAAAGCAACTGAAATTTTTTTGTTTACCTTCCTGCTGATAACTCGCACTTTGCACTTCCTTTGTTTAGTCGCGCCCACACCTCGCTCCTCCGCAGGGTTTCCCCGATTGATGTGGAGGGTGTTGGGCATTTGTGTCCTCTCTCGTCACACACATCTGTTGGGGCTAGAGGGGCTGGAGCTCCGACGGTCACATGAACCAGAGTTCGGCTCTCTACTTAAAGCCAATACCATTCTTCACACGCAGCGGACGCGCACAGTCTTAGAGATTTGGTGACATCTATATTGGCCTTGCTTAGCAGACACTAACCAAGCACTAACTTTTTAATTTGAAAACTACAACCTTTGTTTTAATATATAACAAAGTAATTGAAATTGTTTTTTACCTTCCTGCTAATAACTCGCACTTTGCACTTCCTTTGTTTGGTCGCGCCCACACCTTGTTCCACCGCAGGGTTTCCCGATTGATGTGGAGGGTGTTGGGCGTTCATGCTCTCTCTCATCACACATAGCTGGTGGGGCTAGAGGGGCCGGAGCTCGGACGGTCACATGAACCAGAGTTCGGCTCTCTACTTAGAGCCAATACCATTCTTCACACACAGCGGAGGCGCACAGTCTTAGAGATTTGGTGACATCTATGTAAGCCTTGCTTAGCAGACACTAACCAAGCACTATCTTTTTAATTTGAAAACTATGACCTTGTTTTAATATTTAGCAAAGCAACTGAAATAGTCTTTTACCTTCCTGCTGATAACTCGCTCTTTGCACTTCCTTTGTTTGGCCGCGCCCACACCTCGTTCCACCGCGGGGTTTCCCCGATCGATGTGAATGGTGTTGGGCGTACATGGTCTCTCATCACACATAAGTCATAAGTCATAAGTCATAACACAGCTGGTGGGGCTAGAGGGGCCGGAGCTTGGACAGTCACGTGACCCAGAGCCCGTCTCTCTACTTAAAGCCAATGCCATTCTTCAAACGCAGCGGACACACGCAGTCTTAGAGATTTGGTGACATCTATGTTAGCCTTGCTTAGCAGACACTAACCAAGCACTAACCTTTTAATTTGAAAACTACGACCTTTGTTTTAATATATAGCAAAGCAACTGAAATTGTTGTTTACCTTCCTGCTGATAACTCGCACTTTGCACTTTCCTTGTTTGGTCGCGCCCACACCTCGTTCCACTGTGGGGTGACCCCGATTGATGTGGAGGGTGTTGGGCGTACGTGCTCTCTCTCATCACACACAGCTGGTGGGGCTAGAGGGGCCGGAGCTCGGAAGGTCACATGACCCAGAGCTCGGCTCTCTACTTAAAGCCAATACCATTCTTCACACACAGTGGACGCACGCAGTCTTAGAGATTTGGAGACATCTATGTAAGCCTTGCTTAGCAGACACTAACCCAGCACAAAGTTTTTAATTTCAAAACTACGACCTTTGTTTTAATATATAGCAAAGCAACTGAAATAGTTTTTTACCTTCCTGCTGATAACTCGCACTTTGCACTTCCTTTGTTTGGTCGCGCCCACTCCTCGTTCTGCTGGAGTGGGGTTTTCTTACCCTCTCCATTTTGCATGTTTAGATTAATAAGATTAATTAATTAATTAATTGTAATTATACTAATGGTTTGCTGTGTGAATTAATCAACATTACTAATATAAGAAATATACGTGGGAATTGCAGTGGCATGGCCTAACTAACGACGTAAACTAAATTTGTATGCATATTAATAATATATATTCAGAAATTGCATGATTATATGTTGCTTTCGTGATGTATCTGTGATTTGTGCTTTGTTCATATGAATATAACAGCATTAAGTGTTGCTTCTGCTAGATAAATACATACACATATGGGTATTAGTAAGGGGATAACAGATTATTAATCATTTCTATGTATTAATTACATTTTTGTGTTTCTTTGCTTAAATTGACCATTTGGTGGCCACAAAATGGCCGACGTCCCTGTTAGACGAGAACAACTCCATTATGAGCAGCTCTGGGTGAAGTGCGCATGCGTCGCCATCAGCTGCCGCAGCCTTTACATGACCCCGACTCAACTGTGACAACCAAGGCTATTTCCCGGGCTTACGGCCAAGCTGCTCTGAAAGAAACAATGAAAAGACACTATTGCGTGGATTGGAACTATATCTAAAGACACATTATATGTATGGGCAAGAAGTCGAACTTTCCCCATCGGACCAATGGGATGTGTTCAAAATACAATTTGTTACACTTCGGAATGTAAAATTACTATAAAAATGGTAGATTAGAGAGTGGCCTTAGCTTTTGCCTTTCAATTGTTCGAGACCCTTGAGAAGATTTGCGATTTACTGACGGAGAGGACGGTGACACTGCAGGACAGCTGTTTCCCAAAGACTCTGACAGTAGGAACTGATGACCGGGATTTTGACTTAGAGGGCGACTTTTAGCCAGAATAGGTAACTATGATGATCTAATATGCTTGATTAAAACCCAGAGAATCGAATTCAATTATTTAGATAAAATGTAATATTCATTACAAGAACTGTGTTGGGTCGTTTTTATTTGAGAACATGTATTGATATAAATGATGTTTTAGAATTTGTTATCACTTCAACCTGCAGCTAGTAGATCCATGGCCTATACATGGGAGGAGTACTAAAGGTGAAGCTTAGACCATTATGAATAGGGTTATGTGTGTACTCTTTCCATTACAGCGAGTGGAACAATCACCTCTTTGAAGCAGGTTAATCGATGGGTGTATGTTGGTGTTATGGGCCCCACCAGCGTATGAAGTATTGTGTGTGATCTATGACCTGTGACGTAGAAAGGGATTTTGCATTCCACGCTGTAACAGTTTTTCTTGGTAGCAGAGATATGGTTTACTACTGTTTTGATTTAGTGATCATTGGTTGTAAATAGCTTATTGATTATTGATTGGTATTGATTTATGTACTAACACTATATGTTGAGTTGCGTCGAGTTATATGTTGTTAGCACGGCTTCTGGGATGTAGGAAGTCGGAAGTTTGTAACAGTTCCGTAGCAGAGCAGAGGTAAGCGCTGCTCTCGGGAAAGATGGAATTGTTGTTGCCCTGTAGGTACACGGGGGAAACGTGTGACAAGTGAAGTTGCACGGCGTATTGTCTGGGTCCGATTCGGCAGCATCGTCGTGTGTTACCATTAGAAATATTCTCTGTGTGAGAGGAGTGTGTATGGTAGCGAAGGTTACCTGTGAAATTTTGGTCTTTAAGTACCAGGAAACCAATTGGCATACCGATAACGCTTATCACTGCAAAGGTAGCAGGTGTTCTCTGAGCTTGTTAGAAGGACAAAGTAGAAGCGCTGCTTTGTTAACGTGTGTCATAATTCTGTAGTAGGACAGACTGTTCGCTGTTCTCGGAAAAGACAGGATTCTGTGCATATGTACTACATTTTCTTGTATGAACGAGTGTGAATGTAAGGCATTTGGGTCGATTGCGAAACTCTAGGTTTATTTTTAAAATACCAGAGAAACAATTAGCTAATGCTTGCTAGAAGGGTGAAGTAGAGGGATGTGCTACTTTATCAACGGAAATAACGATTCCGTAGTAGGGCAGAGGTAAGCGCTGCTCTCGGGAAAGCTGGAATTCTCGTGAGAAAGGTCTATTGCTATTCTTTGGTTAGTGGATCAGACAATGGAGATGTTTTAGTGTTGTTACTAATAAAATTATAAAAAAGTTGCAGTAAAAGTTCACGGAGCGGTCTTGTAAAGGAGGGGTAGACAGGAGCAGAGCTGCCGCAGCGGCTGCTGACGTCAGAACGACCGCGCTGGGATTGGACAGTGGGTCAGAAGAGTAAAACGCTCTGGATTGGTGCGTTAGTGTAAAGCCGTGCTGGGATTGGAGAAGTACAGGGTGACGTAAACGCTCTTCATTGGTGCGTTAGTGTGAGTCGCGCTGGGATTAGAGGACTGAGACAGTGACGTAGACGCTCTTGATTGGTACGTTAGCGTGGAGTCGCGCTGTGAGTGGACAGAATAGCGGTACAGTCGTAAGAGACTAGCGATACACAGAAACCAAGAAAATGTATTACCAGCCACCAGATAGGGAAAAGAAATCCTGGTTTGGTAAAGTTAAAAGGTGGTTCAAGAAGGATAAGCAGATCAAAACTAGGGAGGGACAGTTAATTCCTCCACCGAAAACCCCCGCAGCTCTAATGATTGCGAAGTATGGATATCATACTTGTATCTGGGTAGATAATTGGGTCAAATATACCAAGGACGATGGAGTCCTGGCATTTCCAGAACATGGTTCCTTTAATTTGGCTGTTTTAAGTAACTTGCGCAAAAAAATGACGTACTTAGAACCAAGACCTAGACCGAAGCTGTTTGAGGCATTGACAGAGTGGGAAGACGAAGCACATGAGCAAGAAAGACTGAGAAATGGTAGAGGTTACAGATATATGTTTGGCAGGACATATGGACATGAAACACATGATGATAAAATGAAAAGATGGAGGAATGCAAGCATGACTGAGGGTTTGTTTTCTGTAAGAGCGGAAGGTAGAAAATGTGTGGAAAAGAGGAATAATGTGGAATCAAGAGGTTAAGGAGCAAATGATTCGGATGATGATGTGTTGGATGATGTGTTTTATAAAAATCCACCACTGTACCGACCAGAACCAGAAATGTTGACACCAAATGCCCCAATGAGAGAAACATTACAAATTATCAAGTCAGAGACCATGTCACCAGATTTAGAAAAAAGAAACTCCATCAGAGTGATAGAAAAGAGATCGGAGAATAAAATAGATAACAAAAATTCTGCAGAATTGGCCAAAACCACTCTAGAATTAACAGAGAAAATAAGAGAATTAACTAAAAATCTGGAAGCTGTAACAGTCCCAGTGACTATAGGTCCAGTAATGCCAGTTTTTGAGAAGCAAAAGGATAGCGAACATTGTTTAACGGTACCATACCGGAACAATAATGTGGTCGAGAGTTCAGGACGGAGTCAAATTGAGAATCCATGGGTACCGACAGTAAATATGTTTGAACCACACGTTTCAAATAATCCCTTTAATAATCAGAATTATGCTGAAAGGAATAGGATGACAGTAGAAACTTTGTTAAAACCCCAAAGAAGTCCAGAACAGAGTAGTGTAGAGAACCCAGTAGGACCATCTGTGGAAGAACTGAGTGAATGGTTAAAGGGGTTGCAGAGATCAGATAAAGATTCTCAGTCGAAAGATGTGGCAAAATTACGGATGGTATTGGAAGAATTGATTGTAGGGACTATTCCGGTAGAAAAATTAAAGTTTTATCAGGGTGAGGAGCTGTTATTCCTGTGTAAAAGTGTGACATGGAGAGCGAGGAATCTGCATGAAAGACTGGGAGAAGTTGCGAATGAAATGGGAATAGATATTGATAAGGTAAAAGCCTTACAGAAACCCTATCGAGTTGATTTTACTGAAAAAGACATTGAAAATCTGAACACCACAGGACAGATAGGTCAGATTAAGGACATAATCATTGTATTGAGAAAATGGGGAGATGTGGATAAATGGAGAAGTAAATGGTATAGAAAACGTAATGATGCCTCAGACAGGACAGTTTCGGCATTCCCTGTTAGAGAAAAAGAAAAGGTAGCGACTGAATACCCCATGAGAGAGATCCCAGGAGGAGGATATGTACATGTCCCATGGACAAGACAGGACATTTTGTCATTTACGAATGATTTCCCTCGACTACGCGAAAAGCCCGTCAAGTGGTACAGACAGGTAGACAGATTTGTAAAATTATCAAAAGTACTGTGCATAGACTTAAATAGTTTATTCGACATAATAGTACCAGCAGATTTGTGGTCTGAGTGCAAGGTGATGATCAATTGGCCAACTCAGGAGTACCCTAGGGATCCTAAGACAGAAGCCCCAGACCCTGAAGTAATGAAAAAGTATGAACAGGTTATGGTATTTTTGAAAAACAAAGTGCCCCCTAAAGAGACAGATTGGGTAAAGATTGATCGAACGCATCTGGAAGCAAAGGAATCCGTACACGCATACTATGAGAGACTAGTTCAAGCCTTCAAACAGTTCAGTGGAGATGGGAACTTAAGTGATAAGGATTTTAGTCATTTCGTATACAGATTTGTATATGGTTTACGCCCAGAAATTGGTGACATGATAAAGCAGCATACAGTTGATTGGCAGAATAAGAAAATAGATGAAGTACTGAGACATGACGAAATTGAGGCTAAACAGCGAAAATTAAAAGAAAAGGCAATGTGGGCACAAGTAAAGGTAGCTGAAAGGCAGGAAGCTCAATTGGTCGAACAAGCAAATAACCCAGGAACTAAACCAAGATTTGGCCCAGGAAAAGGGAAAGGTAATATAGAAGAAGCTAAAAAGAAGTTCCCATGCCATAATTGCGGTAGGTTATGGCATTGGAAATCTGAGTGTAAATACCCTCAAAATACTAATAATGAAAATGCATCATTGAATCCGCAGGTGCAGAATGAGGTGAGTGTTCAACTGCAGCAACAGCAGCTGGTGGTTATTTCACAGAATCAGGTGCCAAAACCACATTTCCCGCAGAGCAGAAACACTCAGAAGTATAGTAATGAATCGGGATTCTACAATGAAGAACAGGTAAATAAACCACTGCGCGCTCGTGCCGTTTCACAGTATTGGCTGCAACGCGATGAGAGTGACTCAGAGGAAAGCTATTGACGGTGCCGAAAAGAGGAAGAAGAGTGCGTACTTGGCGCAACTCTAGAAATAGACCAGACAGGACCATTTGTAGATGGGAAGGTTAATGATGAAAATATTACTTTCCTAGTGGACACTGGTGCTACTCGATCAACTGTTAGATCAGCTGATGTTAAGAATCTTCCTCTTTCGGATGAAACAATCCAAGTGGTTGGTGTGTCCAACAGACAGTTAAAAACATTTTTGACAGAACCAGTGAAAGTCAGTATAGGGAAATTTACAGAAATGCACTGCTTTGTGGTGTGCGACACCAGTCCAGTGAATTTATTAGGTAGGGACCTGTTGTGCAAGATGAATTGCACTATATTCTGTACTCCAGATGAAATAGCTTTTGAAACCCCATATGAGGATGTGCTATATAAAATGACTATAGCTAATAGAGAAAATGAGGTAACTGAGACCTATGCAATATTCAACCCTGATGAATTACCTAAAGAATTAAAACAGTCAGTATAGGCAGAAGTATGGGATTTTACTGGAGAAGATGTAGGGTTAATGAGAAATGTAGATCCAGTCAGGATAACTGTGTAGGAAGGGATAAGTTATCCAAATGTCCCTCAGTACAGATTGACACCGGAGATAATTGAAGGGGTTACTTCAATAATTGAGAAAATGATCAAGCAAGGAATTTTGAGAGAGTTTATGAGTAGTCCATGTAATTCACCGATAATGGGACTGAAAAAGCCTAATGGGAAATTCAGGATACTGCAAGATTTGAGAAAGGTAAACAAAATTGTGGTATCATGCTCTCCTATTGTGCCGAACCCATCAGTGATTTTGTACCAGATTCCCCATGATGCGGAATGGTATACAGTAATTGATCTATGTCATGCATTCTTCTCTATCCCATTGCACCACGACAGTCAGCCAATTTTTGCATTTCGTTTTGGAGAGCGGATTTTGGCATGGTGCCGAATCCCACAGGGGTATACAAAGAGCCCCTCAATATTCAATCAATTGTTGAAGAAATCGTTGGAAAGTGTCAGAACTCCAAAGTTACAGATAAGTTTAATAGCGCATCGAAAGGTCAAAGCCTTCACTCCCCGTGCTATGGAAGATACATGGATGGAGCTAACTCGGAAATGGCACCTAAAAAGGCCACCGGAATCGAGTAGCTGTTAGCGTTCTAGTGTTTAGTAGAGAACGCGCTGGAATTCCAGGTGAGGCTCGCGCTGCTTGTGAACTTCTCACTTCACCGAGAATTCCAGGGAGTCAGGAGCGTACTTCAGAGTGCGATAGCAAAAAGTCAGTGGTTTTTTTTTTGAGAGAATATCATTAGCAGGGCAGAGAAAGGCATTCGGGAGCCTGCTGGTTACGACTCCGTGTTGTGAGGCATTAGTACCGTGTGGAGAGAGAGAGACGAAGCAGCGTCGCACCGAAGCATCTGAAAAAGAAGAAGAAAACGAAGCTAAGTTATCAAAAGCGTAGTTTTACAATATGTGAGTAGAAATACGTTTGCTGATAACAAATAAGTAAACGAACTTACTGTGGAGAAAACGGCATTTCTGTAACCCAGAACAGAAATCAAGTGCTAAATCGGCAAGACCTGTAACAATGAAGTGGTTGTTAGAATTACAGGTTAGAGCAACATAAGCAAGGTGTAAATAGTTAAAACAAGAGAACAATACTTACCAGAGAGATAAAAGACGTCAGTTGGTAGCTGGGAAACCGAGAGCAATAAGATAAAACCTAAAAGGAAGAGAAGAGAAAATACATTATAAACAGATGATTAATTACCAATAGGAAAAGACCTTACACACAGTAAGTCGAATTCTTATTGAATACAATAATACAGAGTCAAGGGGAGAGTAGAGGTCCTTAACAAATAAATGTAAATATATTGCAGGTGTGCTAAAAAGAAAGAAACTGCAAATAGAGGCTGACAGCAAGGAAGATTAAAATAGAAGAGAGTAACGGAAAATAGAGAAGTAAGTAAACACACACAGGGAGAAGCACAAAGAGGATAAGCCTTAGGTTGAAGTTGTCTTTCTATTGCAGATGAAGAATTCAGTTAAGGAATAAAAGAGCACACACAGAAAAGACTACATAGAAATAGAAGAGGAGCTGTGTTCTGGGATTAGCAGGGTAAGGAAGCGAGATAACAGGGTTTAAAGAATTAAGACAGGTTTAAGGACCAAAGGGTTTATGATAACATTAACTCTTGTCTACAGGTTTACCTCATCAACAACAGAAGTCTGCAGGATGGACTACTGAAGAAACCAGCCAGAACAGTCTCTTCTCTCTTTTGTTATTTTATCCACTTTTCCCCCTTCCCCCATGAAAGCCTCTCTAGAGACTTGTTACAATAAGCTCTAGGTTACTGTCGGGGTGGATTCGGGAGCTAGCATCTCTGTTCCTGTGTAGTAGCGTACAGTAACTTAAATCTGACAGAGTGAAGTGCCCAAGTTGCATTTTACACCCGAACAGAGATGGCTGAAGGAATAGACTTACAAGGGTTAGGAACCATATTAGATACCACACAAAAAGAGTTAAGTGCAGTCCGAGAGGAAAACCAGAGCCTTAGAGTAGAAGTAGTAAACTCTAGAAAAGAGACCTCAGAATTGGCGCAAAGGTTTAGACAACCTTTTGGTTCTGGGTCGGACGCTCAAGCCTCATTACCAGAAGGGACTAATAGGATGACTACTCAGGTGATTCACTCCCTCTCACCCGACATTCCATTAGCGGCACCAGAGCGTTTTAGTGGGGATCCACAGAAAGCTCAAATATTCATTACGCAGTTTTCATTACATTTCATGTGCCGCCCTTCCCTTTTTCCTGATGCTCAATCTCGAGTAGCCTTCGTGTTGTCATACTTAAGTGGGGATGCAGCATCCTAGTCTTTGCCTCTGATTTCGAAGGACGATCCCATATTGCGGAATTATGAGAACTTCAAAGAAGAGTTTCTTCGAATATTTGACAGAAGGCGGATATCCCAAGCCGTAGACAATGAGCTACTTGACCTGAAATAGGGGAATCGCGATGTGGTCTCTTATTTGGCTCAATTCAACAAACTTGTGGTGGAAACCAACTGGCCTGAGAGTAAGAGAGCGGCGGTGTTCTATCGTGGTTTAAAGGATGAGTTAAAAGATGCATTGGCTGGAAAACCCAATAGACCCACAGAAATCTCAGCATTGGTAGACTTGGTGTTGGAAATCGATTTCCGTCAAGGGGAAAGAAAAGGTGAAAAAGAAAAGAATTCAAGTTGGTGGTTCCAAGATTTGATCAAGTCAGGTCGGAAGGAGGACGAAGTTATGAAGGTCAGCAGAGCATAGAACCTATGCAGATTGGTACAATACGGGGTCCTCTTTCCAAAGAAGAGAAGGAAAAAAGAAGAGCCAGCAATCTTTGTATGTACTGTGGATTGGGAGGCCATTTTGTGCGTGCTTGTCCAAAGAAACCCAAGGGAAGTTTCAAGCCGAAGGAAAACTAATGGCACCATCTGTTGGAGGAGTTGAACAGATGGATGCGATTTTAGATCAGACTCCAAAAGAACATAGAGTGGCCAATACTCTACAGTCTGCAGTGCCACATCTAATTTTATCGATGGAAATCAGATTCCGACAGGTGACTCTGATTGGAGTCTCAGTGATGATCGACTCAGGAGCCATCGGAAATTTTTGTGACTTAAGGTTTGCAAGCAAGGTGGGAATCGAGGCCATCAAAAAGTCAAAAAGTGAGCCCGTTAGAGCTGTGAATGGAACCAATCTGTCCTCAGGTCCGATAGTCAGCCACACGAAACTAATACATCTGATCTCGAATGACGGACATGAGGAGAAGATCCAGTTTAACTTGATCGATGCCCCCCAATTCCAATTGATCCTTGAACTTCCCTGGCTTACTGAACATAACCCAACAATCAACTGGAGTACCAGAGCCATTAAGATGGAATCAGATTATTGTTTAGGAAATTGTTTTGGAGGTCAGCAAATGGAGCAAGAGGTTAATCCTGCACATTTGTTGTGTCAGACTGGGGAATCAATTCGTGTAATCCATGTACAAGACATACCAGAGGAATATCAAGATTTTGAAGATGTATTCAACGAAGTGGAAGCTGAACAATTACCACCACACAGACCTTATGATTGTAAAATAGAGATTGAACCAGGTTCAAATCTACCTTGTAGTCGTGTGTATGCCCTTACGGAAAAAGAACACCGTCACCTAAGGGAATATTTGGATAAGTATCTAGCAAACAGCTTCATTCGTCCCTCGCAGTCCCCAGTCTCCTCACCCCTATTTTTTGTGCCGAAGAAAGAAGGGGATTTGAGGACTTGCATCGACTACAGAGCCATCAATAAGATTACAAAGAAAAACGGTTATCCATTGCCATTGATATCTGTTTTGTTAGATCAAGTGAAAGGAGCAACAATTTACACGAAGTTGGATTTGAGAGGAGCGTATCATCTGGTAAGAATGAAGGAGGGCAATAAGTGGAAGACAGCTTTCAGAACGAGATTCGGCCTATTTGAATATCAGGCTATGCCCTATTGGCTATGTAACGCTCCAGCAGCCTTCCAACACTTCATTAACGATGTATTGAAGGAATTCATCGACCAGTGTACGATAGTGTACATTGATGACATCCTTATCTACTCTGAGGACAAGGAAAAACATCATGATCAGGTTAGAGGGGTTTTACAGAAGTTGAGAAAAAATAGACTGTTTGTAAAACTAGAGAAGTGTGCTTTCAGTGGATAAGCCTTAGGTTGAAGTTGTCTTTCTATTGCAGATAAAGAATTCAGTTAAGGAATAAAAGAGCACACACAGAAAAGACTACATAGAAATAGAAGAGGAGCTGTGTTGTGGGATTAGCAGGGTAAGGAAGCGAGATAACAGGGTTTAAAGAATTAAGACAGGTTTAAGGACAAAAGGGTTTATGATTACATTAGCTCTTGTCTACTTCATCAACAACAGAAGTCTGCAGGATGGACTACTGAAGAAACCAGCCAGAACAGTCTCTTCTCTCTTTTGTTATTTTATCCACTTTTCCCCCTTCCCCCATGAAAGCCTCTCTAGAGACTTGTTACAATAAGCTCTAGGTTGCTGTCGGGGTGTATTCGGGAGCTAGCATCTCTGTTCCTGTGTAGTAGCGTACAGTAACTTAAATCTGACAGAAAGTCTGCAAATGCCTGAGAGTTCAGTACTAGTGCAGCATATCGACGACCTTTTGGTGGCGTCGAAAACACGTGAAGCTTGCGAGGTAGACACAATAGCACTATTGAATCATTTGGCAGACGGAGGGTTGAAAGTGTCACCAACAAAATTACAGTATTGCCAGAAAGAAGTGCAATATTTGGGACATAAAATTGAGAAAGGACTGAGAAAAATAACAATAGACAGAATCAGAATTATAAAAGGAATGAGAGCCCCATGACACAAAGAGAAGTGAGAATGTTTCTGGGAATGGTGGGGTATTGTCATCAGTGGATTAGTAACTTTTCCCTGATTGCAAAGCCCTTAGTGTGATTAACAAGGAGTGATGTAAAAGATCCCCTTGAATTGAACAAGGAAGAATTGGCAGCATTCAAAAAATTAAAAGAGGGATTGTGTGAAGCACCAGCACTAGGCATGCCTGACTATGAGAAAGAGTTTGAGTTGTATTGCAGTGAGAGAAATGGATGTGCACTCTCTTTGTTGATCCAGAAGCATGGAAGATTGAGGAGTTTGGAACAGAGTGAAGGTATTGTGATGGGGTATCCATTGAAAGTGTTTGTTCCTCAGGATGTGGCGATTTTTTTAACAAGGAGTCGTACTCAGTATATGACGCATAGTTGGCTGACTAAGTATGAGAAGGTCATATTAGGTGCAACGAATGTGAGCCTTGCGAGATGTGTGAACGTGAATCCTGCAACGTTGTTACCTGATGCTGAGAATGTGGAAGTGAGGGATGAAGCAGATCATGACTGTTTGGATGTGCTTGAGTATTGCACAAAGCCACGACCAGATATAAAGGATGTACCACTGCCTGAGAGTGATTTTGTGTTGTTTGTTGATGGGTCATGTTTGAGAACAGATGAAGGAGTGCTAAGCGCAGCATATGCAGTATGCACGGTTGCAGCAGTGATGGAAGCATCTTATTTGAAAGGAGTAAGGTCAGCTCAAGTAGCTGAACTTGTTGCTTTGACCAAAGCATGTCAAATTGGGAAAAGTGTGAGAGTGACTGTGGTAACAGACAGCCAGTTTTGCTTCGGGGTCGTCCATGATTTTGGCCAGCTTTGGCTGCAAAGAGGTTTCCTGACCTCAAGTGCAACCCCTATAAAGAATGCTGAAGTGGTTGGGAAGTTGATTGAGGCGATACAGCTGCCTAAACAATTGGCTGTGGTAAAATGTGCTGCCCATAGTCAGGGAAGCGATTACATCTACTGGGAATAGGTATGCTAATGATATGGCACAGTATTGTGCACGGAACCAGAATTCAGTCAATCGGGCTAAGGAGAGAGAAATGTCTTCTTGCTCAGTAATGTATACTAACGCAGTAGGAACCTGGGAGGAAGTGAGACAATTACAGGAAGAGTCAGGAGATGAGGAAATGAAACAATGGATAAAGGCAGGGTGTGCACCAAGAGAGAAGGACCATGTGTGGGTCTATCGAGATGGAAGACCAGTAATGCCTGATAGCATGATGTCTACAATGGCACGTATGTATCATGGCCAGGGACACATAGGGAGAGACGCCATGATAAGGTCTTTTAATCAGACCTGGTACAATCCAAAATTCAGACTTGTAGCAGAAAGCCTGTGTCAGAGATGCCTGATATGTCAGCAATACAATCCTGGGAGAAAGACAGTGGTGAGTCTAGGGACCATAGGCCGGGAAGGTGGACCTTTTACCAGAATGCAGGTTGACTTCATTGAAATGCCTCCGTGTAACAGACAGAGGTATGTTCGTGTTGTAGTTTGCCTGTTCTCCAGGTGGGTGGAAGCATACCCAACAAGAAGAAATGATGGGTTGACAGTGGCAAAGCTACTTTTGAGAGAATTTATCCCTAGGTTTGGGTTCCCAGTGACTCTTGAATCAGACAGAGGAAGACATTTTCATAACGAGATTGTAAAATTGATTAGTGAAGCATTGAATGTACAACAGAAACTTGGTTGGAGCGGATGCCACCACCCTTGAAAGAAAGCCAGTCCATGATCTGAGCCCAGGAGACTGGGTAAGGATAAAGGTCCACAGAAGAAGAAACTGTTTGGTTCCAAGGTGGGGAAAACCAAGACAAGTCATTCTGACCACAACGACAGCTGTGAAGTGTGCTGGAGTGAAAAACTGGATCCATGCAAGCCATACTTTGAGGATACCAAATCCAGTTGTCAGCAAAGGAAAAGAGTACTATGACGAATCAGAGTCAAGTACTGAATCAGATAACGAAGAGCCAAGAACACAAGAAAATCCTGAAAGGGGGGAAAAGGAACCTGATCAGATATTAGTCCCCAGAAGTATCTCTCTGAGAAGACGATTGCAGATTTCCAATATCAGTTCAGATTCTGAAGACGAACAGGGAAGTCAAGGTCTCAGAAAAGAACACAGGAAGGAGAAAGGAAAAGACAACCAAGAAGCAGTGAAAGAAATTCGAAAGAAGGAAGTTTCAGATGAAAAACCAAGAGAAATTCCACCCGAAATAATAGATCAAAGTGGAATAGGGACAGGTACAGAGAGAGAGGGACAGATTGCAGAAGACCCCCGAGGAGGTGTAGGGAACTGCAACATCCAGCTAGGTGAAGGGACAAGCAGCCAGCAGGAAGATTGCGTGTCGGAGACCCGAGGAGGGACAGAAGTAGGGAAAACAGTGGTGGAAAATGAGGTTGTCGAAAGGAAAAAGCAAGTTGAGACAGAATCCGAAGAGAGTGAGAATTAAATACCCGAAGGACGAGTTCTGAGGAAAAGAGCTTGGAGAAAGGAAATGAACAATAAAGAAAGTAAACAGAAAAGAGTCAAAAAGGATGAAGTGTGGCCAAATAAAATAAAGAGAAAGAGATATCGGCTGACACGAGTAAAATCACCAAGAGAAGATCAGGTGAATGAAGTGACAAGCCAAGACAAATCAAAAGAAGAAGAGGTTAATCAAGAAGAGGGAAGAAGACCAAGAAAACCCAACCAGAAGTATAAGTCACCAGAATGGACGTATGTGGCACTGCCTGAAACGGAGGAAGAGGCAGATAGTCAAGGAAATCCAGAGGAGGCTGTACTGAAAGTGGTTGAAGAAGAGGAAGAAGCAGGAATCCTGAGAGTTATCTTATCCGACATTGGAGAAGAAGAAACGGAAGATCAGGAAATTCTATATTTGGATGCACTGAAAGAAGTGAAAAATGATTAAATGCCAAACTGAGAAAAAATTAGAAAACTACTGATGAAGAAGTAACAATTGAATCAAACGATAGATACTGGTAGAACTAAGTAGGGCCTTAGAGGCCTAAAGTTAGAGAATTAGTGGTGAAATAAAAGAGACTAAGTCAAAAGACACAGTCCAAACTAACAAGATGGCTAACATAGAAAGTAGCAAAGGTAAATGTACATTCATGAATAGATGGTGTAAAATGTGTTGTTGTTGTACAGGATTATTAATGCTTCTATGGAGCAGACTTGCTCTATTAATTTCTTTTAAGGTCACTATAGATACACTAGAAAGACACACTGAGAACATTACTAACATAAAAAAGATTCCAAAAGTAGTTCCGACTAGAATAGATAATAATTATTTACATAAGGATAGGTCTATTAATGATTTTTCAAATAATGTGTTTTCAAAGTTGTTGTATGAATATGTAAAGACCATGGACGTAAGGGGATTGCTACTTATGTATGCAGTTTCCAGCTTCTGTGTCAGAGGGAGTGACATATCATCACCTTCCAGCAACATATGGAATAGCATGTCGTGTGATAGCAAGCTTATTTTATGAAACAGGTAAACTAGAATATTATTATTTAGCTGTAGATAACATTTTTTCGCAAGTACCTGCTAATAATAAACTAAATAAAGTGAGACCTGCTAAGGTGTTAGGTAAATTTTTCTTAGTAACCAAGGAGCTAACATTAGAGTATATATTTAAAAATAATTTGACATGCAGTTTGAAGAATGAAGAAAATACATTTCTAGACATGGTTGAGGAAAGGAGGTTGAAAATGAGAAGAAAGGGATCTGAAGGAAAAGGGGAGAAAACAGTCTGGGATGTAGAAATGGAAAAACATATGAAGGGAGAGTCTAATCCAACTTTGGCTCTAGATTGGCCTCAGAAAGGGAAACTGTGTATAAGGAGGAATCAAACAGCGTACGATATTCATTTTGTAGGGAATAGTGAGTGCCATGATACATACCGAATTTTAGGTGGATGGGGATTTAAAGGTGGAAGAGATCCAGTTTTTCCTGGACTTTATTTTATCTGTGGGAACAGGGCATGTTATCGTTTGCCAGACCATTGGTATGGCACATGTTACGTAGGCCTGGTTTCTCCAAAAATCTTTCATATGGACAGAGATAAAGATGGTGCACATAGGTTAGGTAATCAATTAACACATAGTAAAAGAGAATCTTGGGCAGAAATTGTAGGTGACATTTTTGGAGCATTGATACCAGCAGTGGGAATATCTCTGAATGCGAACAATATTAGAAGATTATCAACAGTAGTGGATCGCTTGTCAACAAGCACCGCTGGAGGATTTTTATTGGTTAATACTGAAATGGTTGCCATGCGTGCTATGGTAATGCAAAATCGACTTGCCCTTGCTATTTTATTGGCAACAGAGGGTGGAGTCTGTGGAATGCTGAAATTTCAACATTGTTGCACTTACATTCCAGACGAAAGCAAATATCTAAAGGTTTACATTAAAAATATTACTGAATTGCATGACGAAATTGTACCACTGGAGGTTGAAAGTGTTTGGGAAAAGATTGGGAAGAAAATTGCCGCTATTACATTTTTTAAAATAAAAATAGGTAGTACAGTTACAGGTAAAATCTTATTCCCATTAACTTGTGTGATTTTAGTCTTACTAATATTAAGATTAGGATGTATGTGTTGTAAAAACAAGAAAACAAAGAATAAAATAAAAAGAGAAAAACTAAAAAGAAAGAAGGATATAGATGGAGACTTAACAGAGATAACTTTAGAAGAATGGAAAGAAAGTTTGTATAAAAAAGCAAAAAGAGATGAAGAAGAAACTGAACTATAATTAAGAGCAAGAATACATTTCAATTTTCCGTAAAAGGGTGAATCAATTTAGTGTTGTGTTGGTGATAAAATCACCAAAGGGGGGATTGCTGGAGTGGGGTTTACTTTTAATATCGTATACCCCCTCCATTTTGCATGTTTAGATTAATAAGATTAATTAATTAATTGTAATTATACTAATGGTTTGCTGTGTGAATTAATCAACATTACTAATATAAGAAATATACGTGGGAATTGCAGTGGCATGGCCTAACTAATGACGTAAACTAAATTTGTATGCATATTAATAATATATATTCAGAAACTGCATGATTATATGTTGCTTTCGTGATGTATCTGTGATTTGTGCTTTATTAATGTGAATATAACCGCATTAAGTGTTGCTTCTGCTAGATAAATACATACACATATGGACATTAGTAAGGGGATAACAGATTATTAGTCATTTCTATGTATTAATTACATTTTTGTGTTTCTTTGCTTAAGTTGACCATTTGGTGGCCACAAAATGGCCGACGTCCCTGTTAGACGAGAACAACTCCATTATGAGCATCTCTGGGTGAAGTGCTCATGCGTCGCCATCAGCTGCCGCAGCCTTTACATGACCCCGACTCAACTGTGACAACCAAGGCTATTTCCCGGGCTTACGGCCAAGCTGCTCTGAAAGAAACAATGAAAAGATACTATTGCGTGGATTGGAACTATATCTAAAGACACATTATATGTATGGGAAAGAAGTTGAACTTTCCCCATCGGACGAATGGGATGTGTTCAAAATACAATTTGTTACACTTCGGAATGTAAAATTACTATAAAAATGGTAGATTAGAGAGGGGCCTTAGCTTTTGCCTTTCAATTGTTCGAGACCCTTCAGAAGATTTGCGATTTACTGACGTAGAGGACGGGGACACTGCAGGACAGCTGTTTCTCAAAGACTCTGACAGTATGAACTGATGACCGGGATTTTGAATTAGAGGGCGACTTTTAGCCAGAATAGGTAACTATGATGATCTAATTTGCTTGATTAAAACCCAGAGAATTGAATTCAATTATTTAGATAAAATTTAATATTCATTACAAGAACTGTGTTGGGTCGTTTTTATTTGAGAAAATGTATTGATATAAATGATGTTTTAGAATTTGTTATCACTTAACCCCTTCAGTGCCCATGACGAGCTGGACTCGTCATGGGCCGCGGTGGCGCTGTGCCCATGACGAGTCCAGCTCGTCATAGACCCCGCCCGCTAATGCAACGGCCGGCACTGGGCGGGGAAAGGGGCGGGCACTGAAGGGGTTAAACCTGCAGCTAGTAGATCCATGGCCTATACATGGGAGGAGTACTAAAGGTGAAGCTTAGACCATTATGAATAGGGTTATGTGTGTACTCTTTCCATTACAGCGAGTGGAACAATCACCTCTTTGAAGCAGGTTAATTGATGGGTGTATGTTGGTGTTATGGGCCCCACCAGCGTATGAAGTATTGTGTGTGATCTATGACCTGTGACGTAGAAAGGGATTTTGCATTCCACGCTATAACAGTTCCACTGCGGGGTTTCCCCGATTGATATGGAGGGTGTTGGGTGTACTGGCTCACTCATCACACACAGCTGGTGGGGCTAGAGGGGACGGAGCTCGGATGGTCACATGACCCAGAGCCCGGCTCTCTACTTAAAGCCAATGCCATTCTTCACATGCAGCAGACGCACGCAGTCTTAGAGATTTGGTGACATCTATGTAACTCTTGCTTAGCAGACACTAACCAAGCGCTAATTTTTTAATTTGAAAACTACGACCTTTGTTTTAATATTTAGCAAAGCAACTGAAATACTTTTTTACCTTCCTGCTGATAACTCGCACTTTGCACTTCCTTTGTTTGGTCGCGCACACACCTCATTCCACTGCGGGGTTTCCCCGATTAATTTGGAGGGTGTTGGGCGTACATGGTCTCTCGTCACACACAGCTGGTGGCTATAGAGGGGGCAGAGCTCGGACGGTCACATGAACCAGAGCTCGGCTCTCTACTTACAGCTAATACCATTCTTCACACGCAGCGGACGCGCACAGTCTTAGAGATTTGGTGACATCTATGTTAGCCTTGCATAGCAGACACTAACCAAGCACTAACTTTTTAATTTCAAAACTATGACCTTTGTTTTAATATATAGCAAAGCAACTGAAATAGTTTTTTACCTTCCTGCTGATAACTCGCACTTTTCACTTCCTTTGTTTGGTCGCGCCCACAACTCGTTCCACTGCGGGGTTTCCCCGATTGATGTAGAGGGTGTTGGGCGTACATGCTCTTGTCACACACAGCTGGTGGGGCTAGATGTGGCGGAGCTCGTATGGTCACATGACCCAGATCCCGGCTCTCTACTTAAAGCCAATGCCATTCTTCACGCGCAGCAGACGCACGCAGTCTTAGAGATTTGGTGACATCTATGTAAGTCTTGCTTAGCAGACACTAACCAAGCGCTAACTTATTAATTTGAAAACTACGACCTTTGTTTTAATATTTAGCAAAGCAACTGCAATACTTTTTTACCTTCCTGCTGATAAATCGCACTTTGCACTTCCTTTGTTTGGTCGCGCCCACACCTCGTTCCACTGCGAGGTTTCCCCGATTAATTTAGAGGGTGTTGGGCGTACATGGTCTCTCGTCACACACAGCTGGTGGGGCTAGAGGGGGCGGAGATCGGATGGTCACATGAACCAGAGCCCGGCTCTCTACTTAAAGCCGATGCAATTCTTCACACGCAGTGGGCGCATTCAGTCTTACAGATTTGGTTACATCTATGTAAGCCTTGCTTAGCAGCCACTAACCAGGGACTAACTTTTTAATTTGAAAACTACGACCTTTGTTTTAATATATAGCAAAGCAACTGAAATTGTTTTTTACCTTCCTGCTGATAACACGCACTTTGCACTTTCTTTGTTTGGTCGCGCCCACACCTCATTTCACTGCGGGGTTTCCCCGATTGGTATGGAGGGTGTTGGGCGTACGTGCTCAATCGTCATACACAGTTGTTGGAGCTAGAGGGGGTGGAGCTCAGACAGTCACATGACCCATAGCCCGGCTCTCTACTTAAAGCCAATGCCATTCTTCACACGCAGTGGACGCGTGCAGTCTTAGAGATTTGGTGACATCTATGTAAGCCTTGCTTAGCAGACACTAACCAAGCACTAAATTTTAATTTGAAAACTACGACCTTTGTTTTAATATATAGCAAAGCAACTGAAATTGTTTTTTACCTTCCTGCTGATAACACGCACTTTGCACTTTCTTTGTTTGGTCGCGCCCACACCTCATTTCACTGCGGGGTTTCCCCGATTGGTATGGAGGGTGTTGGGCATACGTGCTCAATCGTCATACACAGTTGTTGGAGCTAGAGGGGGTGGAGCTCGGACAGTCACATGACCCATAGCCCAGCTCTCTACTTAAACCCAATGCCATTCTTCACACGCAGTGGACGCGTGCAGTCTTAGAGATTTGGTGACATCTATGTAAGCCTTGCTTAGCAGACACTAACCAAGCACTAAATTTTAATTTGAAAACTACGACCTTTGTTTTAATATATAGCAAAGCAACTGAAATTGTTTTTTACCTTCCTGCTGATAACACGCACTTTGCACTTTCTTTGTTTGGTCGCGCCCACACCTCATTTCACTGCGGGGTTTCCCCGATTGGTATGGAGGGTGTTGGGCGTACGTGCTCAGTCGTCATACACAGTTGTTGGAGCTAGAGGGGGTGGAGCTCGGACAGTCACATGACCCATAGCCCGGCTCTCTACTTAAAGCCAATGCCATTCTTCACGCACAGCGGACGCGTGCAGTCTTAGAGATTTGGTGACATCTATGTAAGCCTTGCTTAGCAGACACTAACCAGGTGCTAACTTTTTAATTTGAAAACTGCGGCCTTTGTTTTAATATATAGCAAAGCAACTGAAATTGTTTTAGAATTTGTTATCACTTAAACCTGCAGCTAGTAGATCCATGGCCTATACATGGGAGGAGTACTAAAGGTGAAGCTTAGACCATTATGAATAGGGTTATGTGTGTACTCTTTCCATTACAGCGAGTGGAACAATCACCTCTTTGAAGCAGGTTAATCGATGGGTGTATGTTGGTGTTATGGGCCCCACCAGCGTATGAAGTATTGTGTGTGATCTATGACCTGTGACGTAGAAAGGGATTTTGCATTCCACGCTATAACAGTTCCACTGCGGGGTTTCCCCGATTGATATGGAGGGTGTTGGGTGTACTGGCTCACTCATCACACACAGCTGGTGGGGCTAGAGGGGACGGAGCTCGGATGGTCACATGACCCAGAGCCCGGCTCTCTACTTAAAGCCAATGCCATTCTTCACATGCAGCAGACGCACGCAGTCTTAGAGATTTGGTGACATCTATGTAACTCTTGCTTAGCAGACACTAACCAAGCGCTAATTTTTTAATTTGAAAACTACGACCTTTGTTTTAATATTTAGCAAAGCAACTGAAATACTTTTTTACCTTCCTGCTGATAACTCGCACTTTGCACTTCCTTTGTTTGGTCGCGCCCACACCTCATTCCACTGCGGGGTTTCCCCGATTAATTTGGAGGGTGTTGGGCGTACATGGTCTCTCGTCACACACAGCTGGTGGCTATAGAGGGGGCAGAGCTCGGACGGTCACATGAACCAGAGCTCGGCTCTCTACTTAAAGCTAATACCATTCTTCACACGCAGCGGACGCGCACAGTCTTAGAGATTTGGTGACATCTATGTAAGCCTTGCTTAGCAGACACTAACCAAGCACGAACTTTTTAATTTCAAAACTATGACCTTTGTTTTAATATATAGCAAAGCAACTGAAATAGTTTTTTACCATCCTGCTGATAACACGCACTTTGCACTTTCTTTGTTTGGTCGCGCCCACACCTCATTTCACTGCGGGGTTTCCCTGATTGGTATGGAGGGTGTTGGGCGTAGGTGCTCAATCGTCATACACAGCTGTTGGAGCTAGAGGGGTGGAGCTCGGACAGTCACATGACCCATAGCCCGGCTCTCTACTTAAAGCCAATGCCATTCTTCACGCACAGCGGACGCGTGCAGTCTTAGAGATTTGGTGACATCTATGTAAGCCTTGCTTAGCAGACACTAACCAGGTGCTAACTTTTTAATTTGAAAACTGCGGCCTTTGTTTTAATATATAGCAAAGCAACTGAAATTGTTTTTTACCTTCCTGCTGATAACTCGCACTTTGCACTTCCTTTGTTTGGTCACACCCACTCTTCGTTCCAATGCTGCGTTTCCCCGATTGATGTGGAGGGTGTTGGGTGTGCGTGCTCCCTCGTCACACACAGCTGGTAGGGCTAGAGGGGGCAGAGCTCGGACGGTCAAATGAACCAGAGCTCTGCTCTCTACTTAAAGCCAATGCCATTCTTCACGCGCAGCAGACGCACGCAGTCTTAGAGATTTGGTGACATCTATGTAAGTCTTGCTTAGCAGACACTAACCAAGCGCTAACTTATTAATTTGAAAACTACGACCTTTGTTTTAATATATAGCAAAGCAACTGAAATTGTTTTTACCTTCCTGCTGATAACACGCACTTTGCACTTTCTTTGTTTGGTCGCGCCCACACCTCATTTCACTGCGGGGTTTCCCCGATTGGTATGGAGGGTGTTGGGCGTACGTGCTCAATCGTCATACACAGTTGTTGGAGCTAGAGGGGGTGGAGCTCGGACAGTCACATGACCCATAGCCCGGCTCTCTACTTAAAGCCAATGCCATTCTTCACACGCAGTGGACGCGTGCAGTCTTAGAGATTTGGTGACATCTATGTAAGCCTTGCTTAGCAGACACTAACCAAGCACTAAATTTTAATTTGAAAACTACGACCTTTGTTTTAATATATAGCAAAGCAACTGAAATTGTTTTTTACCTTCCTGCTGATAACACGCACTTTGCACTTTCTTTGTTTGGTCGCGCCCACACCTCATTTCACTGCGGGGTTTCCCCGATTGGTATGGAGGGTGTTGGGCGTACGTGCTCAATCGTCATACACAGTTGTTGGAGCTAGAGGGGGTGGAGCTCGGACAGTCACATGACCCATAGCCCAGCTCTCTACTTAAAGCCAATGCCATTCTTCACGCACAGCGGACGCGTGCAGTCTTAGAGATTTGGTGACATCTATGTAAGCCTTGCTTAGCAGACACTAACCAGGTGCTAACTTTTTAATTTGAAAACTGCGGCCTTTGTTTTAATATATAGCAAAGCAACTGAAATTGTTTTTTACCTTCCTGCTGATAACTCGCACTTTGCACTTCCTTTGTTTGGTCACACCCACTCTTCGTTCCAATGCTGCGTTTCCCCGATTGATGTGGAGGGTGTTGGGCGTACGTGCTCTCTCGTCACACACAGCTGGTAGGGCTAGAGGGGGCAGAGCTCGGACGGTCAAATGAACCAGAGCTTTGCTCTCTACTTAAAGCTAATACCATTCTTCACATGCAGCGGACGCGCACAGTCTTAGAGATTTGTTGACATCTATGTTAGCCTTGCTTAGCAGACACTAACCAAGCACTAACATTTTAATTAGAAAACTACGACCTTTGTTTTAATATATAGCAAAACAACTGAAATTGTTTTTTACCTTCCTGCTGATAACTCGCACTTTTCACTTCCTTTGTTTGGTCGCGCCCACAACTCGTTCCACTGCGGGGTTTCCCCGATTGATGTATAGGGTGTTGGGAGTACATGCTCTCGTCACACACAGCTGGTGGGGCTAGATGTGGCGGAGCTCGGATGGTCCCATGACCCAGAGCCCGGCTCTCTACTTAAAGCCAATGCCATTCTTCACACGCAGCAGACGCACGCAGTCTTAGATATTTGGTGACATCTATGTAATCCTTGCTTAGCAGACACTAACCAAGCGCTAATTTTTTAATTTGAAAACTACGACCTTTGTTTTAATATTTATCAAAGCAACTGAAATTGTTTTTTACCTTCCTGCTGATAACTCGCACTTTGCACTTCCTTTGTTTGGTCACACCCACTCTTCGTTCCAATGCTGCGTTTCCCCGATTGATGTGGAGGGTGTTGGGCGTACGTGCTCTCTCGTCACACACAGCTGGTAGGGCTAGAGGGGGCAGAGCTCGGACGGTCAAATGAACCAGAGCTCTGCTCTCTACTTAAAGCCAATGCCATTCTTCACGCGCAGCAGACGCACGCAGTCTTAGAGATTTGGTGACATCTATGTAAGTCTTGCTTAGCAGACACTAACCAAGCGCTAACTTTTAATTTGAAAACTACGACCTTTGTTTTAATATATAGCAAAGCAACTGAAATAGTTTTTTACCTTCCTGCTGATAACACGCACTTTGCACTTTCTTTGTTTGGTCGCGCCCACACCTCATTTCACTGCGGGGTTTCCCCGATTGGTATGGAGGGTGTTGGGCGTACGTGCTCAATCGTCATACACAGTTGTTGGAGCTAGAGGGGGTGGAGCTCGGACAGTCGCATGACCCATAGCCCAGCTCTCTACTTAAAGCCAATGCCATTTTTCACACACAGCGGACGCGTGCAGTCTTAGAGATTTGGTGACATCTATGTAAGCCTTGCTTAGCAGACACTAACCAGGTGCTAACTTTTTAATTTGAAAACTGCGGCCTTTGTTTTAATATATAGCAAAGCAACTGAAATTGTTTTTTACCTTCCTGCTGATAACTCGCACTTTGCACTTCCTTTGTTTGGTCACACCCACTCTTCGTTCCAATGCTGCGTTTCCCCGATTGATGTGGAGGGTGTTGGGCGTACGTTCTCTCTCGTCACACACAGCTGGTAGGGCTAGAGGGGGCAGAGCTCGGACGGTCAAATGAACCAGAGCTCTGCTCTCTACTTAAAGCTAATATCATTCTTCACATGCAGCGGACGCGCACAGTCTTAGAGATTTGTTGACATCTATGTTAGCCTTGCTTAGCAGACACTAACCAAGCACTAACATTTTAATTAGAAAACTACGACCTTTGTTTTAATATATAGCAAAACAACTGAAATAGTGTTTTTACCTTCCTGCTGATAACTCGCACTTTTCACTTCCTTTGTTTGGTCGCGCCCACAACTTGTTCCACTGCGGGGTTTCCCCGATTGATGTATAGGGTGTTGGGAGTACATGCTCTCGTCACACACAGCTGGTGGGGCTAGATGTGGCAGAGCTCGCATGGTCCCATGACCCAGAGCCCGGCTCTCTACTTAAAGCCAATGCCATTCTTCACACGCAGCAGACGCGCGCAGTCTTAGATATTTGGTGACATCTATGTAATCCTTGCTTAGCAGACACTAACCAAGCGCTAATTTTTTAATTTGAAAACTATGACCTTTGTTTTAATATTTATCAAAGCAACTGAAATTGTTTTTTACCTTCCTGCTGATAACTCGCACTTTGCACTTCCTTTGTTTGGTCACACCCACTCTTCGTTCCAATGCTGCGTTTCCCCGATTGATGTGGAGGGTGTTGGGCGTACGTGCTCTCTCGTCACACACAGCTGGTAGGGCTAGAGGGGGCAGAGCTCGGACGGTCAAATGAACCAGAGCTCTGCTCTCTACTTAAAGCCAATGCCATTCTTCACGCGCAGCAGACGCACGCAGTCTTAGAGATTTGGTGACATCTATGTAAGTCTTGCTTAGCAGACACTAACCAAGCGCTAACTTTTAATTTGAAAACTACGACCTTTGTTTTAATATATAGCAAAGCAACTGAAATTGTTTTTTACCTTCCTGCTGATAACACGCACTTTGCACTTTCTTTGTTTGGTCGCGCCCACACCTCATTTCACTGCGGGGTTTCCCCGATTGGTATGGAGGGTGTTGGGCGTACGTGCTCAATCGTCATACACAGTTGTTGGAGCTAGAGGGGGTGGAGCTCGGACAGTCACATGACCCATAGCCCGGCTCTCTACTTAAAGCCAATGCTATTCTTCACACGCAGTGACGCGTGCAGTCTGAGATATTTGGTGACATCTATGTAAGCCTTGCTTAGCATACACTAACCAAGCACTAAATTTTAATTTGAAAACTGCGGCCCTTTGTTTTAATAACTAGCAAAGCAACTGAAATTGTTTTTTACCTTCCTGCTGGTAACACGCACTTTGCACTTTCTTTGTTTGGTCGCGCTGAGGAAATATGAATTTTGTGATCAGTTATGTCCCCTATCGTAGACCCCAACGGCTCCATGTGCATGTTACAAGTACATGTATGTTCCCTCCAGTTCCAGTTATGAAGACGCAAATACATGTGCGTCCACCGTCAACATGTCCTCTTTCAGATCCGCCATGAATGGGTCAGATATTCCATTCCTAAGTATGAAAGGCCACCGACTTTATGTGGTTCACTTTCCACATTTTACAGATTCAGGCGAGTAGGCCCTGACTTCTGTCATCAAGCCTTTTTCTGCCTTCTGCCTCTGAAAGCTCCAGTCCGAGCCCGCATCTGTATCCATGAACTTTGTCCTACTCCCTGCGCGGCTAACGGTGCCTGATCCAGCCTGTTGCCTGCCAAAAACTGTATTTCACCTTCAAGATTATCTGCTCCGCTCCTCATCCGATGCATTCCTGTCTAGTAGTTTAGGTAAACATTCTTCCAGCTACCGAGCAAAGGGCCAGGCCTCACAGTCCTCATGCAAGTAAATCATAGCCCCTGTTACCATGGAAGATTCCTGCCCCATCGCATCTCATGTAGACACTTAGACGCTTGTACACGCACTAACAGTCAGTATAGAATAGATTCCATCCTAGAGACCTTTCCTTTTGGATAATACAGTTCTTTAAACATAAGATATTAGATATGATTTGGGATTAGGTTGACATGACCCCTCAGACTTCTGTCTCCACATGTAGAGCTAAATGTCAAGTCCCCTTCACCCTCTAGTTGCACGTCAATCACACGTCATGCGGCTGCGCGCGCATCTCTGCCAAATATTTCTGCTGACATTGCAGGATACTCTTATGGATCCACCCACTTGTGACATCATGTTTAATGACGTATCTAGTTACGCCTATATGTACGCCTTTTTTCATTACGTATGTGTATCATTATCTGTATTATCAGCTGTTACGCCTCCTGCATTTGTCTTAATGTAATACTTTTCATATAAATATCATTACTTGTCAATAATGTATTGCCTTCCCTTCCTGAACCTTCGTGGTGATGGAATTTGAAGCCTACGGTTCGAACTGTAATTCCTTTATAGAGGAATAAAGCCTTTCAGAACCTCTAATACCACGGATTCTGCCTCTTATTTTTACTGAGTTATTCTTACTAGACTTTACCGCATAAAAAAATAGTACCGGTAATGAAATATTTACCACATAAATTGGCGCCCGAATAGGGACACTTTCTCATCTCACGCGCCGGAGGTGCGTTGCAGGCCCGGTCTCCTGCCACAGCTGAACGGACAAAAACGCGTACCTGCAGGATTTCCTGTATCTCCCTCCGGCCGAGCGGGGGTGACTGAGGCTGCGATCAACACCCAGACGAGGCGGTGAGAAGTGCGAAGTATCCCGACCAGAGCCTAGCTGAGAGAGCAAGATCCGAGGTATACAGAGGCCCACCAGGTTCCGAAGTTCCGAGTCCAGCCGAGTCGAGTCCAGTCCGGTCCAGTTTCAGTTCAGTTCCGAGGCCTTCCGTTCCGCGCTACCCGGTGAGTACCGTTGCCGGGGAGGCATTTAGACGTGCACATAGGTTGTGCCGGTCAAGACGGGTTTGGGTACACAAATCCGGTCTGCACTGTTTCAGCAGTGTATCTGTACTGTTTAGCAGTATATCTAGTATGTCTTGCATATAATTCAGTATTATCTAGTGTTAGTATTATGTCAGTAACTAGTTTTCTATTAGTTATCATCGTTCGTTAAACTGTTAAATGTTAAATGTTTTAATACGTTCTACATATTGTGGTGTGAATGATTGTTCATTATTGTGTTTATTGTATTAGGTGTGTTCAAATAATAAGGTCTAAAAATGCCGCTCTTTTCAAAATTAAGACAGATCAAAACCAGAAAAGGGGTACTCGAAGAAGCTGTTCCCATTCCACCTAGGGACACTCCAGGGTACTTTATGTATCATAAGCATGGACTAGATGCCGTATTATTTCTTGTGTCGCAGTCCAACGTCCTCAGGGTCGCACGATGCTGTAAGGGGTCCACCTCCCGATAACCCCTTGGTCTGGTATATGTATGACAGACACAGAAGGGTGATCAGGCGAGGGAAGGAAAGGAAGGGAACTGCGGGGAGGGAGATCTGAAAGAGAAAGCACAAGCTTTTGGTTAGGACAACCCCTAAACCCCCACTACTCCAGGCGATCCCTATATTTCCCCTGCTGTACCTGTAAATGAAAGAGGGCACTCTTGCCTGGCGGACCCGGAGAGCCGAGGATCAGACTGTTCAGAACCTAGAGAAAGGGACACGGTTTAGCCAGCGATTACCCCCTCTAGGCACCAGCCCTCTGGTCCTCTCCCGGAACAAACTAACATACCACAATTCTGGAACCTCGGGTATAACAGGGGGAGGGGATGTAGGTATGCCAGGAGTCTCCTCTCCGCCCCTGTTTTTAAGACAAAGAAACAATTGAGGTGCAGCTAAGCGTCAGACCATAGTGCTGCCTGCCGCGATCTCCACAGTTTCTGCACGAACTCAGAGCGCTAATCCCATACACCTGGGAGGGCGCTAGCCAAAGGCAAAATTCCCTCAGCTTCTCGGGGAGGCAATTCCTCCGATAATCCAGCGGGCGTGCGCTGCACTGTTCCCCTGGAAAAGGTTCTCGCTGTTGCCTTAACAAGGAGCGACTCTGACCCTGAGAGCCGCTACGTACAACAGAACATGACCATGAACAAAAGTTTACACCGCCACAGCGGTTCCGCAATGCCTAGGCGGCGTCCAACGGAACAGCCGCGGTATAGTCTCAAATTTGCACTTCGCAAGGACCGGAATCAAAACAAATCGTACGAGGTAACACTACAGCGCAATTGCAAGGTTGGTGCCGAGCACCCCTACCAGTACGCCAATCATCCTCTCTCGAACACGTCCTCTCGGGAACCTGGAACCAAAATAACCGGCACCCGTCCGATGCCGGATGTTCCCTTTTCTGCATCTTCGCTACGTGCGTGATGACGTTGGAGCGTCCTCACGCAATGCGCACCGGGATTTGTAGTTCTTTCTCTCCCGTGTGCCTCGGGCTGTCAGTGCTCTCCTGTGAGCCACAACAGTACATCCCTCCCCCGAAGAGCACTGACACAAACAAGCCTTTGTGGGATGTTTTTTGTGGAACAGGGCAACAAGCCTAGGCGCGTGGACCTGGGATGCAGGTTCCCAGGAGTTTTCTTCCTCACCGTATCCCTCCCAAGCAAGGAGATACCATAGCCTGTTGCGGTATATCTTGGAGTCAAGCACCCTTCGCACCTCATACTCTGCCTCGCCTTGCACTACCACTGGGGCTGGTTTACGCGTGGGCCCCACTAGAGCAGGTTTCACCAGGGAGACATGAAATGCAGGATGTATGCGTAGCGTAGAGGGTAAGGATAGCTTCACCACCACCGGGTTTACCAGTTTAAGCACCCGATAGGGACCTATGAACTTGGGATTGAAAATGCTGAAACGTTTAAAACGTATGTGCTTTGTGGATAACCACACGTAATCCCCCACTTTATAAACAGGCCCTGACCTCCTGTGTTTGTCTGCGAATGCCTTGTAGCTGCGTTTTGCGGCCCTCAGATTGCTCTTTGCTATTCGTAGATTTGTCTGTATGCGGTCTATCCTACTCTGCGCCTCAGGTACCTTTGCAACGTGTGCTGGGTTCAGGAAGGGGGAAAACCAAGGATGAAACCCATAAGAGCAAAAAAAAGGTGTAAGTTTGGTGGACGCGTGCGTAGCGCTGTTATATGCCACCTCCGCTAACCATAGGAAATCCACCCACTCGTTATCCGAGGCGTTGGAGTAACACCTCAGGTATTGCTTGAGGGTTTGGTTAACCCGTTCTGTTTGTCCATCCGTCTGCGGGTGGAAGCTGGTGGATATGTTGGATTCGATTCCCAAGGCTGAACACCAGGCCTTCCAGAAATGGGCTGTGAACTGTCCGCCTCTATCGGAGACAATCTTCCTTGGCAATCCGTGTAAGCGTACCACGTTCTCCAGGAGCAAGTGTGCCAGCTGACCTGACGAGGGCATCGTCTTACAAGCGACGAAGTGCGCCATTTTAGTTAAGTAATCCACCACCACCGTGATCACGGTGCATCCTTTATTCCGTGGCATGCCTACTATAAAGTCTACTGAGATGTTCTCCCAAGGGAGGTCAGGCGTGGGGAGAGGTTGCAGTAAGCCAGCTTGTTTGGTGTGGGTTGCCTTCATTTGATTGCACACTCCGCATTCCTGGACCCATGTGAACACGTCTTTCCTTACCGAAGGCCACCAGAACTGTCGTAGGATCCTGTCAAGGGTTTTGTCCCGGCCATTGTGTCCAGCACAGGGCAGGTGATGGCACCATTTGAACGCTTGCAGCCTTAATGATCTGATGGGGAGGAGCAGTTGTTTTCCTCGTAGCGGGAGACCCTGTACCCGTTTCCACTCTGGATTGTCATGCAGCCAGTTCTTCCATTTAGTTGTTCGACAGTTCAATGCTACACTCCGTAAGAATGGATCCGTGCACGTAGCCCCTATTACATGATCGGGGCTAATGATGGTCCCTGTTGTACCCGCTACGGTGCTGTCCTGGGATGCTTGCCGGGTTAACGCGTCTGCTTTCCTGTTATCCTTTCCGGGTCTGTAAGTGACAACAAAATTGTACCCTGCAAAAAAGAGGGTCCATCTCAGTTGACGGGGGGTGAGGTGTCTGGCCGCCGTCATGAACTGTAAATTCCTGTGGTCGGTGTAAACCGTAACCACATGTCTGGCCCCCATCAAGTGATGCCTCCATTCACTGAAGGCGTTCTTGATGGCTAGCAACTCCTTTTCTGCAATATTGTAGTTGCATTCAGCGGGGTTCAATTTTCGGGACATGTAAGCCACCGGATGTAGGCGTCCTGTTTCGCAATGTCTTTGTGACAAGACGGCTCCCACCGCTGTATCGGACGCGTCTGCCTCCACTATGAAGGGGTATTCCGGATGAGCATGAGCCAACACAGGGGCGGTCGCAAAGGCTTCCTTTAGCTCTTCGAACCCCTTTTGAGCCTTGGCATTCCACTGAAACGCCGACTGTTTACGCAGGAGCAAAGTAAGAGGGGTCGCCAGGTCCGAGAAGTGATCAATAAACCGGCGATAAAAATTAGCAAACCCCAGGAAACATTGTACAAGATTCTGGGGGATTGGCCATTCTTTTACCGCCAGCACCTTCCTTTCCGACATTTCCTGGCCCCAGGGGGTGAGGTTTACTCCTAGGAACTCCACCGTTGTTACCCCAAATTCGCACTTGCTGATTTTGCAGAATAAGTGATGTCGTCTCAGGGTCTGGAGAATGGTCTTGACGTGGTGCGTATGAGTTTGAGTATTCGTAGAGTAAATCAAGATATCGTCTATATAACATATGACGAAGTGGTCCAGGTATTCCCGTAGAACATCGTTCAAGAAGAACTGAAAGGCCGCGGGGGCGTTGCACAGCCCGAACGGCATCACTAAGTATTCATAGAGACCGAAGCGTGTTTTAAATGCGGTCTTCCACTCGTCTCCTCTCCTCATACGGACCAGATGATACGCCCCTTTTAGGTCAAGACGCGTGTATATCACCGCCTCCTTTACCTGCTCCAGCAGGACATTGATTAAGGGAAGGGGGTACCTGTTCTTCACTGTTACGGCGTTTAAGGCCCGGTAGTCCACGCACGCGCGCAGCTCGCCGTTTGCCTTAGGAATAAAGAAAAGAGGCGACGCCGCGGGAGATTTTGACACTCGTATAAAGCCCAAGCTCAAGTATTTCTCCAGATACTCCTTGAGATGTTTATGTTCGGGCTCCGTCAGGGCATAGACTCGTCCAGCGGGAATCACTGCTCCGGGAAGTAAATCGATTTGACAATCGTACGATCGATGCGGCGGTAAGACCTCTGCCTTGTCTTCATCAAAGACGTCCTCGTATTCTTTGTATGCCTGTGGCAAGGTAACAGCATGTTCCACTGCAGTTGCCACCTGATAACAGATAGCCAAGGAGGTGGCTGGATTCGAAGGTGAGACGTAGCACTTGGATAAGCAATAGGCTGAGGAGTATAACAGGGTCTTCTCCTGCCAGTTGATGATCGGGTTGTGGAGACATAGCCACGGCAGTCCCAGAATCAGTCCGTAATGGGGTGCGGGTATGACATTGAAGGAAAGAAGTTCCTGATGCGCAGTCCCCTGTCTCATCGTTAAAGGCCCCGTATGGTATCTTACTGGGCCGGAATCCAACATCTTCCCATCCACTGCGAAAACCATCTCAGGCTTGCTTTTCTCCTGCAAGGTGATTCCGAGTCTTCCTACCTGGGCTTGATCCATAAAACACCCCGTGGCCCCTGAATCCACCAATGCGTTAACCGGGATCCACTCGTCATCCACCAGGAGGTGCACTTCGACGAAGAAATGGTGTTTGTTGTGCAATTGTACGTCTTCCAAAGAAGGGATATGCATGACGCTCAAAGGACTCCCTTCTTCTTCCCTTAAGCCACGTCGTTTCCCGCAGGGAAGCCTTGTGATCTGGTTACCGCGGCCTTTTGTTCTGGTCGGGAGACCTTTGGCCTTAGGCTACACTCCCGTATGAAGTGTCCTTTTCGCCCACAATACAGGCACAGCCCTCGCTTCCTCCGGTAGTCTCTTTCTTCCGCTGAGAGTGGGGATCGCACAGCGCCTATTTCCATGGGTTCTGTTTTGTTCGGCATCGCAGAGTTTGTTGATTTGGAGTGTTCTGCAATCTGCACGGGTTTCTCCCGTCTTCGGTGTTCCCCTTTCCTTTCGCTCATGCGATGATCCAATCTTAGGACTAAACTAATGAGGGCTTCACAGGAGGCGGGTTGTGGGTCGATCTGCGCCAACACATCCTTCATGTCCTCACTCAAACCCTGGTCAAATATGGCTGCATGTTTCTCTTCCGGCCACTCAGTTTCTGTGATCAGTCTCCGAAAGTCGTTGAGATAGGAGATGACATCCCTATTACCCTGTCTCAACTCCAGGAGATCTCTATCGGCCGAGAGCGTGGCCGCTCGTCGATTAAAGGTCTTCTCGAATTCAAACAAGAAGGCATTCCAGTCATATAAGAGTTGGTCGTCTCTCCTCACCAAGGGAACGGCCCATTGTGCAGCGTCTCCCGACAAATAAGACAACAAGAAGGCGACTTTCGCATGGTTAGTGTTGAAAGCCCTGGCCTTGCAAGTGAAATGCAGCATCACCTGTGTGAGAAAGACCTGTAATTTCCCGCTGTCCCCACTATACCTTTCGGGGGTGGCTAGTGGAACATGCGTGGGGATTTCCACCACCACAGGGGCGGCTGGGGTTGAGCGGGTGGGGCCCGCATCAAAAGGATTACGCTCCAAGCGGTTGACCTGCGCCTGTAGTGTGGCAGTTTCTGTTCTCGAGGCGACTACCTCGGCCTGTACTAGGGCCAAAGCAGCCAACACGTCCTCTAAGGTGGCCATCCCACCGTGCGACTGGGAGGACTACTATTCGTGGGCCGGTTATTTTGTCGCAGTCCAACGTCCTCAGGGTCGCACGATGCTGTAAGGGGTCCACCTCCCGATAACCCCTTGGTCTGGTATATGTATGACAGACACAGAAGGGTGATCAGGCGAGGGAAGGAAAGGAAGGGAACTGCGGGGAGGGAGATCTGAAAGAGAAAGCACAAGCTTTTGGTTAGGACAACCCCTAAACCCCCACTACTCCAGGCGATCCCTATATTTCCCCTGCTGTACCTGTAAATTAAAGAGGGCACTCTTGCCTGGCGGACCCGGAGAGCCGAGGATCAGACTGTTCAGAACCTAGAGAAAGGGACACGGTTTAGCCAGCGATTACCCCCTCTAGGCACCAGCCCTCTGGTCCTCTCCCGGAACAAACTAACATACCACAATTCTGGAACCTCGGGTATAACAGGGGGAGGGGATGGAGGTATGCCAGGAGTCTCCTCTCCGCCCCTGTTTTTAAGACAAAGAAACAATTGAGGTGCAGCTAAGCGTCAGACCATAGTGCTGCCTGCCGCGATCTCCACAGTTTCTGCACGAACTCAGAGCGCTAATCCCATACACCTGGGAGGGCGCTAGCCAAAGGCAAAATTCCCTCAGCTTCTCGGGGAGGCAATTCCTCCGATAATCCAGCGGGCGTGCGCTGCACTGTTCCCCTGGAAAAGGTTCTCGCTGTTGCCTTAACAAGGAGCGACTCTGACCCTGAGAGCCGCTACGTACAACAGAACATGACCATGAACAAAAGTTTACACCGCCACAGCGGTTCCGCAATGCCTAGGCGGCGTCCAACGGAACAGCCGCGGTATAGTCTCAAATTTGCACTTCGCAAGGACCGGAATCAAAACAAATCGTACGAGGTAACACTACAGCGCAATTGCAAGGTTGGTGCCGAGCACCCCTACCAGTACGCCAATCGTCCTCTCTCGAACACGTCCTCTCGGGAACCTGGAACCAAAATAACCGGCACCCGTCCGATGCCGGATGTTCCCTTTTCTGCATCTTCGCTACGTGCGTGATGACGTTGGAGCGTCCTCACGCAATGCGCACCGGGATTTGTAGTTCTTTCTCTCCCGTGTGCCTCGGGCTGTCAGTGCTCTCCTGTGAGCCACAACATCTTGATCTATGGGTGGACTACACCAAAGATTTACCAGAGAGTCAGAGATGGCCCGCAGCGGGGACCTGGGATGCAGATTGCATCATGAGAGTAGAAGAAGAATTATGGAAAAAGAAAGCCAGACAGTCACAGAAAGATGCCATTGAATTATGGCGTAAAGAGTCATATAGACGTACAGAAAAAGCGCTCAGACAGGAAGAGAAAGGTAGGGAGAATTCGAATAAAACCCGAGAAAATTTATTAATTGAGGAAGGTACCCGAGTAAAAGCAGAACAAGTAGACAGACAACGAAACACTCTTATGAATGGTATGTATCCTCTTCTGGCCGAAGGGTTACCTCAGGCCACCCCGGAAATACCGAAAAACTTGACACCTCCATTACTCCCGATAAAAACACATCCCAAAACAGCAAAAGATATTTTCCTTTCTTCCTATTTAGATGATGTAGCTCCTGAATATGCTAATGCTCCGCCACACACATCGCCCACCGATGGTGCTCAACGCCAAGATCATCCGTCTGTATCCCTGCAACAACAAACTCCTACGCACATTCCCACAGGTCCATCTGCTTCTACCGCTTTTCCTACATCTACAGTTTCTATCTTACATCCAACAAATCCCTTCGTGCCTAGCACCTCAGACGGTGCGACAGGAGGTACGACAGAAATTTTTGCCACGCCACCCCGAGGAAATAAACTATCCCTTATAGATTTAGCATACGAACGTACACCCCAACTAGCAACTTCCGACATGTTTAAAGAGCATCTAGTGGATTGTAGATATGATCCTGTGCCCGGTAGACGGGACGGTATGCTGCTGTCATCACTACGTATACGACGAGCTTCAAGGTATTTAGCAACGCTACCAGGAATGGTGGCACATTTAGACAATATATATCACTTTGTCCAATCAGGGCGAGGCCCTGAAAGTATTGACGAAGCCATGGAATACCAGAAAGTGGATGTACAGAGACAACTGTTACGCTTCTTCATAAACTGTGTGATCAGAAACAGAGATAGGCCTGGGGTAGATCCGGAGGAAATGCAAGTACTTAACAGATGGGGCCAGAATATATCAGAAGGGAAACATGATAAACAGACATGTATAGTAGTTATGTGCCGTAAGATTCGCAAAGAAGTAGAACGAATACATACAGAAAGATTAGAGTCAGATCAACATGAATCAGAGGGAGAGGAGGACGAAATGCCTACAGGACAATTAGAAACGATGGCTTATGTAGGTAAAGGAAGATCTTTTAATAAAACCAGATGCTTTAATGATCCGATACGTCCGATACATCCAGAATGTAATAGACATTTTCAAGCCCCTATGTTAAATACAAGGTCTCCTGAACACCTATTCCAAGCCGCTGATAAATTACTCCGAGACCGAAGTGGGTACCATATGCTCGATTCCATGGATGAACAAGAATTAGCCAGGTCAGCAGTACAATGGGCTGACAGTCCCGACAAATACAGTGAAGATGCACTAGCACACACGTTTCTGAACCTTGCCCCAGACGAACAGCGTTTAGCTGGTATATATATGATTCAACACCTCCTTATATTGTATAAAAGCCAACACTCCGATCCTGGACCCTTACCTGACATATTGACCGAATTACTCACGAATAAATGGAGAGGTTCAGGTACTGATTTAATTAAAGAAATTCTAGAATTTCGAAACCAGTATATAGTTTTCGTATGCCCAGAACATGTTCCAGTTCCCACTATGGGAAGAAAAATGTATCACATAGATAGACAGAATCCCTTACGCGAAGTACACCCAATCAGAGGTGAAGATAATAACTTTACACGCGTGTTTGTGTACACGCCTATAACTAAAATTGAATTATTAGAAATGAAGAAAGTAGTACCCAGCCATGACAAGGATCCAGCAGGTTTCCACCGTGAGATAAAAGACATGTTACTCATGGGAGAGTATACCTACCCCGACATTATGAAAATATTAAAAGTGTTAATGCCTGCCGGTGTTTACGAGAAACTCAAAGAAAAGGAATGGGAGGTGGGAGACCAAAAGATAGATTGGACAGCATTAGAAAACGAAGAAAAGGCTCGAGCTGCAGGATCAGGGCTTGGGGAAAAGACTACAGCACTACCAGGATTACTAGTGCAGGTACTGCCACGTTTATTAACTACGAAAAAAGAAGACTGGGGTGCAATCTCAGCCTGTAAACATAAGCAAGATGAAGACACTAGTGATTTGAAAAATGTTTTGGTATAAATAGTGGCATAAAAGCAAGTAGCGAGTCATATCCACATCTGTTTGTGACAAAATTAGTTGAAAATTCCCTACCGCAAGTTAAGAATATAGTATTGAAATTTGAGAGTACCTGGCAAGGTAATACCCCGTCACAGATGTTACAGATGTTACAATATCACCACAATAGAATTAGAGAAGAACAAGAACATGAACAAAGACGTATGAAAGATACGAAAATGAAAATGCTTGTTGCCCAGTCAGTTCCAGCTGATGGTCATAAAAAGGGTGATTCCTCAGGTCCGGCGAAAGGGACATGCAACTATTGTAAACAACAAGGTCATTATATACACGATTGTCCAGTTCTGAAACATAATATCGCCAAGGGTAGAACCCAGGAAAGACCACGTCCACCTAGACAGGATCAGAATCAACAACAAATCCCTCAGCACGCACAATCTAGGCCAGCTCCGCAACAGGCAGCTCCACAACAGATCGTAGCACCACCACAAGCGCAGCCTATTGCTGCAACACAAGCAACGACACAACAGATGTACCAGTATGCACAAAATGACTATCCCGATTATCAGCGCTACACATGAAATAGCCTAGAGAGGGAAGTTGGCTTACCCCTTATCGAAGTTCCTGTAGATCAAGAGGGACCTAATGTACATAGTGAACTATTAGGGGAAGACAGAAAGTTTTTACTTGATACAGGGGCAAGCAGAACAACTATACGACGCAGTGAAGTTCCAGGGACACCCCTCTCAGGCTCACAGAATATTTCCCTTGGATTCTCAGGAAAGCCTATCATTAATGAAGTAACGCAACCCCTTCCACTTACGGTTGGTCCATTGACACGAACTACAGATTTATTGCTTACTAAATCATGTCCAGAAAACTTGTTAGGTATAAAAACATTGAAAGCTCTAGGAGCTATAATATGTTGTTCTCCGGAAGGAGTACGATTATTTTTACGTGACTTCAAAGGTCACTACGTGTCCAGAGACATGGATCACCGGCTGCAGAATTTACCTACACATTTATGGGCACAAGGCCCCACTGATGTTGGTTGCATGAACATTACACCATATCGAGTCACACTGAAAACAGGAGTAGTACTACCACGAATGCGACAATACAAGTTACCACCAGATGCTGTTGTGGCTTTGCTGCAAATCATTGACGAGCTCATTGCACAAGGAGTGGTTGTGGAAACCGACTCCAATGTATGTAATTCCCCGATAATTCCGATTCTTAAAAGAACGGATCCAAAAGCACCACCAGTATATCGATTAGTTATTGATCTGCGCGAATTAAATAAATGTATTGTACCACAATACCCTGTGGTCCCAGATATCTCTTCATTACTAACAGCTATTGACTCAGAAGCAACGTTCTTTACTGTAATTGATCTCAAGAATGCCTTCTTTAGTGTCCCAATAGATCCGGAAAGTCAATATTTGTTCGGATTCAGTTTAAATGGCCGAAGTTTTAAATTCACACGCGCACCTCAAGGATTTACAGAAAGCCCCAGCATCTATAGCCAAGCACTGAAACGAGAACTTGACAGTATCCACATGCCAGTTAACACTGCCTTGCTTCAGTATGTCGATGATCTGCTGATCACCGCCCGAAGCGAACCTGAATGTGAAAAAGCGTCACTGACGGTTTTAAAATTTGTGGCCGACAAGGGGCACAAGGTGTCCCCTTCTAAGCTGCAATTCTGTGTCCAGCAAGTTGTTTACCTTGGGCACTTGCTGTCCAAGGAGGGAAGACAGCTTACACCCGATCGCATCCAGTTAATTGCTAACATGCCACCACCCAAGACACAAAAGGAGGTGCGGGCTTTTATAGGCCTCACTTCATACTGTAGGCAGTGGATCCCTCAATATGCATTTCTAGCAAAACCACTCATCCAGTTGACAACACAGGAGGCAGCCACATCGACTGTCCTCCCTTGGACTCAAGAACATACACATGCCTTTGAAAGCTTAAAGAAAGCTTTATGCCAAGCACCTGTTTTAGCAACACCATGTTACAGTAAGCCTTTTACACTCTTTGTTACAGAACGCGAAGGTACTGCTTTGTCAGTACTCACTCAGGAACAAGCAGGATCACACAAACCATGTGCTTATTTCTCTAGTACATTAGATCCAGTAGCTCAGGCTCTTCCTGCGTGCCTGAAATCAGTGGCAGCAACAGCTTTAGCAATCAGACAAAGCGATGCCATAGTGTTAGGACATCAATTGACAGTACAAGTACCACACGCAGTAGAGGTTCTCTTGAACCGCACACAAACACAACACTTGACTATAGCAAGACTCACCGGTTATGAATTAACATTGTTTCAGCCACACATAGAAATCAGACGTTGTAATACATTAAATCCTGCCACACTTTTGCCAGTAAACGGAACAGATCCATTAGCACATGATTGTATTGAAGTCATTACTATTACGACGAAACCCAGACAAGACTTGACAGATATCCCTTTATCAGATCCGGACCTGACATTGTATGTAGATGGTTCATGTATGAGAACAAGTACAGGAGAGTTAGTGGCCGCTTACGCAGTCACAACAGACACTGAAGTCATTGAAACAAATTGTATTAACACTTTGTCAGCTCAAGCAGCAGAGCTCATCGCTCTGACACAAGCCTGTATTCAAGCCAAAAATAAGAAAGTCAACATATACACAGATTCACGTTATGCATTCGGAGTCGTCCATGACTTCGGCGTACTGTGGCGAGAGAGAGGTTATTTAACTTCTCACGGTGCCCACATCCAACACGGACCCCTCATTCAAGCTCTATTAGACGCGATTCATCTACCTACTGCAATATCGATTATGAAATGCAAAGCCCATACAAAAGTTACCGATATCATTTCTCAAGGTAATGACCTAGCTGACAGAACAGCTAAACAAACTGCTCAGAATCAGACTCATACAACTGACACGACAAAGACAATAGTTCCGACACCAACACATTGCATGACAGTTAAGGATCCCGCCCTTGATGTAATTGACATACAGACGCATGCTACACCAGAAGAAATAAAGAAATGGACTGAATTAGGAGGGATCCAAACGGATCAAGGATGGATGACGAAGGAAAAATCTATATGGTTTCTTCCCGACTCCATGGTTCAAGTCATCATTAACACAATACATAGTCCAGCGCATCTAGGAGAAAAAGCTATGCTAGACAGCATTCAACACATTTGGTTCAACAAACACTTGCGAGCAGCAGCCAAACAGAAAGTACCTACCTGTATGATATATTGTCAGTTTAATCCAGGTAAAAGCATCCCCGTAGAGCAGGGTGGATTTCAACCTCCCGATCATCCTTTTGAAGTCCTCCAGATGGATTATATCCAGATGGAACGATGTCGAGGATTCAAATATGTTCTCGTAGTTGTCTGTGCTCTTTCCCGTTGGACAGAAGCCTACCCGGTTTCAGATTACACTGCCCCGACTACTGCCAAACAGTTAGTTCGAGAATTCTTCCCACGATTCGGTTTACCACGTGTCGTGTACTCAGATAACGGCCAACCATTCTCATCCGAACTAATGAAACACGTTTCACTTCTGTTAGGTTACCAATGGAAATTCCACTGTGTCCGACATCCCGAGGCAGCAGGTCTCGTGGAACGTCATAATCAAACCCTGAAAATTAGATTGTCCAAAATATGTAGAGAAAAAGGTGTCGATTGGATAGTAGCCTTACCAGTTGCGCTCTTTTACATGAGAATGGTAGCACATTCTCGAACAGGGCTATCCCCGTATGAGGTGATCTTCGGTAGACCACCAAATATGTGGGGGACGCCTATACCTCGCAAAATAACTGATGTTGACTGTAATATGCTGACAGATTACCTGGCTTCCTTGATGTCTGCACTACAATCTTGTCGTTCACAGGTAGCTGCAGCTTTTCCCGATAACACTGAGGTGAAGCCCCATGACGTGGTTCCAGGGGATCTGGTTCTTGTGAGGAATTTCGACCGGAAGACCCAGCTGGAGCCCAGGTGGAAATCGCCCAAACTCGTTTTGCTGACAACAAGGACAGCCGTGAAGATTGAGGGACGTAAAGGGTGGTTGCATTCGAGTCATATCAAGAAATTTTATGGACTACCGTTCGATGTGAGCACTCAGCCCTGCATTCCCTCACAGACAGACTCAAAGCTCCCCTTGGTTGAACAGACAAAAAACAAACTCTATAAACTGAAACTAAGGTCTAGCAAGTCAGACAATTTGATTGTTTAAGTCCTCTCCAAGGTGAATCGGTTGAATTTGTCTCTGACATGTATCCCCTAGACCGAAATAGAGAGAAAAATAGACAGATACAGCTTAGAAAACATGCGTACTGTAAATCGCTTCGTAGTCATTGCATAGTGACATTATTAATTTTGTTTTTTCTAAGTCTTCTGATCATCATTTCTAGTGTATTGCTACATATGTATTACCCTATTTCCAAACGTGCTTACAATGTTACTGCTGAACATTCTTTTAGCGAATTACCTCCGCATGAGTTATCTTATAGATTTGCGCTGCACAACAACACTTTTATTAGTATGTTACATCATTCCCATCAGACCAGCAATGCTACCAATTGTTGGATATGTGGCCGACTCCCTCCCTATCAGAACTATAAGGGAGTTTTTCCCCTCTTTCCGTATCCGTTCACACACAATGGCTCCTGGGGAGCATGGTTTAGTTTGATTAATTCCCTAGATTCAAATTCAGCAGTTTATCAAGACAACTGGGTATGGGGAAACCTGAACCTAGTTCTGCTTAAAGTCTGCTACCCTAACAAGGAGGGACTTCCCAAAAGAACAGGAACTGATCTAGAAAATGAAGTATATGGATTAGGTAATTTTACACTTAACCTCATGATTCTGAATGTTGAATCCGAAGCTACACCAATCTTGCCCGCTATGTCAGTATTCCCAGTTAAAGGGGAATTATGTGTAAGAAAGAATGGTTCCATACACATGGGCCATAGTAAATGCACCACTGTAATAAAATTCAGTGATCAAGGCAAGTCTACATTCAGAGCCTCTCGTCATTCCTACTTCATATGTGGCCAGACTGCATATATACGTTTACCTCTAGATTGGGATGGTACCTGTTACATAGCATTCCTTCTGCCACCTGTTTTCCTAGCCCCTCCTGACTATCACAGAAATACCCATTTAGTACACAATAGACAGCAGAGAGATCTCCCGATTGTCGATTACACTGAAACGGCATGGGAGCAATACACAGATTTCAATAAAGGTTTCTTTCCCTATATAGGTACAGTCACTAATAGTAAGCTGATACGTAGATTAACTAGAACCCTTGAAGCAGTAGTGAACGAGACTACTTCCGCCCTAGGCAACTTAACAGAGGAGCAGTCTGCGATGCGGATTGTTGTGCTTCAAAATCGTCTTGTTCTTGACGTCATCCTGGCCGATAGGGGCGGAGCCTGTAGGGTCATCGGATCAAGTTGCTGTGTTTTCATACCAGAAAACTCGCCGTCAGTATATAAAGCCATAACTCGCCTTCATAAGATTATAAGCCAGATACACCAGAGTCCAGGCACCTGGACTTGGTCCGGTTGGTTCTGGAGCGTGTTGTCAGCCTGGGGATGGAGGATCCTATCCTTCCTAGGTATTGGCTTTCTCATACTATTCAGTTGCTGCTTATGTCTACAATGTGGGCCAGCGATTTGTGGTCTGTGTGCCACATCGTGTATCCCGCATCCAAGTTTTCGTTCAAGATCCCGGAAGAAGAAAGAAGAACAAATGATGCTATATGAACAGATCGATGGATTGATGAAGATCGATATCTCCTGAGGGTCCGTAGGGGACAAGGAGGGAATGAGGAAATATGAATTTTGTGATCAGTTATGTCCCCTATCGTAGACCCCAACGGCTCCATGTGCATGTTACAAGTACATGTATGTTCCCTCCAGTTCCAGTTATGAAGACGCAAATACATGTGCGTCCACCGTCAACATGTCCTCTTTCAGATCCGCCATGAATGGGTCAGATATTCCATTCCTAAGTATGAAAGGCCACCGACTTTATGTGGTTCACTTTCCACATTTTACAGATTCAGGCGAGTAGGCCCTGACTTCTGTCATCAAGCCTTTTTCTGCCTTCTGCCTCTGAAAGCTCCAGTCCGAGCCCGCATCTGTATCCATGAACTTTGTCCTACTCCCTGCGCGGCTAACGGTGCCTGATCCAGCCTGTTGCCTGCCAAAAACTGTATTTCACCTTCAAGATTATCTGCTCCGCTCCTCATCCGATGCATTCCTGTCTAGTAGTTTAGGTAAACATTCTTCCAGCTACCGAGCAAAGCGCCAGGCCTCACAGTCCTCATGCAAGTAAATCATAGCCCCTGTTACCATGGAAGATTCCTGCCCCATCGCATCTCATGTAGACACTTAGACGCTTGTACACGCACTAACAGTCAGTATAGAATAGATTCCATCCTAGAGACCTTTCCTTTTGGATAATACAGTTCTTTAAACATAAGATATTAGATATGATTTGGGATTAGGTTGACATGACCCCTCAGACTTCTGTCTCCACATGTAGAGCTAAATGTCAAGTCCCCTTCACCCTCTAGTTGCACGTCAATCACACGTCATGCGGCTGCGCGCGCATCTCTGCCAAATATTTCTGCTGACATTGCAGGATTCTCTTATGGATCCACCCACTTGTGACATCATGTTTAATGACGTATCTAGTTACGCCTATATGTACGCCTTTTTTCATTACGTATGTGTATCATTATCTGTATTATCAGCTGTTACGCCTCCTGCATTTGTCTTAATGTAATACTTTTCATATAAATATCATTACTTGTCAATAATGTATTGCCTTCCCTTCCTGAACCTTCGTGGTGATGGAATTTGAAGCCTACGGTTCGAACTGTAATTCCTTTATAGAGGAATAAAGCCTTTCAGAACCTCTAATACCACGGATTCTGCCTCTTATTTTTACTGAGTTATTCTTACTAGACTTTACCGCATAAAAAATAGTACCGGTAATGAAATATTTACCACAGCGCCCACACCTCATTTCACTGCGGGGTTTCCCCGATTGGTATGGAGGGTGTTGGGCGTACGTGCTCAATCGTCATACACAGTTGTTGGAGCTAGAGGGGGTGGAGCTCGGACAGTCACATGACCCATAGCCCAGCTCTCTACTTAAAGCCAATGCCATTCTTCACGCACAGCGGACACGTGCAGTCTTAGAGATTTGGTGACATCTATGTAAGCCTTGCTTAGCAGACACTAACCAGGTGCTAACTTTTTAATTTGAAAACTGCGGCCTTTGTTTTAATATATAGCAAAGCAACTGAAATTGTTTTTTACCTTCCTGCTGATAACTCGCACTTTGCACTTCCTTTGTTTGGTCACACCCACTCTTCGTTCCAATGCTGCATTTCCCCGATTGATGTGGAGGGTGTTGGGCGTACGTGCTCTCTCGTCACACACAGCTGGTAGTGCTAGAGGGGGCAGAGCTCGGACGGTCAAATGAACCAGAGCTCTGCTCTCTACTTAAAGCTAATACCATTCTTCACATGCAGCGGACGCGCACAGTCTTAGAGATTTGTTGACATCTATGTTAGCCTTGCTTAGCAGACACTAACCAAGCACTAACATTTTAATTAGAAAACTATGACCTTTGTTTTAATATATAGCAAAACAACTGAAATAGTTTTTTACCTTCCTGCTGATAACTCGCACTTTTCACTTCCTTTGTTTGGTCGCGCCCACAACTCGTTCCACCGCGGGGTTTCCCCGATTGATGTATAGGGTGTTGGGAGTACATGCTCTCGTCACACACAGCTGGTGGGGCTAGATGTGGCGGAGCTCGGATGGTCCCATGACCCAGAGCCCGGCTCTCTACTTAAAGCCAATGCCATTCTTCACACGCAGCGGACGCGCGCAGTCTTAGATATTTGGTGACATCTATGTAATCCTTGCTTAGCAGACACTAACCAAGCGCTAATTTTTTAATTTGAAAACTACGACCTTTGTTTTAATATTTATCAAAGCAACTGAAGTTGTTTTTTACCTTCCTGCTGATAACTCGCACTTTGCACTTCCTTTGTTTGGTCACACCCACTCTTCGTTCCAATGCTGCGTTTCCCCGATTGATGTGGAGGGTGTTGGGCGTACGTGCTCTCTCATCACACACAGCTGGTAGGGCTAGAGGGGGCAGAGCTCGGACGGTCAAATGAACCAGAGCTCTGCTCTCTACTTAAAGCCAATGCCATTCTTCACGCGCAGCAGACGCACGCAGTCTTAGAGATTTGGTGACATCTATGTAAGTCTTGCTTAGCAGACACTAACCAAGCGCTAACTTATTAATTTGAAAACTACGACCTTTGTTTTAATATATAGCAAAGCAACTGAAATTGTTTTTTACCTTCCTGCTGATAACACGCACTTTGCACTTTCTTTGTTTGGTCGCGCCCACACCTCATTTCACTGCGGGGTTTCCCTGATTGGTATGGAGGGTGTTGGGCGTACGTGCTCAATCGTCATACACAGTTTTTGGAGCTAGAGGGGGTGGAGCTCGGACAGTCACATGACCCATAGCCCGGCTCTCAACTTAAAGCCAATGCCATTCTTCACACGCAGTGGACGCGTGCAGTCTTAGAGATTTGGTGACATCTATGTAAGCCTTGCTTAGCAGACACTAACCAAGCACTAAATTTTAATTTGAAAACTACGACCTTTGTTTTAATATATAGCAAAGCAACTGAAATAGTTTTTTACCTTCCTGCTGATAACACGCACTTTGCACTTTCTTTGTTTGGTGGCGCGCACACCTCATTTCACTGCGGGGTTTCCCCGATTGGTATGGAGGGTGTTGGGCGTACCTGCTCAATCATCATACACAGTTGTTGGAGCTAGAGGGGGTGGAGCTCGGACAGTCACATGACCCATAGCCCGGCTCTCTACTTAAAGCCAATGCCATTCTTCACGCACAGCGGACGCGCGCAGTCTTAGAGATTTGGTGACATCTATGTAAGCCTTGCTTAGCAGGCACTAACCAGGTGCTAACTTTTTAATTTGAAAACTGCGGCCTTTGTTTTAATATATAGCAAAGCAACTGAAATTGTTTTTTACCTTCCTGCTGATAACTCGCACTTTGCGCTTCCTTTGTTTGGTCACACCCACTCTTCGTTCCAATGCTGCGTTTCCCCGATTGATGTGGAGGGTGTTGGGCGTACGTGCTCTCTCGTCACACACAGCTGGTAGGGCTAGAGGGGGCAGAGCTCGGACGGTCAAATGAACCAGAGCTCTGCTCTCTACTTAAAGCTAATACCATTCTTCACATGCAGTGGACGCGCACAGTCTTAGAGATTTGTTGACATCTATGTTAGCCTTGCTTAGCAGACACTAACCAAGCACTAACATTTTAATTAGAAAACTACGACCTTTGTTTTAATATATAGCAAAACAACTGATTGTTTTTTACCTTCCTGCTGATAACTCGCACTTTTCACTTCCTTTGTTTGGTCGCGCCCACAACTCGTTCCACTGCGGGGTTTCCCCGATTGATGTATAGGGTGTTGGGAGTACATGCTCTCGTCACACACAGCTGGTGGGGCTAGATGTGGCGGAACTCGGATGGTCCCATGACCCAGAGCCCGGCTCTCTACTTAAAGCCAATGCCATTCTTCACACGCAGCGGACGCGCACAGTCTTAAATATTTGGTGACATCTATGTAATCCTTGCTTAGCAGACACTAACCAAGCGCTAATTTTTTAATTTGAAAACTACGACCTTTGTTTTAATATTTATCAAAGCAACTGAAATTGTTATTTACCTTCCTGCTGATAACTCGCACTTTGCACTTCCTTTGTTTTGGTCAAGCCCACACCTCATTCCACAATGGGGTTTCCCCGATTGATGTGGAGGTTGTTGGGCGTACATGCTCTCTCTCGTCACACACATCTGGTGGGGCTAGGGGGGACGGAGCGTGGACGGTCACATGACCCAGAGCCCGGCTCTCTACTTAAAGCCAATACTATTCTTCACGCACCGCATTAGTATTAGAGATTTGGTGAAATCTATGTAAGTCTTTCTTAGCAGACACTAACCAAGCGCAAACTTTTTAATTTGAAAACTACGACCTTTGTTTTGATATTTAGCAAAGCAACTGAACTTGTTTTTTATCTTCCTGCTGATAACTCACACTTTGCACTTCCTTTGTTTGGTCGCGCCCACACCTCGCTCCTCCGTGGGGTTTCCCCGATTGATGTGGAGGGTGTTGGGCGTATGTGCTCTCTCTTGTCACACACAGCTGGTGGGGCTAGAGGGGGCAGAGCTCAGACGGTCACTTGACGGAGAGCCCGGCTCTCTACATGAAGCCAATGCCATTCTTCACATGCAGCGGATGTGCGCAGTCTTAGAGATTTGGTGACATATATGTAAGCCTTGCTTAGCAGATACTAACCAAGCACCAACCGTTTAATTTGAAAACTACGACCTTTGTTTTAATATATAGCAAAGCAACTGAAATTGTTTTTTACCTTCCTGCTAATAACTCGCACTTAGCACTTCCTTTGTTTGGTCGCGCCCAAACCTCGTTCCACCATGGTGTTTCCTCGATTGATGTGGAGGGTGTTGGGCGTACATGCTCTCATCAAACACAGCTTGTGGGCCTAGAGGGGGGGAGCTCGGATGGTCACATGACCCAGAGCCCGGCTCTCTACTTAAAGCCAATGCCATTCTTCACACGCAGCGGACGCGCGCAGTCTTAGATATTTGGTGACATCTATGTAATCCTTGCTTAGCAGACACTAACAAAGCGCTAACTTTTTAATTTGAAAACTACGACCTTTGTTTTAATATATATCAAAGCAACTGAAATAGTTTTTTACCTTCCGGGTGATAACTCGCACTTTGCACTTCCTTTCTTTGGTCGCATCCACACTTCGTTTCACCGATTGATGTGGAGGGTGTTGGGCGTACTGAGGTTCTGGACTTTTAAGAGTCCAGAGGTGTCAGGGAAACAACACCCAAAGACCCCTGAGTTCCTTCCTGTCTCGGTGGACAAATAAACAGAGACGCGGGTTTCTCGATGGTGGCGTCAGAGACCAAGATTTATTTACTGCAGGGACACAGAAGTCATAGGAACCACACTGAGGCAGAATCTACGAGACTGTTCAAATTGCATTAAGTGGGTTGTTCTTTAAATACACGAAAAATGTCTTTAGGCAACATTACAAGAATATTTCTCATGCCCAACCCGGTATCCCAAACAAACAGTAAATAGACATCAAACAATAATTAGTCGTAGGTTTTCGGTATTCGATCATGTCCCCTTGTCAGTTTTCCATTCTTTGCCCGATCCTCCCCATCATAAATATCGTAACCTCCCCATTGTAAAAGCCCAGAAGGAGAGGAGCAGAGCCAGGTGCAAAGGATTGAAAAGTAGGATAAGAGGTGTTTATGGATCATAAACTGGCATGGCTACCGTCTTCGGCCTTTCAGTCAGGACACGAGAACCAGTATAGCAGGACTGGCCTCAGGCAAGGGAGGCAGTTTGATTCTGCCTAGTCGTGCAGCGTCAGCCTTTCTCAGGGCTCGAGCTTACGTATCCTTAACAAGGTGATTCTGCCGGGGTCATCGCCCGTTCATTGACTATGTGAGGGCAAGAAACAAAATGGATGCCGTAACTAAAATGGATGCCATGACTTAACAACAGAATGCCCTATTTCTCAGTGAATTCATGCTAGTTGCGCAGCGAAAACACTGTCATGCATATAATGGATCATTTACAGTTCATTGGTACCAAAATCGTGTCAGTACTACGATACCGAATACACGGGTTCGGATCGCTACAGAACCTCAGACCGTCCTTTTGCCCTTACATAGGCAATAACTCACTCTATGTCAGAGTCCATTTCTATGTTCATCAGGTCACTGATATGTTGCTGAAGCATTACTCTATCCCGTGGCGGATCTCTAAAAATAGGTGGTCTTCTTACGCATGTCGAAACACAAAGGCTACATAAGGCAGGACCACACTGAACAATGAGACAGCACGAAAATAAAAATGCCAACACAACACCAGTGACTATCAGACCCTTCCATCCTCACGCAGATAACAGACTCCAGAGCCATCCCATTAATGACCAGTCACCTTCCTCTACATGAATAGAGTCAGAGATTTTGTGTAACTTAGAGATGGCCTTGTATACCGTTGGCGCATTATCTGGGATAAAAACACAGCAACTCGATTGGATCATCTTACATACTCCACCTCGATCTGCAAGTAACACATCAAGGACCATACGGTTCTGTAATGTCATGAGGCGATCCGCTTGAAGCTCAGCTGTCAGGTTACTAAGGGCACCCGCAGTTTCGGTGATAGTGGATTCAACTACCCGTGTTAGTTGACGTAAGTTTCTACTGTTGGCCATAGGCCCCCAGAATGGAAGAAAACCTTTGAAGAAGTCTCCTGCTTCTTGGCCGGCAGTATCTTCTTTACTGAAAACACCTCTCACAACTCTAGTTTTGTGATAGTCCGGTGCAGCAGTGTATGTCGGAGGTAACAGTTGAGCAATATAACATGAGCCTGAGAAGTCAGCAGGCAGCCATGTGTATGCTCTGTCTTTGCAAACAAAATAGATACCCTTAGCAGCTAAAAATGCAGGGGAAGACTGTGACGGGAAAACGTATGTTTCGATACAGTCACTCTTCCCTAGTCGAGCTTTCGGATTCCTCCCATTTCCTTGCAAACAGACCTGACCTTGGTGGGGTACGACCCAGATCGGAGTCGAGCTTTTACGTTTGTTCTCACCCAAAGTAATGCCATATTCCGTAACATTCCAACCCATGTAAACTCGCAATTCATCCTTGGTAATGAACGGAGTGTTATTGACATCTCTAACCATGTCAGTGATTCCTTTTACCAAGGCTCTATTAGCGGAGTTATACCTAGTGGAACGCGGAGGTCGTGGAGGATAGGTCTCTAGGGCATAAGCGAACATGGTCTGAAATGCCCAGAATGATCCATTATAACTAAAGGGCAGAACTAGATAAGGGATGCCCTTGTCCATGGTATGTGGTATCAAGCCACACACCCAGCAGTTTGTTGTGTTTACCACTAGTTGATGTTGGTGCAAGAGTTGAATGAAAGTGTTATTTATAAACTCAGAGCGTCAAGCTTGCTCGTGGGCAGGAAAAGGATGGAAAGAATGAAGAGAAACAACAGTCGGAGAAACGGGAACGTGGGGAGATACTGTAGATGTAACAGGTGTAAAGATCAACTGAATACCAAAAATAATTCCGCCTACCAAAGTTATAAAAACAATCAGAAGTGTCAGAGCACATTGCATTAGAAAACATTTGCTACACAATATGTCATATAGTTTTGTCTTGTGCACATTTATGACGTTAACCCGTCGCAGTTCAGGAAGCTCCATCTTCTACAACCATTCGCAACGGATGGTTTGTACCTGTTAAAAATTGCCTCTGTCTACTCTGGGAGTTCCCAAAGTAAACAGAAGAAACCGACCTTGTGTCTGGTTCCCTGCAAATTAAAACAAGGCACACGTTACGACCCTACTGTAACCCAGACGGCAAGGTGAGAGAACAACGAAAACAAAAAGATAAAAAATTTAGAATAAACTTCCTGACTGGATGGAATGTGATAAGATAAAAACAGTTTTCAAATAGAAAGGTAATTATGCAATGTCATTAGTTCATAGCATGAGAACGTAGATTATATCTGTACTTCCCGGGTCTTGTCTGATCTTGAAATAGCTGGTCTACAGGGGCAGAAATGTTCGACTCCACAGGTGACAAATGTTCACTTTGTACAACACTCTGTCCAGGGTTCAAAAGAGCGGTTCCTGCTGAGGTGTCAGAGTTCTGCGTTTCAGTTCGTGGGTCCGTTATGTACTCTGCATCACTGAAAGGGATGAGCCTAGGAACAGGTTCTGTCTCGGATACACCAAATCCCTGTCTAACCCAGTTGTCATAGGGGAGTGGGAGAGGGACACGCTTCGTATGGCTAGCGTGCACCCAATTCTTCCTTCCAGCTAGGCGTACAGCAGTTCTCGTTGTTAGGAGCACCTGGAACGGGCCCACGAATCTTGGCTGGAGGTTCCGGGTTCGCTCAAAATTCCGCACCACCACTTGGTCGCCTGGTTTCAACGTGTGACCTGGACTCTCTGGCAGTTTAGGCAAGGATTCGAATACCTGTTGATGAATAAGGCTTAGTTTAGCAGTCAGGTCATAAAGATAATCAATCAACATTGGATATTCGATCTGTTTAAATTCCTTTGGCCTAGGGACTCCCCAAACATTAGCAGGACGACCGAACACAATCTCATATGGGCTAAGCCCTACTCGAGAGTGTACAGTCGCTCTGGTGGACAGTAGAGCTAAAGGCAGTGCATCTGGCCAAGATAGACCAGTGGAAACTTGAATTTTAGCAAGTTTCAGCTTCAGGGTACCATTGTACCCTTCAACCAAACCTGCTGACTGTGGGTGATTCGCACTGTGGAATTTCTGGGCGATACCCAGACCCGTACACACACTCTTCATGACTTTCCCTACAAACTCACTTCCATTGTCCGACCAAACAATCCGTGGCATACCATACCTGGGGAAGTATTCTTTGAGGAGGATTTTGGCAGTGGACATAGCAGTGTTATCCTTTAATGGATATGCCTCAATCCATCTTGAAAAGGCACAGACTACCACTAGGACATATTTAAGATTGTTACACCTGTCCATGTGGATAAAATCCAACTGAATCACTTCAAAGGGACAAGAAGGGGGAGCAAAATGACCAGTTGGGGTTGGGGTTCCCTTGCCAGGATTATGCATCAGGCATATCATGCAGTTTTTCACCACTCTTTCCGCACACTTAGTAATTCCATCATTCTTCCATACTGGAGCTAACATTTTACAGATCCCTTTCGAACTGATGTGCGCCGTTCCATGCGCCATCGTGACTACTGCGAGTACATACGCATCAGGTAACATCCAACGCTGCTGTTCAGACAAATCAACCCAACATCCACTTGAATCCATTTTACCCGTTTTCTCCTTCCATTCATTCTTCTCATTTTCAGTTGCTTCATTCTGGATTGCCTTCACACTTTCAATAGTATTCTCACACATCCCTGATTCAGCAATCCATCTTGCAGACGTTGCAACGTACATTCGGCTCGTCATGTTCTTGGCCGTTTCTTTGGCGACCTCATCAGCGAACGCATTCCCACGGCCAACATCATCCGTAATCTTTCGATGTGCACTGCATTTCACAATCGCAACTTCATTCGGTAGGGTCAGAGATTCCAATAGATCGCTGACTAACTGTCCATGTTGGATCTTAGTCCCATGGGACGTGAGAAAACCTCTTTCTTTCCACAGACGTCCAAAGCTATGTGCTACGCCGAAGGCGTACTGGCTATCAGTAAACACATTCACTCTCTTTCCCTCAGCTAAAACACACGCTCTTGTTAATGCAATTAATTCTGCAGCTTGGGCAGAATTCTGACTTACTCTTGCAGTCTCAACAATCGTACTCAAAGTCGTAACTGCATACGCGGCCGTCACATCACCATTCTGTAGTTTAAAACATGACCCATCGACATATAAAGTGCCGTCTGGATCTAGTAACGGAGTGTCTTTTAAATCAATCCTACCTTTTGTCTCTTCCTCAGTTCTAAAACAACAATCATGGGGTTCTGAATCACTCGACTCTTGAGTAGTCGGCAACAGCGTTGCTGGATTCAATATGTTGCATCGCTTGATCTGAATGTGACTTGCCAAAAGCGTCAGCTCATAGCCTGATAGTCTAGCACTGGTGAGGTGCTGAGTTTTTGTTCGATTCATGAGTGTATCCACAGCATGTGGAACCATGACTACTAACATGTTGTTCATGACTAGTCCAGCAGACTGTCGAATAGACACTGCAGCTGCTGCTGTAGCTCTCAAACAACTTGGCAATGCTCTGGCTACCGGATCTAATGTGGATGAGAAATATGCACAAGGTCGCTGTTTGTCACCAAATTGTTGCGTTAAAACACTCAACGCACAACCTTCTCTTTCATGAACATATAAAGTAAACGGCTTACTGTAGTCAGGAGTACCTAACACAGGAGCTGAACACAGCGCATCACGTAAGTCGGAGAAGCTCTGTTGACATTCATCAGACCATGGCAAAGGGCTCGGAACACCTTTTCCAGTCAGGGCTACCAATGGTTTTGCCATGAGAGAAAAGTTTGGGATCCATTGCCTGCAGTATGACGTAATACCCAAGAACGCACGCACTTCTCTCTGTGTGCTTGGTACAGTCATCTGCGAAATTGCTTTGATTCTCTCTGGGGTCAACCTTCTTCCCTCCTTTGACAAAAGATGACCTAAGTAGGTCACTTCTTGGCAACAATATTGCAGTTTAGAAGGTGAAACCTTATGATGCAAGTCAGACAAATGACGTAATAAAGAAATTGTAGCTATTTTGCAAGTTTCCTTGTCATCAGCAGCCAGTAAAAGATCATCTACATATTGGATCAGAGCAACACCAGGAGGAAGTACAAGAGCATCTAATTGACTCTTCAATGCTTGGCTATAAATTGAAGGGCTCTCACAATAACCTTGTGGAGCGCGTTTGAATCTGAAACTGCGACCTCCTAAGGAGAAACCAAAAATGTTTCTACTTTCCTCGGCTATCGGAATGCTGAAAAATGCATTCTTCAAATCGATCACTGTGAACCATGAGGCTGAGGCAGGAATCAACGTTAATAATGCAGTGATATCTGGTACCACAGGAAACTGTGGAATCACTATTTTGTTAACTTCTCTGAGGTCAATCACAAATCTGTAGATTGGAGGTTTGGTCGGGTCAGTGCGTTTCAAAATCGGCAGAACAGGACTATTGCAGACATTTCCTCTAGTTTCCTCTATCACATCTTTCTGTATTAAGTCTTTCACAATCAGCAAAAGTGCACGTTCACCTTCATTCAAAATCCGATACTGTGGGATTCGTGGGAATCTAACATTCGCTTTCAGACTTACCACATAAGGGGGAATTTCCAAGAGGCCTACATCGTTAGGACCAGTCGCCCAAAGAGTATCAGGGAGAGAACACAGCTCCGGTGGGAGCTTATCCATCGACATATACATTGGAGAGATTACTCTTTTGCCTAATGTGAGCTGTACTCCTGAAGGAGAACAGTACAGTGTCGCATACAGGCGTTTCAACAGATCTAAACCAAGCAGATTCTCATTACAACCGGTTGTTAGGATAAGGGGTGCTTCTAGTTCGCATGGCCCAACAGAAATTGATAAAGGACTAGAAACAGGATTGTGAACAGGGGCGCCTGAGAAACCTACTGAAGTGTTCGTTAAGCCAGACAAAGGTGCGCCAGGGAGTTTCGCATGCATAATTGAACTTTTTGCCGCACCAGTATCCAAGAGAAACGGTTCGACCACGCCTGATGTAACTACTGCTACATAAGGTCCACTCTGATCAACTGGAACTGATACTACTCCCTCTCTTTGCCTGTGGCTGTCCTAGTACTCGCTTCTCTGAATCTCTTCATTATGATCATAATAATCTTCAACATGATACTGTGGAGATCTACCCGGTTGCGCAGGTTGTACATTTCGCTGATCGAAATAATTTGATGGGCGATCGGCCTGTGGTGTCATTGTACCACGTCCTCTACCTCTAGGAGCTTGCATAAACCCAACATTACCTCTCTGAGCTGGGACACCACTAGTCTGTGCGTGCAGTACCGGACACTCATTCTTATAATGACCCTCCTTTTTACAATAGGCACACTGATTCCATGCTAACTGTTGTCGGGAAAAACCATAATTAAATCTTTGGGGCGTCCCTTGCTGGAATTGTGGCTGGTGCTGAAACTGGGGTCGCTGCTGTGAATCTGACTGATTCGAGCGAGGCGGATACGCCTGTTGCAATAATACTTTAGTCTTCAAATCTTTCGTTTTCTTTTCTGACTTTTCCTTCTCTTCTTTCTCTCTATTCTCGTAATACTGAGCAGTTGCAAGTATTTGTGCTGCTGTCGACACTGCCCATGCAATCTCAGAATCCTTTAACTTGTTACTAAGCTCAGGTAGTAAATTAAACACGAACTTGTCGACAAATAACCTCTGGCCTCCCTCAGTACTCATATCTTGCCCACTGTGGTCTACGAAGGTCTCTTCAAATCTAGTGAAGAAGTCAGAGACGCTTTCGCCCTTCTTTTGCTTGCATGCCGATAGTTTATCCCAATTAACTCGTAACGCTGGCATCAGTGTTTTCATCAGATTAATTATTCTGCCAGGTAAGGCAGCAATCAGAGGTTCAGGTTTAGCACCGCCAACTTGTTGCGCATCTGCTGCTACAATAGCTGGCCAATCACCTCCTAGGGCGACTGGGTGGTTCTCTTGCCGAATCTTGGCCCATATAGGCTGTGGCACTACATTGCCAAATAACATTTCAATGTCTGCCAAATTCATGACACACGCTTGAACTGTCTGTGTTAACTCTTTATAATAACCAGCAGGATTTTTACGCGGGTCCGGCAGCGCTTGTTTTACTGCTAATACTTCGGCCCGCTTCCAAGGGATGTGTATCCACACTCTCTGGAATTGTGCCGGGGCAGCTGCAATACCATTAGCCCCATCAGCTTGAACTGCATCACGCCATATCGGTGGAACTTCCCTCATCGGATATTGACCTCGTCTTTTCCTAGTAATCGGTGAACCATCAGGATCCCTTGTCGCTCGAAGAGGGGAATCATCCCTATAAGCTAAAATCAGTTCTATCGCTTCCCTTACTTCTGAACCTATCACCATTCCTGCGGCAAATTTCTGCTGAACATTTATCAGATCAGAGGGGACGGAATCTAAGTCATCATCTTCCCATTCCTCACGCACAAGAGAACACATCACGTCAAAAACATAACGTTGAGTTGGTTCATTCCATTGCATAAAGGTATCTAACACTCTTCGTGCATCATACTTCACAGCTTTCGACATCCACCTAAGAGCTGTCGAATCTAACATTTCTCGTTCCTGTGGACCAGGAAGCTGGCTACGTCTCTGTATAGAGTCAGAAACGGGGGTCCCAATTAAAGACCTGTAGAGAGGAGTTAAGATATTAGTTACAGAGTCGGTTATTTTCCGACGAACGGAAAGCGGAGTCAGAATGTTCACAGGGTTCGGGAACAGGGCAGCTGGAGCAGATGAAATAGTAAGGGTGGGAGTAGCAGGTAAAGCAGTTTGCGAAACGACAGGCAAAGGCGGAACAGGCGACCCAGGAAGAGGGGGTGCCGAAGGAACATTAACCACGGGAAGGACAGGAGCTGGAATCAAAGGAAGTGGAGCAACTATTCCAGGCTGACCAGCAGCTGGCTGTACAACAGGTAGTAACTGTGGTGCTGTAATACCCTGTGCATACGGTGGAGGTGAATTCAACTGGTAAGACAACAGAGGATCCTTTTCATGGTCCTCTATCGGCTTAGTAGGACAAGATGGCAATACAGGGTAACATTTATCAATTGCCAAATTATATTTTCTATTCGCCATCTCCATTGCTTTCTCAGTCTCGTTGACATGCAGCTGCCTAGCAGACTCCATTAAAGTCAACCCTTTCTCTTTCTGTTCTTTCTTCGTCTTCCTAATTTCTCTCTGTTTGGCTTCTTTACGCCATACGCGAAAAGAATCAAACATTGCCGGCCGGGCTTTTCTTTTAAACAACTTCATTTCTAGATTGTCTAGAATTTCGCATTCGAAGCTACCATGCGGTGGCCAACTAAGGACACCATCTTTTCTGGTATAACGGACCCATACTTCATTATACGCAATAGGACCTACACCATGTTTACAATAGAGCTCATATGTAGGAGTTCCAATCGGTGGAACCGAACACAAGTCCTCCAACCGGGAATCCCCGTTGCAACGTAACCAGGACAGGAAACAATTACTACTGTTAGTCATGACAAACAAAGACAAATTCCAACCAAAATGCGCAGAGAACTTAGGCCTACCAGAATGAACCTATACCAAAACAAAGATTATCTAAACAAGAGCGACCAATGATAATCTACGAATTAAACCAAAGCAACAAAGAACAACCAAACTGAGCGTAACCCACTTAATACTTAACTGAAATGTGGAAGACGTCACCAAAGAGAACCCGTCTACGTCTCGCCGTACTAAGGTCTGCACCTCGGGTCCAAGACAGGGCGACAGTCAGGGCAGCGGTCCTCTGTAGCCGTCTGGGAACGGGAACCCTCGTGGAAGAGATCGTCGGGCCACTTTTACGACATGCAGGGATCGATGAAGCGGGGTACCTCCCTCTGGAATCTTCACACGAAATTCCTCGAACTTTTCAGGCTTTGGACCGGTACCGGATGACGTCGCCCCATGTTGGGCGCCAATTTGAGGTTCTGGACTTTTAAGAGTCCAGAGGTGTCAGGGAAACAACACCCAAAGACCCCTGAGTTCCTTCCTGTCTCGGTGCACAAATAAACAGAGACGCGGGTTTCTCGATGGTGGCGTCAGAGACCAAGATTTATTTACTGCAGGGACACAGAAGTCATAGGAACCACACAGAGGCAGAATCTACGAGACTGTTCAAATTGCATTAAGTGGGTTGTTCTTTAAATACACGAAAAATGTCTTTAGGCAACATTACAAGAATATTTCTCATGCCCAACCCGGTATCCCAAACAAACAGTAAATAGACATCAAACAATAATTAGTCGTAGGTTTTCGGTATTCGATCAGGTCCCCTTGTCAGTTTTCCATTCTTTGCCCGATCCTCCCCATCATAAAAATCGTAACCTCCCCATTGTAAAATCCCAGAAGGAGAGGAGCAGAGCCAGGTGCAAAGGATTGAAAAGTAGGATAAGAGGTGTTTATGGATCATAAACGGGCATGGCTACCGTCTTCGGCCTTTCAGTCAGGACACGAGAACCAGTATAGCAGGACTGGCCTCAGGCAAGGGAGGCAGTTTGATTCTGCCTAGTCATGCAGCGTCAGCCTTTCTCGGGGCTCGAGCTTCCGTATCCTTAACAAGGTGATTCTGCCGGGGTCATCGCCCGTTCATTGACTATGTGAGGGCAAGAAACAAAATGGATGCCGTAACTAAAATGGATGCCATGACTTAACAACAGAATGCCCTATTTCTCAGTGAATTCATGCTAGTTGCGCAGCGAAAGCACTGTCATGCATATAATGGATCATTTACACTTCATTGGTACCAAAATCGTGTCAGTACTACGATACCGAATACACGGGTTCGGATCGCTACAGAACCTCAGTACGTTCTCTCTCATCACACACAGCTGGAGGGGCTAGATGGGGCAGAGAACGGACGGTCTTATGACCCAGAGCCCGGCTCTCTACTTAAAGCCAATACCATTCTTCACACGCAGTGGACGCGCGCAGTCTTAGAGATTTGGTGACATCTATGTAACTCTTGCTTAGCAGACACTACCCAAGCGCTAACTTTCTAATTTGAAAACTACGACCTTTGTTTTAATATTTAGCAAAGCAACGGAAATAGTTTTTTCCCTTCCTGCTGATAACTCGCAATTTGCACTTCCATTGTTTGGTCGCGCCCACACCTCGTTCCACTGCAGGGTTTCCCCAATTGATGTGGAGGGTGTTGGGTGTACATGGTCTCTCTTGTCACACACAGCTGGTGGGGCTAGAGGGGGCGGAGTTCGGACGGTCACATGACACAGAGCCCGTCTCTCTACTTAAAGCCAATACCATTCTTCACACGCAGCGGACGCGCGTAGTCTTAGAGATTTGGTGACATCTATATAAGCCTTGCTTAGCAGACACTAACCAAGCACTAACTTTTTAATTTGGAAACTACGACCTTTGTTTTAATATATAGCAAAGCAACTGAAATTGTTTTTTACCTTCCTGCTGATAACTCGCACTTTGCACTTCCTTTGTTTGGTCGCGCCCACACCTCGTTCCACTGCCGGGTTTCCCCGATTGATATGGAGGGTATTGGGCGTACGTGCTCACTCGTCACACAGCTGGTGGGGGTAGAGGGGCGGAACTCGGACGGTCACATGACCCAGAGCCCGGGAATTCTACTTAAGGCCAATGCCATTCTTCACGCGCAGCGGACGCGCGCAGTCTTAGAGATTTGGTGACATATATGTAAGCCTTGCTTAGGAGACACTAACCAAGTGCTAACTTTTTAATTTGAAAACTACAACCTTTGTTTTAATATATATCAAAGCAACTGAAATTGTTTTTTACCTTCCTGCTGATAACTCGCACTTTGCACTGCCTTTCCTTGGTCGCATCCACACTTCGTTCCACTGCGGGGTTTCACCGATTGATGTGGAGGGTGTTGGGCGTACGTGCTCTCTCATCACACACAGCTGGTGGGGCTAGATGGGGCAGAGAACAGACGGTCACATGACCCAGAGCCCGGCTCTCTACTTAAAGCCAATACCATTCTTCACACGCAGCGGACGCACGCAGTCTTAGAGATTTGGTGACATCTATGTAACTCTTGCTTAGCAGACACTACCCAAGCGCTAACTTTCTAATTTGAAAACTACGACCTTTGTTTTAATATTTAGCAAAGCAACTGAAATCGTTTTTTCCCTTTCTGCTGATAACTCGCACTTTGCACTTCCTTTGTTTGGTCGCGCCCACACCTCGTTCCACTGCGGGATTTCCCCGATTGATGTGGAGGGTGTTGGGTGTACATAGTCTCTCTTGTCACACAGAGCTGGTGGGGCTAGAGGGGGCGGAGCTCGGACGGTCACACGACACAGAGCCCGTCTCTCTACTTAAAGCCAATACCATTCTTCACACGCAGCGGACGCGCGCAGTCTTAGAGATTTGGTGACATCTATGTAAGCCTTGCTTAGCAGACACTAACCAAGCACTAACTTTTTAATTTGGAAACTACGACCTTTGTTTTAATATATAGCAAAGCAACTGAAATTGTTTTTTACCTTCCTGCTGATAACTCGCACTTTGCACTTCCTTTGATTGGTCGCACCCACACCTCGTTCCACTGCCGGGTTTCCCCGATTGATATGGAGGGTATTGGGCGTACGTGCTCACTCGTCACACAGCTGGTGGGGGTAGAGGGGGCGGAACTCGGACGGTCACATGACCCAGAGCCCGGGAATTCTACTTAAGGCCAATGCCATTCTTCACGCGCAGCGGACGCGCGCAGTCTTAGAGATTTGGTGACATATATGTAAGCCTTGCTTAGGAGACGCTAACCAAGTGCTAACTTTTTAATTTGAAAACTACGACCTTTGTTTTAATATATATCAAAGCAACTGAAATTGTTTTTTACCTTCCTGCTGATAACTCGCACTTTGCACTTCCTTTGTTTGGTCGCGCCCACACCTCGTTCCACTGCCGGGTTTCCCCGATTGATATGGAGGGTATTGGGCGTACGTGCTCACTCGTCACACAGCTGGTGGGGGTAGAGGGGGCGGAACTCGGACGGTCACATGACCCAGAGCCCGGGAATTCTACTGAAGGCCAATGCCATTCTTCACGCGCAGCGGACGCGCGCAGTCTTAGAGATTTGGTGACATATATGTAAGCCTTGCTTAGGAGACGCTAACCAAGTGCTAACTTTTTAATTTGAAAACTACGACCTTTGTTTTAATATATATCAAAGCAACTGAAATTGTTTTTTACCTTCCTGCTGATAACTCGCACTTTGCACTGCCTTTCCTTGGTCGCATCCTCACTTCGTTCCACTACGGGGTTTCACCGATTGATGTGGAGGGTGTTGGGCGTACGCGCTCTCTCATCACACACAGCTGGTGGGGCTAGATGGGGCAGAGAACGGATGGTCACATGACCCAGAGCCCGACTCTCTACTTAAAGCCAATGCCATTATTCACGCGCAGCAGACGCGCGCAGATTTAGAGATTTGGTGACATCTATGTAACTCTTGCTTAGCAGACACTACCCAAGCGCTAACTTTCTAATTTGAAAACTACGACCTTTGTTTTAATATATAGCAAAGAAACTGAAATTGTTTTTTACCTTCCTGCTGATAACTCGCACTTTGCACTTTCTTTGTTTGGTCGCGCCCACAACTCGTTTGACTGCGGGGTCTCCCCGATTCATTTGGAGGATGTTGGGCATACATGGTCTCTCTTGTCACACACAGCTGGTGGGGCTAGAGGGGGCGGAGCTCGGACGGTCACATGACCCTGAGCCCGGCTCTCTACTTAAAGCCAATGCCATTCTTCACACGCAGTGGACGCGCACAGTCTTAGAGATTTGGTGACATCTATGTTAGCCTTGCATAGCAGACACTAACCAAGCACTAACTTTTTAATTTCAAAACTATAACCTTTGTTTTAATATATAGCAAAGCAACTGAAATAGTTTTTTACCTTCCTGCTGATAACTCGCACTTTTCACTTCCTTTGTTTGGTCGCGCCCACAACTCGTTCCACTGCGGGGTTTCCCCGATTGATGTAGTGGGTGTTGGGCGTACATGCTCTTGTCACACACAGCTGGTGGGGCTAGATGTGGCGGAGCTCGTATGGTCACATGACCCAGATCCCGGCTCTCTACTTAAAGCCAATGCCATTCTTCACGCGCAGCAGACGCACGCAGTCTTAGAGATTTGGTGACATCTATAAAAGTCTTGCTAAGCAGACACTAACCAAGCGCTAACTTATTAATTTGAAAACTACGACCTTTGTTTTAATATTTAGCAAAGCAACTGAAATACTTTTTTACCTTCCTGCTGATAAATCGCACTTTGCACTTCCTTTGTTTGGTCGCGCCCACACCTCGTTCCACTGTGTGGTTTCCCCGATTAATTTAGAGGGTGTTGGGCGTACATGGTCTCTCGTCACACACAGCTGGTGGGGCTAGAGGGGGCGGAGATCGGATGGTCACATGAACCAGAGCCCGGCTCTCTACTTAAAGCCAATGCAATTCTTCACACGCAGCAGACGCACGCAGTCTTAGAGATTTGGTGACATCTATGTAAGTCTTGCTTAGCAGACACTAACCAAGCACTAACTTTTTAATTTGAAAACTACGACCTTTGTTTTAATATATAGCAAAGCAACTGAAATTGTTTTTTACCTTCCTGCTGATAACACGCACTTTGTACTTTCTTTGTTTGGTCGCGCCCACACCTCATTTCACTGCGGGGTTTCCCCGATTGGTATGGAGGGTGTTGGGCGTACGTGCTCAATCGTCATACACAGTTGTTGGAGCTAGAGGGGGTGGAGCTCGGACAGTCACATGACCCATAGCCCGGCTCTCTACTTAAAGCCAATGCCATTCTTCACACGCAGTGGACGCGTGCAGTCTTAGAGATTTGGTGACATCTATGTAAGCCTTGCTTAGCAGACACTAACCAAGCACTAAATTTTAATTTGAAAACTACGACCTTTGTTTTAATATATAGCAAAGTAACTGAAATTGTTTTTTACCTTCCTGCTGATAACACGCACTTTGCACTTTCTTTGTTTGGTCGCGCCCACACCTCATTTCACTGCGGGGTTTCCCCGATTGGTATGGAGGGTGTTGGGCGTACGTGCTCAATCGTCATACACAGTTGTTGGAGCTAGAGGGGGTGGAGCTCGGACAGTCACATGACCCATAGCCCGGCTCTCTCCTTAAAGCCAATGCCATTCTTCACGCACAGCGGACGCGTGCAGTCTTAGAGATTTGGTGACATCTATGTAAGCCTTGCTTAGCAGACACTAACCAGGTGCTAACTTTTTAATTTGAAAACTGCGGCCTTTGTTTTAATATATAGCAAAGCAACTGAAATTGTTTTTTACCTTCCTGCTGATAACTTGCACTTTGCACTTCCTTTGTTTGGTCACACCCACTCTTCGTTCCAATGCTGCGTTTCCCCGATTGATGTGGAGGGTGTTGGGCGTACGTGCTCTCTCGTCACACACAGCTGGTAGGGCTAGAGGGGGCAGAGCTCGGACGGTCAAATGAACCAGAGCTCTGCTCTCTACTTAAAGCTAATACCATTCTTCACATGCAGCGGACGCGCACAGTCATCGGGCCCGATTCACAGAACAAACTTAAGACTAAATCCTAAACTTAGTACCATTCTGGTATTCACAGAATGCACTTAGTACTTCTGGTATTCACAGAATGAACTTACTACTTTTGCTATTCACAGAATGAACTTAGTACTTTTGCTATTCACAGAATGGATTTACGACTCCTAAACTTACGTCCGCACTCGGGCCGGAAATTCCGGCCCGGAGGCGGAGCTTCCGGCCCGGAGGCGGAGCTTCCGGGCCAGAGGCGGGGCTTCCGGGCTGGAGGCGGAGCTTCCGGCCCGGAGGTGGGGATTCCGGCCGATTTAGCTATGGCTGAAATCTCCACCTCCGGCCCGGAAGCTCCGCCTCCGGCCCGGAAGCCCCGCCTCCGGCCCGGAAGCCCCGCCTCCGGGCCGGAAGCTCCGCCTTCGGGCCGGAAGCTCCGCCTCCGGGCCGGAAGCTCCGCCTCCGGGCCGGAATTTCCGGCCCGAGTGCGGACGTAAGTTTAGGAGTCGTAAATCCATTCTGTGAATAGCAAAAGTACTAAGTTCATTCTGTGAATAGCAAAAGTAGTAAATTCATTCTGTGAATACCAGAAGTACTAGGTGCATTCTGTGAATACCAGAATGGTACTAAGTTTAGGATTTAGTCTTAAGTTTGTTCTGTGAATCGGGCCCTTAGAGATTTGTTGACATCTATGTTAGCCTTGCTTAGCAGACACTAACCAAGCACTAACATTTTAATTAGAAAACTACGACCTCTGTTTTAATATATAGCAAAACAACTGAAATTGTTTTTTACCTTCCCGCTGATAACTCGCACTTTTCACTTCCTTTGTTTGGTCGCGCCCACAACTCGTTCCACTGCGGGGTTTCCACGATTGATGTATAGGGTGTTGGGACTCAGTACATGCTCTCGTCACTCACAGCTGGTGGGGCTAGATGTGACGGAGCTCGGATGGTCCCATGACCCAGAGCCCGGCTCTCTACTTAAAGCCAATGCCATTCTTCACACGCAGCGGACGCGCGCAGTCTTAGATATTTGGTGACATCTATGTAATCCATGCTTAGCAGACACTAACCAAGCGCTAATTTTTTAATTTGAAAAACTACGACCTTTGTTTTAATATTTATCAAAGCAACTGAAATTATTTTTTACCTTCCTGCTGATAACTCGCACTTTGCACTTCCTTTGTTTTGGTCCAGCCCACACCTCATTCCACAATGGGGTTTCCCCGATTGATGTGGAGGTTGTTGGGCGTACATGCTCTCTCTCGTCACACACAGCTGGTGGGGCTAGGGGGCGGAGCGCGGACGGTCACATGACCCAGAGCCCGGCTCTCTACTTAAAGCCAATACTATTCTTCACGCACAGCAGACGCACGCAGTATTAGAGATTTGGTGAAATCTATGTAAGTCTTTCTTAGCAGACACTAACCAAGCGCAAACTTTTTAATTTGAAAACTACGACCTTTGTTTTGATATTTAGCAAAGCAACTGAACTTGTTTTTTATCTTCCTGCTGATAACTCACACTTTGCACTTCCTTTGTTTGGTTGCGCCCACACCTCGCTCCTCCGTGGGGTTTCCCCGATTGATGTGGAGGGTGTTGGGCGTATGTGCTCTCTCTTGTCACACACAGCTGGTGGGGCTAGAGGGGGCAGAGCTCAGACGGTCACTTGACGGAGAGCCCGGCTCCCTACATAAAGCCAATGCCATTCTTTACATGCAGCGGATGTGCGCAGTCTTAGAGATTTGGTGACATATATGTAAGCCTTGCTTAGCAGATACTAACCAAGCACCAACCGTTTAATTTGAAAACTACGACCTTTGTTTTAATATATAGCAAAGCAACTGAAATTGTTTTTTACCTTCCTGCTAATAACTCGCACTTAGCACTTCCTTTGTTTGGTCGCGCCCAAACCTCGTTCCACCGTGGTGTTTCCTCGATTGATGTGGAGGGTGTTGGGCGTACATGCTCTCATCAAACACAGCTTGTGGGCCTAGAGGGGGGGAGCTCGGATGGTCACATGACCCAGAGCCCGGCTCTCTACTTAAAGCCAATGCCATTCTTCACACGCAGCGGACGCGCGCAGTCTTAGATATTTGGTGACATCTATGTAATCCTTGCTTAGCAGACACTAACAAAGCGCTAACTTCTTAATTTGAAAACTACGACCTTTGTTTTAATATATATCAAAGCAACTGAAATTGTTTTTAACCTTCCGGGTGATAACTCGCACTTTGCACTTCCTTTCTTTGGTCGCTGTTGGACAGGCCACACGAAGGGCTTGCTCCCCCCCGCATGACAGGGCCTAAGCCCCGGCCCGCCAGGCGTGACCCACACGAATCACCCGCACTCCGTCTCCTGACGGAACTCCTGCCCCCGGACCTCCATGTATCACGGGACCGAGCCACCACCGGCTCCCCCGGCCGGATCAAGCCGCCATCTTGGGCCCTGTGCCACGAGGCCGCGTGGCCTCCACCCGACCCTAGCCCTGGGCCTGGCCGACCCCGGCATCCCGGCACCACCATCCACCCAGGAGGTGAGCGGACCACTTGGCAGGTCAATGGGAGAACGAAGCGTCAAGGGCTCTCCCCCGCCAGGTGCCGATCGCCTCCAGCTCCCCCAGGCGCTGGCTCCACCCCCTGCTGGGTGTCTGGACACCTTCATCCCGGACCCTCCGACCTCCAAGTGCGGGGGTCCGGACATCAAAGGGCGCCAGACCTATAACTAGGGCAGCTCCGGAGCAGGACGGCAGTTGTATCCTGGAGTCGAGAGACACCGAGAGAACTCAGCCTTGACGGACTACTGGCGCTGCCGTAGCCCTATCTTGTGAAGTATCGTCCTGCCTGCTGGCGCTGCCGCGGCCTTCTGCAACATCCATCCTCGTCGGGACCTGCTGGCGCTGCCGCGGCCCGTTGTAACGACCATCCTCACCGGGACCTGCTGGCGCTGCCGCGGACCGTGCATCGACCATCTCTCCGGGACCTGCTGGCGCTGCCGCAGACCGTGTATCAACCATCTTCACCGGGACCTGCTGGCGCTGCCGCGGCCCGTCCCAGCTAGAACACCGAGCTCGAGGATTGTGAGCTATCCACCATACCACCTCAACTACCAGACTGGTAACCAGACTGTCCCGCTACCCCCTTTCCCCATCTTGAGAGACTTGAATCGAGGGGACCCCTGAGTCCAGACCTCCTTGTACCTTCCATCGTACCGTAAGAAATTGCCTATAAAGAACGCTAAATCTTCTCCTTGTGTGGTGTCTGTCTGTGGGGGGGAAGTTATTTATCTGTACGATCGCTGGAGACGGCTCTCCCCGGAGACCTCTCCCCTTGTCCTCGGCCGACCCTCCCGGTCCGTCTAACATTGGTGGCCAGCGGCGCGATCCGAATCAACGCGTAATCGTACAGAGAGTAGCTCACCCCACGACAAAACCACGATGTCAGCCAAAGATAGCGGTTCCACTGAAAAGTTCCAAATGGATAAGTTGGAAGAATATAGCCACCGCGAACTTAAACAATTCTGCATGGAACTAGGCATTGCTACCACCGGCCTGAGTACCAAAGACGATTTAAAGCGCGCCCTTGAGTCGTGGGCGGAAACTGGGGTCACCGGATCCCCCGACCAAAACAGTGTCGCACCAGAGGGGAACGCCACGGCTCACGAGGAGCGGGGAACGGGCCTCTCGCAGGAGGAGATCCAAGAAAGAGAAAGAACCAGATTACATGAGTTGGAAATGGCACGACTCAAGATGGACGGTGTTGGACCCGGCCTCGTAGAATGGCCCTCCGTGCCCCCGCACCACTGCAACCTGGTGCCTGCAGCCCAAGCACGCGGCCCAGCCGACCTTTCCCCCCCAGGACACCCGCACCAACCCCGGACATCCCCGTCCATGGCCTCTCTCCTTTCGGCCACCCCGGGCCCGCGTGCCCACTCCCTGCAACAAGATGGCCGCCCGGCTCCAGCGCGACCCGGGCCTCGAGGCGCCACTCCGGCTGGAGGACATCACGCTTCCAGGGGATGAGAGAGGGAGGAGCAGTTTCTATCGCACCTCTGAACTCCCCTGGGACGATGGGTTTCGATCGGCCCTCCGGCCTCCCTGCGGGCTGGCTCCGTGCCTGCTGGGTGTCTGGGACTCCTCCCGACCCGGCCCTGAAAGGATCAAAAGACAATAGCAGGAAATCCCGACAAGCGGCCCCCAGGTGACAAGACCCCTGCCTGCGCAGACTCCGGACATCAAAGCGGGGTCGACCTATAACAAGGGGTGCTCTGAGACTGTCCGGCAGATTCGACGCTGGAACAACGAGAGCCTGCTGACGTGGTCGCGGCTCCTGGAACTCGAACCCACCTGAGCCCTGCTGAGTGACTCGCGGCTCCCTGAAGATCGTAAGACCTCCGAACTTGTACCTGAGCCCTGCTGAGTGACTCGCGGCTCCCTGAAGATTGTAAGACCTCCGAACTTGTACCTGAGCCCTGCTGAGTGACTCGCGGCTCCCTGAAGATCGTAAGACCTCCGAACTTGTACCTGAGCCCTGCTGAGTGACTCGCGGCTCCTTGAAGATCGTAAAGACCTCCGAACCTGTACCTGCGCCCGCTGAGTGACTCGCGGCTCCCCCAGACTCTCACGGTCCCGCCGGACCCCGACTCCGACCACGTATCCCCCAGCTCGAGGATTGTGAGCTGTGCGCCGGATACGTCCCTGCTTGGAACCGTTACCAGAGACAGTCCCGCTACCCCCCACCTGTCCGAGACTCTTGAGCCGTGCTCACCTTGTACATATTTGCAGTGATACCTATTTGATAAAGCTTGTTTCTGAGAATACCCAGTGTGGTCTCTCTGTGTCGTGTGGTGCCAGAAGTACGATCCTAGTTGCGAGATTCCTCCCCCGGGGGAATCTCTCGCCAGTGCCCGGCTACAATACTACACGGGTGGGACTCAGGGAAGTCAGGACCCCTTTCCGGGCTCCTCTGAGGTCGCCGTCTAACATTGGTGGCAAGCGACGGGATTCGGGCCCATCACCTAGAGATCGTACAGTGAACAACGGACGCACGACCAACAAAGATGGCAGAAGGAAGCACCATGAGCTCCGCAGAAACCAACGCCAACAGAGTGTTCCAGGTGGAGCATCTGGAAGAATACACACACAAAGAGCTAAAACAATTTTGCAAAGAACTTAAAATCGCTACCACTGGCCTCAACACTAAGGAAGACTTGCAGAAAGCACTGAAAACTTGGGTGGAGACCGGGGCATCCCGCCCGGAAGGCACGGGGGAGCGCCCCGACGAAGCCGAACCCCCTCCAAGTGAAAGCAGCGACAATCAGGTGCAAGGCATTGTACCAGACGGGGGCCTATCCCCGGGAGAACTCGCGGACAGAGAGAGAAGCCGCAGTCATGAACTCGAGTTAGCCAAACTCAAAATCGAGGGCGAATTAAAGTTAGCGGAGAAAAAGCTAGCGGTAGAGCAAATGCGCGTACAAGGCGAACTGGAAGAAAAGAAGCTCCAACGGGAGCACGAAGGAAGAAAGCTCCAACTAGAGCACGAACGCAGCTTAAAAGAACTCGAGCTCAAGGCCCGAAATGAGGACGGGAGGCCCTCGGGGAACCGAGAGACGGCCCCCCCAGCGGAACAGAAGGTCCACATCCCCAAGGATGTGGTCAAAGAATATTATAAAAACGATGACATTCAGCAATGGTTTCGGGCCTACGAGGTCGCCATGACCTCTCATCGGATTCCACAGAAGGACTGGGGGGCGGGGTTGTGGGGGCGGTTTCTGAGCGAAGGAAGGGACACCCTGCTCGACCTACCCCTCTCCCTGCAGACCTCCTACAGCCACATGAAAGAGGCTCTCCTCACAAGATACGGCCTCACCCCAGAAATGTACCGCCAACGGTTCCGGGACTGCAGGAAGATCCCGGGCACCACCTGGGTGGAGTATGTAAACTTTTTTAGTCGGGCCTTCGATGGGTGGGTCAAGGGCAGCAAGGTCACCACCCTTGCCGAACTCACTGATCTCATGTTATGGGAACATCTGGCTGCGAACTGCTTCGTAGAGCTACGTCAACATCTGCTGGATAGCAAGCTCACAGATCCCCGGAAGCTGGCTGTGGAGGCCGACCGCTGGACCAACACCCGGGTCCCCCGGGGCATGGTAGGAGAGTACCCCCGAACCAGTCAGGGACCACCCCGCCAGAGAGGGGGAGGGAACCAGGGAGGGCCGAGAGAGTCCCAGCCTAGCCCCCCGAAGACACCACCTCCACCTTTCCCGGCGCCCCCCCCACCAGTAACAGGGCCCCCTGGGAGACGAGGACACCGGGTGACCGTCACATGTTTTCGTTGCCAGAAACCCGGGCACTACGCCAATGACCCAGAGTGCCCCATGGCCACCCAAGTCACCCCTGCGAGACAGATAGCCAACGTAGCCCTGGGGGAGGAGGTTGAGGAAGCCGAGGAGTGGGAACCCGCCGCTATGGCCCTAGTATCCCTGGGAGATAGGGAAATGATCCCTGGTAGCCTCCTACCCTCCAACACACAGAAATATGGGCAGCTCGTCAAGATCAATGGCCACCAGGTAGAGGCCCTACGGGACACCGGGGCCAGTATCACCGGTGTCCTCAGGCACCTAGTTCCCGAGGAGCAGATCCTCCCCAATGTCTTTTGCCCCGTAATATCTGCAGACAATAGGGAAAGTATGTGTCAGGTAGCCCTGGTGCCATTTGAGTGGGGAGGGGTGATAGGTAAACTCAAGGTGGCCGTAAGAACCTCCCAGCCGGTCGACTGCCTCTTAGGGAACGACCTGGAGAGTTCCCCCTGGAAGCACGTAGAGCGCAAAGCCCACCTAGGGATGATGGGTGAACTAAAGTTAGCCGAGCAGAAACTAAATCTAGAACCTCTGCGGCTCCGAGAAGAGCGAGAAGAAAAACAGAGACAGAGAGAGCTCGAGGAAAAAAGAATAACACTCGAACACGAGCGCAAACTGGCGGAAATAGAACTCCGGAAACAGAATAAAGAACCGGGGGTGCCTGAGCGACCGCACACCCCGGGAGCAACCGAGAGAAAAGTCCACATCCCCAAGGATGTTGTCCGAGAATATGTCCGAGAGGACGACATACAACAGTGGTTCAAAGCCTACGAGATCGCCATGACCTCCCACCGGATCGACCGGAGTGATTGGGGAGCCGGACTATGGGGGAGGTTCGTCAACGAAGGCCGCGATGCCCTATTGCAGCTCCCAGATCACCAGATGTCGTCCTACGACCACATGAAGTCTGCCCTCCTCACCCGCTACGGCCTCACGCCCGAGATGTACCGCCAGAGGTTCAGAGACTGCACCCGGATCCCGGGTACAACTTGGGTGGAGTACGTTAACTATTTCAGCCGAGCCTTCGAGGGTTGGATCAAGGGGAGCCATGTAACGACCTACGAGCAACTCTTTAACCTTATGGTATGGGAGCACCTGTCGAACAACTGTTTCGTCGAGCTCAGGCAGCACCTCCTCGACAGTAAATTGACTGACCCCCGGCAACTCGCCGCCGAAGCTGACCGATGGGAAAGCACCCGAGTGGGCCGGAGAGGACCGCACGAGCAAAACCGAAACAACCAAGGCCAGCACCGTCCCCGGGGAGGAGGAGGAGGCCAGGGGCGAGGGAGAGACACCATCCCGGCAACACCCGTGGCCAGCACCCCGCCCCCGGCCGGGCGGGGCAACCCCCCGATGCGCCCGGGGTTCCGAGCCAACGTCACGTGCCACCGATGCCAGCGAGTCGGCCACTACGCCAATGACCCAAGCTGCCCGCAGAACCAAACACCAAAGCCCCGCCAGGTAGCGGCCGCCGCCCTGGGGGAAGAACGCCTATCAGAGGAACAGGAAGAATATGAGCCGGCCCAGCAAGAGTGGGAACCGGCCGCCATGGTTCTAGCATGCCTAGGGGGAAAGGACATGGTTCCGCGGGCCCCCCTACCCGCCAACACCCGGAAATATGGCCAATGGGTGACCATTAATGGACGTCGGGCCGAGGCCTTACGTGACACAGGCGCCAGTGTGACGGCCGTCCGCTGTCACCTGGTGAAGCCCGAGCAGATCCTGCCGAACATTCTCTGCCCCGTCCGCTCAGCCGACAATTCCGAGAGTCTGTGTCAAATGGCCTGCGTCCCCTTCGAATGGGGAGGGGTCTCCGGCCTGTTGAAGGTGACGGTCCGGGATGATGCGCCCGTGGACTGCCTCCTGGGGAATGACCTTGAGAGTTCCCCGTGGGCCACCGTCGAAAGAAGAGAGCACCTGGGGATGCTGGGCCTCCCGGACTGGGCCTGCGTAACCACCCGGTCCATGGCCGCCCGTGCCGTCCCCCGATCAGAAGATCCAGAATGGCCAGCACCTCCGCCCCCGGTCGCCCCAGTAGAGGACCACGACGAGATCAACCCCCCAGAACCAACGGCCGAAGGGGTCGCGCAACCCCAGGACCTTCCCGGCCTGGCTCAGTGGCGTCAAGAAGGGGGGCCCACCCAAGAGCAGTTCCGCCAGGAGCAAAAGACCTGCCCCTCCCTCGAGGGGCTCCGCCAGCAAGCCAGCGCCCAGAGCGCAGGGGACTCCACCGGAACTCATTGGGTCTATTGGGATAACGACCTGCTATACAGCGAACAAAGAATCGCAGAACTAGGGGCTGGTGGTGCCTCTCCGCTTCAGAGACTTCCTACTAACTCTGGCCCACGATGTCCCCCTGGCTGGACACCTGGGCCAGGACAAAACCTACAGTCGCCTAGTGACTCACTTTTTCTGGCCGAAGATGCGGAAAGACGTCCTTAACCACTGCCGGTCCTGCCCCACGTGCCAAGCCAGTGGGAAGAGCGGCCGTAAGCTGAAAGCCCCACTGCAACCCTTCCCAGTGGTCACCACCCCGTTCGAGAGGGTAGGAATAGACATTGTGGGGCCCCTGGACCCCCGCACGGCACAAGGACATAGGTTCATCCTGGTACTGGTGGACCACGCCACCCGCTACCCCGAGGCGGTGCCCCTGCGAACTGTAACAGCCCCGGTGGTTGGCCGGGCCCTAATGGGGATCTTCTCCCGAGTGGGCTTCCCCCGAGGAGTCATCAGCGACCGAGGCACGAACTTTATCTCGAAATATATGAAGTCCCTCTGGCAACAGTGCGGGGTCACCTACCGATTCACGACCCCCTATCACCCACAAGGGAACGGACTAGTGGAGCGATTCAACCGCACCCTCAAGGGGATGATTGGGGGATTGGAAGAGCCCCTCCGTCGCCAGTGGGATGTACTACTCCTGTGCCTCCTCTTCGCCTATCGAGAAGTTCCCCAGAAGTCCCTCGGCTTTAGCCCTTTCGAACTCCTGTACGGGCACCCTGTGCGAGGGCCCCTCAGCCTAGTCAAAGAAGGTTGGGAGATGGCCCCCCTAAAGACCCCTCCAGATGTCTTCAAGTACCTCCTGGCCCTCCGCAACCAGACCCGACGCTTCAGGGAGATGGCAAAAGCGAACCTCGAGGCCAGTCAGGAGGACATGAAAAAATGGTACGATCACAATGCCTCCTCCGTCGAGTTCGAACCTGGTCAACAAGTGTGGGTGATGTCCCCCACCGAACCATGTGCCTTGCAAGATAAGTGGACGGGGCCCTTCAAAGTGGTCGAGCGCAAAAGCCCCGTCACTTACCTCATCGACATTGGGACCCCCCGGAACCCCCTTCGGGTCCTCCACACCAACAGACTCAAACCACACTTTGTGCGCTCAGAACTCAGCCTCCTGATGGCTACGGACAGTGGGGCGGAGGAAGACTCCGAACCCCTCCCGGATCTCCTGAAGACTCAGGAGAACGACGGTTCCGTGGACGGGGTCCGGCTCTCCGATGCCCTCACCCCAGAGCAACGCCAGGGCTGCCGGGACCTCCTACTGCGGTTCGCTACACTGTTCTCCCTCACCCCCGGGATCACCCCTTGGTGCTTGCACGACGTGGACACCGGGGACAGTCCCCCTGTCCGACACCGGGCCTACCGCGTGCCAGATCGGGTACGGGCCTGCATCCAAGAGGAAGTGGCCAAAATGCTCACGATCGGGGTCATCGAGCCCTCGGACAGCCCCTGGGCCAGCCCAGTTGTACTGGTCCCCAAAGCCGCTGCCCCCGGCACCACGCCTGAACTGAGATTCTGCGTCGACTACCGGGGCTTGAACGCTGTCAACCGGACCGACGCTCATCCTATCCCCCGAGCAGATGAATTGATCGACCGGCTGGGGGCCGCCCGCTATCTCAGCATCTTCGACCTAACAGCAGGCTACTGGCAGATCGGTCTCACACCCCGGGCTCAGGAACGGTCTGACTTCTCTACCCCCGATGGCCACTACCACTTCAAGGTCATGCCCTTCGGCATGAAGAATGCCCCCGCTACTTTTCAACGTCTAGTGAACCAGGTCTTGGCGGGGCTCGAGGAGTTCAGCGCTGCCTACCTGGACGATATCGCGGTGTACAGCCGCCACTGGTCCGACCACCTCCTCCACCTCCAAGAGGTCCTGCAGGCCCTCCAGCGGGCCGGCCTCACGATTAAGGCTGGCAAATGCCAAATTGGTCAAGGGTCCGTGACCTACCTCGGGCACCAGGTGGGAAGCGGGCTGGTGGCCCCGCTGCAACCTAAAATTGCTGCCATCCAGTCCTGGCAGCCCCCCGTCACCCAGACCGAGGTCCGAGCCTTCTTGGGACTCACCGGCTACTACCGGCGGTTCGTGAGGGACTACGGCAGCATTGTGGGGCCCCTCACGGATCTCACGTCCAAAAACCAGCCGAAGCGGATTAACTGGACCGCCGACTGTCAAGCAGCCTTCGAAAAGCTGAAGGCCGCCCTGTGCACCGCCCCTGTGCTCCAGGCCCCCGATTACAGTCGGGAATTCATTGTACAGACAGACGCCTCCGACCACGGCATCGGAGCGGTTCTTTCCCAACTGAACCCCGAGGGCCATGACCAGCCGGTGGCCTTCATCAGCAGACGTCTCCTGGCCCGAGAACAGCGCTGGAGCACAATCGAGAGGGAGGCCTTCGCAGTGGTGTGGGCCCTCAAAAAGCTCCGGCCCTATCTCTTCGGTACCCACTTCCGGGTACAAACCGACCATCGACCCCTGCAGTGGCTGATGCAGATGCGGGGGGAGAACCCAAAACTATTGCGCTGGTCCATCTCCCTGCAGGGAATGGACTTCACCGTGGAACACCGACCGGGCCAAGACCACGCCAACGCAGATGGCCTGTCACGCTTCTTCCGCCTCGACGAGGAGAGTCCCCAGGAAGATGGGTGACTCTCCCCGCCTTCAGCTGGGGGGGACGCATGTTGGACAGGCCACACGAAGGGCTTGCTCCCCCCCGCATGACAGGGCCTAAGCCCCGGCCCGCCAGGCGTGACCCACACGAATCACCCGCACTCCGTCTCCCGACGGAACTCCTGCCCCCGGACCTCCATGTATCACGGGACCGAGCCACCACCGGCTCCCCCGGCCGGATCAAGCCGCCATCTTGGGCCCTGCGCCACGAGGCCGCGTGGCCTCCACCCGACCCTAACCCTGGGCCTGGCCGACCCCGGCATCCCGGCACCACCATCCACCCAGGAGGTGAGCGGACCACTTGGCAGGTCAATGGGAGAACGAAGCGTCAAGGGCTCTCCCCCGCCAGGTGCCGATCGCCTCCAGCTCCCCCAGGCGCTGGCTCCACCCCCTGCTGGGTGTCTGGACACCTTCATCCCGGACCCTCCGACCTCCAAGTGCGGGGGTCCGGACATCAAAGGGCGCCAGACCTATAACTAGGGCAGCTCCGGAGCAGGACGGCAGTTGTATCCTGGAGTCGAGAGACACCGAGAGAACTCAGCCTTGACGGACTACTGGCGCTGCCGTAGCCCTATCTTGTGAACTATCGTCCTGCCTGCTGGCGCTGCCGCGGCCTTCTGCAACATCCATCCTCGTCGGGACCTGCTGGCGCTGCCGCGGCCCGTTGTAACGACCATCCTCACCGGGACCTGCTGGCGCTGCCGCGGACCGTGCATCGACCATCTCTCCGGGACCTGCTGGCGCTGCCGCGGACCGTGTATCAACCATCTTCACCGGGACCTGCTGGCGCTGCCGCGGCCCGTCCCAGCTAGAACACCGAGCTCGAGGATTGTGAGCTATCCACCATACCACCTCAACTACCAGACTGGTAACCAGACTGTCCCGCTACCCCCTTTCCCCATCTTGAGAGACTTGAATCGAGGGGACCCCTGAGTCCAGACCTCCTTGTACCTTCCATCGTACCGTAAGAAATTGCCTATAAAGAACGCTAAATCTTCTCCTTGTGTGGTGTCTGTCTGTGGGGGGGAAGTTATTTATCTGTACGATCGCTGGAGACGGCTCTCCCCGGAGACCTCTCCCCTTGTCCTCGGCCGACCCTCCCGGTCCGTCTAACAGTCGCATCCACACTTTGTTTCACCGATTGATGTGGAGGGTGTTGGGCGTACGTTCTCTCTCATCACACACAGCTGGTGGGGCTAGATGGGGCAGAGAACGGACGGTCACATGACCCAGAGCCTGGCTCTCTACTTAAAGCCAAAACCATTCTTCACACGCAGCGGACGCGCGCAGTCTTAGAGATTTGGTGACATCTATGTAACTCTTGCTTAGGAGACGCTAACCAAGTGCTAACTTTTTAATTTGAAAACTACGACCTTTGTTTTAATATATATCAAAGCAACTGAAATTGTTTTTTACCTTCCTGCTGATAACTCGCACTTTGCACTGCCTTTCCTTGGTCGCATCCTCACTTCGTTCCACTACGGGGTTTCACCGATTGATGTGGAGGGTGTTGGGCGTACGTGCTCTCTCATCACACACAGCTGGTGGGGCTAGATGGGGCAGAGAACGGATGGTCACATGACCCAGAGCCCGACTCTCTACTTGAAGCCAATGCCATTATTCACGCGCAGCAGACGCGCGCAGATTTAGAGATTTGGTGACATCTATGTAACTCTTGCTTAGCAGACACTACCCAAGCGCTAACTTTCTAATTTGAAAACTACGACCTTTGTTTTAATATATAGCAAAGAAACTGAAATTGTTTTCTACCTTCCTGCTGATAACTCGCACTTTGCACTTTCTTTGTTTGGTCGCGCCTACAACTCGTTTGACTGCGGGGTCTCCCCGATTCATTTGGAGGATGTTGGGCGTACATGGTCTCTCTTGTCACACACAGCTGGTGGGGCTAGAGGGGGCGGAGCTCGGACGGTCACATGACCCTGAGCCCGGCTCTCTACTTAAAGCCAATGCCATTCTTCACACGCAGCGGACGCGCACAGTCTTAGAGATTTGGTGACATCTATGTTAGCCTTGCATAGCAGACACTAACCAAGCACTAACTTTTTAATTTCAAAACTATGACCTTTGTTTTAATATATAGCAAAGCAACTGAAATAGTTTTTTACCTTCCTGCTGATAACTCGCACTTTTCACTTCCTTTGTTTGGTCGCGCCCACAACTCGTTCCACTGCGGGGTTTCCCCGATTGATGTAGAGGGTGTTGGGCGTACATGCTCTTGTCACACACAGCTGGTGGGGCTAGATGTGGCGGAGCTCGTATGGTCACATGACCCAGATCCTGGCTCTCTACTTAAAGCCAATGCCATTCTTCACGCGCAGCAGACGCACGCAGTCTTAGAGATTTGGTGAAATCTATGTAAGTCTTGCTTAGCAGACACTAACCAAGCGCTAACTTATTAATTTGAAAGCTACGACCTTTGTTTTAATATTTAGCAAAGCAACTGAAACACTTTTTACCTTCCTGCTGATAAATCGCACTTTGCACTTCCTTTGGTTGGTCGCGCTCACACCTCGTTCCACTGCGTGGTTTCCCCGATTAATTTAGAGGGTGTTGGGCGTACATGGTCTCTCGTCACACACAGCTGGTGGGGCTAGAGGGAGCGGAGATCGGATGGTCACATGAACCAGAGCCCGGCTCTCTACTTAAAGCCAATGCAATTCTTCACACGCAGCAGACGCACGCAGTCTTAGAGATTTGGTGACATCTATGTAAGTCTTGCTTAGCAGATACTAACCAAGCACCAACTGTTTAATTTTAAAACTACGACCTTTGTTTTAATATATAGCAAAGCAACTGAAATTGTTTTTTACCTTCCTGCTGATAACACGCACTTTGCACTTTCTTTGTTTGGTCGCGCCCACACCTCATTTCACTGCGGGGTTTCCCCGATTGGTATGGAGGGTGTTGGGCGTACGTGCTCAATCGTCATACACAGTTGTTGGAGCTAGAGGGGGTGGAGCTCGGACAGTCACATGACCCATAGCCCGGCTCTCTACTTAAAGCCAATGCCATTCTTCAAACGCAGTGGACGCGTCCAGTCTTAGAGCTTTGGTGACATCTATGTAAGCCTTGCTTAGCAGACACTAACCAAGCACTAAATATTAATTTGAAAACTACGACCTTTGTTTTAATATATAGCAAAGTAACTGAAATTGTTTTTTACCTTCCTGCTGATAACACGCACTTTGCACTTTCTTTGTTTGGTCGCGCCCACACCTCATTTCACTGCAGGGTTTCCCCGATTGGTATGGAGGGTGTTGGGCGTACGTGCTCAATCGTCATACACAGTTGTTGGAGCTAGAGGGGGTGGAGCTCGGACAGTCACATGACCCATAGCCCGGCTCTCTACTTAAAGCCAATGCCATTCTTCACGCACAGCGGACGCGTGCAGTCTTAGAGATTTGGTGACATCTATGTAAGCCTTGCTTAGCAGACACTAACCAGGTGCTAACTTTTTCATTTGAAAACTGCGGCCTTTGTTTTAATATATAGCAAAGCAGCTGAAATTGTTTTTTACCTTCCTGCTGATAACTTGCACTTTGCACTTCCTTTGTTTGGTCACACCCACTCTTCGTTCCAATGCTGCGTTTCCCCGATTGATGTGGAGGGTGTTGGGCGTACGTGCTCTCTCGTCACACACAGCTGGTAGGGCTAGAGGGGGCAGAGCTCGGACGGTCAAATGAACCAGAGCTCTGCTCTCTACTTAAAGCTAATACCATTCTTCACATGCAGCGGACGCGCACAGTCTTAGAGATTTGTTGACATCTATGTTAGCCTTGCTTAGCAGACACTAACCAAGCACTAACATTTTAATTAGAAAACTACGACCTCTGTTTTAATATATAGCAAAACAACTGAAATTGATTTTACCTTCCCGCTGATAACTCGCACTTTTCACTTCCTTTGTTTGGTCGCGCCCACAACTCGTTCCACTGCGGGGTTTCCACGATTGATGTATAGGGTGTTGGGACTCAGTACATGCTCTCGTCACACACAGCTGGTGGGGCTAGATGTGGCGGAGCTCGGATGGTCCCATGACCCAGAGCCCGGCTCTCTACTTAAAGCCAATGCCATTCTTCACACGCAGCGGACGCGCGCAGTCTTAGATATTTGGTGACATCTATGTAATCCTTGCTTAGCAGACACTAACCAAGCGCTAATTTTTTAATTTGAAAACTACGACCTTTGTTTTAATATTTATCAAAGCAACTGAAATTGTTTTTTACCTTCCTGCTGATAACTCGCACTTTGCACTTCCTTTGTTTTGGTCCAGCCCACACCTCATTCCACAATGGGGTTTCCCCGATTGATGTGGAGGTTGTTGGGCGTACATGCTCTCTCTCGTCACACACAGCTGGTGGGGCTAGGGGGGACGGAGCGCGGACGGTCACATGACCCAGAGCCCGGCTCTCTACTTAAAGCCAATACTATTCTTCACGCACAGCAGACGCACGCAGTATTAGAGATTTGGTGAAATCTATGTAAGTCTTTCTTAGCAGACACTAACCAAGCACAAACTTTTTAATTTGAAAACTACGACCTTTGTTTTGATATTTAGCAAAGCAACTGAACTTGTTTTTTATCTTCCTGCTGATAACTCACACTTTGCACTTCCTTTGTTTGGTCGCGCCCACACCTCGCTCCTCCATGGGGTTTCCCCGATTGATGTGGAGGGTGTTGGGCGTATGTGCTCTCTCTTGTCACACACAGCTGGTGGGGCTAGAGGGGGCAGAGCTCAGACGGTCACTTGACGGAGAGCCCGGCTCCCTACATAAAGCCAATGCCATTCTTCACATGCAGCGGATGTGCGCAGTCTTAGAGATTTTGTGACATATATGTAAGCATTGCTTAGCAGATACTAACCAAGCACCAACCGTTTAATTTGAAAACTACGACCTTTGTTTTAATATATAGCAAAGCAACTGAAATTGTTTTTTACCTTCCTGCTAATAACTCGCACTTAGCACTTCCTTTGTTTGGTCGCGCCCAAACCTCGTTCCACCGTGGTGTTTCCTCGATTGATGTGGAGGGTGTTGGGCGTACATGCTCTCATCAAACACAGCTTGTGGGCCTAGAGGGGGGGAGCTCGGATGGTCACATGACCCAGAGCCCGGCTCTCTACTTAAAGCCAATGCCATTCTTCACACGCAGCGGACGCGCGCAGTCTTAGATATTTGGTGACATCTATGTAATCCTTGCTTAGCAGACACTAACAAAGCGCTAACTTCTTAATTTGAAAACTACGACCTTTGTTTTAATATATATCAAAGCAACTGAAATTGTTTTTAACCTTCCGGGTGATAACTCGCACTTTGCACTTCCTTTCTTTGGTCGCATCCACACTTTGTTTCACCGATTGATGTGGAGGGTGTTGGGCGTACGTTCTCTCTCATCACACACAGCTGGTGGGGCTAGATGGGGCAGAGAACGGACGGTCACATGACCCAGAGCCCGGCTCTCTACTTAAAGCCAAAACCATTCTTCACACACAGCGGACGCGCGCAGTCTTAGAGATTTGGTGACATCTATGTAACTCTTGCTTAGCAGACACTACCCAAGCGCTAACTTTCTAATTTGAAAACTACGACCTTTGTTTTAATATTTAGCAAAGCAACTGAAATAGTTTTTTCCCTTCCTGCTGATAACTCGCACTTTGCACTTCCATTGTTTGGTCGCGCCCACACCTCGTTCCACTGCAGGGTTTCCCCGATTGATGTGGAGGGTGTTGAGCGTACGTGCTCAATCGTCATACACAGTTGTTGGAGCTAGAGGGGGTGGAGCTCGGACAGTCACATGACCCATAGCCCGGCTCTCTACTTAAAGCCAATGCCATTCTTCACGCACAGCGGACGCGTGCAGTCTTAGAGATTTGGTGACATCTATGTAAGCCTTGCTTAGCAGACACTAACCAAGCACTAACTTTTTAATTTGGAAACTACGACCTTTGTTTTAATATATAGCAAAGCAACTGAAATTGTTTTTTACCTTCCTGCTGATAACTTGCACTTTGCACTTCCTTTGTTTGGTCACACCCACTCTTCGTTCCAATGCTGCGTTTTCCCGATTGATGTGGAGGGTGTTGGGCGTACGTGCTCTCTCGTCACACACTGCTGGTAGGGCTAGAGGGAGCAGAGCTCGGACGGTCACATGACCCAGAGCCCGGCTCTCTACTTAAAGCCAATACCATTCTTCACACGCAGCGGACGCGCGCAGTCTTAGAGATTTGGTGACATCTATGTAACTCTTGCTTAGCAGACACTACCCAAGCGCTAACTTTCTAATTTGAAAACTACGACCTTTGTTTTAATATTTAGCAAAGCAACTGAAATAGTTTTTTCCCTTCCTGTTGATAACTCGCACTTTGCACTTCCATTGTTTGATCGCGCCCACACCTCGTTCCACTGCAGGGTTTCCCCGATTGATGTGGAGGGTGTTGGGTGTACATGGTCTCTCTTGTCACACACAGCTGGTGGGGCTAGAGGGGGCAGAGCTCGGACGGTCACATGACACAGAGCCCGTCTCTCTACTTAAAGCCAATACCATTCTTCACACGCAGCGTACGCGCGTAGTCTTAGAGATTTGGTGACATCTACGTAAGCCTTGCTTAGCAGACACTAACCAAGCACTAACTTTTTAATTTGGAAACTACGACCTTTGTTTTAATATATAGCAAAGCAACTGAAATTGTTTTTTACCTTCCTGCTGATAACTCGCACTTTGCACATCCTTTGTTTGGTCGCGCCCACACCTCGTTCCACTGCCGGGTTTCCCCGCTTGATATGGAGGGTATTGGGCGTACGTGCTCACTCGTCACACAGCTGGTGGGGGTAGAGGGGCGGAACTCGGACGGTCACATGACCCAGAGCCCGGGCATTCTACTTAAGGCCAATGCCATTCTTCACGCGCAGCGGACGCGCTCAGTCTTAGAGATTTGGTGACATCTATGTAAGCCTTGCTTAGGAGACACTAACCAAGTGCTAACTTTTTAATTTGAAAACTACAACCTTTGTTTTAATATATATCAAAGCAACTGAAATTGTTTTTTACCTTACTGCTGATAACTCACACTTTGCACTGCCTTTCCTTGGTCGCATCCACACTTCGTTCCACTGCGGGGTTTCACCGATTGATGTGGAGGGTGTTGGGCGTACGTGCTTTCTCATCACACACAGCTGGTGGGGCTAGATGGGGCAGAGAACGGACGGTCACATGACCCAGAGCCCGGCTCTCTACTTAAAGCCAATACCATTCTTCACACGCAGCGGACGCACGCAGTCTTAGAGATTTGGTGACATCTATGTAACTCTTGCTTAGCAGACACTACCCAAGCGCTAACTTTCTAATTTGAAAACTACGACCTTTGTTTTAATATTTAGCAAAGCAACTGAAATTGTTTTTTACCTTCCTGCTGATAACTCGCACTTCGGACTTCCTTTGTTTGGTCACACCGACACCTCGTTCCACCGCGGGGTTTCACTGATTGATGTGGAGTGTGTTGGGCATATGTGCTCTCTTGTCACATACAGCTGGTAGTGCTAGATAGGGCGGAGCTCGGACGGTCAGATGACCCAGAGCCTGATTCTCTACTTAAAGCCAATGCCATTCTTCACGCGCAGCAGACGCGCGCAGTCTTAGAGATTTGGTGACATCTATGTAACTCTTGCTTAGCAGACACTAACCAAGCGCTAACTTTTTAACTTGAAAACTATGACCTTTGTTTTAATATTTGGCAAAGCAAATGAAATAGTATTTTTACCTTCCTGCTGATAACTCGCACTTTGCACTTCCTTTGTTTGGTCGCGCCCACACCTCGTTCCACTGCGGGGTTTCTCCGATTGATTTGGAGAGTGTTGGGCGAACATGGTCTCTTGTCCAACACAGCTGGTGGGGCTACAAGGTGCGGAGCTCAGACAGTCACATGACCCAGAGCCCGTCTCTCTACTTAAAGTCAATGCCATTCTTCACGCACAGCGGACGCGCGCAGTCTTAGAGATTTGGTGACATCTATGTAAGTCTTGCTTAGCAGACACTAACCAAGCGCTAACTTTTAAATTCGAAAACTGCGACCTTTGTTTTAATATTTAGCAAAGCAACTGAAATTGTTTTTTACCTTCCTACTGATAACTCGCACTTTGCACTTCCTTTGTTTGGTCGCACCCATACTTCATTCCAACACTGGGTTTCACTGATTGATGTGGAGGGTGTTGCGCATACGTGCTCTCTTGTCAAACACAGCTGGTGGGGCTTGATGGGGTGGAGCTCGGACGGTCACATGACCCAGAGCCCGGCTCTCTACTTAAAGCCAATGCCATTCTCCATGGGCAGAGGGCGCTCGCAGTCTTAGAGATTTGGTGACAACTATGTAAGTCTTGCAAAGCAGACACTAACCAAGCGCTAACTTTTTAATTCAAAAACTGCGACCTTTGTTTTAATATTTAAGAAAGCAACTGAAATTGTTTTTTACCTTCTAGTTGATAACTCGCACTTTGCACTTCCTTTGTATGGTCACACCCACACCACGTACCACCACGGGGATTCCCCGATTGATGTTGTAGGTGTTGGGCGTACCTGCTCTCTCGTCACACACAGCTGGTGGGGCTAGAAGGGACGGAGCTCAGACGGTCACATGACACAGAGCCCCTCACTCTACTTAAAGCCAATGCCATTCTCAACTCGCAGCGGATGCATGCAGTCTTAGAGATTTGGTGACATCTATGTCAGTCTTGCTTAGCAGACACTAACCAAGCGCTAACTTTTTAAATTGAAAACTACAACCTTTTTTTTAATATTTAGCAAAGCAACTGATATGGCTTTTTACCTTCCTGCTGATAACTCCACTTTGCATTTCCTTTGTTTGGTCGCGCCCACACCTCGTTCCACCGCGGGTTTTCCCCTATTGATGTGGAGGGTGTTGGGGGTACTTGCTCTCTCTCGTCACACACAGCTGGTGGGGCTAGCAGGGGCTGAGCTCGGACGGTCACATAACCCAGAGCCCGGCTCTCTACTTAAAGCCAATGCCATTCTTCACGCGCAGCGGACGCGCACAGTCTTAAATATTGGGTGACATCTACGTAAGCCTTGCTTAGCAGACACTAACCAAGCGATAACTTTTTAATTCAAAAACTGCGACCTTTGTTTTAATATTTAAGAAAGCAACTGAAATTGTTTTTTACCTTCTAGTTGATAACTCGCACTTTGCACTTCCTTTGTATGGTCACACCCACACCACGTACCACCACGGGGATTCCCCGATTGATGTTGTAGGTGTTGGGCGTACCTGCTCTCTCGTCACACACAGCTGGTGGGGCTAGAAGGGACGGAGCTCAGATGGTCACATGACACAGAGCCCCTCACTCTACTTAAAGCCAATGCCATTCTCAACTCGCAGCGGATGCATGCAGTCTTAGAGATTTGGTGACATCTATGTCAGTCTTGCTTAGCAGACACTAACCAAGCGCTAACTTTTTAAATTGAAAACTACAACCTTTTTTTTCATATTTAGCAAAGCAACTGATATGGCTTTTTACCTTCCTGCTGATAACTCACACTTTGCATTTCCTTTGTTTGGTCGCGCCCACACCTCGTTCCACCGCGGGTTTTCCCCTATTGATGTGGAGGGTGTTGGGGGTACTTGCTCTCTCTCGTCACACACAGCTGGTGGGGCTAGCTGGGGCTGAGCTCGGACGGTCACATAACCCAGAGCCCGGCTCTCTACTTAAAGCCAATGCCATTCTTCACGCGCAGCGGACGCGCACAGTCTTAAATATTTGGTGACATCTATGTAAGCCTTGCTTAGCAGACACTAACCAAGCGATAACTTTTTAATTTGAAAACTACGACCTTTGTTTTAATATATAGCAAAGCAACTGAAATTGTTTTTTATCTTCCTGCTGATAGCTCGCACTTTAGACTTCCTTTGTTTGGTCGCACCCACACTTCGTTCCAACGCGGGGTTTCACCGATTGATGTGGAGCGTGTTTGGCATACTTGCTCTCTCGTCACACACAGTTGGTGCGGCTAGATGGGGCGGAGCTCGGACGGTCACATGACCCAGAGCCCGGCTCTGTACTTAAAGCCAATGCCATTCTTCACGCGCAGCAGACGCGTGCAGTCTTAGAGATTTGATGAAATATATGTAACTCTTGCTTAGCAGACTCTAACCAAGCGCTTACTTTTTAATTTGAAAACTACGACCTTTGTTTTAATATTTAGCAAAGCAACTGAAATAGTTCTTTACCTTCCTGCTGATAACTCTCACTTTACACTTCCTTTGTTTAGTCCCGCCCACACCTAGTTCCAACGCATGGTTTCCCTGATTGATGTGGAGGGTGTTGGGCGTACGTGCTCTCTCTCATCACACACAGCTTGTGGAGCTAGAGGGAGCGGAGCTCGGACCCTCACATCACCCAGAGCCCGGCTCTCTACATAAAGCCAATGCCATTCTTCACACGCAGCGGACGCGCGCTGTCTTAAAGATTTGGTGACATCTATGTAAGCCTTCCTTAGCAGACACTAATAAATCGCTAACTTTTTACTTTGAAAACTACTACCTTTGTTTTATTATATAGCAAAGCAACTGAAATTGTTGTGAGATGCAGTCAACCTCCCCGAATTGGATGGAGCCTGGCAGTTGACACACACCCACTCTTACGTAATATCACGTGGAGCAGCTACTCTGCCCCCACCATACTGACAGGATAGGGACACCCCATCCCAGTAATTTCACTCACATAGGGGAGTTACATCCTTGCCCTGAAGAAAGTCCTGGACCATTTTTTGGCCTCTTTTTTGGACTTAAACATGTCGGCACTAGGGTCCTAGGACCATTACACTCCTATAAGACCCACTTTTATCTATTTTAATTACCCAGACAGACCCAAAAATAAAGGGAAACTGGGGATCTGCCTGAGGTATTTTATTTAGTTAACCCCCTCTGTCTTTAACATATTAAAAGCACTCCCAACACTGTGGTCGAGCCCACCCGGACTTCTAGGGGTCTGGGTGACCCGATGATGAAGCATGACACCACTAGGGTGTGTGAGGGTAACCTAAAGAAATACTTATCTCCCCCACGACCAGGCACAACCTTTATTTCAGGAGTTTCACTTGACCAAGAGCCCTGCTCTCTACTTAAAGCCAATGACATTCTTTACGCGCAGCAGACGCGCACATTCTTAGAGATTTGGTGACATCTATGTAACTCTTGCTTAGCAGACAATAACCAGGCGCTAACTTTTTAATTTGAAAACTACGATCTTTGTTTTAATATTTAGCAAAGCAACTGAAATACTTTTTTACCTTCCTGCTGATAACTCTCACTTTGCACTTCCTTTGTTTGGTCGCGCCCACACCTCGTTCCACTGCGGGGTTTCCCCGATTGATATAGAGGGTGTTGGGCGTACATGGTCTCTCGCCACACACAGCTGGTGGGGATAGAGGGGGCGGAGCTCGGAGGGTCACATGACCCAGAGCCCAGCTCTCTACTTAAAACCAATGCCATTCTTCACACGCAGCGGACGCGTGCAGTCTTAGAGATTTGGTGACATCTATGTAAGCCTTGCTTAGCAGACACTAACCAAGCACTAACTTTTTAATTTGAAAACTACGACCTTTGTTTTATTATATAGCAAAACAACTGAAATTGTTTCTTACCTTCCTGTTGATCACTCGCACTTTGGACTTCCTTTGCTTGGTCGCACCCACAATTCGTTTCAATGCGCTTTTTTTCACCGATTGATGTGGAGGGTTTTGGGCATACATGCTGTCTCGTCACACACAGCTGGTGGGGCTAGATGGGGCAGAGCTCGGACGGTCACATTACCCAGAGCCCGGCTCTCTACTTAAAGCCAATGCCATTCTTCACAGGCAGCAGACGCGTGCAGTCTTAGAGTTTTGGTGACATCTATCTAACTCTTGCTTAGCAGACACTAACCAAGCGCTAACTTTTTAATTTGAAAACTACGACCTTTGTTTTAATATTTAGCAAAGCAACTGAAATTGTTTTTTACCTTCCTGCTGATAACTCGCACTTTGCACTTCCTATGTTTGGTCGCGTCCACACCTTGTTCCACTGCGGGGTTTCCCCGATTGATGTCGAGGGTGTTGGGCGTACGTGCTCAATCGTCACACACAGCTGGTGAAGCTAGAGGGGGCGGAGCTCGGACGGTCACATGACCCAGAGCGCGGCTCTCTACTTAAAGCCAATGCCATTCTTCACACACAGCGGACGCGCGCAGTCTTAGAGATTTGGAGACATCTATGTAAGCCTTCCTTAGCAGACACTAACCAAGCACTAACTTTTTAATTTGAAAACTACGACCTTTTTTTAATATATAGCAGAGCAACTGAAAGTGTTTTTTTACCTTTCTGCTAATAACTCGCACTTTGCACTTCCTTTGTTTGGTCGCACCCATACTTCATTCCAACACTAGGTTTCACCGATTGATGTGGAGGGTGTTGGGCATACGTGCTCTCTCTTCACACACAGCTGGTGGGGCAGAGGGGACGGAGCTCGGACGGTCAAGTGACCCAGAGCCCGGTGATGTGTACAGGCCCCAGCTAGGCCCGCAAGGCACAAGGGTTCGCTCTCCTGTAACGAAATCTATAAGGAAGTTGGCACGGAAACTGCAAAGTACAAAAACAAGGTTTATTAACCCTTAAGGGTGGTCCTACAATCCATACAATACCCTTCAGCATTGCATAGAGTAGCACAAAGAACTTGCGTACACAGTCCCCTTTTATACACACCAGAGGGGCTCATAAGTGGGTGGATACAACATGAGGCCGAAGAACATTACCATTTATGGTCATTCTCGATACTGAATCAATACATAGGCGGAGCCAACACACTTCTTGAGTCCGCGAAACACATGGTCAAGCAAGGCTAATTATAACAGATGTGGTCAAGTCTGGGCATGCGCCAAATAGACAAGAGAGAGCTATTTATAAACTGTTACTAGGCAGATTACAAGAGCAACTAACACAAAGGTCGGACTCTCCTCGTGGCGAACACGTGGCAGCATGACAATACAAAATGGAGTCCAAACTTCGGTCAACATAACGGAGAAAACATGATCTAAAGGGAAAGCATTAATGTCTTCAGTAAATGCTTAATCACATTGCTGTTCTAATTACAACAGACGACCCTTTCAGCATTTACTGAAGACATCCGGCTTCCAAAAATCATCATATATGTCAATTATCATCATTCCTTTAACCTCTTTAGCTAGACGCTTCTGATGAGCAATATCGGCAATAGCTTTCTTATCCGGAATGCAGAATGAAATGCATACAGAACAGAACAATGGTCCACATTGAACACACATACAGAAAAAGAACAGAATTGCTATAATAATACAGAGACCAGTTAAGACCTTCCATCCCCAGGCAGTAACCAATGCCCAAAACCATCCAGAAAAGGACCAAGTGCCGTTTTCTGTGTGGATTTCAGCTGCTATTTTATGCAACTTGTTAATGGCGTTATAAACGGATGGCGTATGATCAGGGATGAACACACAGCAACTGCTTCCAATAATTTTACAGGCTCCACCTCGATCAGCTGGCATTACATCTAGTACCATACGATTCTGCAATGCAACAATCCTAGTTATTTGTAACTCTTCCGTAAGATTCCCAAGAGCAGCAGCAGTCTGATTTGTCACAGCTTCTACCACTCTTGTTAATCTTCGGATCTTCCTACTATTCAAAGCGGCTCCAACAAAGAAAAACAGTCCTAAGTTAAAATCAATATACTGCTGCAAGCTGGTATCAGTTTGATCCACACCATCAATCGATAAAGTACGTTTATACCTATTTACAGTCACATTATTCAACAATTTCAAGTCCTTATGGTAAGATGCTGGTGCTAGGAATACAGGAGGTAATAGGAAGGATACATAACATACCCCAGACCACCCAGTCGGCAAACGGTAATAACCTTTATTTCCACACACAAAATAGGTATTATGGGACGCTAGGAAGGTACTGTTGTTCAACCCATCAATGTTCAAGACAGTTAGGCAATCACTGACACCAACAGGGATAAAACCCACACTCTGGACACACAGGTCCGCTTGAGCCTGTGCCACTTGGATCACGAATTTGCCCTTCCCCACAGTGTCTCTGGTGTTCGTGAAGATGTAGGGAATGGATTCATTGTCTGGTCGGTACTCTTCCCACTCCCAAATTGTCCCATTCGCTTGTGGATACCCATTCTTGTCTTGATGGCATTCTTTATTAAGTCTAAAAAGCAATCGTCCCACTGTCGGTTTCCGAGTGGCAAACAGTAAGGTGTACCATGCTCTACAAGAGCCATTATGAGAGAAAGGAAGTGGTATGAATGGCGTACCTCCTTTCTTCTGATGGGCCGGCATCATCCCACATATCCAACAGTTCGTAGTGTTTGTAGCAACGTGGGTATGATGCAGCATCTGAATGAAAGTGTTATTCAAATAAGACTGTCGATGCTTCAACTCTTGATACGGCAATGTATAGAAGTAGTGCTCCGCAGGCACCGGAGTCGTCAACACAAGTGTTTTCCGAGCAGGAGTTACCTCCTCTACAAACCATGTTGTTATCCCAACAATAGCTACTGTTAGCATGAACCCCAACGCACAAAGGATTTTCTTCTTCTCCATGTCAAAGGAAACAATACCCTGATATCTTCCTGAAACTAAAAAGTCTGTCAGAACTCTTCCCCTTGGGCAGTGGTTGATTTCTTCACCAGCGGGCCAAGACGGGTGTCGCTACACTAATGCAGGGCTGATCCCCCCCCCTTGCCTCATCGGCTCTCCGTTTCACTAACCCAAGGGCCGTTCTGACAGTGTGTCCCGGTACTGGAAAACTCACTTCCGTGGTCGAAGATGATATCGCCTTCCTCCAGAAGTCGCGTGGTCCGGAAAGAGCTCCTCAGTGTCACTTGGCTCTGCAGCACGGCCTGTCTCTGCTGCCAGGATTTCTCGTTGATCGGCCAGCACGGCAGACTCCACCAATCCGGGCGGTACCTTTCGACAATGCAAGGAATGGATCCAATTCTTCCTGTTCGAGACTCGCACAGCCGTCCTCGTTGCAAGGAGGACTTGCTCAGGGCCCACCCATCTCGGTTCCAAGCTGTTCGTTCTGTCAAAGACTTTCACCATCACATGGTCACCAGGCCGGAGACCATGTCCTTCACCGGTAGACCGATCAGGGAGCGCCTCTCGGACCTGTTGGTGAATAGAAACCAAGTTATCCGTTAACTGTGCCAGATAATCACTCATCATTACACAAGGTACATCATACACAGCCTTAGGCCTTGGTGGACCCCAAATATTCATTGGGCGTCCGAATACCACTTCATACGGCGTGAGGCCAGTTCGAGAGTGCGGTACTGATCTAATTGACAATAACGCCAGTGGCAGGGCGTCTGGCCAAGTCAAAGACGTTGAAGCTTGAATTTTGGCTATTTTAAGCTTCAGTGTACCATTATACTTCTCGACTAGGCCTGCAGACTGAGGGTGAAACACGGCGTGGAACTTCTGAGTGATGCCTAGACCCTTCAAGACATACTTTATAACATCCGCTACAAAGTGAGGGCCATTATCACTCCACAGAAGTCTACAAACGCCATATCGGGGGAAAAACTCCTTCAGCAGCAGCTTCGCAGTAGTCATTGCAGTATTGTCTTTCGTAGGGTACGCTTCAACCCATTTGCTGAGAGCGCAGACCACTACTAGAACATACTTCAAATTATTACAGCGCTCGAGCTGGATGTAATCCATCTGCAGAACCTCAAAGGGTGCAGTAGGTGTCGCAAATCCTCCTGCTGGAGTTCGAGTACCCTTTCCTGGGTTATACTTCAGACAGATCATACAAGTCTGCACCACCCTCTTTGCCGTGCTAGCAATCTCTGGATGCTCCCAAACTTGAGTAAGCAATTTCACTATTGCGGAAGCTCCAACATGTGCTAGCCCATGTGCCATCTGAACCATAGGTTGTACAAAGGCCGTGGGTAATTTCCATCTATCCATTTGCTTATTTCTCCAGCAACCCTCGTCATCCAACTCTCCCTCGCTAGCCCATTGCTCCCGCTCTTTATCAGAAGCGGTCCTTTGCATTTCTCGCACTTCCTCCTTCGCATCACGCCATCTTTCCACCTGTGACTTTACTACATACATGGCAGTAGCACCGGGCTGCATCGCAGTCTCCCGTGCTACTCGATCTGCTAACGCATTCCCTTCTCCAACTTTATCAACTATTTTCCTATGGGCGCTACACTTAACAATGGCAATTTTCTTTGGGTATGTCAATGCGGTTAAAAGATTGTGAACTAACTCTCCATGCATTATCTGCGCCCCATGTGACGTTAAAAACCCTCTCTCCTTCCAGAGTAGGCCGAAGTCATGCGCTACTCCGAAGGCATAGCGGCTATCTGTATAAACATTCACACATAGTCCTGTACTGAGCTCACATGCTCGTGTTAATGCTATCAGTTCCACTGCTTGAGCTGATTTCTGTGGTATGCGTGCTGTCTCCACTATCGTTTGTAATGTGGTAATTGCATATGCTGCTGAAGTCGTACCATCTGGTAGCTTCAGACAGGATCCATCCACCCACAGTTCTCCATCTACATCTGGAAAGGGCGTATCCTGGAGATCAATACGACCCTTTGTTTGTTCCTCAGTCACAAGAATACAATCATGCGCTTTCCGCGCCTCAGGCTGAGTTTCGGGGTATGGCAACAATGTTGCCGGGTTTAGTGTTACGCACCTTTTCAACGTAATATGAGGAGCCAAAAGCGTCAACTCATATCCCGTCAAACGGGCACTGGTCAAATGCTGCGTCTTTGTTTGATTAAGCAGGGCATCAACAGCATGGGGGACTAATACCAACAGCTTGTGAGATAACACAATTCCCTCGCTTTGGCGTATTGACACAGCTGTCGCCGCAACCGAGCGAAAACAACCAGGCAATGCTCGGGCGACAGGATCAAGTACAGCCGAGAAATATGCACAAGGGCGCTGCTTGTCGCCGTGCATCTGTACTAAAACTGACAATGCACATCCATCTTTCTCATGCACATACAACGAAAAGGGTTTTGCATAATCAGGGGTCCCTAACACTGGTGCTGAACAAAGGGCCTGTCGCAGTTGCTGAAAAGCAGCATCACACTCATCTGACCAAGGGATTGGGATAGGTGTATCCTTTGTCAAAAGGGCTAACAATGGCTTAGCTATGTGTGAAAACCCCAATATCCACTGTCTACAAAAAGAAATGAGGCCCAAAAATGCACGGACATCCTTCTGTGTGGACGGTCTCGGTGTATCCAAAATTACTTGGATACGATCCGGTGTGAGTGCCCGTCCCTCCTTAGACAAAAGGTGACCCAAATAAGTCACCTTTGGTCTACAGAATTGCAATTTCTTCCGAGATACCTTATGATTGTGGGAGGCTAAAAAGGAAAGTAAGGATAGCGTGCTTTTCTCACACAGCTCCAGGGTGTCAGCCGCCAACAAGATGTCATCGACATATTGAATGAGGGCGACCCCCTCGAGTAAAACAAAGGAATCCAACTGTCGTTTCAAAGCCTGACTGTAAATGCTAGGGCTTTCTGTATAGCCCTGGGGAATCCTACAGAAACGATAAGATCTATTATTTAATGTAAACCCAAAAAGATATCGGCTATCAGGGTGAATGGGAATGGAAAAGAAGGCATTTTTCAAATCAATCACTGAGAACGTGGTCGCCATAGGCGGGACCAAGGTAAGCAACGTCGTGATATCGGAAACCACCGGGTACTGAGGTATCACGATCTTGTTTACCTCCCTCAAATCAATTATGAACCGATAGACTTTTGCATCCGTGTCCTTTTTCAGAATAGGGAGAATCGGACTGTTACAGATATTATAGGGAACTTCTTCCACTACTCCCACTGCGATCAAATCTTGCACAATCTGTATGAGAGCCTCCTCGCCCTCCTGGGAAATACGATACTGCGGGAGGCGCGGCAACACCGCCCCCTCCTGGACACTAATGTGGACCGGAGGAATCACCATTTGTCCCACATCTGTGTCCGAAGTCGCCCATAAAGCTCGAGGGAGGGTGGCCAACAACGCATCCTCTGATATCGTACACATCCGCTCTGACCGGGGGTAGTTGTCATTTAAGATCACCCTCACACCCTCAGGGGAGCAGCGGATCGTAGCCCTAAAGTGCTTTAACATATCAAGGCCCATAATGTTATCCGGCGTATACGGAGCAAGCAGAAACGGACAGGGCGCAGAAAAAGAATCAACCTTAAATATAAGGGGCTGTGAAAGAGGGCTGCGGGAGAGTGTACCGTCAAACCCTACCGATGTAACCACTGAGCCGGATGGGGGAGCCCCCGGAACCAAGTACCTAGACAATGCACTACGTGTCGCTCCTGTATCTACTAGGAACTGATCAGTAGAACCTAAAACCTCAGCCGATACATAAGGACCCGTCTGATCGACCGGCACCTCAACTGATTCAGACCCCCATCCAACGCATTCCTATGCATGCTGCGAATCATGATATCCCGACCGATCGATCTCCGATACGTGATACTGGTGCTGGCGATCGAAAACATTTGAGCTATCTCGGTGCTGCCCAGCAGTATCGAAACGAACATGATCGGTAGAATTTCCTTTAAAGCTCGAGGAACCCCCTCTACCTCTCGGGCCACCCGGAGTATGCCCCTGTCGCGAGGCACGCAACACTGGGCAATCCCTGGCCCAATGGCCCAATTGCTTACAATACGCACACTGGTTCCTATTCAAATCAGATCGGCCCGAAGGGGGACCATAAGATCCTCCCCTTCCTCTATTATTACCCCGTCGGGGCGGGCCATAAACTTGTGCCAACATTACCTTAGTCTTAAGATCTTTCGATTTCTTTTCCTCCTGGCCCTTCGCCTCGTGCTCCTGACGCTCATAATACTGAGCGATAGTCAGAAGGGCCGTCGGCGTCGCGGAGGACCAGGAACTCTCGCTCGCTTGTAAACGGGCCGCAACTGCCGGTAACAGATTAGCCACATATTTGTCCGCGAAAAGGTGGCGGCCAGTGTCGTCAGTAAGCGACTGGCCACTAAAATCATGAAACGTTTCCTCAAAGCGCGTGAAGAAATCTGCAACTGACTCGTCAACTTTCTGTTTACATGCGGCTAACATATTCCAGTCAATCTTTTTGGGGGGGATGATCGTCTTCAGCTTAGTCACAATAGCAGCAGGGAGATCTAAAATACTCTGCGGCGGTTTCTGCGCGGGCTTCCTCTCCCTGTCTTCATCCTCAAGCTCAGACCACCGGGCCTTAAAGGCAACTATATCATCTACCTTTCGTACAGATCGCCACATATCCGGTGGTAGAATAAGGCCAAATAACAGGTCTATGTCTGCTAAAGTCATAACGCAAGAATTCAAGGCCCCCTCAACTTCTTCATAGAAGGCCGCTGGATTCTTGCGAGGGTCGGGCAGCGCATTCTTCAATGCCATAACATCAGCCCTATGCCACGGAGTGTAAACCCAATTATACACGAAATATCCCCTAGCATCGGCGGAGGTAACGTCCGAGCTAGTCCCTGCTCCTTTAGGAGGAACATACAAAGGCGCTGCCTCTCGCATTGGTTTAGCATGCACTACGTCATCCTTATCTGACTGGGAGGTGGATGAGTGGCCCCCTGCTGCAAACGAATCCGACTGCTTCTCCTCCTCCGTTTGTTGGCGTGCTTTCTCTCTAAGGGCCAGCACCTCGTCCCGCAAAGCAAACAACCGCCGAGCCGCCTCAGGAGCCTTAGGGGGAGAAAAAACACCATTACGTAATGCTCCGGCATCCGAAGACACTTCGTCAGGCTCAAGAACACTAGAATATTTTCGGAAAGCAGTAATTACTTCATCCGCGAAATGAGACAGAAAATACACCCTCTCTCTATCTTGCCACGACCCCCAAGTATGGAACAACTCCTCCTTAGACATCTTGCCCTTAAGTGCACGGAGGGAAAGTTTCCGAAGCTCAGCCATATGCTCGGCCGATAACATGGACCGTGTGTCTACCTTACCCGAGGCCGGGCCAGAATCTTGCGGCCGCGGAGCAGATGCGCCAACATAAGGGGGCGGAGAGCGATCTAGCAAATAAAAATCATCATCAGGATTATTAAGGACAGGATAAAGTGGCTGGCGAACAACATATTGACCCGAAACTTGGAGCCTACGCTCCTTCTCTTGTCTGTCCGCCTGCTCTTTGTCCTCCCGACGCTTCGCTTCCTGTGCTCGCACATGATCATTCTTTCGTTGGTCTTTATCATACAGCGCTTTCTCACGCTTCTCTCGCTCACGCACTTCCTTCACCCATAATCGCACACACTCAAACATATCCTGACGAGCACGTCGTTTACACATGCACTGTTCCACATACTCAATCTTACGTATATCAAACGATCCATACAAAGGCCATCGCAACTCAGGATCCTTCTTTGTGTATTTCCTCCACACTGTGCTGTACATTATGGAAGAAAGACCATGCTTCACATACATATCCCTATTAGGCGTCCCCTCTGGGGGAGCCGGAGCAGATTCCTCGAGGTTCAACCGGTTTCCGAAACAGCAGCACCACTTACGGAGTGCGCTGAAAGCAGGCATGCTCAGAAATAATGCAAAATATGCAATATTATAAAAAATGGCACTTAATCGTTGCGCCGTTCAAAGTTACACAACTCTGGAGAAATCTCTCCACATTACCTGCCTATATGTGTTGCAACGCATATATATTCACAAAGACAAATCCAAAATATGACTAGTCATCATCAATCAAACTCAAATAGCCAACCCAGGCTTCAAAAACTCGGAGCAAGTACCGTACAACGGTTCTTACCAATCAAGAGTCCAGATTCCAACTGCCAAGCTCCACAATCGCCCAAACGGCTCTCACGGCAGGACCGACAGAAGAGGTCTCAGTCGATGACCGGCGCCACCCAGACGGTCAGCTCGGAAGGGAAGGAAGAAAAACCTCGGGATGCCAGGGCTAAAACGCCGCTGGCAGTGATCACGTCCCCGGCCAAACTCCTCACCTTCGTCGTGACCAGTCCTTCGAGCATCCGAGTCGCCGATGAGCCCCACGTGACGGGCGCCAATTGATGTGTACAGGCCCCAGCTAGGCCCGCAAGGCACAAGGGTTCGCTCTCCTGTAACGAAATCTATAAGGAAGTTGGCACGGAAACTGCAAAGTACAAAAACAAGGTTTATTAACCCTTAAGGGTGGTCCTACAATCCATACAATACCCTTCAGCATTGCATAGAGTAGCACAAAGAACTTGCGTACACAGTCCCCTTTTATACACACCAGAGGGGCTCATAAGTGGGTGGATACAACATGAGGCCGAAGAACATTACCATTTATGGTCATTCTCGATACTGAATCAATACATAGGCGGAGCCAACACACTTCTTGAGTCCGCGAAACACATGGTCAAGCAAGGCTAATTATAACAGATGTGGTCAAGTCTGGGCATGCGCCAAATAGACAAGAGAGAGCTATTTATAAACTGTTACTAGGCAGATTACAAGAGCAACTAACACAAAGGTCGGACTCTCCTCGTGGCGAACACGTGGCAGCATGACAATACAAAATGGAGTCCAAACTTCGGTCAACATAACGGAGAAAACATGATCTAAAGGGAAAGCATTAATGTCTTCAGTAAATGCTTAATCACATTGCTGTTCTAATTACAACACCGGCTCTCTACTTAAAGCCAATGCCATTCTTCAATCACAGCGGACGCGCGCAGTCTTTCACATTTGGTGACATCTATGTAAGCCTTGCTTAGCAGACACTCACCAAACACTAACTTTTTAATTTGAAAACTACGACCTTTGTTTTAATATATAGCAAAGCAACTGAAATTGTTTTTTACCTTCCTGCTGATAACTCGCACTTTGCACTTCCTTTGTTTGGTCACACCCACACTTCTTTCCAATGCTGGGTATCCCCGATTGTTTTGGAGGGTGTTGGGCGTACATGCTCTCGTCACACACAGCTGATGGGGCTAGATGGGGCAGAGCTCGGATGGTCACATGACCCAGAGCCCGGCTCTCTACTTAAAGCCAATGCCATTCTTCACGCGCAGCAGACGCACGCAGTCTTGCAGATTTGGTGACATCTATGTAAGCCTTGCTTAGGAGACACTAACCAAGCGCTAACTTTATAATTTGAAAACTACGACCTTTGTTTTAATATATAGCAAAGCAACTGAAATAGTTTTTTTTACCTTACTGCTGATAACTCGCACTTTGGACTTCCTTTGTTTGGTCGCGCCCACACCTCGTTCCACCGCGGGGTTTCCCCAATTGATGTGGAGGGTGCTGGGCGTACGTGCTCTCTCGTCACACACAGCTGGTGGGTGCTAGAGGGGGCGGAGCTCGGACGGTCACATGACCCAGAGCTCAGCTCTCTACTTAAAGCAAATACCATTCTTCACACGCAGTGGATGCGCGCAGTCTTAGAGATTTGTGACATCTATGTAAGCTTTGCTTAGCAGACATTAACCAAGCACAAACTTTTTAATTTGAAAACTACAACCTTTGTTTTAATATATAACAAAGCAACTGAAATTGTATTTTACCTTCCTGCTGATAACTCGCACTTTGCACTTCATTTGTTTGGTCGCGCCCACACCTCATTCCACAGCGGGGTTTCCCCGATTGATGTGGAGGGTGTTGGGCATACGTGCTCTCTCGTCACACCCAGCTAGTGAGGCTAGTGGGGGTGGAGCTCGGACGGTCACATGACCCAGAGACCAGCTCTCTACTTATAGCCAATGCCATTCTTCACGCACAGCGGACGCGCAGCGGACGCGCTCAGTCTTACAGATTTCGTTACATCTCTGTAAGTCTTGCTTAGCAGACACTAACCAAGCGCTAAATTTTTTATTTGAAAACTACGACCTTTGTTTCCATATATAACAAAGCAACTGAAATTGTTCTTTACCTTCCTGCTGATAACTCGCACTTTGCACTTCCTTAGTTTATTCGCGCCCACACCTCATTCAACAGCGCAGTTTCCCCGATTGATGTGGAAGGTGTTGGGCGTACGTGCTCTCTCTCGTCTCACACACAGCTGGTGGAGCTAGAGGGGGCGGAGCTCATACGGTCACATGAACCAGATCTCGGATCTATACTTAAAGCCAATACCATTCTTCACACGCAGCAGACGTGCACAGTCTTAGAGATTTGGTGACATCTATGTAAGCCTTGCTTAGCAGGCACTCACCAAGGACTAACTTTTTAATTTGAAAACTACGACCTTTGTTTTAATATATAGCAAAGCAACTGAAATAGTTTTTTACGTTACTGCTGATAACTCGCACTTTGCACTTTCTTTGTTTGGTCGCACCCACACTTCTTTCCAATGCTGGGTATCCCCGATTGTTGTGGAGGGTGTTGGGCGTACATGCTCTCGTCACACACAGCTGATGGGGCTAGATGGGGCAGAGCTCGGATGGTCACATGACCCAGAGCCCGGCTCTCTACTTAAAGCCAATGCCATTCTTCACGCGCAGCAGACGCACGCAGTCTTACAGATTTGGTGACATCTATGTAAGCCTTGCTTAGGAGACACTAACCAAGCGCTAACTTTTTAATTTGAAAACTACGACCTTTGTTTTAATATATAGCAAAGCAACTGAAATTGTTTTTTACCTTCCTCCTGATAACTCGCACTTTGGACTTCCTTTGTTTGGTCGCATCCACACTTCGTTCCACCGCGTTTTTTTCACCGATTGATGTGGAGGGTGTTGGGCATTCGTGCTCTCTCGTCACACACAGCTGGTGGGGCTAGATGGGGCAGAGCTCGGACGGTCACATGACCCAGAGCCCGGCTCTCCCCTTAAAGCCAATGCCATTCTTCACGCGCAGCAGACGCGCGCAGTCTTAGAGATTTGGTGACATCTATGTAAGCCTTCCTTAGCAGACACTAACCAAGCACTAACTTTTTAATTTGAAAACTACGACCTTTTTTTAATATATAGCAGAGCAACTGAAAGTGTTTTTTTACCTTTCTGCTAATAACTCGCACTTTGCACTTCCTTTGTTTGGTCGCACCCATACTTCATTCCAACACGAGGTTTCACCGATTGATGTGGAGGGTGTTGGGCATACGTGCTCTCTCTTCACACACAGCTGGTGGGGCAGAGGGGACGGAGCTCGGACGGTCAAGTGACCCAGAGCCCGGCTCTCTACTTAAAGCCAATGCCATTCTTCAATCACAGCGGACGCGCGCAGTCTTTCACATTTGGTGACATCTATGTAAGCCTTGCTTAGCAGACACTCACCAAACACTAACTTTTTAATTTGAAAACTACGACCTTTGTTTTAATATATAGCAAAGCAACTGAAATTGTTTTTTACCTTCCTGCTGATAACTCGCACTTTGCACTTCCTTTGTTTGGTCACACCCACACTTCTTTCCAATGCTGTGTATCCCCGATTGTTTTGGAGGGTGTTGGGCGTACATGCTCTCGTCACACACAGCTGATGGGGCTAGATGGGGCAGAGCTCGGATGGTCACATGACCCAGAGCCCGGCTCTCTACTTAAAGCCAATGCCATTCTTCACGCGCAGCAGACGCACGCAGTCTTACAGATTTGGTGACATCTATGTAAGCCTTGCTTAGGAGACACTAACCAAGCGCTAACTTTATAATTTGAAAACTACGACCTTTGTTTTAATATATAGCAAAGCAACTGAAATAGTTTTTTTTACCTTACTGCTGATAACTCGCACTTTGGACTTCCTTTGTTTGGTCGCGCCCACACCTCGTTCCACCGCGGGGTTTCCCCAATTGATGTGGAGGGTGCTGGGCGTACGTGCTCTCTCGTCACACACAGCTGGTGGGTGCTAGAGGGGGCGGAGCTCGGACGGTCACATGACCCAGAGCTCAGCTCTCTACTTAAAGCAAATACCATTCTTCACACGCAGTGGATGCGCGCAGTCTTAGAGATTTGTGACATCTATGTAAGCTTTGCTTAGCAGACATTAACCAAGCACAAACTTTTTAATTTGAAAACTACAACCTTTGTTTTAATATATAACAAAGCAACTGAAATTGTATTTTACCTTCCTGCTGATAACTCGCACTTTGCACTTCATTTGTTTGGTCGCGCCCACACCTCATTCCACAGCGGGGTTTCCCCGATTGATGTGGAGGGTGTTGGGCATACGTGCTCTCTCGTCACACCCAGCTAGTGAGGCTAGTGGGGGTGGAGCTCGGACGGTCACATGACCCAGAGACCAGCTCTCTACTTATAGCCAATGCCATTCTTCACGCACAGCGGACGCGCAGCGGACGCGCTCAGTCTTACAGATTTCGTTACATCTCTGTAAGTCTTGCTTAGCAGACACTAACCAAGCGCTAAATTTTTTATTTGAAAACTACGACCTTTGTTTCCATATATAACAAAGCAACTGAAATTGTTCTTTACCTTCCTGCTGATAACTCGCACTTTGCACTTCCTTAGTTTATTCGCGCCCACACCTCGTTCAACAGCGCAGTTTCCCCGATTGATGTGGAGGGTGTTGGGCGTACGTGCTCTCTCTCGTCTCACACACAGCTGGTGGAGCTAGAGGGGGCGGAGCTCATACGGTCACATGAACCAGATCTCGGATCTATACTTAAAGCCAATACCATTCTTCACACGCAGCAGACATGCACAGTCTTAGAGATTTGGTGACATCTATGTAAGCCTTGCTTAGCAGGCACTCACCAAGGACTAACTTTTTAATTTGAAAACTACGACCTTTGTTTTAATATATAGCAAAGCAACTGAAATAGTTTTTTACGTTACTGCTGATAACTCGCACTTTGCACTTTCTTTGTTTGGTCGCACCCACACTTCTTTCCAATGCTGGGTATCCCCGATTGTTGTGGAGGGTGTTGGGCGTACATGCTCTCGTCACACACAGCTGATGGGGCTAGATGGGGCAGAGCTCGGATGGTCATATGACCCAGAGCCCGGCTCTCTACTTAAAGCCAATGCCATTCTTCACGCGCAGCAGACGCACGCAGTCTTACAGATTTGGTGACATCTATGTAAGCCTTGCTTAGGAGACACTAACCAAGCGCTAACTTTTTAATTTGAAAACTACGACCTTTGTTTTAATATATAGCAAAGCAACTGAAATTGTTTTTTACCTTCCTCCTGATAACTCGCACTTTGGACTTCCTTTGTTTGGTCGCATCCACACTTCGTTCCACCGCGTTTTTTTCACCGATTGATGTGGAGGGTGTTGGGCATTCGTGCTCTCTCGTCACACACAGCTGGTGGGGCTAGATGGGGCAGAGCTCGGACGGTCACATGACCCAGAGCCCGGCTCTCCCCTTAAAGCCAATGCCATTCTTCACGCGCAGCAGACGCGCGCAGTCTTAGAGATTTGGTGACATGTATGTAATTCGTGCTTAGGAGACACTAACCAAGCGATAACTTTTTAATTTGAAAACTACGACCTTTGTTTTAATATTTAGCAAAGCAACTGAAATTGCTTTTTTTACCTTCCTGCTGATAACTCACACTTTGCACTTCATTTGTTTGGTCGCGCCCACACCTCGTTCCACCGCGGGGTTCCCCGATTGATGTGGAGGGTGTTGGGCATACGTGCTCTCTCGTCACACCCAGCTAGTGAGGCTAGTGGGGGTGGAGTCGGACGGTCACGTGACCCAGAGACCGGCTCTCTACTTATAGCCAATGTCATTCTTCACGTGCAGCAGACGCGCTCAGTCTTACAGATTTCGTTACATCTCTGTAAATCTTGCTTAGCAGACTCTAACCAAGCGCTAAATTTTTTATTTGAAAACTACGACCTTTGTTTCCATATATAGCTAAGCAACTGAAATTGTTCTTTACCTTCCTGCTGATAACTCGCACTTTGCACTTCCTTCGTTTATTCGTGCCCACACCTCGTTCCACCGTGGGTTTTCCCCAATTGATGTGGAGGGTGTTGGGCGTACGTGCTCTCTCTTGTCACACACAGCTGGTGGGTGCTAGAGGGGGCGGAGCTCGGATGGTCACATGACCCAGAGCTCAGCCCTCTACTTAAAGCATATACCATTCTTCACACGCAGTGGATGCGCGCAGTCTTAGAGATTTGTGACATCTATGTAAGCTTTGCTTAGCAGACATTAACCAACCACAAACTTTTTATTTGAAAACTACAACCTTTGTTTTAATATATAACAAAGCAACTGAAATAGTTTTTTACCTTCCTGCTGATAACTCGCACTTTGCACTTCATTTGTTTGGTCGCGCCCACACCTCGTTCCACTGGGGGGTTTCCCCGATTGATGTGGAGGGTTTTGGGCATACGTGCTCTCTCGTCACACCCAGCTAGTGAGGCTAGTGGGGGTGGAGCTCGGACGGTCACATGACCCAGAGACCGGCTCTCTACTTATAGCCAATGCCATTCTTCACGTGCAGCGGACGCGCTCAGTCTTACAGATTTCGTTACATCTCTGTAGGTCTCGCTTAGCAGACACTAACCAAGCACTAAATTTTTTCTTTGTAAACTACGACCTTTGTTTCCATATATAGCAAAGCAACTGAAATTGTTCTTTACCTTCCTGCTGCTAACTCGCACTTTGCACTTCCTTAGTTTATTCGCGCCCACACCTCGTTCAACAGCGCAGTTTCCCCGATTGATGTGGAGGGTGTTGGGCGTACGAGCTCTCTCGTCACACCCAGCTAGTGAGGCTAGTGGGGGTTGAGCTCATACGGTCACATGAACCAGATCTCGAATCTATACTTAAAGCCAATACCATTCTTCATACGCAGCAGACGTGCACAGTCTTAGAGATTTGGTGACATCTATGTAAGCCTTGCTTAGCAGACACTCACCAAGCACTAACTTTTTAATTTGAAATCTACGACCTTTGTTTTAATATATAGCAAAGCAACTGAAATAGTTTTTTACGTTACTGCTGATAACTCGCACTTTGCACTTCCTTTGTTTGGTCGCGCCCACACCTCGTTCCACTGCGGAGTTTCCCCAATTGATGTGGAGGGTGTTGGGCATACGTGCTCTCTCGTCACACACAGCTAGTGGGGCAGAGGGGACGGAGCTTGGACGGTCACATGACCCACAGCCCGGCTCTCTAGTTAAAGCCAATGCCATTCTTCAATCACAGCGGACGCGCGCAGTCTTTCAGATTTGGTTACATCTATGTAATCTTTGCTTAGCAGACACTACCCAAGCACTAACTTTTTAATTTGAAAACTACAACCTTTGTTTTAATATTTAGCAAAGTAACTGAAATTGTTTTTTTTACCTTACTGCTGATAACTCACACTTTGGACTTCCTTTGTTTGGTCGTGCCCACACCTCGTTCCACCGCGGGGTTTCCCCAATTGATGTGGAGGGTGTTGGGCGTACGTGCTCTCTCTTGTCACACACAGCTGGTGGGTGCTAGAGGGGGCGGAGCTCGGACAGTCACATGACCCAGAGCTCAGCTCTGTACTTGAAGCAAACACCATTCTTCACACGCACTGGATGCGCGCAGTCTTAGAGATTTGGTGACATCTATGTAAGCTTTGCTTAGCAGACATTAACCAAGCGCAAACTTTTTAATTTGAAAACTACAACCTTTGTTTTAATATATAACAAAGCAACTGAAATTGTTTTTTACCTTCCTGCTGATAACTCGCACTTTGCACTTCATTTGTTTGGTCGCGCCCACACCACGTTCCACCGCGGGGTTTCGCCGATTGATGTGGAGGGTGTTGGGCATACGTGCTCTCTGGTCACACCCAGCTAGTGAGGCTAGTGGGGGTGGAGCTCGGATGGTCACATGACCCAGAGACCGGCTCTCTACTTATAGCCAATGCCATTCTTCACGCGCAGCGGACGCGCTCAGTCTTACAGATTTCGTTACATGTCTGTAAGTCTTGCTTAGCAGACACTAACCAAGCGCTAAATTTTTTATTTGAAAACTACGACCTTTGTTTCCATATATAGCAAAGCAACTGAAATTGTTCTTTACCTTCCTGCTGATAACTGGCACTTTGCACTTCCTTAGTTTAGTCGCGCCCACACCTCGTTCAACAGCGCGGTTTCCCCGATTGATGTGGAGGGTGTTGGGCGTACGTGCTCTCTCTCGACTCACACACAGCTGGTGGGGCTAGAGGGGGCGGAGCTCATACGGTCACATGAACCAGATCTCGGATCTATACTTAAAGCCAATACCATTCTTCACACGCAGCAGACGTGCATAGTCTTAGAGATTTGGTGACATCTATGTAAGCCTTGCTTAGCAGACAGTCACCAAGCACTAACTTTTTAATTTGAAAACTACGACCTTTGTTTTAATATATAGCAAAGCAACTGAAATAGTTTTTTATGTTACTGCTAATAACTCGCACTTTGCACTTCCTTTGTTTGGTCGCACCCACTTGTTTCCACCGCTGGGTTTCCCCTATTGATGTGGAGGGTGTTAAGCATACGTGCTCACTTGTCACACACAGCTGGTGGGGCTAGAGGGGCGGAGCTCAGACGGTCACATGACCCAGAGCCTGGCTCTCTACTTGAAGCCAATGCCATTCTTCACGCGCAGGGACGGGCGCAGTCTTAGAGATTTGGTGACATCTATGTCAGTCTTGCTTAGCAGACACTAACCAAGCACTAACTTTTTAATTTGAAAACTACGACCATTTCTTTAATATTTACAAAGTAACTGAAATGGTTTTTTACCTTCCTGCTGATAACTCGCACTTTGCACTGCCTTTGTTTGGTCGCGCCCACACCTCATTCCACCGCTGGGTTTCCCCTATTGATATGGAGGGTGTTGGGGGTACGTACTCTCACTCGTCACACACAGCTGGTGGGGCTAGAGGGGGCGGAGCTCGGACGGTCACATGACCCAGAGCCTGGCTCACTACATAAATCCAAGGCTATTCTTCACACGCAGCGGACGCGTGCAGTCTTAGATATTTGGTGACATCTATGTAAGCCTTGCTTAGCAGACACTTACAAAGTGCTAACTGTTAGAAGGCGACCTCAGAGGAGCCCGGAGGGGGCCCTGACTATCCTGAGACCAACCCTCGAGGTATCGTAGCCGGGCACTGGCGGGGAGACTCCTCAGGGGAGGAATCTCGTATCTAGGTTCGTACACTCGGCACCACACGACAAAGAGACGCCATACCGTGAGTTCTTAAGAACAAATCTTTATCAAATCGGAGTCGTAGGATCTTTATGATCAGCAAGGCAAATATATACAAGTAGAGCACGGGCTCATAGAGTCTCGGGGGGTAGGAGGTAGCGGGACAGTCTTTGGGGATATGGATCAAATGCAGGGGCGTACCCGGCGCACAGCTCACAATCCTCGAGCTGGGGGATACGCTTGTCGTCGTCGGGGTCCGGCGGGACCAGGAGAGTCTGTGGGAGCCGCGAGTCACTCAGCAGGGCTCAAGCACAAGTTCGGAGGTCTTACGATCTTTCGGGGAGCCGCGAGTCACTCAGCAGGGCTCAAGCACAAGTTTGGAGGTCTTACGATCTTCAGTGAGCCGCGAGTCACTCAGCAGGGCTCAAGCACAAGTTCGGAGGTCTTACGATCTTCAGGGAGCCGCGAGTCACTCAGCAGGGCTCAAGCACAAGTTCGGAGGCCTTACGATCTTCAGGGAGCCGCGAGTCACTCAGCAGGGCTCAGGTGTTTCCAAAGGCGAATCTGCCGGATAGTCCCAGAGCACCCCTTGTTATAGGTCGACTCCTCTTTGATGTCCGGAGTCTGTGCAGGCAGGGGTCTTGTCACCTGGGGGTCGCTTGTCGGGGTTTCCTGCCATTGTCTTTTGATCCTTTCAGGGCCGGGTCGGGAGGAGTCCCAGACACCCTGCAGGCGTGGAGCCAGCCCTCACGGAGGCCGGAGGGCCGATCGAAACCCACCTTCCCAGGGGAGCTCAGAGGTGCGATGGAAACTGCTCCTCCCTCTCTCATCCCAATGGGAGCGTGATGTCCTCCCGCCGGAGTGGCGCCTCTAGGCCAGGGTCGCGCTGGGGCCGGGCGGCAATCTTGGTGCATGAAGTGGGCATGCGGGCCCGGTGTGGCTGAAAGGAGGAAGGCCACGGACGGGGAAGTCCGGGTTGTGTGTGTGTGTGTCCTGGTGGGAAGGATCGGCCAGGCCATGTGCTCGGGGGCTGCATGAGGTGCATGGGTCAGGATATGTGGCGCGGGGACAGGGATGGCCATGCCACATGGCCGGGTCTAACACGAGTCCCCCCAGCTGAAAGCCGGAAAGAACTACCCATCTTCTTGGGGGTTCTCTTCGCTGAGGCGGAAGAACCGGGAGAGGCCATCTGCGTTGGCATGGTCAGTACCAGGGCGATGTTCCACGGTGAAATCCATCCCCTGGAGGGAGATTGACCACCGCAGTAGTTTGGGGTTTTCTCCTCGCATCTGCATGAGCCATTGCAAGGGGCGATGGTCGGTTTGGACTTTGAAATGGGTGCCGAACAGATAGGGGAGTAACTTCTTGAGGGCCCAGACTACGGCGAACGCCTCGCGCTCGATGGTGCTCCATCTCTGTTCTCTGGGCAACAGCCTTCGGCTGAGGAAGGCTACGGGCTGGTCTAGGCCCTGGTCATTCACCTGGGACAGGACGGCCCCAATGCCATGCTCGGAGGCGTCCGTTTGTACCACAAACTCCTTGGAGTAGTCAGGGGCCTGGAGGACGGGGGCAGTGCACATGGCCGCTTTCAGGGCATCGAACGCCTCTTGGCAGGCAGAGGTCCACTGCACTTTCTTGGGTTGTTTTTTGGACGTGAGTTCCGTGAGGGGACCGACCAGGCTGCCGTACCCCCGGATGAATCTCCAGTAGTAGCCCGTGCGGCCCAGAAAGGCTCGGACCTCCGTTTGGGTAGTGGGTGGTTCCCAGGCTAGGATGGCGTCGATCTTGGGCTGTAGAGGGGCGACCTGGCCACTTCCGACCTGGTGCCCCAGGTAGACTACCGAACCTTGCCCAATCTGGCACTTGCTGGCTTTCACGGTGAGGCCTGCCTGGCGCAGGCTGGTTAGCACCCTCCGGAGGTGCTGGAGGTGCTCACTCCATTCGGAACTGAAAACTGCGATATCGTCTAGATAGGCAGCGCTGAACTTTTCCAGCCCGGCCAGGACTCTATTTACCAGTCGCTGGAAGGTGGGCGGGGCATTTTTCATCCCGAAGGGCATTACGCGAAAGCGATAGTGCCCATCCGGGGTGGAGAAGGCGGACCGCTCCTTGGCTCCTTCTGTGAGCGCAATTTGCCAATAGCCGCAGGTGAGATCGAATGTGCTGAGGAACCGAGCAGCCCCGAGTCAGTCAATGAGCTCGTCGGCTCGGGGAATGGGGTGGGCATCGGCTCGGGTGACTTCATTGAGTCCCCGGTAGTCCACGCAGAAGCGGAGTTCTGTGGCGACACCGGGGGCAGCTGCCTTCGGGACCAGGACCACGGGGCTGGCCCAGGGACTGTCTGAGGGTTCGATCACTCCCAAGGCCAACATCTTCGAGACCTCGGCTTGAATGCAGGACCGGACCCGATCAGGGACTCGGTAGGCTCGGTGTTTCACCGGTGGGCTGTCTCCGGTGTCCACGTCATGGACACACCAGTCGGTGACTTGGGGGACCAGAGAGAATAGGTCGGAAAACTGCCCTAGTAGCTGGCGGCAATCCTCACGTTGCTGGGAAGTGAGGGATGGGGAGAGGTTCACTCCCTCTACGGAGCCGTCCTTCTCTTTGGTGCACAGGAGATCAGGGAAAGTATCCGACTCTTCCTCGGACCCGTCATCAGTGGCCAGTAGGAGGCTCAGCTCCGTCCGCACAAAGTGGGGCTTGAGGCGGTTCACGTGAAGGACCCGGAGGGGGTCCCGGGGTGACTGGACGTCCACCAAGTACGTGACTTGGCTCTTCCGCTCAATCACTTTGAACGGCCTGGTCCATTTATTCTGGAGGGCGCAAGGTTTCACGGGGGCCATGACCCATACCTGCTGGCATGGCTGGAACTCGAACAGAGTGGCATTATGGTCGTACCAGCGCTTCATCTCTTCCTGGCTCGCCTCCAGGTTGGCCTCGGCCAGATCTCGGAACTTCCTAGTCTGGTTCCGGATGGTCAGGACGTATCGGAACACATCTCGGGGGGTGTTTCGGGGCGCCGCCTCCCACCCTTCCTTGACCAGGCTGAGGGGCCCCCGGACGGGGTACCCATTGAGTAATTCAAACGGGCTGAACCCCAAGGATTTCTGGGGGACTTCCCGGTAGGCGAATGTTAGAAGGCGACCTCAGAGGGGCCCGGAGGGGGCCCTGACGGTCCTGAGACCCACCCTCGAGGTATCGTAGCCGGGCGCTGGGGGGAGACTCCTCAGGGGAGAAATCTCGTATCTAGGATCGTACACTCGGCACCACACGACAAAGAGACACCACACCGAGAGTTCTTAAGAATATCAGATCGGAGTGGTAGGATCTTTATGATCAGCAAGGCAAATATATACAAGTGGAGCGCGGGCTCACAAAGTCTTGGAGGGGGGTTAGGAGGTAGCGGGACAGTCTTTGGGGATATGGATCAGATGCAGGAGCGTACCCGGCGCACAGCTCACAATCCTCGAGCTGGGGGATACGCTTGTCGTCGTGGGGTCCGGCGGGACCAAGAGAGTCTGTGGGCACCGCGAGTCACTCAGCAGGGCTCAGGTACAGTTCGGAGGTCTTACGATCTTCAGGGAGCCGCGAGTCACTCAGCAAGGCTCAAACACGAGTTCGGAGGTCTTACGATCTTCAGGAAACCGCGAGTCACTCAGCAGGGCTCAAGCACAAGTTCGGAGGTCTTACGATCTTCAGGGAGCCGCGAGTCACTCAGCAGGGCTCAGGTGTTTCCAAGGCGAATCTGCCGGACAGTCCCAGGGCACCCCTTGTTATAGGGCGACTCCTCTTTGATGTCCGGAGTCTGTGCAGGCAGGGGTCTTGTCACCTGGGGGTCGCTGGTTGGGGTTTCCTGCCATTGTCCTTTGATCCTTTCAGGGCCGGGAGGAGTCCCCGAGGGCGTGGAGCCAGCCCTCGGGGAGGCCGGCGGGTCGATCGAAACCCACCTTCCCAGGGAAGCGCAGAGGTGTGATGGAAACTGCTCCTCCCTTTCTCATCCCAAGGGGAGCGCGATGTCCTCCAGCCGGAGTGGCGCCTCTAGGCCAGGGTCGCGCTGGGGCCGGGCGGCCATCTTGGTGCATGAAGTGGGCATGTGGGCCCGGTGTGGCCGAAAGGAGGAAGGCCACGGACGGGGGAAGTCCGGGTCGGGTGTGTGTGTTCTGGTGGGAAGGATCGGCTAGGCCGTGGGCTCGGGGGCTGGTGTGAGGTGCAGGGGTCAGGTCTGGCTATGTTACGAGGGCCGGGTCTAACACGTGTCCCCCCCAGCTGAAAGCCGGAGAGAACTACCCATCTTCTTGGGGGTTCTCTTCGCTGAGGCAGAAGAACCGGGAGAGGCCATTGGCGTGGTCCGTACCAGGGCGATGTTCCACGGTGAAATCCATCCCCTGGAGGGAGATTGACCACCGCAGTAGTTTGGGGTTTTCTCCTCGCATCTGCATGAGCCATCGCAAGGGGCAATGGTCGGTTTGGACCTTGAAATGGGTGCCGAACAGGTAAGGGCGTAACTTCTTGAGGGCCCAGACTACGGCGAACGCCTCGCGCTCGATGGTGCTCCATCTCTGTTCCCTGGGCAACAGCCTTCGGCTGAGGAAGGCTACGGGCTGGTCTAGGCCTTGGTCATTCACCTGGGAGAGGACTGCCCCGATGCCATGCTCGGAGGCATCAGTTTGTACCACAAACTCCTTGGAGTAGTAGGGGGCCTGGAGGACGGGGGCAGTGCACATGGCCGCTTTCAGGGCATCGAACGCCTCTTGGCAGGTGTTAGAAATGAGGGGGCTCTGGTTGACGCAGGTGTGAACCCACAACAAGCAGGGACCCTTTACTTCTTGTCAGGGCGAAGGATGACTCCTCAGAATAACCCCTGCTCACCCTCTAGGTGCGTGGCGCGAGCAGTCTAGGCTAAGTCTCAGGCGTACACGGTTAAGCAAATGCAGTTACACATACAGTAAACCCCTTGCATGCACCACAAATGGACACCAATCCGGTAGTATATAAAAATAAGCTTTTATGTAGTTTCAGCAGAGTTAAATACAAGGCCCAGTAACGTTGACCTGATGGGGCCACAATTCGTAGGAATACGGGAAAGTTCTCTTTGTACGAAAAGTTCTTTAGGCGGGCACAAGATGACTGTAGGCCTCAGCACCCTTCGGCTGAAGCGGCGACCGGGAAGCACACGGCAGATGACAGGGAAATCAGAACGTTGCGGACCCTGGATCCGATGTGAGTTCGTGGTCGGAGTTGTAAGTACAGTACCTTGTCTCTTGACGCAAAGGTGGGGGCGGGATTTCAGCGGCTCTTCGGCAGAAGAGCGAGGCGGCGTCCGGGGCTCCCACACTTTACGATGGGGGTCTGATCTTCAGGCTCACGACCAGAGCGGGTGTTGCAGGTGGCGAGTGAACAAAGCGGGGCAGCCGGGCACGCCGATGCGTCCGGGCCGTCCGAGGCTGGGAGATGCTCACAAACGCCGATTCCGGCGGGAGGGTGCAGGTGCACAGCGAGCCTCCAGCGAGCGAGGTGACAGGGCAGCCCAACACAGCGTAGGGGGAGCGGCTCCGATCGAGCGAGGCTCGTCCCAAGGCGGGGGCGGCTAAGCAGGCCTGGTCACGGCTCAGGGAGGGACTGCGGCACGAGGGTCACAGCTCCGGCGAGGGAAAGGACACCACGGTCTAGCAGCAGGCGAGTGAAGATCAGGTAGAGCCCAATGGTCCTGGGGCTCTGTTCAGGGGGCAAGCTCAGTTCCAAGCCCTTGGAGATCGTTTTGGAAAAGCACAAGTCTTGAAAATAAAAATAAAGCAAAGTCTTCAGCAACAGTTTCTCTTCTCCCCTTTGGCAGCAAGGTCACCACTGCAGGCCAATCCCCCAGGATAGGGACAGTCTTCCTCCTACAGCTTCCCCGGTGCCTTCTCCTCAGGCAGAGATTCTTCTTGGTCAAAAGCGGATCTAGTTTCTTAGGAGCAGGGCTCCTCCATTTATACCACAAATCTTTTGTTCTCCCAGGCCAGGGGGGCCCTTGCCTAGTTCAGTCCGGTTTCTGAGCACTTTGTTTACGTGATGCAGGCTTCTTCTTTCAGAGTGCAGGGCAGAGTCATCAGACGCTCCACAGGGGGTGGAGCCGGCATCGAGGTAGCGGAGCACTGTCCTATTCAGAGCCTAGGAGCACTCCTCCCACCCATCTACCTGTCGATTGTCCTATTCATACCAGGCTACCTAGCCCTGCCCATCTGGGTTCCCCCAGCCCTGTCACTCACACCAGCCAGACATCAGATACACATCACGCAGAGGCGGCTGAGATGGTTAGGCAAGCAAAGGCCAACTTTCTAAAAAGTGACATTTGCAAAACCCGGAATATTAAAATAAACCTTGCGAAAAGATGTACCTTATCATTCCGAGTTCAGGCATACTAAACTCGATCTCCTACCATGTTCCCTGGGTCGGTTAGGATCATAGGGTGTAATAATCCAGGCCGCCCATACTGGCCTATGGGAACAGGGTAGCCTTACAGTAGTGAACAGCAAAATGGCGGCCGTTCACTACCAGGACAGGCCACGCATCTAGGCTTGTCCTACCTCAGGCTCACAATGCACCCTGCCCGTGGGCCTACCAGAGGGGTGACTAATATGCAGCCAAGGGAAGGTTTCGGGGACCGGCAAGTGTGGGCACTTGTCGGTCGGCGTGTCAGTACCAGACTGCACGCAGGTTCTGCGGTGGCAGACCTTAGACATCTTTTACCGGCCGCTTCTGTGGGTGGCACAACCCGTGCTGCAAGCCCACCAGCGGTGTTTGCATTTACATGCCCTGGCGCTCCTGGCGCACTTTACTGGGGTCTGATAGTAAATCAAACAATCCAATCATGGAATCCAACCAACACATACAATTTACAAAGGGAGCACTCGCACCGCGACACTGGTTGGCAGTGGCACAGCGCGCTGAGCGGCCAACACCATAAAATCACATGAGGCACAGCGACAAAAAGAGGGAGGGAGACTCACGCCAAGGTGCCAGGTCTAACAGCAGGCAGGGGACCACTGCACTTTCTTGGGCTGTTTGTTGGATGTGAGTCCCGTGAGGGGACCGACCAGGCTGCCGTAATTCCGGATGAATCTCCGGTAGTAGCCCGTGAGGCCCAGAAAGGCTCGGACCTCCGTTTGGGTAGTGGGGGGTTCCCAGGCTAGGATGGCGTCGATTTTGGGCTGTAGAGGGGCGACCTGCCCGCTTCCGACCTGGTGCCTCAGGTAGGTTACCGAACCTTGCCCAATCTGGCACTTGCTGGCCTTCACGGTGAGGTCAGCACCCTCCGGAGGTGCTGGAGGTGCTCACTCCATTCAGAGCTAAAAACTGCGATATCGTCGAGATATGCAGCACTGAATTTATCCAGCCCGGCCAGGACTCTATTTACCAGTCGCTGGAAGGTGGCCGGGGCATTTTTCATCCCGAAGGGCATCACGCGAAAGCGATAGTGCCCATCCGGGGTGGAGAAGGCGGACCGCTCCTTGGCTCCTTCTGTGAGCGCAATTTGCCAGTAGCCGCAGGTGAGATCGAAGGTGCTGAGGAACCGAGCAGCCCCGAGCCGGTCAATGAGCTCGTCGGCTCGGGGAATGGGGTGGGCATCGGCTCGGGTGACTTAATTGAGTCCCCGGTAGTCCACGCAGAAGCGGAGTTCTGGGGCGACACCGGGGGCAGCTGCTTTTGGGACCAGGACCACGGGGCTGGCCCAGGGACTGTCTGAGGGTTCGATCACTCCTAGAGTCAACATTTTCGAGACCTCGGCTTGAATACAGGACCGGACCCGATCAGGGACTCGGTAGGCTCGGTGTCTCACCGGTGGGCTGTCCCCGGTATCCACGTCATGGACGCACCAGTCGGTGACCTTGGGGACCAAGGAGAAGAGGTCAGAAAACTGCCCTAGGAGCTGGCGGCAATCCTCCCGTTGCTGGGGAGTGAGGGATGGGGAGAGGTTCACTCCATCTACGGAGCCGTCCTTCTCTTTGGTGCACAGGAGATCAGGGAGAGGATCCGACTCCTCCTCGGACCCGTCATCAGTGGCCAGTAGGAGGCTCAGCTCCGTCCGCACAAAGTGGGGCTTGAGGCGGTTCACGTGGAGGACCCGGAGGGGGTCCCGGGGTGACTGGACGTCCACCAAGTACGTGACCTGGCTCTTCCGCTCAACCACTTTGAAGGGCCCGGTCCATTTATCCTGGAGGGTGCAGGGTTTCACGGGGGCCATGACCCATACCTGCTGGCCCGGCTGAAACTCGACCAGAGTGGCGTTCTGGTCGTACCAGCGCTTCATCTCCTCCTGGCTCGCCTCCAGGTTGGCCTCGGCCATCTCTCGGAACCTCCTAGTCTGGTTTCGGAGGGTCAGGACGTAACGGAACACATCTCGGGGGGGGCCTCGGGGCGCCGCCTCCCACCCTTCCTTGACCAGGCTGAGGGGCCCCCTGACGGGGTGTCCGTAGAGTAACTCAAAGGGGCTGAACCCCAAGGATTTCTGGGGAACTTCTCGGTAGGCGAATAGGAGGCAGGGGAGCAGGACGTCCCACTTACGCCGGAGGGGCTCTTCCAAGCCCGCGATCATCCCCTTCAGAGTCCGGTTAAACCGCTCTACCAGGCCGTTTCCTTGGGGGTGGTACGGGGTGGTGAATTTATAGGACAGCCCGCATTGTTGCCATAAGGACTTCATGTATCGGGACTCGCTGTTAGACCCGGCCCTCGTAACATAGCCCGACCTGACCCCTGCACCTCACACCAGCCCCCGAGCTCACGGCCTAGCCGATCCTTCCCACCACAACACACACACCCGACCCGGACTTCCCCCGTCCGTGGCCTTCCTCCTTTCGGCCACACCGGGCCCGCGTGCCCACTTCATGCACCAAGATGGCCGCCCGGCCCCAGCGCGACCCTGGCCTAGAGGCGCCACTCCGGCTGGAGGACATCGCGCTCCCCTTGGGATGAGAAAGGGAGGAGCAGTTTCCATCACGCCTCTGCGCTTCCCTGGGAAGGTGGGTTTCGATCGACCCGCCGGCCTCCCCGAGGGCTGGCTCCATGCCTGCTGGGTGTCTGGGACTCCTCCCGACCCGGCCCTGAAAGGATCAAAGGACAATGGCAGGAAACCCCAACCAGCGACCCCCAGGTGACAAGACCCCTGCCTGCACAGACTCCGGACATCAAAGAGGAGTCGCCCTATAACAAGGGGTGCTCTGGGACTGTCCGGCAGATTCGCCTTGGAAACACCTGAGCCCTGCTGAGTGACTCGCGGCTCCCTGAAGATCATAAGACCTCCGAACTTGTGCTTGAGCCCTGCTGAGTGACTCGCGGCTCCCTGAAGATCGTAAGACCTCCGAACTCGTGTTTGAGCCTTGCTGAGTGACTCGCAGCTCCCTGAAGATCGTAAGACCTCCGAACTGTGCCTGAGCCCTGCTGAGTGACTCGCGGCTCCCACAGACTCTCTTGGTCCCGCCGGACCCCACGACGACAAGCGTATCCCCCAGCTCGAGGATTGTGAGCTGTGCGCCGGGTACGCTCCTGCATCTGATCCATATCCCCAAAGACTGTCCCGCTACCTCCTAACCCCCCTTCAAGACTTTGTGAGCCCGCGCTCCACTTGTATATATTTGCCTTGCTAATCATAAAGATCCTACCACTCCGATCTGATAAAGATTTATTCTTAAGAACTCTCGGTGTGGTGTCTCTTTGTCGTGTGGTGCCGAGTGTACGATCCTAGATACGAGATTTCTCCCCTGAGGAGTCTCCCGCCAGCGCCTGGCTACGATACCTCGAGGGTGGGTCTCAGGACCGTCAGGGCCCCCTCCGGGCCCCTCTGAGGTCGCCTTCTAACATTGGTGGCAAGCGACGGGATTCGAGCCCATAATCTAGAGATCGTACCGTGAACGGCTGACGCACTACCGACAAAGATGGCAGAAGGAAACGCCGTGGTTCTCACAGAAAACGACACCAGTACCGTGTTCCAGGTGGAACAGCTGGAAGAGTACACACACAAAGAACTGAAGCAATTCTGTAAGGAACTCAGAATCGCTACCACTGGTCTCAACACCAAAGAAGATATGCAAAAGGCACTGAAAGCTTGGGTGGATTCTGGAGCCTCCCGCACAGAAGGAGCAGGGGAGCCCCACGACGAAGCTGGACCCCCCCAAGGAGAACGCAGCAGCAACCAGGTGTGAGGCTTCGTACCAGACGGGTGCCTATCCCCGGAGGAATTCGCAGACAGAGAAAGAAGTCGCCATCACGAACTCGAATTAGCCAAACTCAAAATTGATGGCGAGTTGAAATTAGCCGAGAAAAAGCTAGCGGTGGAACAGCTGCGAGTTCAGGGAGAACTAGAAGAGAAGAAACTCCAACGGGAACACGAAGGAAGGAGACTTCAACTGGAACATGAACGCAGCTTGAAGGAAATGGAGCTGAAAGCAAAAAGCGAAGAAGCGCGGCCCCCGGGGAACCGAGAGGCGGCCTCCCCGGCGGAGCAGAAGGTCCACATCCCCAAGGATGTGGTCAAAGAATATTACAAAAACGATGACATTCAACAGTGGTTCCGAGCCTACGAGGTCGCCATGACCTCCCATCGGGTCCCGCAGAAGGATTGGGGGGCCGGGTTGTGGGGACGATTCCTGAGCGAAGGGAGAGACACTCTGCTCGACCTACCAACCTCCATGCAGACCTCCTATGACCACATGAAAGCGGCCCTCCTCACAAGGTACGGCCTCACCCCGGAGATGTACCGCCAGCGGTTCCGGGACTGCAGGAAGATCCCGGGTACCACCTGGGTGGAGTATGTGAATTTCTTCAGCCGCGCCTTCGATGGGTGGATCAAGGGCAGCAAGGTAACCACCCTGGAAGAACTAACAGACCTTATGTTGTGGGAACACCTGGTTGCGAACTGCTTTGTGGAACTGCGCCAGCATCTGCTCGACAGCAAGCTCACGGATCCGAGAAAGCTGGCTGTCGAGGCGGATCGCTGGACCAACACCCGGGTCTCCCGGGGCCCTGTAGGAGAGTACCCCCGAGCCAGTCAGGGACCACCCCGCCAGAGAGGGGGGGGAAACCAAGGAGGGCAGAGAGAGTCCCAGTCTAGTGCCCCGAAGTCCCAACCTCCGCCTTTCCCGGCACCCCCACCAGCTGTATCCGGCCCCCCCCAGTGACGGGGGCACCGGGTGACCATCACTTGTTTCCGTTGTCAGAAGCCCGGGTGTTAGACGGCCACCTCAGAGGAGCCCAGAAAGGGGGTCCTGACTACCCTGAGACCCACCCTCGAAGTATCGTAGCCGGGCACTGGCGGGAGACTCCTCAGGGGGAGGAATCTCGTATCTAGGATCGTACCCCTGGCACCACACGACACAGAGACACCACACCGTGCGTTCTTAGGAATCAATCTTTATCAATCAGATTAGCACTGCAAATATGTACAAGGAGAGCGCGGGCTCAATGAGTCTCGGAAGGGATAGGGGGTAGCGGGACAGTCTCTGACAAAGGTTCAAGGCAGGGACGTACCCGGCGCACAGCTCACAATCCTCGAGCTGGGGGATACGCTTGTTGTAGTTGGGGTCCGGTGGGACCGTGAGAGTCTGTGGGAGCCGCGAGTCACTCAGCAGGGCTCTGGGACAAGTTCGGAGGTCTTGCAATCTTCCAGGAGCCGCGAGTCACTCAGCAGGGCTCTGGTACGAGTTCGGAGGTCTTACGATCTTCAGGGAGCCACGAGTCACTCAGCAGGGCTCAGGTACAAGTTCAGAGGTCTTACGATCTTCAGGGAGCCGCGAGTCACTCAGCAGGGCTCAGGTACAAGTTCGGAGGTCTTACGATCTTCAGGGAGCCGCGAGTCACTCAGCAGGGCTCAGGTGGTTCCAAGGTCCAGGAGCCGCGACCACGTCAGCAGGGCTCTCGTTGTTCCAGCGTCGAATCTGCCGGACAGTCCCAGAGCACCCCTTGTTATAGGTCGACCCCTCTTTGATGTCCGGAGTCTGTGCAGGCAGGGGTCTTGTCACCTGGGGGTCGCTTGTCGGGGTTTCCTGCCATTGTCTTTTGATCCTTTCAGGGCCGGGTTGGGAGGAGTCCCAGACACCCAGCAGGCGTGGAGCCAGCCCTCAGGGAGGCCGGAGGGCCGATCGAAACCCATCGTCCCAGGGGAGTTCAGAGGTGCGATAGAAACTGTTTCTCCCTCTCTCATCCCCTGGAAGCGTGATGTCCTCCAGCCGGAGTGGCGCCTCTGGGCCCGGGTCGCGCTGGGGCCGGGCGGCCATCTTGGTGCATGAAGTGGGCACGCGGGCCCGGTGTGGCCGAAAGGAGAGAGGCCATGGACGGGGATGTCCGGGTCGGGTGTGTGTGTTCTGGTGGGAAGGATCGGCTAGGCCGTGTGCTTGGGGCTGCAGGTACCAGGTTAGGTGGTGCGGGGACAAGTAGAGCCATGCTACGAGGCCGGGTCCAACACCGGGCATTACGCCAACGACCCTGAAAGCCCCATGGCCCCACACACCACCCAGGCAGCACCCCCCGCTAGACAGATAGCCAATGTAGCACTGGGGGAGGAGGTTGAGGAGACCGAAGAGTGGGAACCCGCAGCCATGGCCCTAGTATCCTTAGGAGATAGAGAAATGGTCCCTGGAAGCCTCCTGCCCTCCAACACGAAGAAATATGGGCAGCTCGTAACGATCAATGGCCACCAAGTAGAAGCCCTCCGTGACACCGGGGCCAGCATCACCGGTGTCCTCAGTCATTTAGTCCACGAAGACCAGGTCCTCCCCAACGTCTTTTGCCTGGTCATTTCCGCCGACAACACGGAAAGCCTATGTAAGGTAGCCCTGGTGCCTTTTGAGTGGGGAGGAGTGGTCGGTAAACTGAAAGTCGCAGTGAGAACCTCCCAGCCAGTCGACTGTCTCCTGGGGAACGACCTGGAAAGTTCCCCCTGGAAACAAGTCGAGCGCAAGACCCACCTAGGGATGATGGGCCTCCCTGAGTGGGTGTGCGCCACCACTCGATCCATGGCGGCCCGACTGACCCCCCTGAGGGAAGTCTACGACGCCCCGACCACTGAAGATAGGATGGTCCCCGCCGAGGGTCCCCACATCCCCCCACCAGAAGGGTCGGTCGCCAGAGACGAACCCCCGCCTTCCGACTCCGCCCAGGTCACCGAGTTAGGCGATCTGCCCGAATTGGCCCAGTGGCACCACGAGGGGGGCCCCTCCCAAGAGGAGTTCTGCCGAGAGCAGGCTACCTGTCCTTCCCTGGTCGGGCCTCGGCAACAGGCAGAGGCCCAGGCCGCAGGCGACCAGACTTTGACGCACCGGGTGTATTGGGAGAATGACCTTTTGTACAGCGAGCAGAAGTCGGTGGAGCTAGGGTCCGGCCGGGTGCTGGTGGCACCCCTACGCTTCCGAAACCTCCTCCTGGGCTTGGTCCATGACGTTCCCCTCGCAAAAGGGGTACTGACGACAGGGAAGGGGTGGAGGGGAGCCTTGCACTTTCCTCCGCTCTTCCCACTAGCCTGGCACGTGGGACAGGACTTGCAGTGGACTTCTACATCCGCTTTCATTCTGGGCCAGTAGAAGTGAGTCACGAGGCAACTGTAGGTTTTGTCCTGGCCCAAGTGGCCTGCGAAGGGGGACGTCGTGGGCTAAGCCCAGGAGGAGGTCTCGGAAGCGGAGGGGTACCACCAGCACCCGGGCGGATCCTAGCTCCACCGCCTTCTGCTCGCTGTACAAAAGGTCATTTTCCCAATACGCCGGGTGCGTTCCAGTTTGGTCGCACGCGGCCTGGGCCTCTGCTTGTTGCCGGGGCCCGACCAGGGAAGGACAGGTAGCTTGCTCCCGGCAGAACTCCTCTCGGGAGGGGCCCCCCTCATGGCGCCACTGGGCCAACTCGGGCAGATCGCCTAACTCGGTGACCTGTGCGGAGTCGGAAGGTGGGGGTTCGTCGCTGGCGACCGACCCTCCTTGTGGGGGGGATGTGGGGCCCCTCGGCGGGGACCATCCTGCCTTCTGTGGTCGGGGCGTCTTCGACTTCCCCAAGGGGGGTCAGTCGGGCTGCCATAGATCGGGTGGTGGCGCACACCCACTCAGGGAGACCCATCATCCCTAGGTGGGTCTTGCGCTCGACTTGTTTCCAGGGGGAACTTTCCAGGTCGTTCCCCAGGAGACAGTCGACTGGCTGGGAGGTTCTCACTGCGACTTTCAGTTTACCGACCACCCCTCCCCATTCAAAAGGCACCAGGGCTACCTTACACAGACTTTCCGTATTGTCAGCGTAAATTACCGGGCAAAAGACGTTGGGGAGGACCTGGTCTTCGTTGACTAAATGACTGAGGACACCGGTGATGCTGGCCCCGGTGTCACGAAGGGCCTCTACTTGGTGGCCATTGATCGTTACGAGCTGCCCATATTTCTTCGTGTTGGAGGGCAGGAGGCTTCCAGGGACCATTTCTCTATCTCCTAAGGATACTAGGGCCATGGCGGCGGGTTCCCACTCTACGGTCTCCTCAACCTCCTCCCCCAGTGCTACATTGGCTATCTGTCTAGCGGGGGGTGCTGTCGGGGTGATGTGTGGGGCCATGGGGCATTCAGGGTCGTTGGCGTAATGCCCGGGCTACTGACAACGGAAACAAGTGATAGTCACCCGGTGCCCCCGTCTCACGGGTGGGCCGGATACAGCTGGTGGGGGCGCCGGGAAAGGCAGACGTTGGGTTTTCAGGGGACTGGACAGGGACTCTCTCGGCCCCCCTGGTTCCCCCCCCTCTCTGACGGGGTGATCCCTGACTGGCTCGGGGGTACTCTCCTACGGGGCCCCGGGAGACCCGGGTGTTGGTCCAGCGATCCGCCTCGACAGCCAGCTTTCTCGGATCCGTGAGCTTGCTGTCGAGCAGATGCTGGCATAGTTCCACAAAGCAGTTCGCAGCCAGGTGTTCCCACAACATGAGGTCGGTTAGTTCTTCTAGGGTGGTTACCTTGCTGCCCTTGATCCACCCATCGAATGCACGGCTGAAGAAGTTTACATACTCCACCCAGGTGGTGCCCGGGATCTTCCTGTAGTCCCGGAACCGCTGGCGGTACATCTCCGGGGTGAGGCCGTACCTTGTGAGGAGGGCCTCTTTCATGTGGTTGTAGGAGGTCTGCATGGAGGTTGGTAGGTCGAGCAGGGTGTCTCTCCCTTCGCTCAGAAATCGTCCCCACAACCCGGCCCCCCAATCCTTCTGCGGGACCCGATGGGAGGTCATGGCGACCTCGTATGCCCTGAACCACTGTTGGATGTCATCGTTTTTGTAATATTCTTTGACCACATCCTTGGGAATGTGGACCTTTTGCTCCGCCGGGGAGGCCGCCTCTCGGGTTTCCCGGGGGCCGCGCTTCTTCGCTTTTTGCTTTTAGCTCGATTTCCTTCAAGCTGCGTTCGTGCTCCAGTTGAAGTCTCCTTCCTTCGTGTTCCCGTTGGAGTTTCTTCTCTTCTAGTTCTCCTTGTACTCGCATCTGTTCCACTGCTAGCTTTTTCTCGGCTAATTTCAACTCGCCCTCGAATTTAGGTTTGGCCAATTCGAGTTCGTGATGGCGACTTCTCTCTCTGTCTGCGAGTTCCTCCGGGGATACGCCCCCGTCTGGTACGAAGCTTCGCACCTGGTTGCTGCTGCGTTCTCCTTGGGAGGCTCCAGCTTCGTCGTGGAGCTCCACCGCTCCTTCTGGGCAGGGGGCTCCAGAATCCACCCAAGCTTTCAGTGCCTTCTGCATATCTTCTTTGGTGTTGAGACCAGTGGTAGCGATTTTTAGTTCTTTGCAGAATTGCTTCAATTCTCTGTGCGTGTACTCTTCCAGTTGTTCCGCCTGGAACACGGTACTGGTGTCGTTTTCTGTGAGACTCATGGTGTTTGCTTCTGCCATCTTTGTCGGTAGTGCGTCAGCCGTTCACGGTACGATCTCTAGATTATGGGCCCGAATCCCGTCGCTTGCCACCAATGTTAGAAGGCGACCTCAGAGGAGCCCGGAGGGGGCCCTGACTATCCTGAGACCAACCCTCGAGGTATCGTAGCCGGGCACTGGCGGGGAGACTCCTCAGGGGAGGAATCTCGTATCTAGGATCGTACACTCGGCACCACACGACAAAGAGACGCCACACCGTGAGTTCTTAAGAACAAATCTTTATCAAATCGGAGTCGTAGGATCTTTATGATCAGCAAGGCAAATATATACAAGTAGAGCACGGGCTCATAGAGTCTCGGGGGGGGTAGGAGGTAGCGGGACAGTCTTTGGGGATATGGATCAAATGCAGGGGCGTACCCGGCGCCCAGCTCACAATCCTCGAGCTGGGGGATACGCTTGTCGTCGTCGGGGTCCGGCGGGACCAGGAGAGTCTGTGGGAGCCACGAGTCACTCAGCAGGGCTCAAGCACTAGTTCGGAGGTCTCACGATCTTTCGGGGTGCCGCGAGTCACTCAGCAGGGCTCAAGCACAAGTTCGGAGGTCTTTCGATCTTCAGGGAGCCGCGAGTCACTCAGCAGGGCTCAAGCACAAGTTCGGAGGTCTTACGATCTTCAGGGAGCCGCGAGTCACTCAGCAGGGCTCAAGCACAAGTTTGGAGGCCTTATGATCTTCAGGGAGCCGTGAGTCACTCAGCAGGGCTCAGGTGTTTCCAAAGGCGAATCTGCCGGATAGTCCCAGAGCACCCCTTGTTATAGGCCGACTCCTCTTTGATGTCCGGAGTCTGTGCAGGCAGGGGTCTTGTCACCTGGGGGTCGCTTGTCGGGGTTTCCTGCCATTGTCTTTTTATCCTTTCAGGGCCGGGTTGGGAGGAGTCCCAGACACCCAGCAGGCGTGGAGCCAGCCCTCGGGGAGGCCGGAGGGCCGAACGAAACCCACCTTCCCAGGGGAGCTTAGAGGTGCAATGGAAACTGATCCTCCCTCTCTCATCCCAATGGGAGCGCGATGTCCTCCCGCCGGAGTGGCGCCTCTAGGCCAGGGTCACGCTGGGGCCGGGCGGCCATCATGGTGCATGAAGTGGGCACGCGGGCCCAGTGTGGCCGAAAGGAGGAAGGCCACGGACGGGGAAGTCCGGGTCGTGTGTGTGTGTGTCCTGGTGGGAAGGAGCGGCCAGGCCGTGTGCTCGGGGGCTGCATGAGGTGCATGGGTCAGGATATGTGGTGCGGGGACAGGGATGGCCATGCCACGAGGCCGGGTCTAACACTAACTTTTTAATTTGAAAACTACGACCTTTTTTTTAATATTTAGCAAAGCAACTGAAAGTGTTTTTTTACCTTCCTGCTGACAACTCGCACTTTGCACTTCCTTTGTTTGGTCGCACCCATACTTCATTCCAATCGGTTTCACCATTTGATATGGAGGGTGTTGGGCATACGTGCTCTCTCGTCACACACAGCTGGTGACCCAGAGCCCGGCTCTCTACTTAAAGCCAATGCCATTCTTCAATCACAGCGGACGCGTGCAGTCTTTCAGATCTGGTTACATCTATGTAAGCTTTGCTTAGCAGACACTAACCAAGCACTAACCTTTTAATTTGAAAACTACAACTTTTGTTTTAATATTTAGCAAAGCAACTGAAATTGTTATTTTTACCTTCCTGCTGATAAATCGCACTTTGGACTTCCTTTGTTTGGTCGCGCCCACAACTCGTTCCACCACGGGGTTTCCCCAATTGATGTGGAGGGTGTTGGGCGTACGTGCTCTCTCTTGTCACACACAGCTGGTGGGGGTAGGGGGGCAGAGCTCGGACGGTCACATGACCCAGAGCTCGGCTCTCTACTTAAAGTCAATACCATTCTTCACACACAGTGGATGCGCGCAGTCTTAGAGATTTGGTGACATCTATGTAAGCTTTGCTTAGCAGACACTAACCAAGCACTAACTTTTTAATTTGAAAATTACGACCTTTGTTTTAATATATAGCAAAGCAACTGAAATTGTTTTTTACCTTCCTGCTGATAATTCGCACTTTGAACTTCCTTTGTTTGGTCGCGCCCACACCTCGTTCCACTGCGGGGTTTCCCTGATTGATGTGGAGGGTGTTGGGCGTACGTGCTCACTCGTCACACTCAGCTGGTTGGGCTAGAGGGGAGGAGCTCAGACGGTCACATGACCCAGAGCCCGGCTCTCTACTTGAATCAATGCCATTCTTCACGCGCAGCGGACGGGCGCAGTCTTAGAGATTTGGTGACATCTATGTCAGTCTTGCTTAGCAGACACTAACCAAGCACTAACTTTTTAATTTGAAAACTACAAGCATTTTTTTAATATTTACAAAGCAACTGAAATGGTTTTTTACCTTCCTACTGATAACTCGCACTTTGCACTTCCTTTGTTTGATCGCGCCCACACCTCATTCCACCGCTGGGTTTCCCCTATTGATGTGGAGGGTGTTGGGGGTACGTACTCTCACTCGTCACACACAGCTGGTGGGGCTAGAGGGGGCGGAGCTCGGACGGTCACATGACCCAGTGCCCGGCTCACTACATAAATCCAATGCTATTCTTCACACGCAGCGGAAGCGTGCAGTCTTAGATATTTGGTGACATCTATGTAAGCCTTGCGTAGCAGACACTAACAAAATGCTAACTTTTTCATTTGAAAACTACGACCTTTTTGTTAATATTTAGCAAAGCAACTGAAAGTGTTTTTTTACCTTCCTGCTGACAACTCGCACTTTGCACTTCCTTTGTTTGGTCGCACCCATACTTCATTCCAATCGGTTTCACCTATTGACGTGGAGGGTGTTGGGCATACATGCTCTCTCGTCACACACAGCTGGTGGGGCAGAGGGGACAGAGCTCAGACGGTCACATGACCCAGAGCCCGGCTCTCTACTTAAAGCCAATGCCATTCTTCAATCACAGCGGACGTGCGCAGTCTTAGATATTTGGTGACATCTATGTAAGCCTTGCTTAGCAGACACTAACAAAGTGCTAACTTTTTAATTTGAAAAGTACGACCTTTTTTTTAATATTTAGCAAAGCAACTGAAAGTGTTTTTTTTACCTTCCTGCTGACAACTCGCACTTTGCACCCTTTGTTTGGTCGCACCCATTCTTCATTCCAATCGGTTTCACCGATTGATGTGGAGGGTGTTGGGCATACGTGCTCTCTCGTCACACACAGCTGGTGGGGCAGAGGGGACGGAGCTCGGACGGTCACATGACCCAGAGCCCGGCTCTCTACTTAAAGCCAATGCCATTCTTCAATCACAGCGGACGCGCGCAGTCTTTCAGATCTGGTTACATCTATGTAAGCTTTGCTTAGCAGACACTAACCAAGCACTAACCTTTTGATTTGAAAACTACAACCTTTGTTTTAATATTTAGCAAAGCAACTGAAATTGTTATTTTTACCTTCCTGCTGATAAATCGCACTTTGGACTTCCTTTGTTTGGTCGCGCCCACACCTCGTTCCACCACGGGGTTTCCCCAATTGATGTGGAGGGTGTTGGGCGTACATGCTCTCTCTTGTCACACACAGCTGGTGGGGGTAGATGGGGCGGAGCTCGGACGGTCACATGACCCAGAGCTCAGCTCTCTACTTAAAGCCAATACCATTATTCACACACAGTGGATGCGCGCAGTCTTAGCGATTTGGTGACATCTATGTAAGCTTTGCTTAGCAGACACTAACCAAGCACTAACTTTTTAATTTGAAAACTACAACCTTTGTTTTAATATATGACAAAGCAACTGAAATAGTTTTTTACCTTCCTGCTGATAACTCGCACTTTGCACTTCATTTGTTTGGTCGCGCCCACACCTCGTTCCACCGTGGGGTTTCCCCGATTGATGTGGAGGGTGTTGGGCATACGTGCTCTCTTGTCACACCCAGCTAGTGAGGCTAGTGTGGGTGGAGCTCGGACGGTCACATGACACAGAGCCCGGCTCTCTACTTATAGCCAATGCCATTCTTCACGCGCAGCGGACGCGCTCCGTCTTACAGATTTCGTTACATCTATGCAAGTCTAGCTTAGCAGACACTAACCAAGCGCTAAATTATTAATTTGAAAACTACGACCTTTGTTTCCATATATAGCAAAGCAACTGAAATTGTTCTTTACCTTCCTGCTGATAACTCGCACTTTGCACTTCCTTTGTTTGGTCGCTCCCACACCTCGTTCCACCGCGGGGTTTCCTCAATTGATGTGGAGGGTGTTGCGCGTACATGCTCTCGTCAAACACAGCTGGTGGGCCTAGAGGGTTTGGAGCTTGGACAGTCACATGACCCTGAGCCCGGCTCTCTACTTAAAGCCAATGCCATTCTTCACACGCAGCGGACGCGTGCAGTCGTAGAAATTTAGTGACATCTATGTAAGCCTTGCTTAGCAGACACTAACAAAGCGCTAACTTTTTAATTTGAAAACTACGACCTTTGTTTTAATATATAGTAAAGCAACTGAAATTGTTTTTTACCTTCCTGCTGATAACTCGCACTTTGCACTTCCTTTGTTTGGTCGCGCCCACACCTCGTTCCACCGCAGGGTTTCCCCGATTGATGTGGAGTGTGTTGGGCATACGTACTCTCGTCACACACAGATGGTGGGCCTAGAGGGGGCGGAGCTCGGATGGTCACATGACCCAGAGCCCGGCTCTCTACTTAAAGCCAATGCCATTCTTCTCACGCAGCGGACGCGCGCAGTCTTAGAGCTTTGGTGACATCTATGTAAGCTTTGCTTAGCAGACACTAACCAAGAGCGAACTTTTTAATTTGAAAACTACGACCTTTGTTTTAGTATATAGCAAAGCAACTGAAATTGTTTTTTTCCTTCCTGCTGATAACTTGCACTTTGCACTTCCTTTGTTTGATCGCGCCCACACCTCATTCCACCGCTGGGTTTCCCCTATTGATGTGGAGGGTGTAGGGGGTACGTACTCTCACTCGTCACACGCAGCTGGTGGGGCTAGAGGGGGCGGAGCTCGGATGGTCACATGACCCAGAGGCCGTCTCACTACATAAATCCAATGCTATTCTTCACACGCAGCGGACGCGTGCAGTCTTAGATATTTGGTGACATCTATGTAAGCCTTGCTTAGCAGACACTAACAAAGTGCTAACTTTTTAAGTTTGAAAACTACGACCTTTTTTTTAATATTTAGCAAAGCAACTGAAAGTGTTTTTTTACCTTCCTGCTGACAACTCGCACTTTGCACCCTTTGTTTGGTCGCACCCATACTTCATTCCAATCGGTTTCACCGATTGATGTGGAGGGTGTTGGGCATACGTGCTTTCTCGTCACACACAGCTGGTGGGGCAGAGGGGACGGAGCTCGGACGGTCACATGACCCAGAGCCCGGCTCTCTACTTAAAGCCAATGCCATTCTTCAATCACAGCGGACGCGCGTGCTGGAGCAGAGTTTTCTGTTGAAAATTTATTGGGTTTTAAAGCTCCAGTTTTGTCTATATGTCGAGAATTAAAATACTAATTTGTAATCATTAATTATTTGTTTCTGTGTGAAAATTCTGACTAACTAACGCAATTAACAAGAGAAATTACACGTGGGAATGCATATATGTTGCTTAATAATAATGTGCAGGTTTAATTAAATGAATGTTGCTAAGTGCTGTTTGTTTAAAGCACAAAAACGCTTTTGAAATAACGTGTATTAATGCTTTATTGTGTTGCAAAAGGCTAGATAATTACATAAACATAAGGGTATTAGTGGGGTTAACACTGTTCAATCACTATGCTGTGGTAACGTTGTTTTTGTCTCTTTTAATTAAGATGGTCCGTTTTGGCCTGTGATAAAATGGCTGCCATTTACAGCCTGTGCTCGAGTGAAAATGAGATGACGAGAGGCCTTGTTGAAAGTCACCTGACTATGGCTTCTGCTGGAGTTTTGAAAGTTTCCGTGATGACAGTGACTCCAGGCAAGCGTCCAAATAACCTTGGAGGACAAGAGAGCCACAATGAACTTTGTGATTACAGTGGTGGTTCCGAGGAAATGTGTGTGCGAAAGTAACGTTTGCAAAACTCGAGTTTCCTTCTTCCGTCTTTTTATTTTTGTGATTTTTCTGAGCGGAGATTTTCCAAATGTAGCGATGCTACATCCTTTCCTGCTCGCTCTGCTCAGCGGTTCAACGGATATTCAGAACATTTTATGTTGCTTTAATTTGTAAGATTTGCTATAAGTATTGTTAGCCTAGAGAGGGTCTAAGGCCACTTCTTCCCAAACCTGCGTTGGTGAGGATCGATGCTGTGAGGACGGCGACTCGGGAGACTTCTACTGAGAGACCTGTCCTGACCCATTCATGACATTTAGCTAGAATAGGTAATTATGAGAATAATGATTTACTTTGATTGAATTTCTTTGAACTAATTTTAGATAAAGTACCATTATTTTAAATACAGTGTTGGTGGTTATTTCTTGTCATTTATTGAATACTCTAATGTGATTATTGGTGTTTATATCATGACTCAGGACAGAATCAAACTGATCCTAGTGACCTCACTGTAGATACAGGGTGTTTAGGAGTTTTCTCTCCGCAGGTTCAGTGCTGATAGAGTAATCGAGCGTATGTTAGTAAAATGGGCCCAAGTGTGTGATGAGTGCATGTGCGTGTATCTGTGAAATTACTCTATCCGTGGAAGTAGGGAGAATTTGTATGCCCTGATCTGCACCAATTTCCTGGTAGCAGAATTTGATGGTTTTGATTATTGTCTTGATCTGATTAGATTGCTTGTACATTGGCTTTTTAATTCATTGATTATTGATTGATGTTGGTATATGTACTAATACTATATGTTGGAGTCATCGTATTGAGTTATATGTAGTGCTTCTGGAACTTGGGAGCTGGTAGCAGTTCCGTAGTAGGGCAGAGGGAAGTATATACTGCTCTCGGGAAAGACGGGATTGTTGGTCCTGTACGTATGCAGGAGAAACGTGTGACCATTAAAGTTGCACGTCACATTGTCTGGGTTCGGAATCAGTGACATCGTCGTGTGTTACTATTAGGGACATATTTTCTAGTATAAAAGAAGTGCGGATGGTAGCGAAGGTTATCTGTGAAACTTTGGTCTTAAGTCCCAGGGATCCGTAAGGTTCGCCGTTAAAGCTTATCGCGGGAGAAGTAATAGGTATTCTCTGAGCTTGTTTGAAGGACTGGGCAGAGGTATGTACTGCTTGGTTAACGAGTGTTATAATTCTGTAGTGGGGCAGATCGTATGCTGTTCTGGGAAAAAGCAGAATTCTGTGTGTATGTACTACATTTTCTTGTATGAATGTGCGTGAATGTATGAGCATTTAATTGATTATAAGACTCTTTGGAGCAGTCCTAGAGGAAACAGTTAATGAATGCATGATAGAAGGGCAGAGTAGAGGGATGTGCTACTGTGTCAACAAGAGTATTAATTCCGTACTGGAGCAGCAGTGAGTGCTGTTTCAGGGAAAGACGGGATTCTTGTGAAATAGATTTTCTTTACTATTCTGTGGTTAGCGAAGCAGACAATGGAGATGTTTATATGTTGTAACTAATAGATTTTGTAGAATTTGACACGAAGTCTACTGAGAGGTTTTGTAAAGGAGGGGTAGACGAGTGACAGGAGACAGGAGCAGGAGCGACTGCAGCGACTGCTGACGTCAAACAGACCGCGCTCTGATTGGATATTGGATCAGAACAGTGTTCGCGCTGGGATTGGTGCGTTGGTGTGAGCCGCACAAGGATTGGAAGGGGTACAAGGTGACGTAGACGCTCCAGGATTGGTGCGTTAGTGTGAGTCGCGCTGTTATTGGATGAAATATCATACTGAACAGTTGTATTACGGAAGGGATTAGAAAGTTTTGATAAACGCTAAAATGTATTACCAAGAAGAGAAAAAGAAGAAATCTTTGTTCGGAAAGATAAAAAGATGGTTTGACAAGGATAAGGATGTTAAAACAAGAGAAGGTGAATTGTTACCTCCAACGAAAACGCCTGCATCCTTCATGGCTGCGAGATATGGGTATCATACCTGTATATGATTGGAGAATTGGGTTAGGTATACTAAGGAAGATGGTGTCCTAGCATTCCCAGAACATGGTTCATTTAATCTGGCCGTGTTGAGAAATTTACGGGAGAAAATGATGAGTCTAGAGCCTAGACCAAGGCCGACACAGTTTGAGGCTTTGGTGGAATGGGAAGAGGAAGTACATGAGCGAGAAAAACAGAGGTCTGGAGGCAACTATAGGTACATGTTCGGGAGGAAATATGATCGTGAAACTCATCATGATCAAATGAGGAGATGGCGAGATGCTAGTATGTCAGAGGGATTATATCCTATGAGAACAGTAGACGAGAAGGAAGAAAGGAAGGGTACGGAAAGGGTTCCTGAGGCAGAAGTGAAAAGATATAGAGTTAATGATTATGAGGATGAGGTCTTGGATGACATGATTTACAAGAGACCACCTCCATATAGACCAGAACCAGAAGAGAGCACACCAGTTGTTTCTCCGATAAGAGATACATTGCGTATCATTGAGACAGAAGTTGTGACACCTGATTTAAGAAGTGGTAATCCTTTCAGGGAAAAAGAGAGAGAGAATCGATGTGGTGACGAGAATACAAGAGAATTAGCTAGAACTACATTGGAGCTGACTGAAAAGATTAGAGAGCTGACAAAGAATCTAGAAGCTGTTACGGTGCCTGTAACCATAGGTCCGGTTATGCCTATTTTTGATAAGCAGAGGATGGGTGAAAATGGTTTGGTGGTTCCATATGTTGGGAATAAGATAACAAGTTTGGCTGGTCCCTCAGGAGACTCAGGAAAAAGGACAGAAAGTAGTGATTTGAGACAATCCAGACATGACACATGTAGTGGAGGATTAGAGGTACAGTCTAATTCAAGATTGGATACTAGTGATACTAGTTGTCCAGGGATGCCAATTTTAGAACCACAGAGGATGCCAGAAAAAGTGGTTCCAGTGAGAAAAACTACTGAAATAACAGCTGAAGATTTGAATGATTGGATGAGAGTCCTTCAAAAGAGGGATAAAGATTCACAGGCAATTGATGTGGCCAGGTTACGCATAGAATTAGAGGAGCTTGTTGCAGGGACAATTCCTACAGACATTCTAAAAAACCATCATGATGGAGAATTATTATTTATGTGCAAAAACATCACCTGGAGAGCTAAAAATACACATGACAAGTTAAGAGCAATAGCGAATGAACAAGGAGTTGACATTGATAAGGTGAAAGCATTGCAGAAGTCTTACAGGATGGATTTCACGGACAAAGATATTGAAAATCTGAATGGTGCTGGTAGAACAGGACAGATTAAGGAAATGATTGCATTGTTGCGAAAATGGGGTGATGTAGAAAAGTGGAAGGTTAGGTGGTATAAGAAAAGGGAAGAATCAGTGGACAGGACTTATTCAGCATTTCCTGTGAGAGAAAAAGAGAAAACAGTGGATGCTTATCCTATGAGCGAAATACCTGGAGGAGGATATGTACATGTTCCATGGACCAGACAGGATAGTTTATCATTTATGAATGATTTCCCTCGACTGAGAGAAAAGCCTGTCGAGTGGTATAGGCAGGTAGACAGGTTTGTGAAATTGTCAAAAGTGCTGTGGATTGACCTGAATAGTCTGTTTGATATAATTGTTCCAGCAGACTTGTGGGCTGAGTGTAAAATAGTTGTAAGTTGGCCTACTGAGGAATATCCAAGAGATCAGAGAAGAGGAGCACCAGATCCAGAGGTAATGAGGAAGTATGATCAGGTGATTGTGTACCTGAAAAGTAAAGTACCTCCAAAAGAGACAGACTGGGTTAAGATAGATCGAACACATCAGGAAGCAAAAGAATCAGTTCATGCTTTTTATGAGAGGCTGATACTGGCTTTTAAACAATTCAGTGGGGATGAGCACCTGGGTGACAAGGATTTGAGTCATTTTGTATACAGATTTGTATATGGCCTGAGACCTGAGATTAGTGAGAGAATTCGGGAGCATACTGTGGACTGGCAGAGTAAGAAAATAGATGAGATTCTGAGACATGCAAAGTACTTCAGTGATGAAATTGAAGCAAAACAAAGAAAGCTGAAAGAAAAGGCAATGTGGGCACAAGTGAAAGTTGCGGAAAGACAAGAATCACAGTTGGTGGAACAGGCAAATAATCCAGGGAATAGGCCCAGATATGCAGGGAAAGGAAAGGGGAATCTTGAGGAAGCAGAGAAAAAGTTCCCTTGTCACAACTGTGGCCAATTGGGACATTGGAGATCCGAGTATACCAATCCACCATTAGCGAATAACGAGAGTAAACCCTTAAATCAACAGGTGCAGAATGAGGGGAATAATCAACAGCAGCAACAACAGAAGGTTGTGAGACAGCAGAGCCAAGAGCCAAAACCGCCCTTGCCGCAGAATAGAGGGTCACAAAAGTACAATCAGGATTCAGGATTCTACAATGATGAGCAGGTAAACAAACCAAGGCGTTATAACCAGGTACAACAGTATTTGTTAAAGAATGAAGGGAGTGAGTCTGAAGGTGATTATTGACGGTGCCGAGGAGAGGAGGAAGAGTGCATACTTGGTGCAACTCTAGAAATAGACCAGGCAGGACCATTTGTAGATGGGAAAATAAATGAAGAAAGTGTTACTTTTTTAGTAGACACAGGTGCGACAAGATCAACTGTCAGGTCAGCAGATATTAGAAATCTTCCTCTCTCGGATGAAGCAATCCAAGTAGTGGGTGTAGCCAATACACAAATCAAGACACGTCTTACTGAACCAGTAAGGGTAAGAATAGGGAAATTTTCAGACATGCACAGATTTGTGGTCTGTGACACTAGTCCAGTGAACTTGTTAGGCAGGGACCTGCTATGCAAGATGAATTGTACAATTTTTTGTACGCCGGATGGAATAGCTTTTGAAACACCAGATGAGGATGTTTTGTACCGAATGACTCTAGATAATAGAGAGAGTGAGATGGTCGGTGCATATGCTGTGTTTAATCCGGAGGATTTGCCTCAAGAGCTGAGAGACACAGTGAAAAAGACAGTTTGGGATTTTACTGGAGAGGATGTGGGATTGATGAATAATGTAGATCCTGTGAAAATTTCAGTGAAAGAGGGAATTACTTATCCTAACATTCCTCAGTACAAAATGACACCAGAAATAATTGAAGGAATAACTCCTATAATTGAGAAAATGATTCAGAAAGGAGTTTTGAGAGAATTACTGAGTAGCCCGTGTAATTCACCAATAATGGGACTAAAGAAACCTAATGGGAAGTTCAGGATTGTACAAGATTTGAGAAAAGTTAACAAAATTGTGGTGGCATGTTGTCCCATTGTGCCAAATCCGTCAGTGATTTTGGGGCCGATTCACAGAACTAACTTAAGACAAAATCCTAAACTTACTACTTTTGGTATTCACAGAAGTTAGGATTTTGTCTTAAGTTTGTCTTAAGACAAACTTAGGACAGACTTAAGACAGACTTAAGACAGACTTAAGACAAACTTAAGACAAACTTAAGACAGACTTAAGACAGACTTAAGACAGACTTAAGACAAACTTAAGACAAACTTAAGACAAAATCCTAACTTAAGTCTATCTTAAGTCTGTCTTAAGTCTGTCTTAAGTCAGTCTTAAGTTTGTCTTAAGTTTGTCGTAAGTCTGTCTTAAGTCTGTCTTAAGACAAACTTAAGACAAAATCCTAACTTCTGTGAATACCAAAAGTAGTAAGTTTAGGATTTTGTCTTAAGTTAGTTCTGTGAATCGGGCCCCATGTATCAGATTCCACATGATGCTGAGTGGTACACAGTGATTGATTTGTGTCATGCATTCTTTTCAATTCCATTGCATCATGACAGCCAGCCGATGTTTGCATTTAGGTTTGGCCAGCGTATTTTAGTATGGTGTCGTATCCCACAGGGGTATACAGAGAGTCCTTCGATATTCAATAAATTATTGAAAAAATCATTGGAGAGTTTGATCATGCCTGAAAACTCAGTACTAGTGCAGTATATTGATGACCTACTTGTGGCATCAAAGACACGTGAAGCTTGTGAAGTAGATACCATAGCTTTACTGAATCATCTGGCAGATGGAGGGTTAAAAGTATCTTCAGCCAAATTGCAATTTTGCAAGAAAGAGGTGCATTATCTTGGACACAATATTGAAAAAGGTCTGAGAAAGGTGACTGATGACAGGATCAAAATCATCAGGGGAATGAAGGCCCCAAGGACCCAGAGGGAAGTGAGGATGTTTCTGGGGATGGTGGGTTATTGTCGTCAGTGGATTAGTAACTTCTCTCTGATAGCAAGACCACTGATTAAGCTGACAAAGAGTGAGGTAAAAGACCCATTGGAACTAGATGGAGAACAAATGGCAGCATTTGAGGAGCTGAAGAGCAGAATGTGTGAAGCCCCTGCTTTGGGTATGCCAGACTATGAAAAAGAGTTTGAGTTGTACTGCAGTGAGAGAAATGGATGTGCACTTTCAGTGTTAATCCAGAAGCATGGACAACTGAGGAGGCCTATTGCGTACTTCTCATCGACACTTGACCCTGTAGCTGTAGGTTTACCAGGTTGTTTGAAATCTGTAGCTGCAACATGCAGAAGTCTGGAACAGAGTGAGAGAATCATAATGGGATATCCTGTAAGGGTATTCGTACCTCATAATGTGGCAATTCTTTTGACAAGAAGCAGAACCCAGTATATGTCACATAGTCGGCTGACTAAATATGAGAAAGTCATTCTGGGAGCATCAAATGTGACTCTTGAGAGATGTGTGAATGTGAATCCAGCAACATTGTTGCCAGATACTGAAAATGTGGGTGTGAAGACAGAAGATGATCACAATTGTTTGGATGTGCTTGATTACTGTACAAAACCGAGACCAGACATAAGAGATCTTCCATTGCCTGAGAGTGATCATGTGCTATTTGTGGATGGATCATGTCTGAGGAATGATGAGGGTGTGCTGAGTGCAGCATATGCAGTGTGCAAGGTTTCAGAAGTTATGGAAGCTTCACCATTGAAAGGAGTGAAATCTGCACAAGTTGCTGAATTGGTGGCATTGACGAAAGCTTGCAAAATTGGAGAGAATCTGAGAGTGACTGTGATGACTGATAGTCAGTATGGATTTGGAGTTGTGCATGACTTTGGCCAGCTTTGGCTACAAAGAGGTTTCTTGACGTCGAGTGGGACTCCAATAAAGAATGCTGAAGTGATTGGAAAATTACTTGAGGCGATACAGCTGCCTAAAGAATTAGCAGTTGTAAAATGTGCTGCTCATGGACAAGGAGATGATTTTGTAACTCTTGGAAACCGTTTTGCAAACGACATTGCACAATATTGTACGAAAAATAATCACTCGATTAATAGGGAACGAGAAGGGGAAATGTCTTTTTGTTCTGTGATGTTTACTAATGTCCTAGAGACTTGGGATGAGGTGAAACAGTTGCAGGATGAGGCAGGAAAGGAACAAAAGAAAGACTGGATCAAGGCAGGTTGTGCCCCAAGAGAAACAGATCATGTTTGGGTCTATAGAGATGGTAGACCAGTCATGCCTAACTCTATGTTGTCAACAATGGCAAGGATGTATCATGGCCAGGGACATTTGGGAAGGGATGCGATGATCAGGTCTTTTAAACAGACTTGGTACAATGCAAAGTTCAGGACGATTGCAGAAAGCATCTGTCAAAGATGTTTGATTTGCCAGCAATTTAACACTGGGAAAAAGACAGTGGTGAGTTTGGGAACGATAGGCAGAGAAGGTGGTCCTTTTACGAGAATGCAAATTGATTTCATTGAAATGCCCCAAGTGAACAGATTGAGGTATGTTCTAGTGGTAGTCTGTTTGTTCTCAAGATGGGTGGAGGCCTATCCGACTAGGAGAAATGATGGAATAACAGTGGCAAAGTTACTGTTAAGAGAGTTGATTCCGAGGTACGGGTTTCCAGTAACGATTGAGTCTGATAGAGGTGGACACTTCTATAATGAGCTCATGAGTTTGATTTGTGAAGCATTGAGCATACAGCAGAAGCTACATTGTGCTTACAGACCAGAGGCTTCTGGTGTTGTTGAGCAGATGAACGGCACGATCAAGAACAGGATTGGTAAGATGTGTTTAGCCACTGGAATGAAATGGCCTGATGTCTTGCCTCTAGTGCTAATGACTATTAGATCTACTCCAGATAGAACTACTGGTTTAAGTCCACATGAGATTTTGATGGGACGTGCAATGCGTCATGCATTTGTACCTGTCAATAAGTTGATGACAATAACTGATGACATGATTTTGGATTACTGTAAAGGCCTGGCTGACGCAGTTCATTCTGTGTTTCACCAGGTTGGAGAAGACGCTACCACACTTGAGAAGAAGCAAGCTCATGATCTGAGTCCAGGGGACTGGGTGAGGATAAAAGTGCAAGAAGGAAGAAATTGCTTGGTTCCAAGGTGGGGAAGGCCAAGACAAGTCATTCTGACTACGACAACTGCAGTGAAGTGTGCTGGTGTGAAAAACTGGGTACATGCAAGTCATACTCTGAGAGTTCCAAACCCAAAAGATGGGACTGGTAAGGAATATTTTGAAGAGTCAGATTCCAGTGATGATGAAGAAACAGAACCAGTGAGAAGAAATCGAAATTCTGAAAGAGAATCAGAGGAGGCTTCAAGAGAACCATTGAGAGTCTCAGAAGGGAGATCAGATTCTGTAAGAGAGCCTGAAATTCCAACAAGCAGTGGAGAAAAAAGAAGAGAAAAGAGCAGTTCCACAGAGACTACTCCTGAATCAGAAGAGGAGATTGAAAAACCACTTGAGATTATACCTGAAGAAGCAGGGTCAGAAGAAGATAGAGAGGGACAGATTGCGGAAGACCCCCGAGGCGGTGTAGGGAACATTCTTGATAAGCTAGGTGAAGGGACAAGTAGACAGCAAGAAGATTGCGTGTTGGAGACCCGAGGAGGGACAGAAATAGGGAAGTCTCAAACAGTGGCGGAAAAGACTGTGGAGCGAAAGAAAACTGCTGAAGAACAAGAGGCATTTGAAACAGAATCGGATGAAAGTGAGAATGAGAATTCAGAGGGTCGAGTTCTGAGAAAGAGAACTTGGATTGGAGAAAGAAATAATAAAGAAACAAGACCAAAAAAGGTTATAAGAGGAGATCTGTGGCCTAACAACAGAGTAAAGAGGCTGAGATACAGATTGACACGAGCAAATACCTCGAAAGCTGAACAAGTGAATGAGGTGTCGAGTCAGAATCCAGCAAAAAGTGAAAAAAGAAAAGAGTCGAAAGAACCAGAGGAGATCAAAAGGATAAGAAAACCTAACCAGAAGTATAGGTCGCCGGAATGGACATACGTGGCACTGTCTGAAGGTGAAGAGGCAGAAAGTCAAGGAAATCCAGAGGAGACCGTACGAGAAGTGGTTGAGGAAGATACAGGTGAAATCCTGAAAATAATCTTGACTGACATTGGAGAAAAGTCGGATACTGAGGATGTTGTTGGAGATTTAATACAATTTGATGTTGAAGAAGATGAAGTAAAGAGTGATGAGTATCCAAATTGAGTGAACAGAAGAAATCACTTGGAGAAAAGTGAAAAGAAGAAAGACTGAAAATTAGTTGTTTGAAGTAATCCAGAGTTCTAGAAATTCCAGTAGTGGAGTAGAAGAGGCTAAGTCAAAAGACACGGTCAAAGTAGTAAAATGGCTAACATAGAGAATAACCAAAGTAGATGTGCCTTTTTAAAAAGATGGTGTAGAATGTGCTGCTGCTGTACTGGAATATTAATGCTACTATGGGGTGTATTAGCTTTATTAGTTACGTTTAGAGTTACAATAGGTACATTTGAGATACATACAGAGAATGTGACTAATGTAGAGAAGAGTTCACAAAAGGTAGTTCCAACTAGAATTAGTAATACTTATATACATAAAGATAGGTCAATTAATGATTTTTCTAGTAATGTTTTTTCAAAATTGTTGTATGAATACGTGAAGACAATGGAAGTTAGGGATTGCTACGTATGTATGCAATTATCTGCATCCGTTTCAGAGGGTGTTACTTATCACCATTTACCAGCTACGTATGGAATTTCTTGTAGTGTATTGAGTAGTGTTTTTTATTTGTTAGGGAAAATAGATTATGAGATGTCTAACAAAGATAACATTTTTGGGCAATTGCCTATGAACAAAGAGCTGAATCCAGCTAAAGAAGCTAATATTTTTGGTGAGATTTGTATTGAAAAAGAAGAATTAACATTAGATTACATTTTTAAGAACAATTTAACTTGCAGTTTGAAAGAAGAGGAGAAGGCTTTCCTAAATATGGTGGAGGAAAGGAGAATGAGCATGCATGAGAAAGCAGGGAAATATAAAATGAGTGAGACAATTTGGGACATTGAGATGGGGAAAGAATTGAGAAATGGGGCTAGTCCAACTTTAGCTCTAGATGCACCACAGAAGGGTAAGCTATGCATTACAAGAAGGAAATCCCAATATGATACATATTTTGTTGGGACTAGTGAGTGTCATGATACATACTTCATTGCAACAGGATGGGGTTTCAAGGGAGGAGAAGATCCAGTTTTCCCAGGAGTGTATTATGTTTGTGGGAACAAGGCTTATTACAGGTTGCCTGACCATTGGTATGGCACGTGTTATGTGGGCCTGGTCTTTCCAAAGATCTTTCATATAGATAGAATAGAAGATGTAGAACATATTAATTTACTAACACGTTTTAAGAGAGAAACTTGGTCTGAAATTGTAGGTGATATTTTTGGGGCTTTAATTCCAGCAGTGGGAATTTCTTTAAATGCATATGGGATTCGGAAACTGTCAACAGTGGTGGATCGCTTATCGACAAATACCGCTGGAGGGTTTCTTTTGGTGAATACGGAGATGATTGCCGTACGTGCCATGTCTATGCAAAATCGACTTGCCCTTGATATTTTATTGGCCAAGGAGGGTGGGGTCTGTGGAATGCTGAAAGTTCAACATTGTTGCACTTACATTCCTGACGAAAGCAAGGACCTGAAGGTCTATATCAAAAATATTACTGATTTGCATGAAGAATTAGTACCACTGGAAGCTGAGAGTATTTGGACCAAAATAGCTAATAAAATAGTTGCTGTTAAGAGTTTTATTGCAAAAATAGGTAGTACTATTATAGGTAAGATATTGTTTCCTTTGACTTGTATAATTGTTGCTTTATTGATACTAAGATTGGTGTGTTTGTGTTGTAAAAACAGGGGAGGGAAAAAGAAATTAATCAAAAGAAATATTGAAAAGAGAAATAAAAGGTCAAAAAGAGAACCACAAGAAATAGAATTAGAAGAATTGAGGGAGAGTGTTTACTTGGAAACGAAGAGGGATGATGAAAGGGAGTCTGGTGTGTAGTGTTGTGAAAAGAAAAAAAGACATTTTCAATTTCTCCTAAAATGGGACTTTTTTTTTTTTGTTTTTTTTTTTGGGTTGTTTATTTGGTGATAATATCACCAAAGGGGGGATTTCTGGAGCAGAGTTTTCTGTTGAAAATTTATTGGGTTTTAAAGCTCCAGTTTTGTCTATATGTCGAGAATTAAAATACTAATTTGTAATCATTAATTATTTGTTTCTGTGTGAAAATTCTGACTAACTAACGCAATTAACAAGATAAATTACACGTGGGAATGCATATATGTTGCTTAATAATAATGTGCAGGTTTAATTAAATGAATGTTGCTAAGTGCTGTTTGTTTAAAGCACAAAAACGCTTTTGAAATAACGTGTATTAATGCTTTATTGTGTTGCAAAAGGCTAGATAATTACATAAACATAAGGGTATTAGTGGGGTTAACACTGTTCAATCACTATGCTGTGGTAACGTTGTTTTTGTCTCTTTTAATTAAGATGGTCCGTTTTGGCCTGTGATAAAATGGCTGCCATTTACAGCCTGTGCTCGAGTGAAAATGAGATGACGAGAGGACTTGTTGAAAGTCACCTGACTATGGCTTCTGCTGGAGTTTTGAAAGTTTCCGTGATGACAGTGACTCCAGGCAAGCGTCCAAATAACCTTGGAGGACAAGAGAGCCACAATGAACTTTGTGATTACAGTGGTGGTTCCGAGGAAATGTGTGTGCGAAAGTAACGTTTGCAAAACTCGAGTTTCCTTCTTCCGTCTTTTTATTTTTGTGATTTTTCTGAGCGGAGATTTTCCAAATGTAGCGATGCTACATCCTTTCCTGCTCGCTCTGCTCAGCGGTTCAACGGATATTCAGAACATTTTATGTTGCTTTAATTTGTAAGATTTGCTATAAGTATTGTTAGCCTAGAGAGGGTCTAAGGCCACTTCTTCCCAAACCTGCGTTGGTGAGGATCGATGCTGTGAGGACGGCGACTCGGGAGACTTCTACTGAGAGACCTGTCCTGACCCATTCATGACATTTAGCTAGAATAGGTAATTATGAGAATAATGATTTACTTTGATTGAATTTCTTTGAACTAATTTTAGATAAAGTACCATTATTTTAAATACACTGTTGGTGGTTATTTCTTGTCAATTATTGAATACTCTATTGTGATTATTGGTGTTTATATCATGACTCAGGACAGAATCAAACTGATCCTATTGACCTCACTGTAGATACAGGGTGTTTAGGAGTTTTCTCTCCGCAGGTTCAGTGCTGATAGAGTAATCGAGCGTATGTTAGTAAAATGGGCCCAAGTGTGTGATGAGTGCATGTGCGTGTATCTGTGAAATTACTCTATCCGTGGAAGTAGGGAGAATTTGTATGCCCTGATCTGCACCACGCGCAGTCTTTCAGATCTGGTTACATCTATGTAAGCTTTGCTTAGCAGACACTAACCAAGCACTATCCTTTTAATTTGAAAACTACAACCTTTGTTTTAATATTTAGCAAAGCAACTGAAATAGTTTTTTACCTTCCTGCTGATAATTCGCACTTTGCACTTCCTTTGTTTGGTCGCGCCCACACCTCGTTCCACTGCGGGGTTTCCCTGATTGATGTGGAGGGTGTTGGGCGTACGTGCTCACTCGTCACACTCAGCTGGTGGGGCTAGAGGGGCGGAGCTCAGACGGTCACATGACCCAGAGCCCGGCTCTCTACTTGAATCAATGCCATTCTTCACGCGCAGCGGACGGGTGCAGTCTTAGAGATTTGGTGACATCTATGTCAGTCTTGCTTAGCAGACACTAACCAAGCATTAACTTTTTAATTTGAAAACTACAACCATTTTTTAAATATTTACAAAGCAACTGAAATGGTTTTTTACCTTCCTGCTGATAACTTGCACTTTGCACTTCCTTTGTTTGATCGCGCTCACACCTCATTCCACCGCTGGGTTTCCCCTATTGATGTGGAGGGTGTTGGGGGTACGTACTCTCACTCGTCACACACAGCTGGTGGGGCTAGAGGGGGCGGAGCTCGGACGGTCACATGACCCAGAGCCCGGCTCACTACATAAATCCAATGCTATTCTTCACACGCAGCGGACGCGTGCAGTCTTAGATATTTGGTGACATCTATGTAAGCCTTGCTTAGCAGACACTAACAAAGTGCTAACTTTTTAATTTGAAAACTACGACCTTTTTTTTAATATTTAGCAAAGCAACTAAAAGTGTTTTTTTACCTTCCTGCTGATAACTCGCACTTTGCACTTCCTTTGTTTGGTCGCACCCATAGTTCATTCCAATCGGTTTCACCGATTGATGTGGAGGGTGTTGGGCATACGTGCTCTCTCGTCACAAACAGCTGGTGGGGCGGAGGGGACGGATCTCGGACGGTCACATGACCCAGAGCCCGGCTCTCTACTTAAAGCCAATGCCATTCTTCAATCACAGCAGACGCGCGCAGTCTTTCAGATCTGGTTACATCTATGTAAGCTTTGCTTAGCAGACACTAACCAAGCACTAACTTTTTAATGTGAAAGCTACAACCTTTGTTTTAATATTTAGCAAAGCAACTGAAATTGTTATTTTTACCTTCCTGCTGATAACTCGCACTTTGGACTTCCTTTGTTTGGTCTCGCCAACACCTCGTTCCACCACGGGGTTTCCCCAATTGATGTGGAGGGTGTTGGGCGTACATGCTCTCTCTTGTCACACACAGCTGGTGGGGGTAGAGGGGGCGGAGCTCAGACGGTCACATGACCCAGAGCTCAGCTCTCTACTTATAGCAAATACCATTCTTCACACGCAGTGGATGCGCGCAGTCTTAGAGATTTGGTGACATCTATGTAAGCTTTGCTTAGCAGACACTAACCAAGCACTAACTTTTTAATTTGAAAACTACAACCTTGGTTTTAATATATGACAAAGCAACTGAAATAGTTTTTTACCTTCCTGCTGATAACTCGCACTTTGCACTTCATTTGTTTGGTCGCGCCCACACCTCGTTCCACCGTGGGGTTTCCCCGATTGATGTGGAGGGTGTTGGGCATTCATGCTCTCTTGTCACACCCAGCTAGTGAGGCTAGTGTGGGTGGAGCTCGGACGGTCACATGACACAGAGCCCGACTCTCTACTTATAGCCAATGCCATTCTTCACGCGCAGCGGACGCGCTCCGTCTTACAGATTTCGTTACATCTATGCAAGTCTTGCTTAGCAGACACTAACCAAGCGCTAAATTATTAATTTGAAAACTACGACCTTTGTTTCCATATATAGCAAAGCAACTGAAATTGTTCTTTACCTTCCTGCTGATAACTCGCACTTTGCACTTCCTTTGTTTGGTCGCTCCCACACCTCGTTCCACCGCGGGGTTTCCTCAATTGATGTGGAGGGTGTTGCGCGTACATGCTCTCGTCAAACACAGCTGGTGGGCCTAGAGGGTTTGGAGCTTGGACAGTCACATGACCCTGAGCCCGGCTCTCTACTTAAAGCCAATGCCATTCTTCACACGCAGCGAACGCGTGCAGTCGTAGAAATTTAGTGACATCTATGTAAGCTTTGCTTAGCAGACACTAACAAAGCACTAACTTTTTAATTTGAAAACTACGACCTTTGTTTTAATATATAGCAAAGCAACTGAAATTGTTTTTTACCTTCCTGCTGATAACTCGCACTTTGCACTTCCTTTGTTTGGTCGCGCCCACACCTCGTTCCACCGCAGGGTTTCCCCGATTGATGTGGAGTGTGTTGGGCATACGTACTCTCATCACACATAGCTGGTGGGCCTAGAGGGGGCGGAGCTCAGATGGTCACATGACCCAGAGCCCGGCTCTCTACTTAAAGCCAATGCCATTCTTCTCACGCAGCAGACGCGCGCAGTCTTAGAGCTTTGGTGACATCTATGTAAGCTTTGCTTAGCAGACACTATCCAAGAGCGAACTTTTTAATTTGAAAACTACGACCTTTGTTTTAGTATATAGCAAAGCAACTGAAATTGTTTTTTTCCTTCCTGCTGATAACTTGCACTTTGCACTTCCTTTGTTTGGTGGCACCCACACTTCGTTCCACCGCTGGGTTTCCCCGATGGATGTGGAGGGTGTTGGGCATATGTGCTCTGTCGTCACACACAGCTGGTGGGGCTAGAGGGGGCGGAGCTCAGACGGTCACATGACCCAGAGCCCGGCTCTCTACCTAAAGCCAATGCCATTCTTCACGCGCAGCGGATGGACGCACGCAGTTTTGGAGATTTGGTGACATCTATGTAAGCCTTGCTTAGCAGACACTATCCAAGTGCTAACTTTTTAATTTGAGAACTATGACCTTTGTTTTAATATATAGCAAAGTAACTGAAATTGTTATTTACCTTCCTGCTGATAACTCGCACTTTGCACTTCCTTTGGTTGGTCGCACCCACACTTCGTTCCAACGCTGGGTTTCCCCGATTGATGTGGAGGGTGTTGGGCATACGTGCTCTCTCGTCACACACAGGTGTTGGGGCTAGAGGGGGCGGCGCTCGGACGGTCACATGACCCAGATCCCGGCTATCTACTTAAATCCAATTCCATTCTTTACGCTCAGCGGACGCGCACAGTCTTAGAGATTTGGTGACATCCATGTAAGCCTTGCTTAGCAGACACTAACCAAGCGCTAACTTTTTAATTTGTAAACTACGATCTTTGTTTTAATATATAGCAAAGCAACTGAAATTGTTTTTTATCTTCCTGCTGATAACTCACACTTTGCACCCACACTTCGTTCCACCATGGGGTTCCCCGATTGATGTGGAGGGGGTTGGGTGTACGTGTTCTCTCGTCATACAAAGCTGGTGGGGCTAACGGGGGCGGAGCTCGGACGGTCACATGACCCAGAGCCCGTCTTTCTACTTAAAGCCAATGCCATTCTTCACAAGGAGCGGACGTGCTCAGTTTTAGAGATTTGGTGATATCTATGTAAGTCTTGCATAGCAGACACTAACCAAGCGCTAACTTTTTAATTTGAAACAAAATACCTTTGTTTTAATATATGGCAAAGCAACTGAAATTGTTTTTTACCTTCCTGCTCATAATTCGCACTTTGCACTTCCTATGTTTGGTCGCGCCAACACCTCGTTCCTCTGCGGGGTTTCACCGATTGATATGGAGGGTGTTGGGCGTACGTGTTCACTCGTCACTCACAGCTGATGGAGCTAGATGAGGCGGACCTCGGACGGTCACATGACCCAGAGCCCGACTCTCTACTTAAAGCCAATACCATTCTTCACGCGCAGCAGACGTGCGCAGTCTTAGAGATTTGGTGACATCTATGTAACTCTTGCTTAGCAGCCACTAACCAAGCGCTAACTTTTTAATTTGAAAACTACGACCTTTGTTTTAATATTTAGCAAAGCAACTGAAAATGTTTTTTAACCTTCCTGCTGATAACTCGCACTTTGCACTTCCTTTGTTTAGTTGCGCCCACACCTCGTTCCACCGCGTGGTTTCCCCGATTGATGTGGAGTGTGTTTGGCGTATGTGCTCTCTCTCATCACACACAGCAGGTGGGGCTAGAGGGGGCGGAGCTCGGACAGTCACATGAACCAGAGCTCTTCTCTCTACTTAAAGCCAATACCATTCTTCACACGCAGCCGACGCACACAGTCTTAGAGATTTGGTGACATCTATGTAAGCCTTACTTAGCAGACACTAACCAAGCGCTAACTTTTTAATTTGAAAACTATGACCTTTGTTTTAATATATAGCAAAGCAACTGAAATAGTTTTTTACCTTCCCGCTGATAACTCGCACTTTGCACTTCCTTTCTTTGGGTGCACCCATACTTTGTTCCTCTGCGGGGTTTCCCCGATTGATGTGGTAGGTGTTGGGCAGACGTGGTCTCTCGTGACACACAGCTGGTGGGGCTAGAGGGGGCGAAGCTCGGATGGTCACATGACCCCAGAGCCCGTCTCTCTACTTAAAGCCAATGCCATTCTTCACGTGCAGCGGACGCGCGCAGTCATAGAGATTTGGTGACATCTATGTAAGTCTTGCTTAGCAGACACTATCCAAGCGCCAACTTTTTAATTTGAAAAATACGACCTTTGTTTTAACATTTAGCAAAGCAACTGAAATTGCTTTTTACCTTCCTGCTGATAACTCGCACTTTGCATGTTAGAAAGGCTAGCCTCAGGGAAGGTCAGAATAGGTACCTGACCACCCTGCACCCCACCCTTCTGGGAGAAGTAGCCGAGCACTGGCCGGAGACCCCTTCAGGGCTGGGTCTCGTACCTAGGATCGTACACGCTGATTCAGCACCAGGCAACACAGAGACACCACACCGTAGATTCTGGAGTACGTATACTTTATCTAGGAATATCAGGATCTTTATGATCCGCAGAAGCGTATGTACAAGTAGAGCAAGGGCTCACAAAGTCTCGGTTGGGGTATGGGTAGCGGGACAGTCTTAGGATCTGGGTCAATGCGGGAGCGTATCCGGCGCACGGCTCTCAATCCTCGAGCTGGGGGATACGAGACGATCTTTGGGCCCAGCCGGACCAGAATGTCTCTTGAGTGTGTCCAAAACTGCAGAGCTCGAGTCCGGGTGTCTGAGGTCGGACAATCTTCCGGGAGCCGCGAGTCACTCAGCAGGGCTCAGAGTTCTCTAGGGTGCAAGGTGAGCCGCGACCACGTCAGCAGGGCTCGGTTGTTTTAGGCAGAAGTCCGTCTCTGCCAGGGGGAGCCGCGATGCTGTCTGCAGGGCTCACCGAGGTTCCAAGAGTTCCATCAGGTTTTGGGAGGATGTTCTTCAGCCGCGACCACATCAGCAGGGCTCGTTTCGTTCCAGGATTCAACTGCCGAGGGTCCCAGAGCGCCCCTTGTTATAGGTTGACTCCTCTTTGATGTTCGAAGTCCTCACGGGCAGGGGTCTTGGCGCCTGGGGGCCGTTTGTTGGGGGTTCCTGCCACGCGGCCCTTTGATCCTTTCAAAGTGGGTTCGGGAGGGATCCCAGACACGTGGCAGGCGTGGAGCCAGCCCTCAGGGTGGCCGGAGGGGCGATCAAAACTATCTCTTGGGAGGAGGCCAGGTGTGAATGAAAACTACTCCTCCCTCTCCTGCTCACCAGGAGCTCTCTCTCCCCCCAGCCGGTATGGCGCGGCTAGGCCGGGGTTACGCTTGGGTCGAGGGCGGCCATCTGGGGTGCTGGGCCGGGTCACTGGAGGCCACGAGGCCGATGGAAGGGGAAGGGTGCCCGGTGTCGGGAAGATGGAGGGGAGGACGTGGGTAACCCCGGGTTCTGGGTCGGGTAGGCTACGTGAGTCAGGGTCGTGTGGGGTGTAGGGGATCGTCTGGTGTCGCTACGGGTCTGAATGGGCCACGCCACGAGGCCGGGTCCAACATGCGTCCCCCCCAGCTAAAGGCCGGAGAGAACTACCCATCCTCTTGGTGGTTCTCTTCGCTGAGGCGGAAGAATCTGGAGAGGCCATCAGCGTTGGCGTGGTCATTGCCAGGGCGATGCTCTACTGTGAAGTCCATCCCCTGGAGGGAGATGGACCATCGTAGCAATTTGTGGTTCTCTCCCCTCGTCTGCATGAGCCACCGTAAAGGTCGGTGATCCGTCTGGACTCGGAAGTGGTTTCTGAAGAGGTAGGGTCGCAGTTTCTTTAGAGCCCAGACTACGGCGAACGCCTCGCGTTCAATGGTGCTCCATCGTTGCTCCCAGGGCAGTAACCTTCGGCTAATGAAGGCCACGGGCTGATCTAAGCCCTTCTCATTGAGCTGGGATAAGACGGACCCAATGCCATGCTCGGAAGCATCTGTTTGTACCACAAACTCCTTGGAGTAATCGGGGGCTTGGAGCACAGGGGCCGTACACATGGCGAGTTTCAGGGCGTCGAACGCCTTCTGGCAGGCAGGGGTCCACTGCACCTTTTTAGGTTGTCTTTTGGATGTGAGCTCCGTGAGGGGTCCTACGAGGCTGCCGTAACCTTGGATGAACCTCCGGTAGTAACCAGAGAGGCCCAGAAAGGCGCGGACCTCGGTTTGGGTGGTGGGTGGTTCCCAGGCCAGGATGGCGTTAATCTTAGGTTGGAGGGGGGCGACCTGCCCGCTGCCGACCTGGTGCCCCAGGTAGACCACCGACCCTTGCCCAATCTGGAATTTGCTGGCTTTCACTGTGAAGCCGGCTTGGCGCAGGGCCCTCAAAACCCTCCGGAGGTGCTGGAGGTGCTCACCCCACTCAGAACTGAATACCGCAATATCGTCCAGATAGGCGGCGCTAAACTCTTCCAGCCCGGCCAGGACCCTATTCACCAGTCTCTAAAAAGTGGCCGGGGCATTTTTCATCCCGAATGGCATCACTCTGAAGCAATAGTGCCCATCCGGGGTGGAGAAGGCGGACCGCTCCTTGGCGCCTTCCGTGAGTGCAATTTGCCAGTACCCACAGGTCAAATCGAAGGTGCTGAGAAATTGAGCAGACCCAAGGCGGTCAATGAGCTCATCTGCGCGGGGAAGAGGGTGAGCGTCGGCTCGGGTGACCGCATTGAGCCCCCGGTAGTCCACGCAGAAACGTAGTTCGGGGGCAACCCCAGGGGCAGCTGCTTTCGGGACTAGTACCACGGGGCTGGCCCAAGGACTGTCTGTGGGCTCGATCACCCATAAGGACAACATCTTCGATACCTCCGCCTGGATGCAGGTCCGGACTCGGTCGGGGACGCGGTTGGCTCGGTGCCGTACCGGGGGGCTGTCTCCGGTGTCCACGTCGTGGACGCACCAGTCGATGACCTTGGGGACGAGGGAGAACAGGTCGGAGAACTGGCCCAAGAGCCGGCGGCAGTCCTCGTGTTGTTGGGGTGTGAGGGAGGGGGAGAGAATCACCCCCTCCACAGAGCCGTCCTTTTCTTTGGCCCGCAGGAGGTCAGGAAGAGGCTATGTTTCCTCTTCTGCCCCATCGTCTGTGGCCAGGAGCAAGCTCAACTCCGTCCGCACGAAGTGAGGCTTGAGGCGGTTCACGTGGAGAACCCGAAGGAGGTTCCGCGGGGTCTGGACGTCCACCACGTATGTCACCTGACTTTTTTGTTCGACAACCTTGAAGGGCCCGGTCCATTTGTCTTGGAGGGCGCACGGCTTCACTGGGGCCATTACCCAGACCTGCTGGCCGGGCTGAAACTCGACCAGCGTGGCGTTCTGGTCGTACCAGCGCTTCATTTCTTCCTGGCTCGCCTCGAGGTTGGCTTCGGCCAGCTCTCGGAACTTCCGGGTCTGATTCCTGAGAGTCAACAGGTACCGGAACACGTCCTGCGGGGGGTTCCGGGGTGTCGTCTCCCACCTCTCTTTGACCAGGCTCAGGGGACCTCTGACTGGGTGCCCATACAGCAATTCAAACGGGCTGAACCCCAAGGACTTCTGGGGGACTTCCCTGTAGGCGAACAGGAGGCAAGGGAGAAGGACGTCCCACTTACGCCGCAGGGGCTCCTCGAGACCCATGATCATTCCCTTCAGAGTCCGGTTAAACCGCTCTACTAGGCCATTGCCTTGGGGATGGTAAGGGGTAGTGAATGTATATGCTGCTCCACATTGTTGCCACAGGGATTTCATATATTTTGAGATAAAATTGGTACCTCGGTCGCTCACGACCTCTCGGGGGAACCCTACCCGGGAGAAGATCCCCATCAAGGCCCGGCCCACCACGGGGGCCGTGACGGTGCAGAGGGGGATGGCCTCTGGGTATCGTGTGGCATGGTCCACAAGGACGAGGATAAAGCGGTGACCCTGGGCGGTCTTGGGATCCAGGGGCCACACGATGTCAATTCCGACCCGCTCGAAGGGGGTACTGGCGACTGGGAAGGGTTGGAGGGGAGCCTTGTGCTTCCCTCCACTTTTACCACTGGCCTGGCACGTGGGGCAGGACTTGCAGTCCTATACGTGGGCTCGCATTTGTGGCCAATAAAAGTGCGTTACTAGGCGGTGGTAGGTCTTGTCCTGGCCCAAGTGGCCGGCTAGGGGTACATCATGGGATAAGCCCAGGAGGAAATCTCGAAAGCGTAAGGGTACCACTAGCACCCGGGCCGACCCTAGCTCGGCAGCCTGCTGTTCGCTATACAGGAGGTCATTCTCCCAATACAATAAGTGGGTTCCCGTTTGGTCGCCCGCGGTTTGGGCGGCGGCCTGCTGCCGGGGTCCGACCAGGGACGGACAGGTTGCTTGTTCTCTGCAGAACTCCTCTCGGGAGGGGCCCCCTTCGTGGCACCACTGGGCCAGCTCGGGCAGATCACCTAACTCCGCAATCTGCGCGTGGTTGGGCTGGACGAACCCGTCGTCGGTGAGGGGCTCTTCTCCTGGGGACAGGGCGTGAGGGTCAACAGGGTCGCCCCCGGTTTGGTAAATGGAGGTGGTGCTGGGGGTTTCGTCCTCGACTCCCCCGCGGGGGGTAGTCGGGCCGCCATGGATCGGGTGGTTGCGCACACCCATTCTGGTAGACCCATCATCCCGAGGTGGGTCTTGCGCTCTACCTGTCTCCAGGGGGAACTTTCCAGGTCGTTTCCCAGGAGGCAGTCTACAGGTTGTGCGGTTCGGACAGCTACCCGCAATGTTCCGGTTACTTCCCCCCATTCGAATTGTACCAAGGCCACCTTACACAAACTCTCAGTGTTGTCGGAAGCTATCACAGGGCAAAAGACATTTGGGATGATCTGATCCGCCTGGACTAAGTGGCTGAGGACACCAGTGATGCTCGCCCCGGTGTCGCGAAGGGCCTCCACCGGGTGGCCGTTAACCTTTACTAGCTGGCGGTACTTCTTGGTGTTTGCGGGTAGGGGTGCCCCGGGAATCATATCTCGGTCTCCTAGAGAGACTAGGGCCATGGCTGCAGGTTCCCATCCCTCGGGGTCCTCAAACTCCTCCCCTAGGGTTACGTTGGCCATGTGTCGTGCTGGGGGAGCTGTCGTGGTGGGTTTCTGGGCCATGGGGCACTGAGGGTCGCTGGTGTAATGCCCTAGCCATTGACAGCGGAAACATGTGATATTCACCCGGGGCCCTTGTCTGCCTGGGGTGGCGGCACTGCCTGGTGGAGGAGCTGGGAACCCCGGGGAGGGTTCCTCGGGGGCTACGCGGGGGCCCGGATGGAAACTCCCTCTGTCTCCCTTGATTTCCCCCCCCGTCTCTGAGGGGGAGGTCCTTGCTGGCTGCGGAGGTAATCTCCTACGGGGTTCCGGGGGACCCGGGTGTTTACCCAGCGATCTGCTTCGACGGCCAGCTTCCTCGGGTTTGCGAGTTTGCTGTCGAGCAGGTGCTGGCGTAGTTCTACAAAACAGTTTGTGGACAAGTGTTCCCAGGCAATGAGGTCGGTCAATTCTTCGAAGGTGGTTACCTTGCTGCCCTTGATCCACCCTTCCAGCGCTCGGCTGTAAAAGTTTACGTATTCCACCCAGGTGGTGCCTGGGATCTTTCGGCAGTCCCGGAACCGCTGCCAATACATTTCGGGGGTGAAGCCGTATTTTGTGAGGAGGGCCTCCTTCATGTGGCTGTAGGATGTTTGCATAGAGGCCGGTAGGTCGAGGAGGGTGTCTCGTCCTCAGGAATCGCCCCCACAACCCGGCCCCCCCAGTCCTTCTGTGGGACGCGGTGGGAGGTCATGGCTATCTCGTAGGCTTTGAACCACTGCTGGATGTCATCATTCCGATAGTACTCCTTGACCACATCCTTAGGGATGTGTACTTTCGGTTCCCCCAGGGGCGCGGGTTCTTGGCCCCCCGAGGGTCGAGCTCCCTCGCTCCTTGCTCGGAACTCTATTTCTTTCAAGCTGCGCTCGTGCTCCAGCTAAAGTTTCTTTTCCTCGTGCTCTCGTTGCAACTTCTTTTCTTCCAGCTCTCCTTGTACTCGGAGTTGTTCCACTGCTAGCTTTTTTTCGGCTAGCCTTATCTCGCCTTCTATTTTCAGTTTGGCCATTTCTAGTTCATGACTTCAATCCCTTTCCCTGTCTGCGACGTCTTCCGGGGCCCAGCTCCCACCCGTTGCGTTGCTTTGTGCCTGGGAGTTATTGCTTGTTCTCGGGAAATTCCTGAGCTCGTCCGGCCGCTCTGTCTCCTCACCGACGTCATCCAGTCGGGGAAGGGAGGCTCCGGACTCCACCCAGGCTTTCAGGGCTTGTTGCATGTCTTCCTTGGTGTTCAGACCAGTGGTAGAGATTTTCTGTTGTTTGCAAAATTGTTTCAGCTGCTTGTGCATGTATTCTTCTAACCGCTGTTCACAGAACGTAGCACTCGCGTCGGTTTCAGTGGTGCTCATGGTGGTTTCTTCTGTCGTCTTTGTTCGGTAGTGCGTCAGCCGTTCGTTGTACGATCTCTAGATTGTGGGCTCGGATCCCGTCGCTTGCCACCAGTGTTAGAAAGGCTAGCCTCAGGGAAGGTCAGAATAGGTACCTGACCACCCTGCGCCCCACCCTTCTGGGAGAAGTAGCCGAGCACTGGCCGGAGACCCCCTCAGGGCTGGGTCTCGTACCTAGGATCGTACACGCTGATTCAGCACCAGGCAACACAGAGACACCACACTGTAGATTCTGGAGTACGTATACTTTATCTAGGAATATCAGGATCTTTATGATCCGCAGAAGCGTATGTACAAGTAGAGCAAGGGGTCACAAAGTCTCGGTTGGGGTATGGGTAGTGGGACAGTCTTAGGATCTGGGTCAATACGGGAGCGTATCCGGCGCACGGATCTCAATCCTCGCGCCGGGGGATACGAGACGATCTTTGGGGCCCAGCCGGACCAGAATGTCTCTTGAGTGTGTCCAAAACTGCAGGGCTCGAGTCCGGGTGTCGGAGGTCGGACAATCTTCCGGGAGCCGCAAGTCACTCAGCAGGGCTCAGAGTTCTCTAGGGTGCAAGGTGAGCCGACCACGTCAGCAGGGCTCGGGTGTTTTAGGCAGAAGTCCGTCTCTGCCAGGGTGAGCCGCGACGCTGTCTGCAGGGCTCACCGAGGTTCCAAGAGTTCCGTCGGATTTTGGGAGGATGTTCTTCAGCCGCGACCACGTCAGCAGGGCTCATTTCGTTCCAGGATTCAACTGCCGAGGGTCCCAGGGCGCCCCTTGTTATAGGTCGACTCCTCTTTGATGTCCGGAGTCCTCACGGGCAGGGGTCCTGGCGCCTGGGGGCCGTTTGTTGGGGGTTCCTGCCACGCGGCCCTTTGATCCTTTCAAAGTGGGTTCGGGAGGGATCCCAGACACGCAGCAGGCATGGAGCCAGCCCTCAGGGTGGCCGGAGGGGCGATCGAAACTATCTCTTGGGAGGAGGCCAGGTGTGAATGAAAATTACTCCTCCCTCTCCTGCCTTGCTTAGCAGACACTAAACAAGCACTAAGGGCCCGATTCACAGAATTAACTTAAGACAAAATCCTAAACTTACTACTTTTGGTATTCACAGAATGCACTTACTACTTTTGGTTTTCACAGAATACACTTACTACTTTTGGTATTCACAGAATGGATTTACGACTACTAACTTTACGTTCGCACTCTGGCCAGAAATTGCGGCTCGGAGGCGGAGCTTCCGGCCCAGAGACGGAGCTTCCGGCCCAGAGGCGGAGCTTCCGGGCCGGACGCGGAGCTTCCGGCCCGGAGGTAGGGATTCCGGCCAGTGGCGGAGATTTAGCCATGGCCAAAATCTCCCCCTCTGGGCCGGAAGTTCCGCCTCCGGCCCGGAAGCTCCGCCTCCGGGACGGAATTTCCGGCCCGAGTGCAGACGTAAAGGTAGTAGTCGTAAATCCATTCTGTGAATACCAAAAGTAGTAAGTGCATTCTGTGAATACCAAAAGTAGTAAGTTTAGGATTTTGTCTTAAGTTAATTCTGTGAATTGGGCCCTTACTTTTTAATTTGAAAACTACCTTTGTTTTAACCCCTTCAGCGCGGCGCGGATTTCCGCGCCACGCTGAAGGTTCTGAGCGCGGGCGGGGCCATGACGGAACGGTTCCGTCATAAGCACAGCCCAACCGACGTGCATGACAGAACCGTTCCGTCATGCGCGTCGAAGGGGTTAATATATAGCAAAGCAACTGAAGTTGTTTTTTACCTTCCTGCTGATAACTCGCACTTTGCACTTCCTTTGTTTGGTCACGTCCACACCTCATTTCCACCACGGGGTTTACCTGATTGATGTGGATGGTGTTGGGCGTACGTACTCTAGTCAAACACAGCTGGTGGGGCTAGAGGGGGTGGATCTCGGACAGTCACATGACCCAGAGCCCTTCTCTCTACTTAAAGCCAATGCCTTTCTTCACGCGCAGTCTTACAGATTTGGTTACATCTATGTAAGTCTTGCTTAGCAGGCACTAACCAAGCGCTATCTTTTTAATGTGAAAACTACGACGTTTGTTTTACTATTTAGCAAAGCAACTGAAATTGTTTTTTTTACCTTCCTGCTGATAACTCGCACTTTGCACTCCCTTTGTTTAGTCACGCCCACACCTCGTTCCACCGTAGGGTATCCCTGATTGATGTGGAGGGTGTTGGGCGTACGTGCTTTCTCTCACCACACACAGCTGGTGGGGCTAGAGGAGGCGGAGTTCGGACTGTCACATGACCCAGAGCTTGTCTCTCTACTCAAAGCCAATACCATTCTTCACACGCAGTGGACGTGCGCAGTCTCAGAGATTTGGTGACATCTATGTAAGCATTGCTTAGCAGACACTAACCAAGCACCAATTTTTTTATTTGAAAGCTACGACCTTTGTTTTAATATATAGCAAAGCAACTGAAATAGTTTTTTACCTTCCTGCTGATAACTCGCACTTTGGACTTCCTTTGTTTGGTCGCGCCAACACACTATATTCCACTGCGGGGTTCCCCGATTGATATGGAGGGTGTTGGGCATACGTGCTCAATCGTCACACACAGCTGGTGGACCTAGAGGGGGCGTAGCTCGGACGGTCACATGTCACAGAGCCCGGCTCTCTACTTAAAGCCAACACCATTCTTCACACGCAGTGGACGTGCGCAGTCTCAGAGATTTGGTGACATCTATGTAAGCATTGCTTAGCAGACACTAACCAAGCACCAACTTTTTAATTTGAAAACCACGACCTTTGTTTTAATATATAGCAAAGCAACTGAAATAGTTTTTTACCTTCCTGATGATAACTCGCACTTTGCACTTCCTTTGTTTGGTCACGCCCACACCTCGTTCCACCGCTGGGTTTCCCCGATTGATGTGGAGGGTGTTGGGTGTACGTGCTTTCTTGTCACACACAGCTGGTGGGGCTAGCGTGGGCGGAGCTCGGATGGTCACATGACCCAGAGCCCGGCTCTCTATTTAAAGCCAATGCCATTCTTCACGCGCAGCGGACGGGCGCAGTTTTAGAGAATTGGTGACATCTATGTAAGTCTTGCTTAGCAGACACTAACCAAGCGCTAACTTTTTAATTTGAACACTATGACCTTTGCTTTAATATATAGCAAAACAACTGAAATTGTTTTTTACCTTCCTGCTGATAACTCGCACCTTGCACTTCCTTTGTTTGGTCGCGCCCACACCTCGTTCCACCGCGGGGTTTCCTCGATTGATGTGGAGGGTGTTGGGCGTACATGCTCTCGTCAAACACAGCTGGTGGGCCTAGAGGTGGCGGAGCTCGGACGGTCACATAACCCAGAGCCCGGCTCTCTACTTAAAGCCAATGCCATTCTTCACGCGCAGAGGACGCACGCAGTCATAGAGATTTGGAGACATCGATGTAATCCTTGCTTAGAAGACACTAACAAAGTGCTAACTTTTTAATTTGAAAACTACGACGTTTGTTTTAATATATATCAAAGCAACTGAAATAGTTTTTTACCTTCCTGCTGATAACTCGCACTTTCGACTTCCTTTGTTTGGTCGCATCTACACTTCGTTCCACCGCGAGGTTTCACCGATTGATGTGGAGGGTGTTGGGTGTACGTGCTCTCTCGGCACACACAGCTGGTGGGGCTAGATGGGGCGGAGCTCGGACGGTCAAATGACCCAGAGCCCGGCTCTCTACTTAAAGCCAATGCCATTCCTCACGCGCAGCAGACGATCGCAGTCTTAGAGATTTGGTGACATCTATGTAACTCTTGCTTAGCAGACACTACCCAAGCGTGAAATTTTTAATTTAAAAACTACGACCTTTGTTTTAATATTTAGCAAAGCAACTGAAATAGTTTTTTATCTTCCTCCTGATAACTCACACTTTGCACTTCCTTTGTTTGGTCTCGCCCACACCATGTTCCTCCGTGGTGTTTCCCCGATTGATGTGGAGGGTGTTGGGCGTACGTGCTCTCTCTTGTCACACACAGCTGGTGGGGCTAGAGGGGGCAGAGTTTGGACGGTCACGTGACACAGAGCCCGGCTCTCTACTTAAAGCCAATGCCATTCTTCACGCGCAGAGGACGCACGCAGTCATAGAGATTTGGAGACATCTATGTAATTCTTTCTTAGCAGACACTAACCAAGCACTAACTTTTTAATTTGAAAACTACGACCTTTGTTTTAATATTTAGCAAAGCAACTGAAATAGTTTTTTACTTTCCTGCTGATAACTCACACTTTGCACATTCTTTGTTTGGTCGCGCCCACACGACGTTCCACCGCGGAGTTTCCTCGATTGATGTGGAGTGTGTTGGGTGTACATGCTCTCATCAAACACTGCTGGTGGGCCTAGAGGGGGTGGAGCTTGGACGGTCACATGACACAGAGCCCGGCTCTCTACTTAAAGCCAATGCCATTCTTCACACGCAGCGGACACGCGCAGTCTTAGATATTTGGTGACATCTATGTTATCCTTGCTTAGCAGACACTAACAAAGCGCTAACTTTTTAATTTGAAAACTACGACCTCTGTTTTAATATATATCAAAGCAACTGAAATTGTTTTTTACCTTCCTGCTGATAACTCGCACTTTGGACTTCATTTGTTTGGTCGCACCCACACTTCGTTACTCCACGGGCTTTCACCGATTGATGTGGAGGGTGTTGGGCATACGTGCTTTCTCGTCACACACAGCTGGTGGGGCTAGATGTTGCGGAGCTCAGATGGTCACATGACCCAGAGCCCGGCTCTCTACTTAAGGCCAATTCCATTCTGCATGCGCAGCGGACGCGCCCAGTCTTAGAGATTTGGTGACATCTATGTAACTCTTGCTTAGCAGACACTACCCAAGTGTGAACTTTTTAATTTGAAAACTACGACCTTTGTTTTAATATTTAGCAAAGCAACTGAAATTGTTTTTTATCTTCCTCCTGATAAATCACACCTTGCACTTCCTTTGTTTGGTCTCGCCCACACCATGTTCCACCGCGGGGTTTCCTCGATTGATGTGGAGGGTGTAGGGCGTACATTCTCTCGTCAAACACAGCTGGTGGGCCTAGAGGGGGCAGAGCTCGGCCGGTCACATGACCCAGAGCCCGGCTCTCTACTTAAAGCCAATGCCATTCTTCACGCGCAGAGGACGCACGCAGTCTTAGAGATTTGGAGACATCGATGTAATTCTTGCTTAGCAGACACTAACCAAGCACTAACTTTTTAATTTGAAAACTACGACCTTTGTTTTATTATTTAGCAAAGCAACTGAACTAGTTTTTTACCTTCCTGCTAATAACTCGTAGTTTGCACTTCCTTTGTTTGGTCGCGCCCACACCTCGTTCCATCGCGGGGTTTCCTCAATTGATGTGGAGGGTGTTGGGTGTACATGCTCTCATCAGACACAGCTGGTGGGCCACAGGGGGTGGAGCTCGGACGGTCACATGACCCAGAGCCCGGCTCTCTACTTAAAGACAATGCCATTCCTCACACGCAGCGGACGCGCGCAGTCTTAGATATTTGGTGACATCTATGTAATCCTTGCTTAGCAGACACTAACAAAGAGTTTACTTTTTAATTTGAAAACTACGACCTTTGTTTTAATATATATCAAAGCAACTGAAATTGTTTTTTACCTTCCTGCTGATAACTCGCACTTTGGACTTCATTTGTTTGGTCGCACCCACACTTCGTTACACCGCGGGGTTTCACCGATTGATGTGGAGGGTGTTGGGCATACGTGCTCTCTCGTTACACACAGCTGGTGGAGCTAGATGGGGCGGATCTCGGATGGTCACATGACCCAGAGCCTGGCTCTGTACTTAAAGCCAATGCCATTCTTCACGCGCAGCAGACGCACGCAGTCTTAGAGATTTGGTGACATCTATGTAACTCTTGCTTAGCAGACACTACCCAAGCATTAACTTTTTAATTTGAAAACTACGACCTTTGTTTTAATATATAGCAAAGCAACTGAAATTGTTTTATTTACCTTCCTGCTGATAACTCGCCCTTTGCACTTCCTTTGTTTGGTCGCGCCCATACCTCGTTCCACCACGTGGTTTCCCCGATTGATGTGGAGGGTGTTGGGCGTATTTAAACAACGGTATCCCGGCACTCCAAAGTTACAGTTACAGTTTATGTGGTTGTTAACCACAGAAGCGTAGAACAGAATATTGACAATGAAACTGGCTGCAGAACAGATTAGGTCCTCACAGTAGTATGTAAAAAAAGGATAGTTTAATTACAAATGTTTACAGAAATAGGAAAGAATCGCAGTCATGAGTACACTTCAGAAATCCCTAATACAATAGGTAACATTCAATATTTCATGAAAAGAGACCATATGGTCTCCAAATCTTAGTTCCAGATGGATAACAGCCGACACGTGTTTCGTCACGTATAGTGACTTCCTCAGGGCTGTAGAAAAAATATATATCAAGATCTTAGTTGACTGAGCAGAATACATCATGCGATTTAAACATTTACTTTTCTAGTTTTATGCTAATCTTAAAAAACGGAATAGTTGATATAGAATTGGATATTAATAAAAAGATGAATGGGAAAAGAACAGAAACCCTAGAGAGAGAAAATATAATTAAAAAGAACCTCCTAAATGTGAAGCAAGACCAAAGAAGTGATATCTAACGATCAGAAATAAGAAAGACAAGAAAGCAGTGAGGAGAAAGGATATTGTTTGTCCCATCACCATGCCGAATGTGCAAGAAGTGGGTCATTTACTGAGAGTAACTAAGCAATTATCCCAAATCGAGCATAGATACCAACCTTTTAATATAAGTTGGTAGAGACAACTCAAGTAACAGTCGTTTATTTAAACCTTTTGCCAACGATATTTCCAAAACTCCAGTCAATAGTAAGGGAGATTCTGTATAAGGTTCAAAAGAGAGCTGCATTACGGATAGGCAAAGTAACAGAGGACCAATTATTGTCAATATATATAATTGGTTAAGAAATATAGGCGTTTAGTTAAGAAAGAGGGATAGGTTTCCCGTTATCATTACCCTTAGAATTGTTTGTAAGTGTTGTCCGTTTCCTAAGGGGTAAATCTGAAATTTGTACAGCTTGTCTTGAAAGTTAAAAAGTCTCCGTCAATTGTATCTAATAATAATAAAAGACACATGAAATAAATGAAAAATTGGTATAAAAAGACAAGAAAATTAGGTTAGTCTAATGCATAAGAATATATGTTGCGATACCTAATATTGAGGAAAAACGGACCAAACTATGATGTGCTATGGCCAGCGTGCTTGGTTATATTGTCTTTTCAGGTAAATGATCGTTGTCACATTCTTCGTATGATTATTTGATTAATTCCTAAATAATAAAGAAATAATAGAGGAATAAGATCTCCAAACAAGAAATTGTTTCAGTAAAACAAGTTGTTAGAAACCTTCTTACTTAATATGGTTATTGGCTCCACCGTGCTAAGTGAGGTCAAAAAACCGGCTATGATGAGCCCTGCAAAAGAAAATAGGAAAGGATTTATTCGAATACTCGAGAGTAGTTATGTTTTAAAAATATATTTCAAGCTAAAAATGACTTGATTATAAGATAATACAAGCCATGGAGACAGAAATACATGACAAAGCAAGTCGGAAGCATGTAGCATGCACTTTAAGAAAATGTCCATGGCTATTTGGACAGACCTAGTTAAGATATTGTGTGCTTAAATTGTGTAGCTGAATATTTCAAAAGAATGATCCATTGCGTGATTATACTTGCATGAAAGTGTTTGCTGACTATTGATTAACATGAGTCTTAAAGAAACAAATAGTGTCATGGTCTCATTGGGCATGAAAACACATGTGGAGGATACCTTAAAAATCAGCAGGTTCGCTCTAATTCGATCAGGGAAGAAAGACCAGCGAGCATTGTTTACAATTGTTTTTAAGTTTGCCCGATTATAATATTGTACGCCAATACCGTGATGCTAAGTGTTTGCGAACATTTCGATAAGTAATTAACCTTGAAAAAGAGATTACTTAGCTATTTATATTAATATACATCATGGTGAAACAGTTGCTGTGGCCTTATAGGGCATGACATTGCCTATAGAAAAAGCTATTAGAGTTGGCTAGTTCCCTCTAACACAGCACCAGGAGGGACCGATGAGCGTTTGTAGATATTCACAACAGTTTTAATAAGGTCATTAACCGGTGCCACAGTTTGTGAGACCTTCGCTGTGTAATTATCCCGAATCAAAGAGTAACTTAAAGTATTCGGGCATCTAAGTAGAGACTTACCGCGTAATTTGTTAGATGCAGCCGGAAAGACGCCTCCCGTGTCCGCTTCACAACGTGAGACCGAAGAAGGACGAGTTACGGTTGTGTTTATATACATGGCATTGCAGAAGTGGCGCGAGAAATGCAAATTGTTCGAGACGCGTTTACGATGGTCAGTAGCTCTAAGATTGGTCAATTTGATTATAATGTTGCCAATCGGTTCGACTAAAAAATAGAGCAGCCATCTTGGAACGATGAAGGTACCCTCATTTTCTTAATACAAGTGTTTGATTAATAGGCTGAAGAATGCCCAAATGACCGGTAATAAGGGGTGAATCAAGATTCAAACTTCTCAAGCTTTTGTCTCCAAAAGCAATGTCCTTAATTCGAATAATACAGAAGTTTAATGGTTCCGAATTCGTATAAGAAATATCTGTCTATGGCTCCCACGAGGAAAGGTGGCGGCCATCTTTGCAGAGTAAATCAGGATTTCTTAACAGACTAGAGAGTGGACCCCTCGGTAATCTTACTTTGCTCAAAAATGTTAGATCCGATTTCTGCAAGTAGTAAAAACAATTATTTCATAATAGTGAAAAAGAAAGAGTTCGTATATCGATAATATACATAATTATATCGAACCACCACCAGTGTTTATAAAGTGAAAACAACAGAAACAAAGTCAGCACACAACCACACATAAATAAAACACTGAAAAAGGTAAATAAGAAAGAAGAACGGAGAAAAATCAAGATGAAGGATGAGACAGAATGTCTGGTATAAATATAAAGCAGGAATAGTCACTGCGTACATAACCGTTTTGGAAACGTAAAAACGCCCTAAAAGACATTTACAACTATTGGGAAAAAAGGGTAATACACAATATGTAACCTCAGAGTAAATAGAAATCGTAGTTACATACGAGGAGAAAAATCAGCATAAAGACATCAACGTAATTGTTGTATATGTGACAGAGGGAACTGTAGAAAGAACATTATTGTGACATTTTGATACATATTTCTTGGTATCACACAATACTTGACATGAATGGCTACGCAAGGAAAACATGGAGCTCTTTGTCAAAATTGATCCCCATTTCAACAGCTCGTAATTTAATAATCCATTGCGTCTCTGTCCTTCTCAAATTGAGGGTCCTATCACCACCTCTTAGGGCATTCATCGTGTGGGAAATTCCATGAAACCTGATTTTTGCCATTTCAGCTAGTGTGTGATTCTCATTGAAATGTACCGCAAGGGGGTAACTACATAGGTTATTCCGTATTGCCCTGAAGTGTTCCTGGATTCTGATCCTAAGTGGGCGAATTGTGCTGCCAACGTAGATTAGTCCACAACAGCAGATAATACAATATACCACAAAATTAGTATTGCAATTCATAAACTGTTTTATGCCATGTTTTGTTGTGGTGTTGTATTGAAAATCAGTTGTTTTATTAGCTGCAAACTGGCACATGTTGCAGTTGGCACATCTAAAAAAGCCATTGGGTTTCGAAGGTAGCCAAGTAGTTTTGTTCTTTTTGGGAGGCAGATAACTAGGACAGAGGAGTTCTCTGAGGGTAGTCCCTCTTCGATGTGAGATCATAGGATTCCTGGTCACATGTTTTTCTATTGTTTTGTCTAGTTTTAAAATATGCCAATGCTTCCGAAGAATATTGTAAATTTGATGGCTGTGTGTGCTATATTCCGTCACCAGGGCAATTTTGCGTTTTCCATTTCTATTCTTTCTTTTCTGCCCTGCTGATAACAAATTTGATCTTGGTATATTTTGTATTTTGTTTTTGGCACTATTTAGGGTGGTTCTAGAGTATCCTCTGTTTTCAAATCTGTTTTGTAAGTTGTCTAGTTCTGTCAAGAATACTGATTCATCGCTGCAGTTTCTTTTTAGTCTGGTCATTTCTCCCAGTGGGATAGAATTGATCTGAGACTTTGGATGCGCACTACTGGCGTGTAGTACCGCATTGCAGGCTGTTGGTTTCCTAAATAGTCTTGAGATGATTTTGTTTTCCTTCACGTACAGGATTACATCTAAAAACTCTATTTCTTTTTTACTGATCTTATGTGTGAATTTGAGATTATATGTATTGTCATTAAGAGATGTAAGTAGATCCGAGAGTAGTGCATCACTGCCCGACCAAAGAATAAAAATGTCGTCTATGTAACGACCCCAATAGACTAGATGTTCTGTAAGGCGTGTATCTGGTAGTTTCCATAGATGGTGCTGCTCAAAATGGCCCATATATAGATTAGCATATGAAGGTGAAAATTTTGAGCCCATGGCCACACCAATCTTCTGCTTATACCAAGTGTCCTGATGTAGGAAGACATTGTTTTCCAAGATCAGGCGTGTTAGGTCCAAGAGCATTTGCGTGTGGTCAAAAAAGGTTGCATCCCTATGTGAAAGACAATCTGCTAGGGCTTGTAAGCCTTTTTCCAGGGGAATACAGGTGTACAGAGAACATACATCCATTGTTACGAATGATATGTCATTGGTCCATTCCACATCTTCCAATTTACTTAAAAGGTCCCCAGTGTCCCTTATGTAGGAGGGAAGATTATGCACAAGGGGTTGCAGGAAGACATCCACATATTCTGAGATGTGTTCCGTAGGGGAACCTATTCCGGATATTATTGGTCTACCCTGAGGAAAGATACTTGGTTTGTGGATCTTTGGTAAGATGTAAATGCAGGGTGATCTAGGCATAGGATTGTAAAGATATCTGTATTCGATTTCTGATATTAGGCCCAATTCCCGCCAACCTGTTAATTTTGTGCATATGAGTAATGTGATTTCTTTGAGGGGATTTCCCAGTACTTTTGTGTAGGACTGATCTTCAGTTAATTGTCTTTCGATTTCTTGTATATAGTCAATATCACGCATGATGACTATATTGCCCCCTTTGTCTGCCTCCTTAAAAATCACGTCTGGTAGTGCTCTTAGATTTTTTAAAGCCTTATTTTCTTCCTTGCTAAGATTATAAGTAATATGTCCATGGTTACGGTTATATTTGTCTTCCAGTTTATAGAGATCAGATGTTACTACTTTGTAAAAAGTATCTACCACATTATCCGCATGTAGGTTTGGTGTGAAAATAGACTTTTGTTTAAGACCACTATCTAGAGAGTAGTCGGGCGTAATCTCCAGATCTAAAAGGACATCAGTCATGGTGGGGGGTGTACTAGAGAGGTCGTCAAGAGATAGTAATAGATGTATGTCTTGTATTTCTTTGATTGTTTTGTTACATGGTATTGAGACTGATTTTGTAGAATAAACAGGTACAGATTGATTTGCAAAGAATTTCTTCAATTTTAATTTTCGAACAAATTTGAACACATCAACATGTACATTAGTGAAGTCTGGTAATTTGGTCGGACAAAAACTTAAACCCTTACTAAGTACATTGGTATCAATTTCAGAAAGATGGCAATCAGACAAATTAATGATTGAAACGTTATCAGTACTGGCCACATTCAATGTACATTCCACCATATTGGGAGATTCACTCAGCTCTTCAGATTCCGCGCCGCAGATCGAGTTGTGGCTCCTTCCCTTGGGTTTGCGTTTTGTCCCCCCCTCCTGGTTTTTTTACATTTTGAGGACCATAGTTGTTGCGATTGCCTTTGCGGTATCGCACCATTTCCTCTAAAAAAGAGGATGAGTTTGTTTTGGGTACTGTGCCAGTTGGAATAGGTTCTGTTTCATCCTCATTGGTAGTTGTACTGGGCGTACTTGCTCTCGTCAAACACAGCTGGTGGGCCTAGAGGGGGCGGAGCTCGGACGGTCACATGACCCAGAGCCCGGTTCTCTACTTAAAGCCAATACCATTCTTCACACGCAGCGGACGCACGCAGTCTTAGATATTTTGTGACATCCATGTAATCCTTGCTTAGCACACACTAACAAAGCGCTAACTTTTTAATTTGAAAACTGCGACCTTTGTTTTAATATATATCAAAGCAACTGAAATTGTTTTTTACCTTCCGGCTGATAACTCGCACTTTGGACTTCATTGGTTTGGTCGCACCCACACTTCATTACACCGCGGGGTTTCATCGATTGATGTGGAGGGTGTTGGGCATACGTGCTCTCTCGTCACACACAGCTGGTGGGGCTAGATGGGGCGGAGCTCGGACGGTCACATGACCCAGAGCCGAGCTCTCTACTTAAAGCCAATGCCATTCTTCACGCGCAGCGGACGCACGCAGTCTTAGAGATTTGGTGACATGTATGTAACTCTTGCTTAGCAGACACTACCTAAGCGCTAACTTTTTAATTTGAAAACTATGACCTTTGTTTTAATATTTAGCAAAGCAACTGAAATAGTTTTTTACCTTCCTGCTGATAACTCGCACTTTGCACTTCCTTTGTTTGGTCGTGCCCACACCTCGTTCCACTGCGGGGTTTCCCCGATTGATTTGGAGGGTGGTGGGCTTATGTTAGACCCGGCCCTCGTAACATAGCTAGACCTGACCCCTGCAACTCACACCAGCCCCCAAACCCACGGCCTAGCCGATCCTTCCCACCAGAACTCACACGCACCCATCCCGGACTTCCCCGTCCGTGGCCTTCCTCCCTTCGGCCACACCGGGTCCGCTTGCCCACTTCATGCACCAAGATGGCCGTCCGGCCCCAGCGCGACCCTGGCCTAGAGGCGCCACTCCGGCTGGAGGACATCGTGCTCCCCTTGGGAGGAGAGAGGGAGGAGCAGTTTCTATCACACCTCTGCGCTTCCCTGGGATGGTGGGTTTCGATCGACCTGCCGGCCTCCCCGAGGGCTGGCTCCACGCCTGCTGGGTGTCTGGGACTCCTCCCGACCCGGCCCTGAGAGGATCAAAAGACAATGGCAGGAAACCCCAACAAGCGACCCCCAGGTGACAAGACCCCTGCCTGCACAGACTCCGGACATCAAAGAGGAGTCGCCCTATAACAGGGGTGCTCTGGGACTGTCCGGCAGATTCGCCTTGGAACACCTGAGCCCTGCTGAGTGACTCGCGGCTCCCTGAAGATCGTAAGACCTCCGAACTTGTACCTGAGCCCTGCTGAGTGACTCGCGGCTCCCTGAAGATCGTAAGACCTCCGAACTTGTGCTTGAGCCCTGATGAGTGACTCGCGGCTCCCTGAAGATCGTAAGACCTCCAAACTTGTGCTTGAGCCCTGCTGAGTGACTCGCTGCTCCTCGAAGATCGTAGGACCACCGAACTTGTATCCGAGCCCTGCTGAGTGACTCGCGGCTCCCACAGACTCCCTTGGTCCCGCCGGACCCCACGGCAACAAGCGTATCCCCCAGCTCGAGGATTGTGAGCTGTGCGCCAGGTACGCTCCTGCATTTGATCCATATCCCCAAAGACTGTCCCGCTACGTCCTAACCCCCTCCAAGACTCTGTGAGCCCACGCTCTGCTTGTATATATTTGCCTTGCTGATTATAAAGATCCTACCACTTCGATCTGATAAAGATTTGCTCTTAAGAACTCCTCGTGTGGTGTCTCTCTGTCGTGTGGTGCCGAGTGTGCGAACCTAGATACGAGGTTCCTCACTTGAGGAGTCTCCCGCCAGTGCCCGGCTACGATACCTCGAGGGTGGGTCTCAGGGCAGTCAGGGCCCCCTCCGGGCCCCTCTGAGGTCGCCTTCTAACAGCTTACATGGTCTCTCTACACACACAGCTGGTGGGGCTAGAGGGGGCGGAGTTTGGACAGTCCCATGACCCAGAGCCTGGCTCTCTACTTAAAGCCAATGCCATTCTTCACGTGCAGAGGACGCACGCAGTCTCGGAGATTTGGTGACATCTTTGTAACTCTTGCTTAGCCGGCACTAACCAATCGCTAACTTTTTAATTTGAAAACTACGACCTTTGTTTTAATATTGAGCAAAGCAACTGAAATTGTTTCATTTACCTTCCTGCTGATAACTCGCACTTTACACTTCCTTTGTTTGGTCGCACCCATACCTCGTTCCACCACGTTTCCCCGATTGATGTGGAGTGTGATGGGCGTACGTGCTCTCTTTTGTCACACACAGCTGGTGGGGCTAGAGGAGGCCGAGCTCGGACGGTCACATGACCCAGAGCGCGGCTCTCTACTTAAGGCCAATGCCATTCTTCACGCGCAGCGGACGCGCGCAGTTTTAGAGATTTGGTGACATCTATGTAAGCCTTGCTTAGCAGACACTAACCAAGCACCAATTTTTTTATTTGAAAGCTACGACCTTTGTTTTAATATATAGCAAAGCAACTGAAACAGTTTTTTACCTTCCTGCTGATAACTCGCACTTTGGACTTCCTTTGTTTGGTCGCGCCAACACACTATATTCCACTGCGGGGTTCCCCGATTGATATGGAGGGTGTTGGGCATACGTGCTCAATCGTCACACACAGCTGGTGGACCTAGAGGGGGCGTAATGAGGAAATATGAATTTTGTGGTCAGTTTATGTCCCCTATCGTAGACCCCAACGGCTCCATGTACATGCTATAAGTACATGTATGTTCCCTCCTGCTCCAGTTCTGAAGACGCAAATATATGTGCGTCCACCGCCAACATGTCCTCTTTCAGATCCACCATGAATGGGTCAGATATTCCTTTTCTAAGTATGAAAGGCCACCGACTTTATGTGGTTCACTTTCCACATTTTACAGATTCAGGCGAGTAGGCCCGAATTCTGTCATCAAGCCTTTTCTGCCTTCTGCCTCTGAAAGCTCCAGTCTGAGCCTGCATCTGTGAACATGAACTTTGTCTTACTCCCTGCACGGCTAACGGTGCCTGATCCAGCCCGTCGCCGGCCAAAAACTGTATTTCACCTTCAAGATTATCTCCTCCGCTCTCATCCGATGCATTCCTGTCTAGCAGTTTAGGTAAACATTCCTCCAGCTACCGTGCACAGGGCCAGGCCTCGCTGCCCTCATGCAAGTAATTCATAGCCCCGTTACCATGGAATATTCCTACCCCCTCGCATCTAGTGTAGACACTTAGACGCTTGTACACGCACTAACAGTCAGTATAGTCAGTATAGAATAAGATTCTATCCTAAGAGACCTCTCTTTTTGGATAACACTGTTCTTTAAACATAGGATATTAGATATGATTTGGGATTAGGTTGACATAACCCCAGACTTCTGTCTCCACATGTAGAGCTAAATGTCAAGTCCCCTTCACCCTCTAGTTGCACGTCAATCACACATCATGCGGCTGCGCGCGCATCTCTGCCAAATATTTCTGCTGACATTGCAGGATTCTCTTATGAATCCACCCACTTGTGACATCATGTATGATGACGTTTATTAAATTACGCCCTCTATTAGCTACGTATGCACCTTTTATCAGCTGTTACGCCTCCTGCATCTGTTTCATTGTAATGTATTTTCTATAAAACTGCTTCTCTGTCAATAATATATGCCCTTCCTTCCTGAACTTTCGTGGTGATGGAATAGAATGCCTACAATTCGAATTGTATTCCTTTGTATAGGAATAAAGCCTTTTTAAAACCTCTAATACCACGGATTCTGCCTCTCATTTTACTGAGTTGTTCTTAATAGACTTTACCGCATAAAAAATAGTACCGGTAACGAAATATTTACCACATAAATTGGCGCCCGAACAGGGACACTTTCTCATCTCACGCGCCGGCGGTGCGTTGCAGGCCCGGTCTCCTGCCACAGCTGAACGGACAAAAACGCGTACCCGCAGGATTTCCTGTATCTCCTTCCGGCCAAGCGGGGACGACTGAGGCTGCGATCAACACCCAGACGAGGCGGTGAGAAGTGCGAAGTATCCCGACCAGAGCCTAGCTGAGAGAGCAAGATCCGAGGTATACAGAGACCCGCCAGGTTCCGAAGTTCCGAGTCCAGTCGAGTCGAGTCCAGTCCGGTCCAGTTTCAGTTCCGTTCCGAGGCCTTCCGTTCCGAGCTACCCGGTGAGTACCATTACCGGGGAGGCATTTTACGTGCACATAGTCTGTGCCGGTCAAGACGGGTTTGGGTACACAAATCCGGTCTGCACTGTTTTAGCAGTGTATCTGTACTGTTTAGCAGTATATATAGTATGTTTTGCATATAAATAAATAAGTATTATGTCAGTAACTGGTTTTCTATTATTTATCATTGTTCGTAAAACTGTTAAGTGTTAAATGTTTTAAAATACGTTCTATATACTGTGGTGTGAATGACTGTTCATTATTGTGTTTTTTTTGTATAAAGTGTGTTCTAGTAATAAGGTCTAAAAATGCCGCTCTTTTCGAAACTAAGACAGATCAAAACTAGAAAAGGGGTACTCGAGGAAGCTGTTCCCATCCCACCGAGGGACACTCCAGGGTACTTTATGTATCATAAGCATGGCCTAGATGCCGTATTATTTCTTGATTTATGGGTGGACTACACCAAAGAATTACCAGAGAGTCAGAGATGGCCCGTAGCGGGGACCTGGGATGCAGATTGCATCATGAGAGTAGAAGAAGAATTATGGAAAAAGAAAGCCAGACAGTCACAGAAAGATGCCATTGAATTATGGCGTAAAGAATCGTATAGACGTACAGAAAAAGCACTCAGACAGGAAGATAAGAGTAAGGAGAATTCAAATAAAGTCAGAGAAAATCTATTACTTGAGGAAGGTACCCGAGTAAAATCAGAACAAGTAGATAGACAAAGAAACGCTCTTATGAATGGTATGTATCCACTTCTGGCCGAAGGGTTACCTAAGGCTACTCCGGAAATACCAAAGGACTTGCCACCTCCATTGTTTCCGATAAAAGCACATCCCAAGGGGCATCCCAGAACCGCAGAAGATGTTTTCCTTTCCTCTTATTTAGATGATGCAGCTCCCGAGTATGCTAATACCGCACCACATAGACCGCTTACCGATGGTGCTCATCGCCAAGATCCTCCGTCTGTACCTCCACAACAACAAGCTCCGACACACATTCCGACAAGCACATCTGTTTCTACCGCTTTTCCCGCCACGACGGTTGCTGTCTCACCTTCAACAAATCCTTTCACGTCCAGCACCCCAGACGGTGCTACAGGAGGTACGACAGACATTTTTTCTACGCCACCCAGAGGAAATAAATTTTCCCTTAGAGAATTAGCACACCAACGTACGCCCAAACTAGCAACTCCCGACATGCTTAAGGAAGTTCTAGTAGATTGTAGATATGATCCTGTGCCCGGTAAACGGGACGAAATGCTGCTGTCATCATTACGTATTAGACGAGCTGCAATATATTTAACGAAGCTACCAGGAATGGCTACACATTTAGAAAATATATATCACTTTGTCCAGTCAGGACGAGGTCCTGAAAGTATTAGCAGAGCCATGGAGTACCAGAAAGCGGAGGTACAGGGACAACTGTTACGTTTCCTCATAAACTGTATAATCAGAAATCAAGACCGGCCTGGGGTAAATCCGGAAGAAATGCAAAAACTTGTCACTTGGGGCCAGAATATATCAGAAGGGAGACATGATAAACAGTTATGTATAGTGGCTATGTACCGAAAGATCCGCAAAGAAGTAGAACGAATACACGAAGAAAGATTAGAGGTAGACGCCGCTGACCTAAACAGAGAGGAGGAGGAGCAAGAATCAGAGCAAGTAGACACGATAGCTTATGTAGGTAAAGGAAGACCCCATAATAATACCAGAGGTTTTAACGACCCAATACGTCCAATACGTCCAGAATATAATAGACATTTTCCAAACCCTATGCTAAATACAAAATCCCCCGAACACTTATTCCAAGCCGCTGATAAATTACTCCGAGATCGAAGGGGGTACCACGTGCTCGATTCCATGGACGAACAGGAATTAGCCAGGTCAGCAGTGCAATGGGCTGACAGTCCCGGCGAATACAATGATGATGTACTTGCACACACGTTTCTGAATCTAGACCCATATGAACAGCGGTTAGCTAGTATATACATGATTCAACACCTCCTTATATTATATAAAAGCCAACACTCCGATCCAGGACCCTTACCTGACATATTGACAGAACTACTCACGAATATATGGAGAGGGTCAGGTACTGATTTGATTAAGGAAATTCTAGAATCCCGAAACCAATATTTAAATTTCATATGCCCAGAACACGTTCCAGTTCCCATCATGGGAAGAAAAATGTATCACATAGATAGACAGAATCCGTTACGCGAAGTACACCCAATTAGAGGTACCGGTGATAACTTTACACGCGTGTTTGTGTACACGCCTATAACTAAACTGGAATTATTAGAAATGAAGAAAGTAGTACCCAGCCATGACAAGGACCCAGCAGGTTTCCACCGTGAGATAAAAGACATGTTACTCATGGGAGAGTATACCTACCCCGATATTATGAAAATACTAAAAGTCCTGTTACCCGCCGGTGTTTATGAGAAACTCAAAGAAAAAGAATGGGAGGTGGGAGACCAAAAGATAGATTGGACAGCATTAGAAAACGAAGAAAAGGCCCGAGCTGCAGGAGCAGGGCTTGGGGAAAAGACTACAGCACTAGCAGGATTACTAATACAGGTACTGCCACGTTTATTAACTACGAAAAAGGAAGACTGGGGTGCAATCTCAGCCTGTAAACAAAAACCAGATGAAGACACTAGTGATTTCTATTCCCGATTTGAAAAATGTTTTAGTATAAATAGTGGCATAAAAGCCAGTAGTGAGTCATATCCACATCTGTTTGTGACAAAATTAGTTGAAAATTCTCTGCTACAAGTCAAGAATAGAGTATTGAAATTCGAAAGTACCTGGCAAGGTAATACCCCATCACAGATGCTACAGATGTTACAATATCATCACAATAGAATTAGAGAAGAACAAGAACACGAGCAAAGACGTATGAAAGATACAAAAATGAAAATGCTTGTTGCACAGTCAGTTCCAGCCGATAGTCATCAAAAGGGTGATTCCGCAAGTCCTGCAAAAGGGACATGCAATTACTGTAAACAACCAGGTCATTATATACACGATTGTCCAGTCCTGAAACATAATATAGCCACAGGTAGAACACATGAGAGACCACGTCCACCCAGACAGGATCAGAATCAACAACAAACGCCTCAGCAGGCACAACCTAGGTTAGCTCCGCAACAATTAGCTCCGCAACAGGCAGCTCCACAACAGATCGTAGCACCACCACAAGCGCAGCCTATTGCTGCAACTCAAGCAACAACACAACAAATGTATCAGTATGCACAAACAGATTATCCCGATTATCAGCGATACTCATGAGATAGCCTAGAGAGGGAAGTTGGCTTACCCCTTATAGAGGTTCCTGTAGACCAAGAGGGACCTTATGTACATAGTGAACTATTAGGGGAAGACAGAAAGTTTTTACTTGATACAGGGGCAAGCAGAACAACTATAAGACGCAGTGAAGTTCCAGGGGCACCCCTCTCAGGCTCACAAAATATTTCCTTTGGATTCTCAGGAAAACCGATAATAAATGACGTAACACAACCTCTTCCACTTACAGTCGGTCCATTGACACGTACTACAGATTTATTGCTTACTAAATCATGTCCAGAAAACTTGTTAGGCATAAAAACATTGAAAGCTCTAGGAGCCATAATATGTTGTTCTCCGGAAGGAGTACGACTATTTTTACGTGACTTTAAAGGTCACTACGTATCTAGAGACATGGATCACCGACTGCAGAATTTACCTACACATTTATGGGCACAAGGCCCCACTGATGTTGGTTGCATGAACATTACACCATATCGAGTCACACTGAAAACAGGAGTGGTACTACCACGAATGCGACAATACAAGTTACCACCAGATGCTGTAGTGGCTTTACTGCAAATCATTGACGAGCTTATTGCCCAAGGAGTGGTTGTGGAAACTGACTCCAATGTATGTAATTCCCCGATAATTCCGATCCTTAAAAGAACGGATCCAAAAGCACCACCAGTATATTGATTAGTTATTGATCTGCGCGAATTAAATAAATGTATTGTACCACAATACCTTGTGGTCCCAGATATCTCTTCATTACTCACAGCTATTGACTCAGAAGCAACGTTCTTCACTGTAATTGATCTCAAAAATGCTTTTTTTAGTGTCCCAATAGATCCGGAAAGTCAATATTTGTTCGGTTTTAGTTTAAATGGACGAAGCTTTAAATTCACACGCGCACCTCAAGGATTTACAGAAAGCCCCAGCATCTATAGCCAAGCATTGAAACGAGAACTTGACAGTATACACATGCCAGTTAACACTGCCTTGCTTCAATATGTCGATGATCTGCTGATCACCGCCCGAAGCGAACCTGAATGTGAAACAGCGTCACTGACGGTTTTGAAATTTCTGGCTGACAAGGGGCACAAGGTGTCCCCTTCCAAGCTGCAATTCTGTGTCCAGCGAGTTGTTTACCTTGGGCACTCGCTGTCCAAGGAGGGAAGGCAGCTTACATCCGACCGCATCCAGTTAATTGCTAACATGCCAGCACCCAAGACACAAAAGGAGGTGCGGGCTTTTATAGGCCTCACTTCATACTGTAGGCAGTGGATCCCTCAATATGCATTTCTAGCAAAACCACTCATCCAGTTGACAACGCAGGAGGCAGCCACATCGACTGTCCTCCCTTGGACTCTAGAACATACACACGCTTTTGAAAGCTTAAAGAAAGCTTTATGCCAAGCACCTGTCCTCGCAACACCATGTTACAGTAAACAGTTTACACTCTTCGTTACAGAACGCAAAGGTACTGCTTTGTCAGTACTCACTCAGGAACAAGCAGGATCACACAAACCATGTGCTTATTTCTCTAGTACATTAGATCCAGTAGCTCAGGCACTTCCAGCGTGCCTGAAATCAGTGGCAGCAACAGCTTTAGCAATCAGACAAAGCGATGCCATAGTGTTAGGACATCAATTGACAGTACAAGTACCACACGCAGTAGAGGTTCTCTTGACCCGCACACAAACACAACACTTGACTATAGCAAGACTCACCGGTTACGAATTAACATTGTTTCAGCCACATATAGAAATCAGACGTTGTAATACGTTAAATCCTGCCACACTGTTACCAGTAGGCGGAACAGATCCATTGGCACATGATTGTGTCGAAGTCATTACTATCACGACGAAACCCAGACAAGACTTGACAGATATCCCTTTGTCAGATCCAGACTTGACATTGTATGTAGATGGGTCATGTATGAGAACAAGTACAGGAGAGTTAGTGGCCGCTTACGCAGTCACAACAGACACTGAAGTCATTGAAACAAATTGTATTAACACTTTGTCAGCTCAAGCAGCAGAGCTCACCGCTCTGACACAAGCCTGTATCCAAGCCACAAATAAAAAAGTCAACATATACACAGATTCACGTTATGCATTCGGAGTCGTCCATGACTTCGGCGTACTGTGGCGAGAGAGAGGTTATTTAACTTCTCACGGTGCCCACATCCAACACGGACCCCTCATTCAAGCCCTATTAGACGCGATTCATCTACCTACTGCAATATCGATTATGAAATGCAAAGCCCACACAAAAGTTACCGATATCATTTCTCAGGGTAATGACCTAGCTGACAGAACAGCTAAACAGACTGCTCAGAATCAGACTCACACAACTGACATGACAAAGACAATAGTCCTGACACCAACACATTGCATGACAGTTAAGGATCCCGCCCTTGATGTAATTGACATACAGACACATGCTACACCAGAAGAAATAAAGAAATGGACTGAATTAGGAGGGATCCAAACAGATCAAGGATGGATGACGAAGGAAAAATCTATATGGTTTCTTCCCGACTCAATGGTCCAAGTCATCATTAACACTATACATAGTCCAGCGCACCTAGGAGAAAAAGCTATGCTAGACAGCATTCAACACATTTGGTTCAACAAACATTTACGAGCCGCAGCTAAACAAAAAGTTCGTACCTGTATGATATGTTGTCAGTTTAATCCAGGTAAAAGCATCCCCGTAGAACAGGGTGGATTCCAAACTCCCGATCATGCTTTTGAAGTCCTCCAGATGGATTATATCCAGATGGAACGATGTCGAGGATTCAAATATGTTCTCGTAGTTGTCTGTGCTCTTTCCCGTTGGACAGAAGCATACCCGGTTTCAGATTACACTGCCCCGACTACTGCCAAACAGTTAGTTCGAGAATTCTTCCCACGGTACGGTTTACCACGTGTTGTCTACTCAGATAACGGCCAGCCGTTCTCATCCGAACTAATGAAACACGTTTCCCTTCTATTAGGCTACCAATGGAAATTCCATTGTGTCCGACATCCCGAGGCGGCAGGTCTCGTGGAACGTCATAATCAAACTCTGAAAATTAGATTGTCCAAAATATGTAGAGAAAAAGGAGTTGATTGGATAGTAGCCTTACCAGTTGCGCTCTTTTACATGAGAATGGTAGCACATTCTCGAACAGGGCTATCCCCGTATGAGGTGATCTTCGGTAGACCACCAAATATGTGGGGTACGCCTATACCTCGTAAAATCACTGATGTTGACTGTAATATGCTGACAGATTACCTGGCTTCCTTGATGTCTGCACTACAATCTTGTCGTTCACAGGTATCCGCAGCTTTTCCCGACAATACTGAGGTGAAGCCCCATGACGTGGTTCCTGGAGACCTGGTGTTGGTCAGGAACTTTGACCGGAAGACCCAACTGGATCCTAGGTGGAAGTCACCGAAGTTGGTTCTACTCACCACAAGGACAGCCGTGAAAATCGAGGGACGGAAAGGGTGGTTGCACTCGAGTCATATCAAGAAATTTTATGGACTACCATCCAGCGTAGATACTCAACCCTGTATTCCCTCACAGACAGACTCAAAGCTCCCCTTGGTTGAGCAATCGAACTCAGAAATTTATAAACTAAAATTGAGGTCTAGTAAGTCAGACAATTTGATTGTTTAAGTCCTCTCCAAGGTGAATCGGTTGAATTTGTCTCTGACATGTATCCTCTAGACCGGAATAGAGAAAGAAATCATCGAATACAGCTCAAGAAGCATGCGTATTGTAAATCATTTCGTAGTCACTGCACAGTAACATTATTAATTTTGTTTTTTCTAAGTCTTCTGATCATCATTGTCAGCATCCTATTGCACATGTATTACCCTATTCCTAAGCGTGCTTACAATATAACTGCAGAACATTCTTTTAGTGAATTACCTCCACATGAATTGTCTTATAGATTTGCGCTGCGCAACAACACATTCATTAGTATGCTACATCATTCCCATCAAACCAGCAATGCCACAAATTGTTGGATATGTGGCCGACTCCCTCCCTATCAGAACTATAAGGGAGTTTTGCCCCTCTTTCCCTATCCGTTCACACACAATGGCTCCTGTGGAGCATGGTTTAGTTTGATTAATTCCCTAGATTCGAATTCCGCAGTTTATCAAGACAACTGGGTATGGGGAAACCTGAACTTAGTTTTGCTTAAAGTCTGCTACCCTAACAAGGAGAGACTTCCCAAAAGAACAGGAACTGATCTAGAAAATGAAGTATATGGATTAGGTAATTTTACACTTAACCTCATGATCCTGAACGTTGAATCTGAAGCTACACCAATCTTGTCCGCCATGACAGTATTCCTAGTAAAGGGGGAATTATGTATAAGAAAGAATGGCTCCATACACATGGGCCATAGTAAATGCATCACTGTAATAAAATTCAGTGATCAAGGCAAGTCTACATTCAGAGCTTCTCGTCATTCCTACTTTATATGTGGCCAGACCGCATATATACGTCTACCTTTAGATTGGGATGGTACCTGTTACATAGCATTCCTTCTACCACCTGTTTTCCTAGCCCCTCCTGATTATCATAGAAATACCCATTTAGTACACAATAGACAGCAGAGAGATCTCCCAATTGTCGATTACACTGAAACAGCATGGGAAAAATACACAGATTTCAATAAAGGTTTCTTTCCCTATATAGGTACAGTCACTAATAGTAAGCTGATACGTAGATTAACCAGAACCCTTGAAGCAGTAGTGAACGAAACTATTTCCGCCTTAGGCAATTTAACAGAAGAGCAGTCTGCTATGCGGATTGTTGTGCTTCAAAATCGTCTTGTCCTTGACGTCATCCTGGCCGATAGGGGCGGAGCTTGTAGGGTCATCGGATCAAGTTGTTGCATTTTCATACCAGAAAATTCGCCGTCAGTATATAAAGCCATAACCCGCCTTCATAAGATTGTAAGCCAGATACACCAGAGTCCAGGCACCTGGACTTGGTCCGGTTGGTTCTGGGGCGTGTTGTCAGCCTGGGGATGGAGAATGCTCTCCTTCCTAGGTATTGGCTTTCTCATACTATTCAGTTGCTGCTTATGTCTACAATGTGGGCCAGCGATTTGTGGTCTGTGTGCCACCTCGTGTATCCCACATCCAAGTTTTCGTTCGAGATCCCGGAAGAAGAAAGAAGAACAAATGATACTATATGAACAGATCGATGGATTGATGAAGATCGATATCTCCTAAGGGTCCGAAGGGGACAAGGAGGGAATGAGGAAATATGAATTTTGTGATCAGTTATGTCCCCTATCGTAGACCCCAACGGCTCCATGTACATGCTATAAGTACATGTATGTTCCCTCCTGCTCCAGTTCTGAAGACGCAAATATATGTGCGTCCACCGCCAACATGTCCTCTTTCAGATCCACCATGAATGGGTCAGATATTCCTTTTCTAAGTATGAAAGGCCACCGACTTTATGTGGTTCACTTTCCACATTTTACAGATTCAGGCGAGTAGGCCCGAATTCTGTCATCAAGCCTTTTCTGCCTTCTGCCTCTGAAAGCTCCAGTCTGAGCCTGCATCTGTGAACATGAACTTTGTCTTACTCCCTGCACGGCTAACGGTGCCTGATCCAGCCCGTCGCCGGCCAAAAACTGTATTTCACCTTCAAGATTATCTCCTCCGCTCTCATCCGATGCATTCCTGTCTAGCAGTTTAGGTAAACATTCCTCCAGCTACCGTGCACAGGGCCAGGCCTCGCTGCCCTCATGCAAGTAATTCATAGCCCCGTTACCATGGAATATTCCTACCCCCTCGCATCTAGTGTAGACACTTAGACGCTTGTACACGCACTAACAATCAGTATAGTCAGTATAGAATAAGATTCTATCCTAAGAGACCTCTCTTTTTGGATAACACTGTTCTTTAAACATAGGATATTAGATATGATTTGGGATTAGGTTGACATAACCCCAGACTTCTGTCTCCACATGTAGAGCTAAATGTCAAGTCCCCTTCACCCTCTAGTTGCACGTCAATCACACGTCATGCGGCTGCGCGCGCATCTCTGCCAAATATTTCTGCTGACATTGCAGGATTCTCTTATGAATCCACCCACTTGTGACATCATGTATGATGACGTTTATTAAATTACGCCCTCTATTAGCTACGTATGCACCTTTTATCAGCTGTTACGCCTCCTGCATCTGTTTCATTGTAATGTATTTTCTATAAAACTGCTTCTCTGTCAATAATATATGCCCTTCCTTCCTGAACTTTCGTGGTGATGGAATAGAATGCCTACAATTCGAATTGTATTCCTTTGTATAGGAATAAAGCCTTTTTAAAACCTCTAATACCACGGATTCTGCCTCTCATTTTACTGAGTTGTTCTTAATAGACTTTACCGCATAAAAAATAGTACCGGTAACGAAATATTTACCACAGTAGCTCGGACGGTCACATGTCACAGAGCCCGGCTCTCTACTTAAAGCCAACACCATTCTTCACACGCAGTGGACGTGCGCAGTCTCAGAGATTTGGTGACATCTATGTAAGCATTGCTTAGCAGACACTAACCAAGCACCAACTTTTTAATTTGAAAACCACGACCTTTGTTTTAATATATAGCAAAGCAACTGAAATAGTTTTTTACCTTCCTGATGATAACTCGCACTTTGAACTTCCTTTGTTTGGTCACGCCCACACCTCGTTCCACCGCTGGGTTTCCCCGATTGATGTGGAGGGTGTTGGGTGTACGTGCTTTCTCGTCACACACAGCTGGTGGGGCTAGCGTGGGCGGAGCTCGGATGGTCACATGACCCAGAGCCCGGCTCTCTATTTAAAGCCAATGCCATTCTTCACGCGCAGCGGACGGGCGCAGTTTTAGAGAATTGGTGACATATATGTAAGTCTTGCTTAGCAGACACTAACCAAGCGCTAACTTTTTAATTTGAACACTACGACCTTTGCTTTAATATATAGCAAAACAACTGAAATTGTTTTTTACCTTCCTGCTGATAACTCGCACCTTGCACTTCCTTTGTTTGGTCGCGCCCACACCTCGTTCCACCGCGGGGTTTCCTCGATTGATGTGGAGGGTGTTGGGCGTACATGCTCTCGTCAAACACAGCTGGTGGGCCTAGAGGTGGCGGAGCTCGGACGGTCACATAACCCAGAGCCCGGCTCTCTACTTAAAGCCAATGCCATTCTTCACGCGCAGAGGACGCACGCAGTCTTAGAGATTTGGAGACATCGATGTAATCCTTGCTTAGAAGACACTAACAAAGTGCTAACTTTTTAATTTGAAAACTACGACCTTTGTTTTAATATATATCAAAGCAACTGAAATAGTTTTTTACCTTCCTGCTGATAACTCGCACTTTCGACTTCTTTTGTTTGGTCGCATCTACACTTCGTTCCACCGCGAGGTTTCACCGATTGATGTGGAGGGTGTTGGGTGTACGTGCTCTCTCGGCACACACAGCTGGTGGGGCTAGATGGGGCGGAGCTCGGACGGTCAAATGACCCAGAGCCCGGCTCTCTACTTAAAGCCAATGCCATTCCTCACGCGCAGCAGACGATCGCAGTCTTAGAGATTTGGTGACATCTATGTAACTCTTGCTTAGCAGACACTACCCAAGCGTGAAATTTTTAATTTAAAAACTACGACCTTTGTTTTAATATTTAGCAAAGCAACTGAAATAGTTTTTTATCTTCCTCCTGATAACTCACACTTTGCACTTCCTTTGTTTGGTCTCGCCCACACCATGTTCCTCCGTGGGGTTTCCCCGATTGATGTGGAGGGTGTTGGGCGTACGGGCTCTCTCTTGTCACACACAGCTGGTGGGGCTAGAGGGGGCAGAGTTTGGACGGTCACGTGACACAGAGCCCGGCTCTCTACTTAAAGCCAATGCCATTCTTCACGCGCAGAGGACGCACGCAGTCATAGAGATTTGGAGACATCTATGTAATTCTTTCTTAGCAGACACTAACCAAGCACTAACTTTTTAATTTGAAAACTACGACCTTTGTTTTAATATTTAGCAAAGCAACTGAAATAGTTTTTTACTTTCCTGCTGATAACTCACACTTTGCACATTCTTTGTTTGGTCGCGCCCACACGACGTTCCACCGCGGAGTTTCCTCGATTGATGTGGAGTGTGTTGGGTGTACATGCTCTCATCAAACACTGCTGGTGGGCCTAGAGGGGGTGGAGCTTGGACGGTCACATGACACAGAGCCCGGCTCTCTACTTAAAGCCAATGCCATTCTTCACACGCAGCGGACACGCGCAGTCTTAGATATTTGGTGACATCTATGTTATCCTTGCTTAGCAGACACTAACAAAGGGCTAACTTTTTAATTTGAAAACTACGACCTCTGTTTTAATATATATCAAAGCAACTGAAATTGTTTTTTACCTTCCTGCTGATAACTCGCACTTTGGACTTCATTTGTTTGGTCGCACCCACACTTCGTTACTCCACGGGCTTTCACCGATTGATGTGGAGGGTGTTGGGCATACGTGCTTTCTCGTCACACACAGCTGGTGGGGCTAGATGTTGCGGAGCTCAGATGGTCACATGACCCAGAGCCCGGCTCTCTACTTAAGGCCAATTCCATTCTGCATGCGCAGCGGACGCGCCCAGTCTTAGAGATTTGGTGACATCTATGTAACTCTTGCTTAGCAGACACTACCCAAGCGTGAACTTTTTAATTTGAAAACTACGACCTTTGTTTTAATATTTAGCAAAGCAACTGAAATTGTTTTTTATCTTCCTCCTGATAAATCACACCTTGCACTTCCTTTGTTTGGTCTCGCCCACACCATGTCCCACCGCGGGGTTTCCTCGATTGATGTGGAGGGTGTAGGGCGTACATTCTCTCGTCAAACACAGCTGGTGGGCCTAGAGGGGGCGGAGCTCGGCCGGTCACATGACCCAGAGCCCGGCTCTCTACTTAAAGCCAATGCCATTCTTCACGCGCAGAGGACGCACGCAGTCTAAGAGATTTGGAGACATCGATGTAATTCTTGCTTAGCAGACACTAACCAAGCACTAACTTTTTAATTTGAAAACTACGACCTTTGTTTTATTATTTAGCAAAGCAACTGAACTAGTTTTTTACCTTCCTGCTAATAACTCGTAGTTTGCACTTCCTTTGTTTGGTCGCGCCCACACCTCGTTCCATCGCGGGGTTTCCTCAATTGATGTGGAGGGTGTTGGGTGTACATGCTCTCATCAGACACAGCTGGTGGGCCACAGGGGGTGGAGCTCGGACGGTCACATGACCCAGAGCCCGGCTCTCTACTTAAAGACAATGCCATTCCTCACACGCAGCGGACGCGCGCAGTCTTAGATATTTGGTGACATCTATGTAATCCTTGCTTAGCAGACACTAACAAAGAGTTTACTTTTTAATTTGAAAACTACGACCTTTGTTTTAATATATATCAAAGCAACTGAAATTGTTTTTTACCTTCCTGCTGATAACTCGCACTTTGGACTTCATTTGTTTGGTCGCACCCACACTTCGTTACACCGCGGGGTTTCACCGATTGATGTGGAGGGTGTTGGGCATACGTGCTCTCTCGTTACACACAGCTGGTGGAGCTAGATGGGGCGGATCTCGGATGGTCACATGACCCAGAGCCTGGCTCTGTACTTAAAGCCAATGCCATTCTTCACGCGCAGCAGACGCACGCAGTCTTAGAGATTTGGTGACATCTATGTAACTCTTGCTTAGCAGACACTACCCAAGCATTAACTTTTTAATTTGAAAACTACGACCTTTGTTTTAATATATAGCAAAGCAACTGAAATTGTTTTATTTACCTTCCTGCTGATAACTCGCCCTTTGCACTTCCTTTGTTTGGTCGCGCCCATACCTCGTTCCACCACGTGGTTTCCCCGATTGATGTGGAGGGTGTTGGGCGTACTTGCTCTCGTCAAACACAGCTGGTGGGCCTAGAGGGGGCGGAGCTCGGACGGTCACATGACCCAGAGCCCGGTTCTCTACTTAAAGCCAATGCCATTCTTCACACGCAGCGGACGCACGCAGTCTTAGATATTTTGTGACATCCATGTAATCCTTGCTTAGCACACACTAACAAAGCGCTAACTTTTTAATTTGAAAACTGCGACCTTTGTTTTAATATATATCAAAGCAACTGAAATTGTTTTTTACCTTCCGGCTGATAACTCGCACTTTGGACTTCATTGGTTTGGTCGCACCCACACTTCATTACACCGCGGGGTTTCATCGATTGATGTGGAGGGTGTTGGGCATACGTGCTCTCTCGTCACACACAGCTGGTGGGGCTAGATGGGGCGGAGCTCGGACGGTCACATGACCCAGAGCCGAGCTCTCTACTTAAAGCCAATGCCATTCTTCACGCGCAGCGGACGCACGCAGTCTTAGAGATTTGGTGACATGTATGTAACTCTTGCTTAGCAGACACTACCTAAGCGCTAACTTTTTAATTTGAAAACTATGACCTTTGTTTTAATATTTAGCTAAGCAACTGAAATAGTTTTTTACCTTCCTGCTGATAACTCGCACTTTGCACTTCCTTTGTTTGGTCGTGCCCACACCTCGTTCCACTGCGGGGTTTCCCCGATTGATTTGGAGGGTGGTGGGCTTATGTTAGACCCGGCCCTCGTAACATAGCTAGACCTGACCCCTGTAACTCACACCAGCCCCCAAACCCACGGCCTAGCCGATCCTTCCCACCAGAACTCACACGCACCCAACCCGGACTTCCCCGTCCGTGGCCTTCCTCCCTTCGGCCACACCGGGTCCGCGTGCCCACTTCATGCACCAAGATGGCCGCCCGGCCCCAGCGCGACCCTGGCCTAGAGGCGCCACTCCGGCTGGAGGACATCGTGCTCCCCTTGGGAGGAGAGAGGGAGGAGCAGTTTCTATCACACCTCTGCGCTTCCCTGGGATGGTGGGTTTCGATCGACCTGCCGGCCTCCCCGAGGGCTGGCTCCACGCCTGCTGGGTGTCTGGGACTCCTCCCGACCCGGCCCTGAGAGGATCAAAAGACAATGGCAGGAAACCCCAACAAGCGACCCCCAGGTGACAAGACCCCTGCCTGCACAGACTCCGGGCATCAAAGAGGAGTCGCCCTATAACAAGGGGTGCTCTGGGACTGTCCGGCAGATTCGCCTTGGAACACCTGAGCCCTGCTGAGTGACTCGCGGCTCCCTGAAGATCGTAAGACCTCCGAACTTGTACCTGAGCCCTGCTGAGTGACTCGCGGCTCCCTGAAGATCGTAAGACCTCCGAACTTGTGCTTGAGCCCTGATGAGTGACTCGCGGCTCCCTGAAGATCGTAAGACCTCCAAACTTGTGCTTGAGCCCTGCTGAGTGACTCGCGGCTCCTCGAAGATCGTAGGACCACCGAACTTGTATCCGAGCCCTGCTGAGTGACTCGCGGCTCCCACAGACTCCCTTGGTCCCGCCGGACCCCACGGCAACAAGCGTATCCCCCAGCTCGAGGATTGTGAGCTGTGCGCCGGGTACGCTCCTGCATTTGATCCATATCCCCAAAGACTGTCCCGCTACGTCCTAACCCCCTCCAAGACTCTGTGAGCCCACGCTCTGCTTGTATATATTTGCCTTGCTGATTATAAAGATCCTACCACTTCGATCTGATAAAGATTTGCTCTTAAGAACTCCTCGTGTGGTGTCTCTCTGTCGTGTGGTGCCGAGTGTGCGAACCTAGATACGAGGTTCCTCACTTGAGGAGTCTCCCGCCAGTGCCCGGCTACGATACCTCGAGGGTGGGTCTCAGGGCAGTCAGGGCCCCCTCCGGGCCCCTCTGAGGTCGCCTTCTAACAGCTTACATGGTCTCTCTACACACACAGCTGGTGGGGCTAGAGGGGGCGGAGCTTGGACAGTCCCATGACCCAGAGCCTGGCTCTCTACTTAAAGCCAATGCCATTCTTCACGTGCAGAGGACGCACGCAGTCTCGGAGATTTGGTGACATCTTTGTAACTCTTGCTTAGCCGGCAATAACCAATCGCTAACTTTTTAATTTGAAAACTACGACCTTTGTTTTAATATTGAGCAAAGCAACTGAAATTGTTTCATTTACCTTCCTGCTGATAACTCGCACTTTACACTTCCTTTGTTTGGTCGCACCCATACCTCGTTCCACCACGTTTCCCCGATTGATGTGGAGTGTGATGGGCGTACGTGCTCTCTTTTGTCACACACAGCTGGTGGGGCTAGAGGAGGCCGAGCTTGGACGGTCACATGACCCAGAGCGCGGCTCTCTACTTAAGGCCAATGCCATTCTTCACGCGCAGCGGACGCGCGCAGTTTTAGAGATTTGGTGACATCTATGTAAGCCTTGCTTAGCAGACACTAACCAAGCACTAACTTTTTAATTTGAAAACTACGACCTTTGCTTTAATATATAGCAAAGCAACTGAAATTGTTTTTTTACCTTCCTGCTGATAACTCGCACTTTGCACTTCCTTTGTTTGGTCGCACCCATACTTCGTTCCAACGCTGGGTTTCACCGATTGATGTGGAGCGTGTTGGGCGTACGTGCTCTCTCTCGTCACACGCAGCTGGTGGGGCTAGAGGGGACGGAGCTCACACAGTCACATGACCCAGAGCCTGGCTCTCTACTTAAAGCCAATGTCATTCTTCACACGCAGCGGACGCACGCAGTCTCAGAGATTTGGTGACATCTATGTAACTCTTGCTTAGCAGACACTAACCAAGCGCTAACTTTTTAATTTGAAAACTACAACCTCTGTTTTAATATATATCAAAGCAACTGAAATTGTTTTTTACCTTCCTGCTGATAACTCGCACTTTGGATTTCATTTGTTTGGTCGCACCCACACTTCGTTACACCGCGGGGTTTCACCGATTGATGTGGAGGGTGTTGGGCATACGTGCTTTCTCGTCACACACAGCTGGTGGGGCTAGATGTTGCGGAGCTCGGATGGTCACATGACCCAGAGCCCGGCTCTCTACTTAAGGCCAATGCCATTCTTCACGCGTAGAGGACGCACGCAGTCTTAGAGATTTGGAGACATCGATGTAATTCTTGCTTAGCAGACACTAACCATGCACTAACTTTTTAATTTGAAAACTACGACCTTTGTTTTAATATTTAGCAAAGCAACTGAACTAGTTTTTTACCTTCCTGCTGATAACTCGCACTTTGCACTTCCTTTGTTTGGTCGCGCCCACACCTCGTTGAACCGCGGGGTTTCCTCAATTGATGTGGAGGGTGTTGGTTGTACATGCTCTCATCAAACACAGCTGGTGGGCCACAGGGGGTGGAGTTCGGACGGTCACATGACCCAGAGCCCGGCTCTCTACTTAAAGCCAATGCCATTCCTCACACGCAGCGGGCGTGCGCAGTCTTAGATATTTGGTGACATCTATGTAATCCTTGCTTAGCAGACACTAACAAAGCTCTTACTTTTTAATTTGAAAACTACGACCTTTGTTTTAATATATATCAAAGCAACTGAAATTGTTTTTTACCTTCCTGCTGATAACTCACACTTTGGACTTCATTTGTTTGGTTGCACCCACACTTCGTTACACCGCGGGGTTTCACCGATTGATGTGGAGGGTGTTGGGCATACGTGCTCTCTCGTCACACACAGCTGGTGGAGCTAGATGGGGCGGATCTCGGATGGTCACATGACCCAGAGCCTGGCTCTCTACTTAAAGCCAATGCCATTCTTCACGCGCAGCAAACGCACGCAGTCTTAGAGATTTGGTGACATCTATGTAACTCTTACTTAGCAGACACTACCCAAGCACTAACTTTTTAATTTGAAAACTACGACCTTTGTTTTAATATATAGCAAAGCAACTGAAATAGTTTTTTACCTTCCTGCTGATAACTCGCCCTTTGCATTTCCTTTGTTTGGTCACGGCCATACCCATTCCACAGCGTGGTTTCCCCGATTTATGTGGAGGGTGTTGGGCGTACATGCTCTTGTCAAACACAGCTGGTGGGCCTAGAGGGGGCGGAGCTCGGACGGTCACATGACCCAGAACCCGGCTCTCTACTTAAAGCCAATGCCATTCTTCACACGCAGCGGAAGTGCGCAGTCTTAGATATTTGGTGACATTTATGTAATCCTTTCTTAGCAGACACTAACAAAGCGCTAACTTTTTAATTTGAAAACTACGACCTTTGTTTTAATATATATCAAAGCAACTGAAATCGTTTTTTACCTTCCGGCTGATAACTCGCACTTTGGACTTCATTTGTTTGGTCGCACCCACACTTCATTACACCGCGGGGTTTCATCGATTGATGTGGAGTGTGTTGGGCATACGTGCTCTCTCGTCACACACAGCTGGTGGGGCTAGATGGGGCAGAGCTCGGACGGTCACATGACCCAGAGCCGAGCTCTCTACTTAAAGCCAATGCCATTCTTCACACGCAGCGCACGCACGCAGTCTTAGAGATTTGGTGACATGTATGTAACTCTTGCTTAGCAGACACTACCCAAGCGCTAACTTTTTTTTTTTTTCTTGTTTTTTTTTATTAAATCTTTTTTATTTTGCAAAACAAAGAAACAAATGGTCATTCCGTATACAGCAATGTTCGTAAAGCTATGGTTACAGGTGTCGACAGGTTATTGCCTATATGGCTTGTTTAGCACAACAATTAAACAGTTTACGGTTAGTCCTCGGCTCCCATGCTGGGCCGGCGAGCCTGTGGTGGCTCACAGATGTCCCCTCTGAAAACGTTCCAGTTTGTCCACACTTCCCCCCATTTCCGAGGGCACCCCCGCACTGTATATACAGTCTTCTCTTGCAGCATACACCAGTCCATGTCTCTTTGCCAATCGGCCAGAGTAGGCAGAGCAGCTGCCCCCCACAGGCGTGCGATATTTCTCTTTGCCACCATTTGCCCAAGTGCAACCCAGACTTTCCCCTTTGCAGGTAAGTCCGTGGGGTCCCAGATGTTCAGAAGGCATTGTTTGGCCTCTGGGCGTATTTCTACCTCCCACACCTCCTGCATACAATACACCACCCGCCTCCAGTACGTCCGCACACCGGGGCATTCCCACAGTATATGAAAGAAAGAGCCAATTTCACCCCAGCCCCGTCTACAGAGCCCCCCCGTCCCATCGCCTGCAGTCTTGTGCAAGAGATATACACTCTATGTAGTATTTTAAGTTGTATGAGTCGAAGTCTTGCCGATATCGCCACCTCCCTCGGGGATGCTAGCGCCTCCACCCACTCCTCAGTGTCAATTTCTAGACCATCCGCTATCCATTTCTCCCTGAGGGACTCGAGGGGATCCGGAGGATTGTTGATCAATTTCTTATATGTGAGTGAAATGGCGTGTTCCGGCATGTAGCCAGCGAGCAGTCTGTCCTCCAGTGGGGATGCCTGTGGGGGCTTGGTCCCTGATGGTATATTGGCCTGAAGGGAATGCCTAATCTGCAGATATCTAAAATATTCGGTGTGCGCCAACTCGTACGTGTCTTGTAGGTATGCAAAGGATATAACCCCCTCGGGCCCCCACAGGTCCTTGACCTGCGAGATACCGATAAGGTCCCATGCCCGGAACCCCTTTGTATGTCCTAGGCTGCCCAGTCTTTCAGAGGCCCAGAGTGGAGTTACCATCGTCAGGGTATTAGCCCAGCCGAGCCTACGGTGCGCCGCGTGCCATATCTGCACCGAGTGTTTCGTTGGCCCCGTAAGCATACATTTACCGGGTTTGGAATAGAGTGCGACCTCGTAATTCCCACCCGGGAGCAACCATCTGTCCATTCCGTAAGCGGGTCGTTGCCGTCCCTATACATCCCCTGGTTTATTGCCGACAAGAGGGCTGCCTAATAGTACTTACGGATGTCCAGGAGGGCTATTCCCCCGTCGTACCATCCCAGTGAGAGCTTGTGCAGCGCAATCCTAGGAGTGCCTGCCCAGAAGAGGGACCGCTGCGCCGCCTCTACAGCCATGAAATAGGAGTTCAGCACGAGATCTGGGTAGTTTTGGAGGGCATAAATAAACCTCGGGAGCGCAAACATTTTGAAGAGGGTCGCGCGGCCCAGCAGGGACAATGGGAGTTTCTGCCACGTATTGGAGTCACGTTAAAGCCGTCGCAGGGGTGGTAGTAAATTCCTCTCGTACGTGAGCGTCCTGTCAAGTGAGACAAAGACTCTAAGGTAGCTGAACCCGCCCTCTGCAAAGGTCAGTGGGCAATCCTCGGGAAGCCTGGGGGGGCTGCCATGAAGGACATAAACTTGGGACTTTCCCCAATTGATACGGAACCCCGAATTTTTGCCGAAGCTCGTAAAGATATCCATGGCTACGACGATTGACTTTCGCGGTTGGGTTAAATAGAGGAGGATATCATCCGCGTAAAGGGAGATTTTGTCCTCCCAGCGGTCCACCCAGCGCATCCCCGTGAGGGAGATGTCCTGCCTGATCCAGGCAGCGAGAGGCTCAAGGGCGAGCGCAAACAGGAGAGGCAAAAGCGGGCAGCCCTGCCTGGTCCCTCTTTCTAGAACGAATACCTTCGAGACCTTATTATTTATCACTACCTGCGCCAAGGGTTCAGAATAAAGAAGACGCACCCACGCTATAAAGAGGGGGCCAAAGCCCAGTTTACGGAGCACCTCTATCATGTAGGGCCACTCGAGGGTGTCGAATGCCATGGTGGCGTCAAGGGACATCACCACCGAATCCTCTCGGATGGTGTGGCACCTTCCCAGTACACCGTTTAGGCGTCGGATGTTGAGGGCCGTATTGCGGTGGGGCATAAAGCCAGACTGGTCCGGGTGGACCAACGCGGGGAGAACAGCGTGGAGCCTATTTGCAAGAGTTTTAGCCAATATTTTCGGTTCCGCATTTAGTAGCGAGATCGGTCTATATGAGGAGCAAAGCTCCTTCGGCTTCCCTTCTTTCGGGATAGCAACAATAGTCGCTATGCGCTGGTCGCGCGGCAGTAATCTTTTGGCCTTGCTCTCCTCGAACATTCGTTGGAGGTGCACACTAAGGGCGTCAGGTTTCAGCTTGTACAGCTCGATCGGAAGGCCGTTAGGTCCAAGGGCTTTACCCGGACGAAGGTCGACTATTGCACGCTCTAATTCGGCTGCGGCGAGTGGAGCCTCAAGTGTCTCTCTGTCGACCTGCGACAGGCGTGGCATACGGATATCCTGCAGAAGGGCCATAGAGTCCTCCTCGGAGCGATCCGTCCCTCTACTGTATACCTGTCGGAAATGTCTCGCAAACTCCGCGGTAATCTCGCCTGGCTCCGTAACAAGGGTCCCTGCCGCCGTTGCAATTTCTGGTACCACTTTGGTGGCCCTTTGTTTTTTCTCGAGCCAGGCTATAAGCTTACCCGCTTTGTCTCCTTGGTCGTAGATCCTACCCGCCTTGTGGCTGGCCACCACTTGGGCCCTCTGTGTGACCAGCTCCCTATATTCCGCAGTTTTGAGTCGCAACCGATGCTGCGCCTCAGGGTCATGAGCCGCGCACGCCGCCTCCTCCAGCGCCCGTAGGTCAGTTTCCACGGAGGTGAGTTGTGCCACCCTTTCCTTACGGCCGCCTGAGATGGCCGATAAGGCCTCTCCCCGAAGCACTGTTTTAAAGGCCTCCCACAGAGTAACTGAGGAGCATACCGATCCGACATTTTGTTCTAAGTATTGCGTTATGGAACCGGTCAGTTTTTCCCTGAGATCCTCATTTTTGAGGTATCAGGCATTAATTGGCAGCACACATCCTGAGGTTCCGTGTGAATCGGAACGACACTTTTTGGGTGTGTTCGAATATGGACGAGTTTGGTATATACGAACCGCAAATGACGAGTTTAGTGGGTGTACGCGGTTTCGCTACGCTACTATGTACGGATCGTCTCATTTCTAGGTATGTCCATCCGAACCCTCGGGTTCCATTTTAGATGCGGCATCCATTTTGTTTCTTGCCCTCAAGTAGCCAGCGAACGGACCTTGTCCGCTCTGTGACCCTGGGATTCCCAAGCTTTCACGAAGGACACGTGTTTCTTTGAGGGTGTCTTTTATGATAAGGAAAATGACACGGCAAAGGCAGATGGCCCCGCTCAAGGCTCATCTTGCCGTGCCAGTCTATTGTTTCAGTCATGCATGCATTAGACACGAGGTCTTTGATCCTGCAATCAAGTTTCTGTTATTACTCTCTACACTCTTTTTCAATCTGTTGTGCATCCTTGTTCTTCCTTTGCATCTGTTTCTGTCCCTTCTCTTAATGTGTTTACAGTCAGAATGGAATGTGCTTAATGTGGGGATAACGTGCTTTTACAGTTGGGAACCGGCAATGTTGTTGTAATTATGTTCCGGGCTTCTGAAACATGAACGCGACCCTTTTGAAGTTTATTGTGGGAACTGAGTCGTAACCTTTGTTTGCCATATTGTGCTATGACCAAAATGTGTATAAAAGGAGCGATCCACTTTTGCAATTCGAAGCAGTCTCTCAGAACCTACACGTTGTGTACTTCTTGCGATTTCTGTATCCCTGCTGTAAATAAACGCTGATCTTTGACGCCTCTGGAAGTGTCCCGTGTCTCTGTGTTTTGTACGCCGGAACAGGTAACCCACGAAGGTTTCAGGTGTTGTCCCCTGGCACCGCTGGGCCTTAGAATAGCCCAGTCCTTCAGTTGGCGCCCAACGTTGGGCGACATCAGCGGTACCGGTCCAAAGCCCGACGATCGTGAGGAAATTCGTGTGAAATCTCCGAGGGAAGGTGCACCCCGCTTCATCGATCCAGTTGTCGAAATAAGTGGCCCGAAGACTTTTCCCGCGAAGATTCCCGCCTCCTGACGGCTGCGACGGACTGATGCCCTGACTCTTGACCTGTTTTGGCGCCTGGCGTAGTCCTTTGTACGGCGAGACGATAGACGGGCCTTCCTGGTGACGCCATTGCTCTTTCAGTTAAGTATTTGTGGGTCGCTCCCAGAGGTTACTTTGTTGTTTGCATGGTTCCATTGCATTTGTGGTTCTTAGTTGCTGGTTCTTAGTTGTTGGGTTTTATTTGACGATTGCAATTGCCAAAAACCGAGGGTCTTGCATTTTTTTTTGCGAGGACATCGTAATTCGATAGCCCTTGAAGTTTGGAAACTCGGTTAGTGTGCACGATGCCTGGCCGTGGTACTTTGTTTGGTTTCCTTAAATGTTGCAGCACGGATTCCCGACTGGAGGATTCATGCCCGATACCTCCAGTTGGAACTCCAATTTATGAGCTCTATAGTCGACACGGCGTAGGTCCTATTGTATATAATGACTATTGGATTCGTTACACTAAAAATGATGGTGTTCTTAGTTGGCCACCACATGGTAGTTTCAAAACTGCAATATTAGATAATCTTGAAGCTAAATTGTTTAAAAAGAAGGCTAGGCCGGCCATGTTTGATTCCTTTCGATTATGGCGCAAAGAGGCCAAGCAGAAAGAAATCAAACAGACTAAGAAAAATAAGAGAGAAGGTGTCATTACGGTGATGCGAAATGCAGAACAGTATCAGCGAGACAAAGATGAGAAGGAGCAGGAAGTTAGTGCTAGGCTTCATCATATGGCAGTGGATAGATGTTATCCGGTTTTACCGTCTAGTCCAGATAAGACGGGAGAAGAAGTGGTGGAAGATCCCCTATTGTCCTATCTATTGAAATCACCACCTCCCTATGCACCAGATACCGTGGGTCCTGTGATTCCTCTTGTTCCTCAACCTGTTGTTTTGGCGGCTGCTGGTCAGCCTGTCGTTCCTCCTGTTCTTCCGAATCCCCTTGTGCCGCAAATTGTCCATCCTCCTTTACCCGCTCTTTTTCCTACTGCTCCTTTGCCGGTACCTCACCAGCCTATTGTTACTACTACTCCTGTTACCCCGACTACTGCTACTGTTTCTACGCTTACTCCTAATGTTGTTGCTCCTGTGTCTTCTTCTTCTTCCCCTTCTGTTCGTAGTCGTATATTGAATGCTGTTGCTACTCTCTATTCTCCGTTTTTTGGACCTGTACTTGGGTCAAATCTTTCTGATGTTGCTCAGAGGCGCAGACAAATCCCTGATGGTAGGGAACGTGAGTCGTTAGTGAAAACGGCGCGCAAATGGATTAGGCATCCTGCGAAGTACGCTTCGCGTATAGTTTTTGAGACATTTTCTCAGTTTAATGAGCCCACTCAAAGATTCGTGTTCGAGGAAATGTGTAAATCCTTGAGAGAAGAGTGGGATAATGAGGAGGTAGATAATGTACCGCCGGAGATCACTGAGCTTCAGAATCAATTTTCGACTGGTACGATTGTAGGTGACAACGTCCGACGTGCTTTAGAGCGTCTGTTATCTTTTCGATCTATAATGCAACCTCGGGCATTGTTTAAAGACGCCACTGAGGAATGGATGGCACAACCAGGTCAGTATCCTATGCGGGAAGTTCCCCCAGTATGGATGCCAGGTGATCCTAATGCTAATCCTGCTATTCCACCACACTTTCAGAGAGTTTGGATACACCTCCCATGGAAGCGATCGGAAGTTTTGCAGGTAAAGCAAACCTTGCCCGACCCCCGTAAAAATCCTGCAGGTTATTATAAGGAATTGTCCCAATTAGTGGCTGCTACTGTCATGAACCTTGCCGATATTGACATGTTGTTTGGTAATGTAGTACCTCAACCAATTTGGGCGAAAATCCGTCACGAGAATCACGCAGCTGAGTTAGGCGGTGATTGGGCTGCTCTTGCGGCGGCTGACGCCCGGCAAGTTGGTGGGGCTAAACCTGAACAGCTCATTGAGAATCTGCCCCAGAGGATAATTACCCTTATGAAGACACTTATGCCAGCCATACGCGTTAATTGGGACAAATTGTCTGCGTGCAAACAAAAGAAGGATGAGAGTGTCTCCGATTTCTTTACGACATTTGAGGAGGCATTTATTGATCATAGTGGTCAGGATATGAGCTCTGAGGGAGGTCAGCGATTGTTTGTTGATAAATTCGTATCGAATTTGTTGCCTGAACTAAGCAACAAGTTGAAGAATTCTGAGAGTTCGTGGGCCGTTTCTACCACTGCTCAGATATTAGCCACGGCCCAATACTACGAAAATAGAGAAAAAGAAGAAAGCGAACGCGCAGATAAGAAAACGAAGGATCTTAAAACAAAGGTCTTATTGCAGCAAGCGTATCCTCCGCGCTCGAATCAGAATGACTCGCAACAGCCACATCGCTTACAATCGCAGTTTTCTAGATCGCAGTCACGTAATGACTCCTCTACACCTCGCTTTGTGTTGGGGTACAATCAATGCGCATATTGTAGGGGTGAGGGTCATTTGAAGTTTAATTGTCCAGTGCTGCGTGACCGCAACAATGGTGTTTCGGCTCGAGGAGGTCGTAGTGGTCCTCAACAAGCATCACGTGGTAGAGGTCGCGGCGTTACTCAGAATCAGAACGAGCGTCTTGCCACTTCATCAGATTCGCAAAATTGCTTTGATCGGCGCGATCCATCGTCTGGTAGATCTGCACAGTATCATGTGGACGACTATTATATCGAGCATGATGTTGGTGTTGACGGTAATTACTAGGACAGCCCTAGACAAAGAAAGGGAGTAGTATCAGTTCCGGTTGATCAGAGAGGGCCTTATGTCGCAGTTGCTACATTGGGCGTAGTTGAGCCTTTTCTGTTGGACACTGGTGCAGCGAAAAGTTCCATCATGCATTCGAAACTCCCTGGCGCGCCTTTGTCTGGCTTAACGAATGTTTCCGTTGGATTCTCTGGCGCCCCCATTAGCAATCGGGTTTCTAGCCCTTTGCACCTTACAATTGGGTCTCGTGAGTTAGAAGCTCCCTTGATTTTGACTACTGGTTGTGGTGAGAATCTTTTGGGCCTGGATTTATTGAAGCGGTTATATGCGACTTTGTACTGTTCTCCTGCGGGAGTGGAGCTTACATTGGGTCAGAGAGTGATCTCCCCCATGTATCTGTCGAGTGATAAGCTCCCACCGGAATTGAGTTCTCTTCCTGATTCTTTGTGGGCGACAGGTCCCAATGACGTGGGCCTGCTGGATATCCCACCTTATGTTGTTCAATTAAAATCAAACGTGCGATTGCCGCGCATTCCCCAGTATCGTATCCCTCTTGATGGTGAACGAGCGCTGTTAGCGATCATTTACGATTTGATCGATAAAGATGTCATCGAGGAAACACGAGGTAACGTGTGTAATAGTCCTGTGTTACCTATTTTGAAACAAACTGATCCATCAAAGCCTCCTGTGTATCGTTTTGTTATTGATTTAAGGGAGGTGAATAAAATTGTTGTTCCACAGTTTCCCGTGGTGCCTGACATTACAGCTTTGCTGACTTTGATTCCAGCTTCTGCATCTTGGTTCTCGGTAATCGATCTGAAGAATGCGTTCTTTAGCATTCCGATTGCTGAGGAAAGTAGAGATTTATTCGGTTTCTCATTAGGTGGTCGCAGCTTCAGGTTCAAACACGCACCTCAGGGTTACTGTGAGAGTCCATCGATCTACAGCCAAGCTCTTAAGAGTCAACTTGATGCGTTTGTGTTGCCGGCTGGTGCGGCTTTGATTCAGTACGTCGATGATCTGTTGGTAGCTGCTGACACTGAACAGATTTGCAAAACTGCTACAGTGTCACTGTTACAGCATCTATGTGACTTACATCACAAGGTGTCACCTTCTAAATTACAATATTGTTGTCAAGAAGTAACCTATCTAGGTCACTTATTGTCAAAGGCGGGAAGAAGGTTGACCCCTGAAAGAATTGCAGCAATTGCTCGAATGACTGTGCCAACAACTCAGAGAGATGTGCGTGCCTTTTTAGGTATCACGTCATACTGCAGACAGTGGATTCCAAATTTTTCACTGTTAGCGAAGCCATTGATAGCTCTCACGTGCAAGGATGTCTCGACTCCTTTGCCATGGACGGAAGAATGTCAGAAAAGTTTTTCTGAACTACGTGATGCGTTGTGTTCGGCTCCTGTGTTGGGTACTCCTGATTACAGTAAGCCATTTACACTATACGTTCACGAGAGAGGTTGTGCGTTGAGTGTTTTGACGCAACAATTTGGTGGTAAGCAGCGCCCATGTGCGTATTTTTCCTCGACTTTAGACCCGGTAGCTAGAGCGTTGCCAAGTTGCTTGAGGGCGACAGCGGCAGCTGCGGTATCTATTCGACAATCCGCAGGTTTGGTCATGGATAATGTGCTCATAGTGATGGTTCCTCATGCAGTTGGCACTCTCCTGAATCGGACAAAAACTCAACATCTGACGAGTGCAAGGTTGTCCGGGTATTAGTTGACCCTTTTGGCAAGTCATATACAGATCAAGCGTTGTAATGTGCTGAATCCGGCGACATTGTTGCCGATTAATATGGAATCAGATGATGTACCCCCACATGATTGTTACTTACGAACTGAGGAAGAAACGAAGGGTCGTGTGGACCTGAAAAACACTCCGTTGACAGATCCCGATGGCACTTTGTATGTTGATGGTTCATGTTTTAAGTTGCCGAATGGTGATGTGACGACTGCGTATGCTGTAGTGACATTGAGCACGTTTGTGGAGACTGCGAGATTGAGTCAGAATTCAGCCCAAGCGGCAGAATTGATTGCATTGACAAGAGCGTGTGTTTTGTCTAAGGGAAAGCGAGTGAATGTGTTCACCGATAGTCAGTATGCATTCGGTGTTGCGCATAGTTTTGGTCGATTGTGGAGAGAAAGAGGATTTATGACATCGCATGGTACGAAGATCCAACACGGGCAGCTCGTGAATGATCTTTTGGATGCACTTACATTGCCTAAACAGGTGGCGATCATTAAATGTAGTGCGCACCGAAAGGTTACGGATGATGTTGGTCGTGGTAATGCATTTGCGGACGAGATTGCCAAGGAAACGGCTAAGAATCTTGCAACCCGAGTGTATGTTACGAGTTCAGTGAGATGGCCGACGGAGACTGGTATGTGTGAAGACACTGTTGAGAGTGTGAAAGCAATTCAGAATGAGGCCACTGAAACTGAAAGAACGAAGTGGAAAGAAAGTACGGGGAAGTTGGACATGCATGGATGTTGGGTTGACTTGTCGGAACGTCAGAGGTGGATGTTACCAGATGCTTATGTGTTGGCTGTCGTGACTATGGCTCATGGGTTGTCACACATTAGTGCGAAAGGTATATGCAAGTTATTGTCTCCTGTATGGAAGAATGATGGTATTGCTAAGTGTGCTGAGAGAGTGGTTAAAAATTGTATGGTGTGTTTGATGCATAATCCTGGCAAGGGCACCCCCACTCCACCTGGTCATTTTGCTCCTCCTGCCTGTCCCTTTGAGGTTATCCAACTGGACTTCATCCATATGGAGAGATGCAATAATCTGAAGTATGTTTTAGTTGTGGTTTGTGCGTTCTCCAGATGGATCGAGGCCTATCCTCTTAAGGATAATACTGCCCTGTCCACAGCGAAAGTCTTACTGAAGGAATACTTTCCTCGGTATGGAATGCCACGGATTGTGTGGTCAGATAATGGAAGCGAGTTTGTGGGAAGCGTGATGCAGAGTTTGTGTAAGGGCCTTGGAATTCGACAGAAATTCCATAGTGCCAATCATCCTCAGGCAGCGGGTTTGGTTGAAGGGTACAATGGTACTCTGAAGCTGAAACTTGCGAAGATACAAGCTACGACTGGGTTGTCATGACCTGATGCCTTGCCTCTGGCTCTCCTATCGACCAGAGCGACTGTACACTCTCGAGTAGGGCTCAGCCCATATGAGATTGTGTTCGGCCGCCCTGCGAACATTTGGGGAGTTCCGAGACCTAAGGCCTTTGGTAGTCTTGAGTATCCAATGCTAATTGATTATCTTCATGATCTGACTACTAAACTGAGGTTAATTCATCAACAGGTCTTTGAAGCTTTGCCGGCACAGACAGAGGGTCCTGGACATCGGCTCCAACCGGGTGACTGGGTCGTGACCCGAAATTTTGCCCGAAAACGCAACTTGGAGCCAAGATTTGTGGGACCCTTCCAAGTGCTATTGGCCACAAGGACTGCAGTTCAGTTGGAAGGCAGAAAGAACTGGGTACACGCCGGCCATACCAAGAAGGTGCCAATCCCTTCACCAACAGATAGTTGGGTGAGAACTGGTATTGCGGCAACGGAAACTGAGACCCCTCTATGCTTTGTGCCGTTTAGCGATGCTCAACCTGTAGGAGACAATTCATTGCAGCCAGACACACCTGTTGAGTCGTCAGTTGTAGAGAACTCGAGGTCTGAGTCGTCATCCAATCGACTGAACACTGTTTCACCAGCTGAACAATTATTTGAAGAACAGACTCGACCTGGAAGAAATCGATACTTTCTTCATCCACGTAACAGAGACTAATAACATTTTTCTTATATTTCCCTTTTCTGTTGCCACGAACACTACAAATAATTACATCCTTTTTTGAGTTTCTTTTTATGTCTGTTTTTCACAGCTAAAGAGATTTGTATTAAGCCGAGTGTTTAGGAAAACCTATCATCCGGGTTAACCGTAGGGCCGTGCGGGTACTCCCTTCTGTTTAGCAGGTTTCTGAAACTAGGTTGGTTACTTTTATCGACTCCTGGGAACTCCTGGGAATTGATAATCGCTACTCAGAGCGAAGTGCGTCAAGTACGTCACGGACGGTTTTTAGAGGATGGTATTCTCTAAGCTGTTGGAAGTAGAAAGGATGTCGGCGCAAAGATCAAAATTGCATAAGATTGTACGAACAAAATGTTTTCTGTTTCAGGTATTTCTACTGTTTCTGACTGTGTCTATGCTATTGGTGGGTGGAGTGTATTTCGGAATACAGTCGCTATTGCCTTCCATTTCGCCTACTCTTCCTCCTAAACTAAGCTCTATTACTACTGTTTCTCCACATTCCTTTCATCCTCTGCCCCAACATGAACAGGTTAGACGTGCGGAATTCATGAATAACTCCTTCGTTCAACTCCTACATCAGCATCAGTTGGTGATGAATACTACCAACTGTTGGGTGTGTGGGTTAATGCCACATACCATGGATAGGGGTATTCCGTATCTGGTTCTTCCTTATAGCTCCCAAGGGTCAGCTCGAGCATTCCAAACTATGTTCCGTAGTGCACTAGATTCCTACCCCAGTCGAGAGCCACGCTCTGCCAACTTTGGTCCTGGTCCGTACCACAAGCCTTTGGCGATAGCGATTGCGGATTTAGATAGAGATGTTTTTGATGCATCGCCTATTCCAGATGAAGAGGTGCAAGCCTATAAGGACCTGAGTGAGGCTGAGTATAGTACGTCAGTGGGTGATAGACAGCTTAAGAGCTCGTCTCCAATATGGATCGTACCCCACCTCGGTAATTTCTGCTTGAAAGGTTTGGGTCGAAATCCGAGAGCACAACTTGGGAACAGTGCTTGTACTGATACGTATGTTCTACCGATGCTCTCTTCCCCTGTTTTTCTGACTGCCAAGGGTACCTATTTTGTATGTTATGAACGTGCATATACATGGTTGCCCCGTGACTTTTCGGGAACCTGTTATATCGCGAATCTTTTGCCACCGACTTTTACAGTTGCCGCAGACTATCACAAGACGAGGATTGTGAGAGGCGTTATTAGCAAAGAGGATACTGCCGGTCAAGAAGCAGGAGACTTCTTTAAGGGTTTCTTGCCGTTTTGGGGACCTATGGTTAATAGTAGGAACCTAAGACAGTTGACCCGTGTGGTAGAGTCGACTGCTAACATAACTGCGAGTGCTCTTGGTAATTTAACAGCGGAACTTCAGGCGGATAGACTTATGACGTTGCAGAACCGTATGGTTCTAGACGTTGTTCTTGCAGATAGAGGTGGGGTGTGCAAAGTTATCCATTCGAGCTGTTGCATTTTCATTCCTGACAACGCTCCAACTGTTTACCAAGCCATCTCGAAGTTGCATAAGATTTCCGAGTCCATACACGTGGACGAAGGTAATTGGACACTTCTAGGATGGTTTTGGGGCCTGATATCCACTTGGGGCTGGAAGATTCTGATGATTGTAGGGGTTGTTGTGACGTTTCTGTTCACGTGTTGTCTTTGTGTGCAGTGTGGTCCTGTCTTATGTAGTCTCTGTGCTACAACGTGTATAAGACGGCCATCTGTTACCAAGGAGACATTGATGAATAGAATGATGTTCCAGAAACAGCTGAATGATCTGATGAATATCGAAATCAATTCTGATCTCGACTAGTGCTTGCCTACATGAGGGCAAAAGGAGCGTCTGAGGTTCCGTGTGAATCTGAACGACACTTTTTGGGTGTGTTCGAATATGGACGAGTTTGGTATCTACGAACCGCAAATGACGAGTTTAGTGGGTGTACGCGGTTTCGCTACGCTACTATGTACGGATCGTCTCATTTCTAGGTATGTCCATCCGAACCCTCGGGTTCCATTTTAGATGCGGCATCCATTTTGTTTCTTGCCCTCAAGTAGCCAGCGAACGGACCTTGTCCGCTCTGTGACCCTGGGATTCCCAAGCTTTCACGAAGGACACATGTTTCTTTGAGGGTGTCTTTTATGATAAGGGAAATGACACGGCAAAGGCAGATGGCCCCGCTCAAGGCTCATCTTGCCGTGCCAGTCTATTGTTTCAGTCATGCATGCATTAGACACGAGGTCTTTGATCCTGCAATCAAGTTTCTGTTATTACTCTCTACACTCTTTTTCAATCTGTTGTGCATCCTTGTTCTTCCTTTGCATCTGTTTCTGTCCCTTCTCTTAATGTGTTTACAGTCAGAATAAAATGTGCTTAATGTGGGGATAACGTGCTTTTACAGTTGGGAACCGGCAATGTTGTTGTAATTATGTTCCGGGCTTCTGAAACATGAACGCGACCCTTTTGAAGTTTATTGTGGGAACTGAGTCGTAACCTTTGTTTGCCATATTGTGCTATGACCAAAATGTGTATAAAAGGAGCGATCCACTTTTGCAATTCGAAGCAGTCTCTCAGAACCTACACGTTGTGTACTTCTTGCGATTTCTGTATCCCTGCAGTAAATAAACGCTGATCTTTGACGCCGCCGGAAGTGTCCCGTGTCTCTGTGTTTTGTACGCCGGAACAGGTAACCCACGAAGGTTTCAGGTGTTGTCCCCTGGCACCGCTGGGCCTTAGAATAGCCCAGTCCTTCAATCCCTCCCGTCCCCGACCCAGCGTGATGTGTACGTAAACTGGAGAATGGTCGGAGATCCCGCGGGCCAGGTGCGAGGCCTCCCGTATAACCATGTCATGGTGTAGCGGAGACAATACATAATCCAGGCGGGAGAAGGAGCGGTGCGGCCCAGAGTGGAATGTAAATTACCTGCCCGTGGGATGCAGCAGCCACCACAAGTCTGTGAGCCCAAAGGCCTCAAGGAAGTCTGTCAACCACCTCTGCCCCGTGGGCGTTTCTCTAGGGGGATGTCGGTCCTGAGTTCCCGAGACTACCGCATTGAAGTCGCCTCCTAGGATCAACTGACCTTCCGGTAGGGATAGTAGGAGCCTACCCAGATCCGTGTAGGATTGCGTTTGTAGCCCTGGGGGGACATACGCAGAGACAAGATTTAATCTGCGGCCCTCCCACCTCCCCGACACTGCAGCGAAGCTGCCCAGCGGGTCAGTCTCTGTGCGGTCAATATGAAGGGGCAGGGAGCGACGCAGTAGGATCCCCACTCCCCTGGAGCCAGAGGTAAAGCCTGAGTGTACCGCCAAAGTGTATCCCCATCTGTTGAGGGCCTGGCATGCATTCCCCATCAGGTGTGTTTCCTGCAGTAATACTACATCAGGAAGGAGTCGTTTAATGAACTGCAGAACTATCGTACGTTTGAGCCCATCCCCCAGCCCGTTCACATTCCACCCGAGGACCTTAAGACTTTTCTCCCATGTGCTAGTCATAGCCATAACTGTAGAAGCTAGCCAGACCCTGCATACCTGTGTAGCTGCTGACCCTGTAAAGAGTGCCGAAATATGACCATAAAACCTTTTCAACTCCCCCCCTCCCGCCCACCCCTCCACCATTATACAACCAAACAGAACATACACGGGACCCAATACCCCGATTCTGGTCCCCGCTTTAAAACAGGCCTTAGCAGAAAATCCATTCCCCCCCACTGGACGCAACCCCCCTCCCACCCTGCTCCCTGCTCTGTAGGTTCCAAACTACCCACTGCCCCAATTAGCAGAGCGCCTGTCGCCCGATCCCTCCCCAGAGAGAGATATCCACCCCTCCCCTGGAGAAACAACCCCGATGAGGGAACGTGAGCCGGCTACAACTCTGACCGCCGTGTCCGTGTTGTCCCAAACTATAAGTCCCTTAATTTATGGAGCATGCGAGGAACAGTCATTGCCCCACTTAGGCGAGCGGCATAAGGGTCCACCTCTCATGTCCTTGCCACTACACCGAACCCTATTCATGTCTCATACGTTACTGTTCGGAGAGATGTGGGTCCGTAGTCTGAGGCCTCATCATTCCGCCGTTCCCCGGGGTGAGTCCCAGCGGGGACTATTCGATCTTGAACGCCAGGTCCGTTGGCTCCGCTCGTCGTCCACTGGTCTCCCTGCCGTCGAACCCGGGGAGGCGGCTCCGTCCTCTCCCCCGCGATTGCTGGCACGCTCCAGCTGCTCGTCCGCTGTCGTCATGTCAAGGCACTCCTGAACCGCCGCCGGCGAGGTGAAGAAGTGGGATCTGCCCCCCGCTATTACCTTCAGTTTGGCTGGGAAGAATATCATGTACTTGATTCCCCGCTCCCTGAGTGCCGCCTTGACCCCCAGGAAGGAGCGTCGCTCTTGTTGGACTTTCAACGTGAAGTCGGGGAAGAACCGGATAAGGGCTCCTTCGCAATGTAGGTCCCCATGTTGTCTGGCCGTCTGGAGGATGGCGTCTCGGTCTCGAAAGTTGAGAATTTTTGCAATGAGTGTTCTAGGCGGGGCCCCCGGCTTGGGTCTGGGGAGCAAGGCTCTATGGGCACGTTCAATGGTAAATAACTTGGACAATCGCTTCGGTTTCAGGTGCCGAAGAATTAAGTCTTCGAGAAATAGCTCAACACTCTGCCCCTCCATTCTCTCCGGCACCCCAACGACGCAGATGTTACTCCTTCGGGCCCTCCCTTCCTGGTCTTCGAGCCGAAGAGCCATTTGGCGGTGTTGGGAGACAAGCTCGTTAACTCTTCCCTCGAGCCGTTTTTCGGAGGCCTGAAGCGCCTTGATGTCGGCCTCATTGGTTTTCGATCTCTCCGTGGTTCGGCCGAGGTCAGCGCGAAGCAGATTAACCTCGATGGATATCTTGTCCATTTTTGGTTCTAGGTTGGTGCCAAGTGTCTGTATCGCGGCCATTATGGAAGTGGGGGAGGGCTCCGCTCGGTTCGCGGCCGAGTCCACTGCCGCTTCAGGTTGCGACGGACCCTTAGACACCGCGTACTTTTCCAGGTTATTAGTCTGCGTTTTTGTTCCCACCTTAGGCCGCATGTTGGTTATCCGCCTCTGCAGACCAGGGTCTGCGCCCCAGTCCGAGCGCCAAAAGTCGTTTGGTGGGTTCTCAGCACCGCCGCCGCTCCGTGCCGCGAAGTAGAGCTGGACCGAAGGTCGGCACCGCCACCGCACCAGACGGTGCGGCCCACCACCCCCGGCTACCAGCAGCCGCTCGGGGCTCCTCACACAGCAGGGACAGGCTCAGCCCGACTGGCCGAGCTGGATCCTGGCGGGGGGACAGCGAGCCCCGCACCCGACCGGAGGACCCAGTCACGCACTTACTGCCGTGCAATGTCGCAGTTCCTTCAGGGAGGCCCCTCGCCTTTAGATCAGTGGTACCTCGGGCCGTGCCGCGCTCCTCCTCGCTTGGGCCTGCACAGCTTGTCACCGGGGTCTCCCCCCTCCGAGCGTGGCGACGCGGAACTCCCACCGCCGGTAGGCCGCAACGCAGGCCGAGGCTCAGGCCACTCCCCCGCAGGCCACGAGGTCCTTCCTCGATGTAGTCGCCAATTCTCGCGGGGCGTAGGGCAGGAACGCAGCCCGTCCCCCACCTCAGTCCCAGCAGCGATGAGAGGCCCCGTCCTCGTAGCGCGAAGTGTAGGCCGCAGCCGGGGCCTCCCGTGGTTCCGCTCCCGGCCCTCAGGCTCCAGGCCGCAGTCCCAGGTCGGCCGCCGTGCCGGAGAGCGCTGCGATCTGTCCCCACCGGAGACCCAGACCCCGCCCGACTCGCGGAGCAGGAGCGCAACTGGTAGGGCAGTTGGTGCAGCCGCTTGGATGCATACAGGGTCGGATTTCGTGCCGGATATCAGGGAAACACAACGGTCCCGGCGGAGCTCGGTATTTAGCCGGCCATCTTCATCGGCACCTGGCCACGCCCTCCAAGCGCTAACTTTTTAATTTGAAAACTACGACCTTTGTTTTAATATTTAGCAAAGCAACTGAAATAGTTTTTTAGCTTCCTGCTGATAACTCGCACTTTGCACTTCCTTTGTTTGGTCGTGCCCACACCTCGTTCCACTGCGGGGTTTCCCCGATTGATGTGGAGGGTGGTGGGCTTACATGGTCTCTCTTCACACACACCTGGTGGGGCTAGAGGGGGCGGAGCTTGGACAGTCACATGACCCAGAGCCTGGCTCTCTACTTAAAGCCAATGCTATTCTTCACGTGCAGAGGACGCACGCAGTCTCAGAGATTTGGTAACATCTATGTAACTCTTGCTTAGCCGGCACTAACCAATCGCTAAATTTTTAATTTGAAAACTACGACCTTTGTCTTAATATTGAGCAAAGCAACTGAAATTGTTTCATTTACCTTCCTGCTGATAACTCGCACTTTACACTTCCTTTGTTTGGTCGCACCCATACCTCGTTCCACCACGTGGTTTCCCTGATTGATGTGGAGGGTGATGGGCATACGTGCTCTCTCTCGTCACACACAGCTGTTGGGGCTAGAGGAGGCGGAGCTCGGACAGTCACATGACCCAGAGCCCGGCTCTCTACTTAAGGCCAATGCCATTCTTCACGCGCAGCGGACGCGCCCAGTCTTAGAGATTTGGGGACATCTATGTAAGCCTTACTTAGCAGACACTAACCAAGCACTAACTTTTTAATTTGAACACTACGACCTTTGCTTTAATATATAGCAAAGCAACTGAAATTGTTTTTTACCTTCCTGCTGATAACTCGCACCTTGCACTTCCTTTGTTTGGTCGCGCCCACACCTCGTTCCAACGCGGGATTTCCCCGATTGATGTGGAGGGTGTTGGGCGTATGTGCTCTCGTCACACACAGATGGTGGGCCTAGTGGGGGCGGAGCTCAGACGGTCACATAACCCAGAGCTCGGCTCTCTATTTAAAGCCAATACCATTCTTCACACGCAGTGGACGCGCGCAGTCTTAGAGATTTGGTGGCATCTATGTAAGCCTTGCGTAGCAGACACTAACCAAGCACTAACTTTTTAGTTTGAAAACTACGACCTTTGTTTTAATATATAGCAAAGCAACTGAAATTGTTTTTAACTTCCTGCTGATAACTCGCACTTTGCACTTCCATTGTTTGGTCATGCCCACACCTCGTTCCACTGCGGGTTATCCCCTATTGATATGGAGGGTGTTGGGTGTACTGTGAGAAAGTGCCATCTTTCTTGCATGGTATGCCCCCACTTTTTGCTGAATTGCTGAATGTACTTTGACTGAGTGTACCCTGGACTCCTGCCAATCAGGTGAGTGTACCCTGGACTCCTGCCAATCAGGTGCCCAGGGCCTATGTTCCTTCCCTATAAACACAAAACACAAATTGGCAAACCGTGGCCACATGTAAGCCCCTGGTAAATGGTACACTAGGTACACAGGGCCTTGTGACCAGGGAAGGCCTCTAAGGGCTGCAGCACTCATTGTGCCACCCTTAGAGGCCCTGTACCCTTACACACACACACTGCCCTTGCAGGCTGGGTGTCTGGGTGCAAGACAAAAAAAAGAATCGACATGGCACACATCCCTGTGCGCCATGCCCATCACCCACACTGCCATGACATACATCAGCCCCCCCTCTAGCTGGGTGCCCTATGCCAATGGTGTGGGCACAGGAGCAGGAGCCCTGTGCCCCTACAATATCCAGGTCCATTCCTGGGCACTGTAAGTGCAGTGCTGCCCTTTAAGAGTACATGGTGCTGAGAGCTCGTCAAACACGAACTCCACAGCACCATAAAGGCAGCACTGAAGACTGAGAAGTTTAGTATCAAACTTCTCAGCACATTAAACCCACACTGATGCCAGTGTGGGATTTAATGTACCAAACACCCCTGAGGGCATCTTAGAGATGCCCCCTAAAACCTAACCTACAATCCACGTCTGTTCTGAGGCTGCCGAAGCTGCCACACAGCAGACATGTTGCTGGACCCCTGGGTAGGAGAGCCCCTGCTCTCCTGGGCCTGCAACAATGCACATCCTGGGCGAGGTGCTAAATCTCCTCCCCCAGGATGGGCAGGGGGAAGCTCTTCCTCTCTCTCTACTACTCTCTACCTCTCTACCTCTACCTCTACCTCTCTACCTCTACACCTCTACCTCTCTACCTCTCTCTACTGACTGACTGACTGACTGAAACGGATTGACTGACACTGACTGACACTGACACTGATTGACTGACACTGACTGACTGACAATGACTGACACTGATTGACTGAAACTGACTGACTCACACTGACTGACTGACTGACTGACTGACTGACTGACTGACTGACTGACACTGACTGACTGACTGACACTGACCGACACTGATTGACTGACACTGACGCTGATTGACTGACACCGACTGACTGACTGACACTGACTGACTGACACTGACTGATACTGACTGACTACTTTCTACTACTCTACTACTCACTCTCTACTACTCTCTCTCTACTACTCACTCTCTACTACTCACTCTACTACTCTCTACTTCTCACTCCCTACTACTCTAGTACTCTCTACTACTCACTCTCCACTACTCTCTACTACTCTCCACTACTCACTCTCTATTACTCTCTCTCTACTACTCTCTACTATTCACTCTCTACTACTCACTCTCCACTACTCTCTCTCTACTACTCACTCTCTTCTACTCACTTCCTACTACTCACTCTTTACTACTCTCTACTACTCACTACTACTCTCTACTATTACACTCTACTACTCACTCTTCACTACTCACTCTCTACTATTCACTCTCTACTACTCGCTCTCTACTACTCTCTACTACTCACTCTCTACTACTCTCTACTACTCTCTCTACTACTCACTCTCTACTACTCTCTACTACTCACTCTACTACTCTCTATTACTCTTTACCACTCACTCTCTACTACTCTACTATACACTCTCTAATACTCTCTCTACTACTCACTCTTTACTACTCACTCTACTACTCTCTACTACTCACTCTCTACTACTCTCTCTCTACTACTCACTCTCTACTACTCACTCTCTACTACTCACTCTATACTACTCTCTACTTCTCACTCTGCACTACTCACTCTCTACTACTCGCTCTCAACTACTCTACTACTCACTCTAGTACTCACTCTACTGCTCTACTACTCTCTAATACTCTCTCCACTTCTCCTTCTCTACTACTCTCTCTGCTACTCACTCTCTACTACTCTCTACTACTCACTATCTACTACACACTCTCTACTACTTGCTCGTACTACTCACTCTCTACTACTCTCTACTACTCACTCTACTACTCTCTACTACTTACTCTACTACTCACTCTCTACTATTCTCTACTACTCACTCTCTACTACTCCACTACTCTCTACTACTCACTCTCTACTACTATACTACTCTCTCTCTACTACTCACTCTCTACTACTCTCTACTACTCACTCTCTACTACTCTCTCTACCACTCACTCTGTACTACTCACTCTCTACTACTCTCTACTACTCACTCTCTACTACTCTCTCTACTACTACTCTCTACTAATCTCTACTACTCACTCTACTACTCACTCTCTACTACTCACTCTCTACTACTCTCTACTACTCACTCTACTAATCACTCTCTACTCTCTCTCTGCTACTCACTCTCTACTACTCACTCTCTACTACTCTCTACTACTAACTCTCTACTACTCTCTACTACTCTCTACTACTCACTCTACTACTCACTCTCTACTACTCTCTACTACTCACTCTACTACTCACTCTTTACTACTCACTCTCTACTACTCTCTACTACTCACTCTCTACTACTCTCTACTACTCACTCTCTGCTACTCTCTTTACTACTCTCTACACCTCTCTACTACACACTCTCTACTCTCTATTACTCACTCTCCACTCTCTACCTCTCTACCTCACTCTTCCTCTCTCTCTACTACTCTCTACCTCTCTACCTCTACCTCTACCTCTCTACCTCTACACCTCTACCTCTCTACCTCTCTCTACCTCTCTCTACACGCACACATATGCACATATATATGCATATATATATATATATATATATATATATATATATATATATATGTGTGTATATATATATATACATACATATATAGACATGTATATAATCTGCATATCTATATAAATACAAATATAAATGCATGCAAACATATACATATACATATATGCATACATATGCATGTAATGTACATAAAATTTGGAAAAACACTAATAAAAGCAAAGCTAAAAAGCCACCTAATTACAAACAGAATTGTATTAACTTAAACGAGGGCGAGACCTATTGCATTTTCAATGCTTGTTTACTTTGGTTCCATCAAGAAGGCATTCAGATGTGTCACACATTTGCCATAAATTCTGAATGTTAGCATTGCTCATTAGATCACTGTAGTAATGCTACTGCTCACCAGGGAAGTCTGCTGCTGGTATTCAAAGTGCACGTTTTAGTCTGCATGTCAGAATTTTTTAATGAAATAGAAGAGGATTTGAGAAGTCAAAATATGCCCTAATTTTTCTTTCTGCAGCACTAATCATAATTTCTATGGCAAAATGAACCCCCTCATATTGTTCCTTTGCAAATTAAATGTTTTAAGAGTTACCACTTTATACTAATCAAGATGGCTTCAGGTGTGCCATACTTTTGTAATAAGTAAGACTGTTAGCGCTCTAGTTGTTCTTTAGAACACTCTGGGACATTCTGTCATTGGGCTATACTTGGGCTACATCTGGGTGATATTTGTGCTACATTTGGGCTCTTTTGTCTCTGGTGGCCATCTTGGGAGACTTATTTGTTATGAAGTTTCCTAATTTCCTCATTTACTACAGTCCCCTCAGTAGGAAATACGTTTAGTTTTTTACTTTGATTTCATCAAGAAGGCATTCAGATGTGTCACACATTTGCCATAAATTCAGAATGTTAGCACTCTAGTTGCTCGTTAGATCACTGTAGTAAAGCTACTGCTCACCAGGGAAGTCTGCTGCTGGTATTGAAAGTGCATGTTTCAGTCTGCATGTCAGAATTCTTTAATGAAATAGAAGAGGATTTGAGAAGTCACTCAAAATGTGCCCTAACTTTTCTTTCTGCAGCACTAATCATACTTTCTATGGCAAAATGAACCCCCTCATTTTGTTCCTTTTTCAATTAAATGTTTTAAGAGTTACCACTTTATTCCAATCAAGATGGCTTCAGCTGTGCCACACATTTGTCATAAGTAGGACGGTTAGCGCTCTAGTTGTTCTTTGGAACACTCTGTGAAGCTGCAGTAGAACACAAAGGAATCAACTGACAATCTGTGCCCTTGTTGGATGTACATGTTTTACTGAGAATGTCAGACTTCATTCTCACATGACTGAGAAAGATAATGTGAATTTACAGAAAATATGCTTTCAGTTTAGCTTATAGATCACCTTCCAAACCTCTGTGGGAAAAGCATGAGAAAATATTTTTCTCTTAAACATGATTCATGATATCCCAGCAGAAGGCTTTTTCACATGGTAAAATCACCTTAGAACATACCACAATTCCTAAAATGAGTATGGTACTATCAACAAAAGATTTATAATGTAACTAAAGTCTTAAAACCTTCTGTTACCTGCAATGCTTTTTAATGAGGTGCTATCATGTATATTGGTCCCAAGATGGCTGCCAACACTTCTTGGATGAAGTGCTGACAGTCAATCAGATCTCACGATGAGATGTGTGGTTACGCTCCGCCCAGATATATATGTAATTTTGATTTTCTCAGGAACTACTGAACAGATTGACACCATTTAAGCACAAAGCATGAGTCTGAGCTGAGGACTACCTCTTTGCCAAATTTGGTGTAATTCCGTTCAGCAGTTCGGGCTGTAGCTGCGGCTCAAGGTCCTATGGGAAATTGCATCGGGAAAACACGTTTTGGGACCCCCCTTTTTTTTCGGCCCCCGTGATACGAATCATCCCGAGACTTTCAGGATAGAAGCGGACCGGAGCTGGCCAAATGTTTTGAAAATTTCGCGAAGATTTGTCAATTGGCGCCAAAGTTATTGGGAATAGAATGTTGCGGATTTCCTATGGAAAATAGGTCCTAACTATAACTACTTACTGGCGACCGCCAGTAGGTAATATATATATATATATACATATATATACATACATTGTTTAAGTAAACAGGATTCCCACTGAGTACAGAAGAAAGGTCACCCAGGCACATGTCAGAAGCAAATCCTACTAAGGCAATGCACTCCACGCCAGCACCACCAAGAAGCTCCAAAACAAATTGCTAAGAATCCAGAACGCAGCAGCGAAACTTATCCTGGACATCCCCCGCTGCAGCCACATCGCATGTCACCTGAGAAACCTCCACTGGCTCCTGAATAAAAATAAAAATAATATTCTTCAAGCTCCTCACGCACACCTACAGGGCCCTCCATAACATCAGACCTGCATACCTCAATCACTGCTTCTCCTTCTACACTCCCACCAGACACCTCCACTCCGCCAACCTGGCACTGGCCACTATCCCACGGATCTGCAAGACTACAACCATAGGAAGATCCATCTCCTAACTTTCCCCAAAGACCTGGAACTCACTTCCTCTACATCTCAGGTAATCAACCTCACTGCCTCAATTCAGGAAGGACCTCAAGACCGGGTTCTTCGACTGAACTTCAGAATCCCTCCCCCCAGCACCTTCAGATCCTAATGGGTAATTAGCCAATCCTGATTGATTGATTGAAACTTGGTTATAAATCACTGCTCACATGCTGTCAGGTCTTAATTTTCACTTTGTTTGAATTTTCACACAATTCTATTGGGTTTTCTGTATGTTGGGTCCTCTTGTTTATTGGTGATATTTGTGATATGCACTCTCTGTCCTTTTCGACCTGTGCCACTTCACTTGTCTGTTGGATATTTGAAATAAGTATAAGTGTATTCTGGAGTTGGTCTATTTAATAATCTTCCTTTACACTGTGGTGTATTCGTTTTGGGATTTAGTTGCTCTAGTATGTCACTTTGTGAACATGCACACATAGATTTATAGAAATAGTTGGAGCCTTTTTATGTGATCTGTTATGTTTTTCCTAGGTACTTGCTCTGGGAATTGCCTCAGCTCCTCCATCTGTTAGTTGTTTTTTTAATGTCTTTGCGCCATGAGGTGCGACTGAAATTGTGGTCTTCACCGAAACACGTGCATATTTGGAACTGAAATATGAGGATCAGAACATCTATAACCTGATATGAATATATTGATTAATCAAGAAGTATGAATTATATCAACAATATCATATTTCTGAAAAGTACTCATGAATTTAAGAGTGTAGGGATTGTTTTTGTGGTCCTTGTTTTGCCTAAAATCATTGTTACTTTTAGTTTTATTGATGTCTGGAGCATGCATTTAGGAAAAGGATGTATGTGGAGTGAATGATACAGTTGCAGTTAGATGATGAGTATGATTGTGATGCTGAGGGAGGGAGTCTGGAGGTCTTCAGAGAGAAAGTGTTTTTCATTTTTTTTGTGAATATTCATGTTTATGTCACATTTGATGTTATGTACATATGCATTTATTTGGAATGAAGTGTATTAAACATTGACATTTTATTAATTAAACTACATTTATTGCCCTATGAGTAGAATATTTTGGTGTATGTTTTGAATCACTTGGCCACATTGCGACTTTGAGCACCTCTAAAATTATGGCGAGATATTCCGCCTAACTATTATATCAGGCAGGTTATTTTTGTTTAATGTATGGCCTTTTTACCCATGCTTTCCTGCCTTTGCATTCATAAATACAGGGCCCCTCTCTTTATTGTCATGAAGACGTGGTGTGGGCAATGGTATGTGGTGCTCCATAGTGCAAGGAGCTCATGATGTCTATAGGGTATTCCTTGGTGAGGATGGACCAGTGAGTGAGCTGTTGTTCGGAGTTTGTGTTTGTGGGTGTGAGCGGCGGTGGGGAGTTGGTGTTCAAAGTTTTTGTAGATGGTAAATATCTTGTCATTGAAGAAATCAGCAAGGTTGTCAAACAGTTCTTGGGAGAGAGTGATGTCGTTCTTGGTGGCTGCTGGGTTGGAGAACTCATTTAAAATGGCAGAGTTCCATGCTGTGTTTCATGCTGGCTTCAATGTGATCTGCCAGGGTGTTCTTCTTGGTTTGTTTCAGGAGGAGGTGGTACTAGTTCTTTGCTGTCCTGAAGGTGATGCGGTCTTCCGACTGTTTGCTGAGCTGACACATTCTTTCTAGTTGTCAGCAGTTGGATTTGTTGGCTTGCAGTTCCTCGGTGAACCAGCTGCCTCTTTTTGTTGATTTTCTGACATTTGCAGTCTTGGCAGATGCAATTCTGCGTCTTCTGTTATCCACTGGGAGAGGTCTTTTTGTTGTTTGGTCTGGGTCAGGTGTTGACTCTGGGATGTGGGAGCAAAGAGTGTTGTTCCACTATTTTTCTGATATCTTTCCCCAGTCTCTTCGTGTGAATCTGGGGGTGCGGTGCCTGCCATGATAGTTCCTGTGATGGTAAAGTGGATGCTGTGGTGGTCGGACCAGGTGAGTTGGCTGGCATGGGTGTATTTACTTCTGTCGCTAGAGGTGAAGATGGGGACGAGCGTGTGTCCTGCGATGTGGGTGAAGTGGGTGACCAGTTTCTTGAGGCCGATGTTGCTCAAGCTTTACAGGAAGTCAATGGTGTTGACATTGTTGGGGGTCATTGAGGTGAAAGTTGAGGTGCCCAAGTAAGATGTAGTGATCAGAGTCCATGGCGATTGGGGTGATGAGGTCTGGGATAGCATTGCAAAAGCTGGTGCATGATCCAGTTGGTCTATATCCATGGGTGCCTCTAATGCTGCTTTTATCATCTGTTGTGGAGTTGGAAGTTAAGGTGTTCCATTTGCGGGGTTGGGTTGTCAGGGGATGTCGTGCAGCGGATGGTGTCCTTGTAGACAATGGCGATTACTTCTCCATGTTTGTTGGTTCAGTCTCAGTGAGTTATTGTGTAGCCTCCAGGCTTGGTGGTTGCGAAGTCCGGTGTGGAGGCGGGGTTCAGCTAGGTCTCTGTGAGGAAGACGATGTCCGGGGTGAGGGATAAGATCATGTCCCAGATTTCCGTGGTATGTTTTGCTGAGCCATTGTGCATTGAGAAGGATGCACTAAAGTTTTGTCGTGATGATATTGGTTGGCGTGGTGTCTGTGTAGGTGTTGACTCTAGTAGCTTTGGTGCTGATGGTGAGGTGGCAGTGTCGGCAGGAGGAAGGTCTTCTGATGGTGCATGGGGACGTGCATCAGCAGTGGATGTTGGCACGTCCGGAGTCCAGTGGTCTGCGGTGGTGTAGCTATGTGGGAAGGAAGAGTCAGGGTTCCTGGCGCTGGGCACAGTCAAGGTGCAGACGGACTTGCATAAATAGTCCTGGGAGGTGGGAGGGGCTGTCAGAGAGATGGGAGGACAAGGACAAAGTGGCAAGCAAAATCAGTGATAGGCAAAAGGTATTAGGCGCATATCAAAACAGTTAGAAATTAATTTTAAATTTGAAAAACAGAGATTACATACAGGATATTATAACATTCAGACAATTCAGAAATGAAAACAAACTGGCTCAGCAAAAAAGGAGATGACTGATAAGGTCACCACAATGGTACCAAACTGGCGGGCTCAGGGATCAGGGCGTGGTCGCCTGACATTGGAGCTAAAGTCAGCTGAACAGCGGCAGCAGGGATCGGTGAACTAGGCCCAGGAGGTCAGGAGTTTTCTGATCATGGCTGACCTTGCAACCTTACAGGACAGCAGTATAGACACATCTCTGTTATTAAAGCCCCTGTCCTTCACTCCCTCCCCTCCTTTTGCTCTCATCCATGACATGACGGATGTCTCAGACTTTTTTTTGAGTTTAGGAAGCTTTTGATAGGGCCTTGGTTACCTTTCTCTCATCCTTCCAGGACTATGTTCCCCGGCCTTTGATATGCTTCCTCCTCTGTCAATGAGCCACTGCCACGTCTTCTTTCTCGTGGTATTTAGACCTTCAGAATATTGCAGCTCAAGATTGCCTTCTCCCATTCCATGCCACTGGACACCCTCCCCCTTCCCCATTTGCGCTGCCCAGATATAGCTCACCCTTTTTCCAGATGGAAACTATGGGTCCACCTCAGGAGGGCTTGACACATATGCCTCTCTATGACTTCAGACCCTACAACTGATACCAGAGTTGAAGAAAGTGGGAGGATGGTTCCAGTGGTGGCTCCTCTGCTATGGCAGAGGAACGTTGCCCCACTAACGAAGGAAAAATAAAATGATAATAACGCCATATTATCATTTTATTCTTCCCTACTGCGGCAGCAAGAGGGCGGGCTGCTCTACTGACAGAGCAGGGGAGGTGTGGTGGGCACGCTAAAGTGCACATGAACTTTGACCAGCCCTCTCCGGCTGGGCAAACAGTCATGCGCACTTTAGAATGTTCTCCATGCAGGCTGCATTACAGCCTGCATGGAGAGCATTCCCAGGCCTCCAGTCTACGTCTGAGCGCCGAACCACAGCGCTCAGACCAATCACATCGCTGCATTGCAGCGTTGTGTTTGGTTTAGGGGAGCTGCGTTGTGATTGGCTCAGGGGAACCTGGCTGCTTCCTGTTTGGCGGAGGAGAGACGACGTGGCTGAGCTAAGTGACTTCCCCTCGTCCATCTCAGTTTTCTCCTGATTGAGGCACTCCTTTCCTTGCCTTTCTCCTGTTTGAGGCTCTACTTTCCTTGCAAGGCAAGGCTTTGTGGTGTTTGGTTCTTGTGTGGGGATGTGTGACATCCCTGTACCCAATTGATCTCCCACTCTAGACAAAGACCTACCTTATACAAAGCATCACTGACCTTGCTCCTCCTGGGTACAGCCCATCCCAAACAACCAGAGCCCTCTCCAGGAGGAAATCATAAGACAGATTTCAGCCTGGTGGAGGCTATCAGCAGAGTGTAGCTTGAGTCCCCTGGCACAGTGACGATGGGACCCATGTCTGGTCATACCTGTCAAACCTAGGGTGTCAACAGCAACAACAGTAAGGTGATGGATGGAAGGCTTGAAGTGATCTCACCCATAGGCAATCGTTCAGGGCCGCATTCCAGTCCATCGTTTTTGTCCCACCATGCCACACTAGACAAAGGCCCGCCTTATGCAAATCTGTACCGACCCTGCTCCTCATGGGAAATGGTTACCTTTTAACCCTCGCATATTTTCCTTCCCCTTCCAACTCCCCACAGACATTCAAAAACCAGAAAGGCAGGATTAATAAACTGCCTTTTTCAAAACTTAGGATCAGCATCTGGAAAAAAGGTTTTATAATTTTTTGTCACTCGAATTTTTTAAAGAAACTATTTTTTGCCACATTTTGTGCACTTTTCAGAAAAACTTGGTAAAAGAAACTGGCAAATCATGAGCGCCGTTACAAATAGTATCGTATTGATGAGAAGAGCAAAATGTGTCTTTGAGAAAAGTAAAATTTGTGTCGGTATATTTATTTGGAAAATTGTGCAGGTAAATAATGCAAGCCTAAAATGTGGCAGTGGTACCAACGTGCCCTAAAATTCATGTTGTGGAATGCAGCGGTATGTTCCTTTGTGCTTCCGGGTTCAAAATTGAAGGCTTAGAAATTGCCGCCCTTCATCAAAGTTGGAAGGTTAATAGCTGTTTGGTCTGCTCACCTGGAGATGAAAAGATAGACGCAGCGGAAAATTCCCTTTCCTGAGAAGTGCTTCCTCGTGCTAGGTGGAAGGTCCTGTCTCCGACCAGGCTCATGTCCTCAGAGCACCTGGTCACTGAACAGATTACAGAAGTCCTTCAAATTTCATTTGAAGAAATTATTGCGTTTTTCCCTTTGGGTGCTTGAATTTGCCAGAAGCATGGAAGTCTACTGCCATCTGCTGGATTAAATTGTGAAGAGCAGGCTTTACATCGAGAAGCGGACTTTTCTCTTAAAGTAAGGTATAACAAAATATATAGGGGCTGATTTACTACTTCTGGCGCATCTCTGCTAATCAGCAGGGATGCGCCAGAAGAGTTGCGACGCATCTGCCCACCCGTGCGCCACCACTGATGCGCCGCATTTATAATGCAGCGCACCGTGGCGCACGGATGGTCAGATGCGTGTCACATCCCCCCCGTGGAAAGGTGGCGCATTGCTGGAGTTGCGTCGCAAGCGCGACGCAGCTCCTCCAAGGCTCGGGTTGCCCCTATCCCTAACATGCTGCGTCAATCCTTACGCCTGCTTCAAGCAGGCGCAGGGTTTTGACGCAGCATGGCTGTAAAAGTGACTGAGTGAAATCTTGTAGATTTCACTCAGCCACTTTTCGGTGGCGTTCCTGCGCCGGAAGGCCAACATGTGGCGCAGGGCTTTACAACGTGATGCATCTTCCTAGATGCGTCATGTTGTAAATAGCCCGCAGCATGGCGCTGGCTTTGCGCTGCCGCTGCGTCACAAAAGTGATGCAACGGCGGTGCAAATCTGGCATACGGGGCTTGTAAATTTGCCCCGGAGTGTATGAATTCTGTAGCAGGACCGGAAGCTCCGATTATGCTTCTCAGTCTTTACTACGACTTAACAAACAGCAGCCAATCAAAAAACAGGCAACATATACTATACTACATATCCTATGAGACTTTGAACCACGCCTCTGTCAGCGGCACCAATCAACAGTGTCCAGCGTATAGAAAATCGAGAGGCACCATCTTTCTGCCTCTTTCTTTGCTGCTCCGCAGTCAAGATAAATGCCTCTCTATTTTGCTTATCTTTAAGTGGTTTAATATACTGCATTTACTATACTGCATTTACTGTGTTGAGGGGTATTTATGCATACTGGTGCGTCCGGCGGCTTGTCGTGACACTGTCAAGGTTATATTTTCCTTCCTTTAGATTCCGATCATTCTTATAGACCGCGTCGTGGTAATTTGCCCCTACGTTATAGGTATCGGCACGTGTTCCGCCCTTCGTATGGTGCCCTGTCTTTGCCCCATCTGTAGTCTATTCTTCTTGCGGGAGGCCACCGCTGCGGTCCTTGCGCATCCTGCGCAACCGCATTTAAGTGGGCCCCTCCCGGGAGCAAGGTCGCGAGTGTAGCCTAATTGGGCTACACACGCGCATCCCCTATAGAAGCCTGCATATGCGTCTCTTTGTACGCAAGGCATCTTCCTTGTCATCTTCGAAGCTCAACAGGGCTGCAATAATAATTCAGACTCTGGTCTTCCAATCCTCTTTTACTTCCCCTCTTACCTGGTTGACCTTGCTTCCTGCTGGAGATTTTTGATTGGAGTGTCTCCGACTCCCTTGCGACATGTCTGTTTACCAGACTTATGATGAAGATCTGGCTGCTTATGGCCCGGAAGACGATGAGGACTATTTTTATGATGAGGGCATGGAAGCCATTATTGACAAAACTGTGCAAAAAAAGTTAGACAAGGGTATGTCTTCTGCTTTCCTTCCCATTTCCCAATGCTTGGACAAGCTGGTAGGGCATGCGGCCTCCCCCCTCCTTCCAGTACACGCCCTCCCCCTCCATATTCTCCCTCTGCCCCTTCATGGCCATTTGTGAAAGTCATTGCGAAAGTGACCGTAGGAGTTATTCCAGATCGTGCTCACACAGATACTGACACAGATACTTCCTCTTCTCACGAATCCCAATCTCAAAAACGTTTTAAAAAAGTGCATGCATTCTATTTTTCCCTCCACTCAGTCCCCTTTCACTCTTGATCCTTTGAGCATTTTACACCCCAAGATCCAGCCCAAGCAGGGTTCTGTACTACCTGGTCAAGATTCTTCAGGGGCCATTTCAATCGAGGAGTCAACAAGGCCATAACAACAACAACCAATCCACAGGTAAGGACTCCCATAATTCTTCCAATGCTTCCTTTGGGGGGCAGACTGAGATATTTTTTAAACAATTGGGCAAAGATTACTTCAGATTCATGGGTTTTAAGCACTGTTCAGGGTTACCAGATAGAACTATCTCACCCTCCCTTTCAAGACTCTTCCCACCCCTCTCTTTTTTTTCCAACAAGAAGAGTCTTTTATCGACTCCAAACTCAAGGAACTTTTGTCAAAACAGGCAATTGCTCTGACGGCTCCTCATCCCGAGGGCTTTCGCAGCAATGTCTTTTAAAAACAAAAGAAAGGGGAGGCCAAAGATTGGTAATGAATCTCAGGCTCTACAACCCCTTTGTGATCTATCACCATTTCAATATGGAAGGCATCTGTTAGACCTGGCACCATTAGCGTGGGTCTCCCTTCCATTTTTTGCTGTTGCCTCTTATGTTTTTGCTGGTTTTAGATGCTTTGGGCACTGTGCCACTGCTAATCAGTGCCACAGTGCAAGTGCTCCCTATGTTAAATTGGTGTATGGATTAGTGACTCCATGATTGGCTTATTTGGTTTACTTGTCAGACTCTAGTACAATGTGTGAGAAGTTGGCCTGATATATGATGTCACTAATTCTAGTGTACACCTTGTATCAGTCCAAACAACCCTTAGGGTGATTGGTTGTAAAGTCAACCTTATAGACCAGCTATCCTAGTGGTAGCATGGACAAGAGCAGTCTTAGGCTAAACTCTGAATGGCATGTGAAGCCAGCTGTTATACCATATGTAATCCCTTGAATACCAAATGAAAGGACACCACAACAGATATATATATATAAAATAAAGTGTATTTATTCTAGTCAAACCCTCAGCACTCTTTATGAGATTCGAGGTAAGTACAACACAGTCTTATTTAAGCATACATTAAGTCACACAGGTAAGTAATACAGTTAGGCCCTAGGGGCCACGCAAACCATATACTAAGTAAGTGGTATAAGACCACTGTCACGAACACAGGATAGGCCTAGGCCTAGGGAATCGCTGGGGCAACACTACCCTACAAACAGTTAGGAAGTGTGAGGCCCACGGGATTCAGGTGCAGAGTGGAAACACTCACGCGTAATGCGTATAATCGATAGAAATAGTACAGTTTAGAATTAATAAGATTCAGGACACTTCTGGAGTAGCTAGGAAGTCAAGACTTGAGAACTAGACACTAGGATAGTCAATACCCTGATGAGCACCGGAGTACCCAAGTTACCTAGCCCACGGGCTGCGGGTGCATAGGTGTGAACTTGCGTCGGGTTTCTTCGTCTACTCCTATGGATGCCTGAAGGAAAGATGCTGACAGGCAGTCAGTGAAGAGTGTCCGGTGGATCCGAAGGCTGGGATCAAGAAGGAAGTATACCTGCAAGCAGAAGGGACAGAGTCTGGGTCACTAGCCAGTGACCACGTGGAACCAGGAAGGAACCAGGCGATGTCGGGAGATTGCAGGTGAAGAGGTGAAGCTTGTCGCAGCAGCCACGGGTACCAGGAGATGTCGAGGACGACCAGGACCAGGAGGCGAGCTGTCCCACGAAGGCTCGTGCTGTCGGCAGCGTCGAAGTCAAACTAGGACTCACCAAGCCTTGGCAAGCGGAACCCACGAAGAATGGAGGACTTGCTTCTCTGCAGACCAGGAAGGTCTGGGGTGCTTCTCTTTGACAGAGGAGGAGCCAAACCAGCAGTGGAAAATTGAAGGTGTGTCGTCGCAAAGGTTACTAGCCAATGGGCAAGCAACCGGACAGACGCGGCAAGCAGGAAAATGCAGAAGGGCCCCACGCAGGACTCGTGGAGTGTGGGGGGCTGATCTTCGGTGCAGATGGTGCTTGGGGCTTCTCAATCCCCGGTGCACAACCTCGAGGGTACCTCAGAAGCTGCGCTGGAAGATACTCACCACTTTTCCCAGGTAGCCGGTCCCACGTCTCTCGTCGCCTCCACGGATCTCAGCTCGGCTGTGGATGTGGATCAGGGTCGGAGAAGTCTGGAAGTCAAGGCTCTGGTCAGGCTCTGCAGTTGGTCTCTCGTAGAACTTCAGCAAAGCAAAGGGTAAGTCTCTTGATGGTGCCTGTTCGCACAGGGTGACCACTCCTTGGCCACAAGGGAGATTCTTCAGTCTTCTTCTTTTGTCGAATGTCGAAGGTCCAGAGTTTCTGTTCAAGTTGCAGGTTCAGGATAATCTAATTTAGCAGGGCCCACCTTGCTACTAATATACTGGGCTAGTGGGCTGGGCTACCTGCAAGGTCCCTCCTATGGGTGGGACCAGGAAGGGGAGTGGCTACACCCCCTTTCCTTTGTCCAGTTTCGCGCCAGAGCTGGGGCTGGAGTGCCCCAGCACTGGTTTGAACTGGACTATGCATGGAGCACCTTGTGTGCCCCAGGCATGTCTCATTCCTTTCAGCCCTCCCTGCCCCAATACACTAAAGCACCTCCCCAAGCAGGAAACCTATTGTCCAGGCCTCCCTGGCTGGGAGGGCTCCCAGCAGCAGGAGGTCGGACTCGTGTCTGTGGCAGCAGCATCCATTTTGTGATGCTGAGGCTTTGGTGAGAGTTAAACAGCAAAGTAGGATTTTAACATGTCTCTCCCTCTAGAAGGGCGGAATAATATCCTCATTACCAGAAATGGTATGGGGGTATTATTCCAAAGTGTTAGACACCTTACACAACATGTTTTGATAAAGCCAAACCATAGTTACCATAACCGTTTAAGATTATAAGGTACTTTAAGAGTATATGGTAGGCTATATCATAGAACAGCTATAAGGACATGGTTCCAAAAGCTGCAGACAGGCTCAGCTCATGCTAGAGCCCCATCTCACATGTTACCAAGCACTCTGCCTCCAGGATTGTTAAGGCCTGCCATAGGAGTGGCTGATAGGTACACATGTGTCTATATATAAGGGTAGATATAGGTATACTATATCTAAGCAAGGGGTGATTACACGACCTTGCCCCAGCTGAGTGATCAGCCAGTAGTGTCTGATTGGAAGGCCAGACCAGGGGTGGCATAATACATGCTGCAGCCCCTGGGAGGCCTAGGGTACACCTATGCCCTGGGTACCTAGGGTACACTGTACAGGGCCTAATAAGGTGATCCTTACCAATTGGGTATGTACCTAGGGTACATGGAGTCCATTTTAAAGGGAGAGCAGACAGCCTGAGACCCTGAATGGCAGGATCTCAGGCCAACTAAGTCGAAAAACCAGCTAGACACTAGGCAAAAAGTTGGGGGTAACCATAGTCAGATATCCACCTTCCTACACAGTGCACTGTGTGTGCCCAGGGTTTGTAAATCAAATGCTGCTGGTGGGCTTGCAGCACTGATTGTGCCACCCACCGGAGCAGCTTGTAAAGTGTGTCTCAGGCCTGCCATTGCAGAGCCTGTGTGCAGTCTGGTACTGCCATGTTGACTTGGCAAGTGCACCCACTTGCCAGTCCCCAAACCTTCCCTTTTCCACATGTCAGACACCCCTAAGGTAGGACCAAGGGCTGGGTGCATTGTAGGTAAAAGGTAGGACATGCCCCGATGTGTGTGGCATGTCCTGATAGTGAATTACAGCTATTTTTGTTTTTCACTATTGCAAGGCTTCCTGTTCCCCATAGGCCAGAATGGCCAGTTTTATTATAACATCTTATAATCCTAACTGACTCAGGGAACTAGGTAGAAATTTGAGTTTAGCATGCCTGTACTCAGAATGATAAAATACATCTTTTAGTAAAGTTGGTTTTAACATTCTGTGTTTGAATTGAATTGAAAAGGCATTTCTAAAGCGCATGGCTACCCGAAGGCATCCCAGCACTAGTGCGAACCCGTAAGCAGGAAAAAGATTAAGGAAATAAAAAGATCTTTAAGAGCTTATGGAAGGTGAGATAATTCAATTCACAGCGGATCGACAAAGGCAAGTTGTTCCACAGTTTAGCAGCATTGTACACAAAGCGGCGTCCTCCGCTTCGTGCTTTCTTTATTATTGGAACTGTTGTTAGCTGCTTATTGTCAGATCTAAGTGACCTGGAAGGACGACAGGACTGAATGAGGGATCTGATGATGGATGGAACTTTATCAGAAAGGGCTTTGTGAGTAATGCACAATGCCTTGAAATGAACTCTTTCATGAATCGGCAGCCAGTGAAGCGCCGAGAGCGAGGGTTTAGCTGACGCATAGACACACAGGAAAAACTTTATTCAGTAAGGACTCTGATGAAACAGACAACAGGAGCAACTGTCTTTATTCACAAATTGCACAGATAGGCCTCATTGGAGAATAGCAAGGCACAAAATGCAAAGCTTGTCCATGAGAAGCTGCACAGGCAGGGGGCACACAGCAGTGAACAACAAGGCCAGTGGGCAGGACAAAGTGCAGAGTGAGTCCATGAGGAGCTGCACAGGGAATAGTTCAACCCAGCAAGAAGCAACAAGGCCAGTGGTCAAAACGAAGTGCAGAGCATGTCCATGAGAAGCTGCACAGGCAGGTGGCAAACAGTAAGGCCAGTGGCTAGTCCAAGGTGCAGATGAGGTAAATGAGAAGCTGCACAGGGAATAGTTCAACACAGCAAGGAGCAATAAGGCCAGTGGTCAAAACGAAGTGCAGAGTGAGTCCATGAGAAGCTGCACAGGGAATAGTTCAACACAGCAAGGAACAACAAGGCCAGTAGGCAGGACTAAGTGCAGAGTGAGCCCATGAGAAGTTGCACAGGTAGGGGGCACACAGCAGTGAACGACAAGGCCAGTGGGCAGGACTAAGTGTAAAGTGAGTCCATGAGAAGCTGCACAGGCAGGGGGCACACAGCAGTGAATGACAAGGCCAGTAGGCAGGAATAAGTGCAGAGTGCGTCCATGAGAAACTGCACAGGCAGGGGGCACACAGCAGTGAAAGACAAGGCCAGTGGGCAGGACTAAGTGCAGAGTGAGTCCATGAGAAGCTGCACAGGCAGGGGGCAAACAGCAGTGAACAACAAGGCCAGTGGGCAGGAATAAGTGCTGAGTAAGTCCATGAGAAGCTGCACAGGCAGGGGGCACACAGCAGTGAACGACAAGGCCTGTGGGCAGGACTAAGTGCAGAGTAAGTCCATGAGAAGCTGCACAGGGAATGTGTTTGACTGTACCCTGCCATGGTCAGCAACACACTCTGGGGTGTCACGATGGGCAGCACAGGCACCGCTGTGGGAGAAACAGGTGTGTGAAGTTGACCAACATTCAGACTTGGCTGTCAGTCGTACTGGGAGCTGGCTGTGTGTTGGGCACAGTAGGAGCACTTGACTGGGGAGAGAGAGGTCCAGCTGAGGTAGAGCTACCAGTGGCTTGGCAAGCTGGAGGGCTGCTTGGATCAGGTGGTGTAGTGGCACGTGGAGGTGGAGTCATGCAGACGTGAGACACAGTGTGGGTGGGAGATTGTGGAGGAGTGCCTTTCCACTTCTTGGGGATTCTAAATGGCTTGCCTGACTTTGGGTCAATGGGAAGCGGTGTGGACACAACAGGCACACTCAACACCAAGGCTACATGAGGTGCAGATGCTGGCCCTACCTCTGGGGATGTGCTGGATCCAGCGGTACGCTTCGCATGGCCTTGCCTTTGCCCCTCCATCCCCTCGTTACCAGGTGTTCCCCCTACAGTGTCCTTCTTTCCCTGCTTCACTAGGATTGGAATGGGAGTCGAGGTAGTGGGTGAATCTGCCTTGGAGCCCTTCTTATGTGTACCCTTGGCAGGCACCACCTTCTCAGTGGGCACGGAAATTGTCTGCTTGCCTTTGCGAGACACTTTTGGAACAGGAGAGTCCTTGGCTAGGGATGGCTCTGAGCCATGTGACCCTGAGGTCTGCTTCTTTGCTTTTGGGCACCTGGTGTTGCCTGACGGGCTTTCGTCTTTGCGCTCTGGGGTGGCATTGGTTTTCTGTGGGGATGGTGTCTGCGGCCTGGACCGCTTGGGCTGAGGTCTGTGGAGCGTGGTCACTATCGTCAGACGTGGCCACTAGCATGGGGGTGGACAAATGGACTGGAGCTGGACTCTGAGATTGTGCCAGTTAAAGGGCTGCCGTCACTGCAGTGGGCAAAGACTGGACAGTCCGGTGCAGTCCACCCACATCTGAATGTATGCCCTCCATGAAAGCAACCACCTGAGCCAATTTTTTGTAGTGGTCTATTAATGCATTGAAGAGAGCTGCCTGGCCTACACACAGCTGGTGGAAAAGGTCCCCAGACTCAGCACTGATGGCAGCGGGGGGGCAGGGGCTGCGGTGCCTGGGTTGAAGGACACTCTTCCCCTCTTACTGGGGCGAACATGGGCAGCACCAGAGGAAGTGGCTGCGAGGGTGGGCACTATGCGCTGTGTGGTGGAAGATGATGCAGAGTCCCTGTTCCCTGTGCCCGCCAACATGGATGCATCCCCACTGGCATCAGATGACGTTGAACTTTGAGTCTCGGGTTGTGATTCCCCCAGCAGACTCCTGTCCCCCTCCAATGTGCTGGTCACATCTGTGTCACTGGGCTCCTGTGCAGCTGTTGTGCTTGTTTCCCCACCACTGATGTCCGTCCCCTGTCCCTCCGTGACCACGGGAGATGCTGCATGAGAGAGAGATGTAGGGTCAGTTCAGTGGCAGCAACAGAACAAACATATGCAAGCAAAGCAACCATGAAGATAACTAAATCTACATGTTGCACGCCACCCTGTGCAATAACATTGTGCAAACACACTTTTGTTACTCAAACAGTGCTTGTAAACAAGAAAACCAGGCATAAGTGAGCCATGTGATGACCACACAGCACAACATCCTGCATGTGGCTCCGTTCAAACAGTAACACAAATAGCTCAGACCTGAAGCCCACCACCCAGAATGCTATTGAAATGCCCAGTACTCGAATTCCCTTAGGAAGTACAGGTAGGACAAATGCATGACAGCTGCACCCAGTACAGAGGCCAGTTACAAGCCACTTCATTACACTACCAACATCACATAGCCCAGCGCTGGCACAGACTGTGTACACATACAGCCACACACAGCCAAAGTCACCCTTCCCAGAATACTCACCCCGAATTTGCTGCTGATGCTCCTTCAATCGTACATCTAGCTCAGGGTGTGTCACGGCCAAGATGCGGTACATTAGTGGTGTCATGCTGCGCAGTGCCAACCTGCATGTGTGAGGGAGCAGCCCCAGTGTCATCTCTGCAACGTTCTTTGCCAGCCATGAGATGTCATCCCACCTCTTGTGGAAGTGGGTGTTCTGTCGGTTTGAGACACCCAGAGCCCGCACCTTGCTTGCAATGGCCCTCCACACGGCCTTACGCTGGTGTACTTTGAGCTGCAGCCATGGGAGACAAGAGGGGGAAAACATCAGTGACACAGTGTCATGTAACAAAATCACTCAGGATAGTAGCATGAAACTGATTCATCCCAGATCCACAGATATGTCGTGCAGACAGGAATGCATCTCACATGGTACATCTGCTTGTGAGAAGCACACGTAAATGCATACAGGTGTGAGGGGGACACAGTACCTGCACATCTCATATACAAGCAGGATGCCAGCACAGAAAGCCATGTGTACTCTGCCCACATCTACTGTCCATTTCTAGGTAGAGCAAGACATACATCACATATCAACATGTGTTTGGGGGAGACTCACTGTGTCCAACACTGCGCAGGCCTCAACGACCTTGCCCTGTGAATAGCTCACTGGGTCATGTATATCACATCGAGGGACATGATCTCACAAACCCACACCCTTCTCACAGGGCCAGTCATGTGCAATCCACAGGGCTGAGATGGCTCATTGATGGATTGTAAGGAAAAAAAGACACATGTAACACCCTGTACATTCAGTGATGTGTCCTTGTCAGATTGGGCGGTGACTGTGCAAGCCAGGTGGGCTCACACTGAGATGGACAACAGGGACCCACACAGCCATTCACACAAGCAATCACTGGCCTGACTCCTGCTTTACCAACTTGCTGCGTCACTGTATGGCTGACAAGACAACACATGACCCTCCAATCTTGATGTGCAGGCAGGGAAACGTGTGGAGTAGATTACACTCCCCTTCACTCTAGGAAACAGCATGTTAGGCAGTGCATGACACAACCCCACACTCTCAGGCACATACTGCATCAGACCGCCTACATGTGGGCCCCCCCTGCACTCTCACCCCCACTGTTGAAGACTTACCATGGCATTTGGGGCACCATATAGCCTTGGGTACTGTGTGAGCACCTCGTCCACCAGAACCTCCAGCTCCTCACTTGTGAAGGGAATGGCACGGATCTTCCCAGTCCTTACCATCACTGTGGACATGAGACAGCAGCAGCGGCAGTGGGTGTTGAGGGGTCTCAGGCAGCAGTCCCTGGATGCAGCAGCAGGTGAGGGGTGGGTCTCAGGCCGCAGTCCCTGGAGGCAGCAGCAGGTGAGGGGTCTCAGGCAGCAGGCTCTGTGAGCAGTGGAAATTTGGAGCTCTCTCCCACACATGCATAGCCTCCTGGTGTTTTTTCAGTGGTTCTAAGCTGCTGCAATTCGTGTTCCAGGTCAGCCTTTTTCAAATGCATCCAATGACCGGCTCTGCAGTGGCGGAGCACGCCTACTGCGATTTTCAAAATTGCATCATGCTACCACGATAGCGGATCCCATTGGCTGTAAGGGCATGGTCCATGGCGGTGACACACCTCAGGGGCCAGGCGGGTGCTACCGCGGTGGTGCATCTTTCAATTGCATCCAATGACCGGCTCTGCGGTGGCGGAGTACGCCTACCGCAATTTTCAAATTTGCATCAGGCCACTGCGATAGCGGATCCCATTGGCTGTAAGGGCATGTCCATGGCGGTGACACGCCGCAGGGGCCAGGTGGTAGCTACCACGAGTTGGGTGCCGTACAGTGACATGGGTGACCCGGATTTGGGTGGCGGAGCATGCCAACTGCCATTTCACCATGTGCATATGCCTATTACTATCGCGATTGTGTCCCGGGCATTGGTGGTGACACACCGCAGGGGCCAGGCAGTAGCTACCGTGAGTTGGGTGCCATACAGTGACATGGGTGACCGGGATTTGGGTGGCGGAGCATGCCAACTGCCATTTCACCATGTGCAGATGCCTATCACTACCGCAATTGTGCCCCGGGCATTGGCGGTGACACACTGCAGGGGCCAGGAGTTAGCTACCGTGAGTTGGGTGCCATACAGTGACATGGGTGACCGGGATATGGGTGGCGGGTGACTGTGACAGCACCAATGGACACATCATGCTGTGTCAATGGCCATCTGGCAGTCATCCACAGTGCACAGTGGCCACATGGTTGATGGCACATCATAGTGCATACAATGCCAATCTGCCATGTACCCCACTGCTGACTCCACATGCCATGTTTGTGTATGTGGTTTCTTAGATTGGCATGTACTCTCTCACATGTCATTTGTGATATTGATGGGTCTGTACACAGGACAGTGTTGTTACAGACTCCCCAATGTGTGCACATGTCAAGCTGTAAAAGTGCAGGGAAAATCACTACGATGTTTTTCAAGATGACGATTGTCCATATATGCCTGTTCGCTTATGTTTGACCATGCACACACTCGTCATGTACACTCAGCCTGTGGTCATTGTGTTGTTGATTTGTGCCAGGTTCAACTAACGCCTGAAGGTGTCAAGTGCAGCAGCTAGGTGTGAGACAGTGGTGTTGCATTTTTACACTTATGCTGGATGATATACTCCCAGGTGTGCCCATGGTGAACGTGGCCATATCCATATGTGCATTCTCATATGGCCAATATGATTTGGAGGTACTTGCTGTGTGTCAGTTGACAGGTGTACGATCAGTGTAACTGAAGGAGTCCCTACATGTCAGCTGGTCTGTAACACAATTTTGATGACAATCATTGTTGGCATTGTGTCTGGCAAAACATGAGATGCTGTGCCCATCTCATGATGTATTTCATTGACATATGTCCACTTTCATCTCAACTAGGAGGAGACCAAATCAGCATCGTCCCTTCACAGTGCTGGCAGACATGGAGAATGAGGAGATCATCTGGAAATTCCATCTGGATAGAGCCACCGTACAGACTCTTTGTGCTCAGTTGAAGCCCCACCTGCAGCCTCGCCGATCATATCCAACAGCTTTCACCCTCACGTCTGAGGTGATGGCGGCCCTGCATTTTTTTGCCACTGGATAATTCCAGCAAACGGTGTCCAGCACAGGTGGGATGTCACAACCTATGTTCAGCATGGTGCTGCATGATGTTCTGTCTGCCATGATGATCTACAAGGACACATATATCCATCTCCCCAAGGGGCATGAATTGGCTGCTGTGAAGAGAGATTTGTATCCCCTTGGACACATCCACCATGTTGTTGATGCCATTGATTGCACCCATGTTGGGCTTGTAACACCACAGGCACGTGAGCACATCTACAGGAATCGGGAACATTTCCACTCCATAAATATGCAGGTGGTGTGCCAGGCAGATATGATCATCTCGCACATGTGTGTCAAATTTCCAGGCTCGCACATGACTCCTACATCCTGCGGAACAGCATTGTACCCCAGCTGATGGCTAATCTGCTTCCTGAGCGTGCATGGATAGTGGGTGAGTATGCCTAGTCAAATAGTGTGCTGTGTGTGTATGACATGCTGTCCTCTGACAGCAACATTGCAATGTGTATCTGTGTTTGTAACACATAGGTGACTCTGCATATCCCAACCACCCTTGGTAGCTGAGCCCACTGCGGAATCCCTGGACACCAGCTGATGTCCGCTACAATGATGCCGATGGGAGGACACGTCGTGTGGTGGAGCGTACCTTTGGTCTGATGATGTCATGTTTCCGCTGCCTGGACCAGACCGGAGGTACACTGATGTACTCGCCCGGGAAGGTGTGTCAGATTGTAGTGGCATGCTGCATGCTCCACAACCTAGCCATTCACAAGGAGATCCCCCTGATCCAGGATGATGATGAGCAGCAAAGGCCCCCGCCTGCAAACCAACCCGTGTCCAGTGATGAGGACAGTGAAGAGGAGGAAGGTGTTGACCTGTGTCAACAGCTCATCACCCACTACTTCACTTGAAGGTGAGTGACAATGTACAATGGATCCATTGTCTGATGATGTTGCTGTTGTAGTGAAGGTGTATGTGGGCTTTGTGACTGCACCCTGTTGTTGACTCAGTGGTGGCTGACAATGTTTCTGGAACAGGGCAGTTTGGCACAGATACAGGATGTGTATGTTGGCACTTATTGCCCATTGTGATGTGGGCATGTTGGATTATCTTGATGGTAGGTGTTGTGTGATGTCTGTGATGCCACACCCAGACTAGTAAATGTTGTTCTGTTGTGTTTTCCTAGGTGCCTTCAACCTCTCCTTGCCTACACACATTCCATACTCCTGGTACATTGTAATCATGTTGAAGACTGTACATCCTGGAATAAAGACTGAGCAGACACAACATGTGTGTAAGGATTTATTATTTACAATGGTGACAGGTGGGGGTGAACATTTACATTGAGGTGATTAGTGGAGCAGTGAGTTGAAAGTTGTGGTAAATGAGATAATGGAGTAGTCACAACATTGATGTGGTGACCCAGTCCAACAGAAAGATGCCATTCACAAGGCAGTGTGGGGATGGACAGTCCGAAAAAGTCAATGCAGTGGTGAAGAGGACTGCCATCATGGCTGGCTCCGTGACTGTCGTTTGGCAGGTGGTTTGCCTCCAGTTACTCCCAGGGTTTTCTTCGGACGGCCCCTTCGTCTCTTGGCAGGGGGAGCCCTGCTGTAGGGCCAGTGGGGTCTGAGGACTCACCCCTCTCTGTGGGCGCAGGGGAGGATGGTGAACTGTCATCCTGCAGCCCACCAAAGGGAGGTGGAAGTGTTGGTTGTGGCACAGGCCTGTCCCTAAGTATCGCCACTTGCTGGCCCAAGAGGCCCACAATTTGTCCCATGAGGGTGTCGATGGACCTCATCAGCAGGATGAGCTCGCAGAACACTTCTCCCGACCGGCCCGTTTGTCCCTGGGCACGTTTATATGCCCCAAGGACTCTGTTAATGTGGTCCAGGGATTGGGTCCCAGCCTCTTGGTGTCTGTGAGTAACCCTGCACCTCCCACCTTCCCTGCTGCCACGGACCTGTTGCCTCACCACTATAGGCACTCGCATCCTCTCCCTGCCCTCCTCAGTAGGTGGTGTGGGGTGGTCATCCTCTGGGACAGGAGGAGTGTTGCAGGCAGCACTGGTGGTGGTGATGTTGGTGGTGGTGATGGTGGAGGCCGCACAGGCCGTGGCAGCAGGGGTCTGCAGAGACTTTGGTATTGCAGCAGATGTGGTAGGGGTATGGGGTCCTGGGACCTGTTGCGCCCTGGCACACCAGATAGGCCGACTTAGAGCTCTTTGTCCAGAGAATCCCAGGAGTCAACATCCGAGAGTCCATGTATCGGGGGTGAGACTGGCTCTGCAAGTTGCTGGTGTTGTCCTCTGCAGTGAGTTCTTAGTCACCTGTGGATCAGATGGGAGATGGTCATTGTAGTGCACCACAAAAGCTTTGTTAGCTGTATATCATTCACTGTTTGTACACCACAGAGTTGACTAATCCTCAATTTTTTTTCTTTGTGCACTACTGTGCCTCCTGACATGATGCTGTGGTACATGCATTACTTGGCCATGGTGTGAGTTGTCAATACCTACCATGCGCAACATGCATAATTTGTGAGTACAGGGACATGTTGCCATCTAGGGACTAGCACAACAAAAAATTTCGGTGACGACTATTATTGGCTTACTCTGCCCTGTCAGACGTTACATCTGGGCATGAACTGGCCATTGTCATCTCCTGCATACCTTTGTCTTGTCATGTGCATATCTGGATTTGTACCAACAACGATGCTTTCTTGTTTCTCATGTGGTCCTTGCTGCCCTGGCCCCATGGCGCTTACACGTGGAATTCAGCGCTGTGCATGATTGTGCCCAGACTTTCTTCTACTTCTGCATTGGTGTGTCACACTTTGGTTGCTGTGGCAGTTTCATTTGCTTAGCTGTGTGCACACTGTGAGTGGCAATAGGATCTGTCTGTATGTGTGTGCAAAAAGAGGGCTGGTGTTGTCATGTGGCACCATGCTTTTTGAGGAGAATGGCTGTGTACACATACTGGCTACTTACCTGTTATGTTTTCCCATTTGGCTTTGACTTGACACATCTGTGTGTGTGTGTCTGTGGTGGAGGCTTGCATCCTGCTCAGGGCTGTGACAAGCAAGCATGATATGTCTACCTACCTGTTAGTTTGTTTGTAGTGATACAATGGCTGACACATGCATCTGGGTGGGAGGGGATGCTCCACTGTGATGGTCTGGGGGACGAGTCAGCCTGGGGTGAGTTGTTGTTCAGGAATCCCACCCCTAAACAGACCTCCCAGGGAAGATGTCTGCCTACCTGTTAGTTTGTTTGTAGCAATCCAGTGGCTTGGAACTGCTTCTGGGTGTGTAGTGCTCCATCCCGCTTGTGTTAGGACAGGTCTGCCTGGTGGGTGTTGTAGTGCAGGCCCCCCCCAGACTTCCCTGTGAAGATGGCTACCTACCTGTTAGATGACGGTCAAAAATACAATGGCTGCAACATGCTTTTGGGTGGGGTGGTGCGCCATCGTGCTAAGGTTTGGGACAGGGTGCATGGTGGTAGTAGTAGTGCAGTCTTCACACCCACAAACATCCCTCCCTGTTAAGATGGCTTCCTACCTGTTAGTTTGTTTGTAGTGAGACAATGGCCTCCACCTGCTTCTGCGTGGGGGTAGTGCTACATCCTGCTCAGGGGTGGGACAGGGGGCATGGTGGGAGTTGTAGTGCAGTCTTCACACCCACAAACACCCCTCCCTGTTAAGATGGCTACCTATCTGTTAGTTTGTTTGTAGTGGGACAATGGCTTCCAACTGCTTCTGGGTGTGGAGTGCTCTATCCTGCTCAGGTGTGTTCCTGGGGGCTTGGTGGGATTATTACTGCAGTCTTCCCTACCCACATACACCCTTCCCTGCGAAAATCGCTACCTAGCTGTTAGTTTGTTTGTAGTGAGACAATGGCTTCCAACTACTTCTGGGTGGGGGGCAGTGCTCCATCCTGCTCAAGGGTGTAGTGCAGTCTTCACACCCACAAACACCCCTCCCTGTTAAGATGGCTACCTACCTGTTAGTTTTTTTGTAGTGGGACAATGGTTTCCTGATGCTTCTGGGTGGTGTGGAGTGCTACATCCTGCTCTGGGGTGGGACAGGGGGCCTGGTGTGAATTGTCGTGCAGGCCTCCCAACCCCAAACAGCCCTCCCAGGGATGTGGTCTACCTACCCGTTAGTTTGTTTGTAGTGATAGCATGGCTGCCACATGCATCTGGGTGGGAGGGAGTGTCCATCTTGATGAGCTGGGTGATAAGGCTGCATGGTGGGAGTTGTAGTGCAGGCCTCCCACCCCCAAACAGCCTCCATGGCAAGATGGCTACCTACCTGTTAGATTTTTTGTGGTGAGCCAATGGCTTCCATCTGCTTCTGGGTGTGGAGTGCTCCATCTTGCTGAGCTGTGGGACAAGGGGGCCTGGTGGAAGTTGTTGTGCTGGCTGCCTGTGCACATGCCCCCATGGTAATGTTGCTAGCTACGTTTGGGGTGAATGTGAGTGTGTGAATGCTGGATCTGTGAGACATGTGTTGGGGGGGGGGTGTGGTGCATATGAATGTATTTGGGTCTAGGAGGTGAAGCTTTGTAGTTGTGCAGGACAGTACATAGCAGTGTGGTATTAGTCATGTGTTTGTACTTACCAGCCTCCACTCCCCTGGCTACTCCTGTAAGACTGTCTGGATGCAGTATGGCAAGCACCTTCTCCTCCCATGCAGTGAATGTTTTTGGTGGGATGGGAGGGCCACCGCCAGTCCTCTGAGCCAGCTCACAGTTCTTGCTCCTCTTCTGTTTGACAACCCTCTTCAGGTCATGCCACCGCTTCATAATTTCATTTTTTGAGCGCGGGGTGGTCCCTGCTGCATTGACCGTATCGACTATCCTTGCCCACATTTGTGCTCTTGTCGCTAATGGTGTCTGTTGAGCCAGGCTACCAAACAGTTGTGGTTCCACTCTGACTATCTCATCTACCAAAACCTCTCTGTGTATTTTGGCATTTTATGCGTTGCCATGGTGTGTGATGTACAAAGGGGTTATGGATGCAGGGGTGTGAGGGGTGGGGGTGGGGGTGGTGGGGATGTGTATGGTGTGTGATGTGCAGGGGGTTAGAGGTGCAGGTGTGGAAATGGTGGTGGTGTTGTATCTGGTGTGAGTAGTGATGGTGTGTTGCTTTGCCTATCCTTTGTTGTCAGGGTTTGTGGCCTTCAGTCTAGGAATAATGCAAAGGATTGTGGTCAGGGAAGGAGCTGGTTTTAAACTGTGGGTGTGTCCAAATGGGGTTTTGCTGTCAGGTGTGTTGTGTGAGTTGTCTTGGGATTTGTATTTTTGTATTTGCCATATGGTTGTGTCATTGGGGTGTGTTCTGTGTTTTTGGGTGCATGGCTAGTTTGCTGTGTGCCCTTTGTGGCCTTGTAGTGGCTTTTTTCTTTCGTCCGCCATATTTGTAACAGAGCGTCCTCAGCGGTGGCTGTGCTACAGCTCTTCCGCCGGCTCTCCCATTCATCACTGTTTGTGACCAAGGCGGTCAGAAACTGCGGGGGCACTGGGGTTATCCTAATTTGAAGTGTGGTGTCCCCGCTGTCCTGGCGGCGGTTTGATTGTTTACCGCCATGAAAGCGACCGCCGCGGACAGGTTTTGGCCCTCTCCGCCCGCTACGGGCGTTTTTTCTTGGCCTTGTTCCGCCACAGTCGGTGATTTTTGGACGGTTGATCCTAATTTGGATGCCGGTTTTTCCATGGTGCCAGTGGGTGGTTGATTTCCGGATCCATGGCTGTCGGGATGGTTTTCCGCCCGCCATCCTAATAGGCCCCTTAGTGTAGAATATGCAACAAATATTACCTTTGCATACCAAATAAAAAATCTAATTGCCCTGGCCTATGTGCCAGTAACAGATGTGGCTGAGCATTATAACCTTTTAATTGAAAGTCCTTTTTACCAACAAAATTAACAGAAATTATCTCCCCTCCTAGACTATTTTGAGGATACCTGGGTGGGGAGATTACATAGATCAGGCAATAGGAGACAACCCAAATGTCAAATTCCTTGGTGGAATGTGTACCTAACTACACTTAACCAAGAAGATAAAACCAATAACGCAGTTGAAGGTTGGCATAATGCCTTCCTATCTTCTAAAGGACGAGGTACTCCTACCCTGCATAAACTATTACTTGCCTTATAAAAAGAACAAAGCTTCCAAGAACTCAGAATGCAACAATCTGATACCCAACTAAAGCCAAAGCTTTCAAGACAAACTAATCAAATGTATCAGTATCTTCAAAAGCAAGTTCAGCTATACCCTTCCACAAGAGGCCTAGAATACTTAAATATGATAGCCAAAAGCCTACTCTAAAACATACAAACAATGTAAATATATTATTCTGAACAATAAAATTATTATAATAAAACCAGTGCATTTTTCATCATAAAATGAATTAATTTGTCTAATATATTTTATAAATTAATATTTACATATATATAGACAAATTAATTAAACATTAAAGCAAATAAACAGCAACTACAATTAAATTAAAATCATTTCCCTCCCACAATTAAAAAGTTTCAAAACACTTACCATTCCCGTAGTTGTAATCGAAAAATGCCACATCTTCTAAAGTAATCCAGGTAGTACATAATCCATAGATATTAAAAAGTAACCCCCAAAAAATGTAAAAATACAACTATACCAAAAATGAATCCTCCATTTATAAGTCGACAAGCTGGTATCCATAAAACACCTGAAAAATAGTTTAAAAGAAGAACGGCTCCGTGAAATCCAAAAGATTAAGGAAGTGTTAACTAATTATTAGTTAATTTAACTAATACACACTTCCTAAAAAAATAAAATCGCAATGTTCCATAAATCCAAACTTCTTTTTCGTTAAACCTAGAAATAGAAAACAAACATTCCCACCCACACAAATAGACACATAATACACTTAATAACATTATTACATACATTATACACACAATCGTAACCTAAAAACTACTTAACTGTAAAAAATCTAACTAGGCCACAAATACGGAACACAATGTTAATCATTAATACATAAATAAAACACTAAACAACCCATAACTTGTTAAACATAACTCAACGCACACTAACTACAACCTTACTACCTTCAAAATACACTAAAAATAGTCTAATATGTAAGGAAATTACTCTTACCTTCTTCGATGTGAAGCAGCTCCCAACCACAAGCTTCTTCCTTCCCAAATGACCCAAAACAACAGCGAGCGGTTACTAAATTAAAGCACTCAACAAATATTGCAATTGTAAACTTTTTATTTAAATGTCTTAATTTTTTAATAATATTATAAAATGGTATTAAAGTTACTGTTATATTCTAATAAAATACTACAAAATGTATCTGATGTATTTATATTTATTATCCTTTTTTATATTATGTAAAATTATAATAATAGATATTATGAATTAATAATATTTAATATGATATAATTAGGAACATGTATATATGTCAAAGAACAATTACTGAAACATTATAATTCATTTTGTTTTTTCTTCAAATATATCTACTTTGTAAACAAAAATGTACAACTCTTAATAAATATAATAATTATTAATATTAATATTAATAATAATAATACAAATATATTATGTTTGTATTTAAAAATTAAACTATGTTTTTTCCCTCAAAAATATTGCACAAATATTTTCAATATAATGTTAATAAATACTTACCAACATGTGTAACAATTGAAAAAATGTTAAAAAATATCAATCAATAATTAGCAATTGTTAAAAATATATATTATATAAAATGTGCATGAAGAAATATTCAAATCCATAATATTATATTTCTATTCTTATAAACAAATGTGAAATACAATTATTTATATTTGTAAAAATATTTGTTTATTTTTTACATGTTAAAATATACAAATTGGTAAACTGTATTTTTTCTGTAATAAATATACTCTCTTGCATATATATGTATTGGGGTATATTTTTCAATTTTTAATAAAAAATACACTTTGCATTTACCTGTAATTTATTTTAGAAATGAATAAAAATTACTAATAAAAATAAGAATTGTAATGTTTGGTCTATATTTTGATTGCTATCACATTTAATTTATGTTATTAAATATATTTTATTAAATTGTTTGTTGTAAAATGCAAATATTTTAATTAAAAAAATATATAATGTTGTTGTTTTTAAAAAAATATAACTAATATAACTAATGTGTTATACTATTTTTTAACTATACTAATATTATTTTCCTATATTTTAAAAACAACTCACCTAAATTATGCTTACTACTCCACTCAACAAAAATATCAAATACTTCATTAACATTAAAATTACTTATTTTGCTATTCCCACTCCATTGAGTATTTAATTGGGGTAGATGCTGGACACTAAACTTAATTAATTTACTATTCCCACTCCACTCACTATTTAATTGGGGTAGGTGCTGGACACTAAACTTAATTAATTTACTATTCCCACTCCAGTCACTATTTAATTAGGGTAGGTGCTGGTCACTAAACTTAATTAATTTCCTATTCCCACTCTAGTCAGTATTTAATTGGGGTAGGTGCTGGACACTAAACTTAATTTAATTACTATTCCTATTCCAGTCACTATTTAATTAGGGTAGGTGCTGGTCACTAAATGTAATTATTTTACTATTCCTATTCCAGTCACTACTTAATTAGGGTAGGTGCTGGTCACTACACTTAATTATGTTACTATTTCTAATCCAGTCAGTTTTTAATTGGGATAGGTGCTGGGCACTAAATATAATTAATTTACTATTCCCACCCCAGTCAGTATTTAATTACGGGTAACTGCTGGACACTAAACTTAATTAATTTACTATTCCCACTCCAGTCAGTATTTAATAGGGGTAGTTGCTGGACACTAAACTTAATTAATTTACTATTCCCACTCCAGTCACTATGTAATTGGGATAGGTGCTGGACACTAAACTTAATTTAATTACTATTCCTACTCCAGTCAGTATTTAATTGGGATAGGTGCTGGACACTAAACGTAATTAATTTACTATTTTCACTCAAGTCAGTATTTAATATGGGTAGGTGCTGGACACTAAACTTAATTTAATTACTATTCCTATTCCAGTCACTATTTAATTAGGGTAGGTGCTGGTCACTAAATGTAATTATTTTACTATTCCTATTCCAGTCACTACTTAATTAGGGTAGGTGCTGGTCACTACACTTAATTATGTTACTATTTCTAATCCAGTCAGTTTTTAATTGGGATAGGTGCTGGGCACTAAATATAATTAATTTACTATTCCCACCCCAGTCAGTATTTAATTACGGGTAACTGCTGGACACTAAACTTAATTAATTTACTATTCCCACTCCAGTCAGTATTTAATAGGGGTAGTTGCTGGACACTAAACTTAATTAATTTACTATTCCCACTCCAGTCACTATGTAATTGGGATAGGTGCTGGACACTAAACTTAATTTAATTACTATTCCTACTCCAGTCAGTATTTAATTGGGATAGGTGCTGGACACTAAACGTAATTAATTTACTATTTTCACTCAAGTCAGTATTTAATATGGGTAGGTGCTGGACACTAAACTTAATTAATTGACTATTCCCACTACAGTCACTACTTAGTAGGTATAGGTGCTGGACACTAATCTTAATTAATGTACTATTCCCACTGCAGTCAGTATTTAATTAGGGTTGGTGATGGACACTAAACTTAATTAATTCACTATACCTAATCCAGTCAGTTTTTACTTGGGTGGATGCTGGACAATACCTTAATTATTGTACTATTCCCATTCCGGTCAGTATTTAATTGGGGTAGGTGCTGGACACTGAACTGAGGTGCCGATTCCTATCGGTTAAAAATAATTTGCGTACGACCCGTATCCGTATTTGTTTACGTACGAGTCGCACAAGTACCGTACAAACTGCCAAGTGCGATTGGGACGTGAAAAATAACTACGAATAGTGTTGGGAAAAGTCTACGAGAGTGCGTCGGAAAGTGTCCACGTCCGAATATCGTCGGGAAAAGTGTACGAAAGTGAGCCGGACAGTTTCACTTACAAATCGTAAAACACAAGTCCGAGCGCGCAAGTACGATCCCGACCGCCCGTCCGAATACACAATCGCACGTAAAAAGGCCCGTACGGAGCCAACGCAGTAGCACACATGTACACGGGTAAACTCATGCCAGTGTACGAGCCGTACAGCCCCCCCACACCCAAATATGTCAGCACTGTACAACACCCTGTCCGCACTGCACCCCAGGCCCGCAACTGTATGTGCCGTACCCCCATGCACGCGCAGCACCCCCTCATGTATGTGCCGTACCACCGCATGTACGTACTGTACCCCCAGCCCCCCACCGCATGTATGCACCATACCCCCAGCCCCCCCACCGCATGTACGCACCGTACCCCTGCACCGCATGTACACACTGTACCCCCAGCCCCCCACCGCATGTACGCACCGTACCCCCAGTCCCCCCACCGCATGTACGCACCGTACCCCTGCACCGCATGTACGCACTGTACCCCCAGCCCCCCACCGCATGTACGCACCGTACCCCTGCACCGCATGTACGCACTGTACCCCCAGCCCCACCACCGCATGTACGCACCGAACCCCTGCACCGCATGTACGCACTGTACCCCCAGCCCCCACCGCATGTACGCACCGTACCCCTGCACCGCATGTACGCACTGTACCCCCAGCCCCCCACCGCATGTACGCACCGTACCCCTGCACCGCATGTACGCACTGTACCCCCAGCCCCCCCACCTCATGTACGCACCGTACCCCTGCACTGCATGTACACGCCGCACACCAACACCGTACCCCAGCCCCCTCACCCAGCATCGCGTATGTACGGATCGTACCTACGCGAAAAATACTCTTACAAACCAGGACACTGTAAAACAGCAGAAGGAGGGCCAATCCGACTCGCACACCAACACAAAACATGTCGACATGACAAAATACATCTCAAAGACTGACCTGGCACATCTTAACAGGCAAACAGAGGTCCAAAATCACAACCACCACTTATAACACACCCACCAAAATTCAAACACAGCCACACCCAAAAATGGACCAATAAAAAGGGCCCACACACACACCCCATGAGCTCTTTGCAACAGACCCTCTGCTGCCAGACCCCACAGACAAACAACCCCACACAACTCATACCTTCGCTACACCTTCACTCACACACTTTCACACAACCACCTCCACAAACATCCCCCTCTTCACATTCACACACACCCACCCACAACCATCCACACCCACACCCACACCCCACACCATGCCCACAGACAAGAATCCAAAGTTCACCATGGTGGAGCTGGAGCTCCTTGTCAACGAAGTCATCAGAGTCGAGCCACAGCTGTTTGGAACATTGGTCAGACAGACCAGCATAGCTGCAAAATCAGCCATGTGGCAGAGGATTGTCGACAAGGTGAATGCTGTTGCGCCCGTCCGAAGGACCAGGCATGAATGCCAAGCCAGGAGGTACGATCTGCGCAGGGCGGTCAAGAGGAAGATGAATGAAGAACATGCCCAGACCAACATCACTGGAGGTGGGCCGCCCCGCAGACCCGTACACTACCATCCCTGGGAGGAGAAGGTGATGGCCATGCTACCGCCGGTGGTACTACACGGAGTGGAAGGAGTTGCAGAGCCTGGTGAGTACACAAACAGCTCACGTAAATTGGGGGGAATGGCATCCACACCCCAACCACCAGAGGCACAACTAGAGCTAAATTTCGGGGGAGGCTAAGAAAAAATTTCGTGAGGGGATGAATATTTTAAGCCATAGGCAGAGTGGAGCTGCAGGGGCTGTTAAAGGGGTGAAACAACAGCGAGGCCTCATTAACACGCAAATGGTCTGTTAAAGACCTGTGAAGTGCTCGGGTGCGACTGTGAGTGCGCCGGGAAGCTGTCTCATCCCGGGCTGCCACACACGACGGGGGGGGCTGAGGCCGCGTGAGTCCAATGGGTGTTGCGCGCCTGCCAACCACAACAAATGCACGCACCTACCCCCAAGCACTCACCGCACACAACCAACCACACCCAAAAACCACGCCCATGCCACTAACGTCACCATTCACCCATCACAAATCAAGGCAAGGCCATGTCCAAGGCTACAACAACCACAAACACAAGACTGGATGTCCGGGAGGCTGGGAGACACAGACAACAATGTCCTCAGCCCATATGGCATAGGTACATACCCATGCACAATGCACAGGGACTGGCAAAGTACTGACAAGGTAGATGACACTTGGCCCTGCTGTATGCAGCACAAGGCCCTCCTGGGACCACTGTACACCCAAACACCAACTCCACAAGCACAGGTATCTAGCACAGGACCTCACACACACTGTCATGCCAGCATGCACCATGAGGGGACACACACATCACCTGGGAGACCCAATGACAACTCACACTTCACACAACAGCACGCCCGGTCACACCCCCCCCCCCCCTAACACAAGCACACACCCCCGGGGCAGACAACGGATTCACACACTCCCACAATGGACATGTGACACAACAAGACCAATCCAGAGCCAAGTATGCATCAGAGCCAACTATCTACAGGTCACACACTCAGGAGAACATCCCAATCTGTCCCCCGCAACATGCCCATCCCCAAGTGGACACTGAGAGGAATGCTAGGGACATCCAACTACCTGGGTGAACTGTGTCAACTAGAATTTGTATGAAACATGGATGTGGCATGAAACAGCATTAACATTGTCTCTCTCTCACACACAGGGCAACGTCGACGATCTCCCCCCAACACTGGGGCGAAAGAATCACAGTCCCAGGCACCGCGTGAAGACGATCCCACCGGCAGCGACAACTCTCACCACTCCGTGGATGACCCCAACCAACCTGGCCCCTCTGGTGTACAAGCCCCTGCAGCACCTGCGTCAGGTACATCTGTGCCAATCACCACCCCCATTCCTGCCACATCCCAGGAGACACCCAGGAGCCCTGCTCGCACTGAACAACACAGCCAGTCTGACCAGGAGGGACAAGGTTCTCAGGGCACCCAGGAGGAGGCAGGCAACGCTGCAAATGCCATCCCTCAGGGGTCCCGGAGACCCGATGTGCCCACAACGGCAGGCCAGGCTTGTGTGGGCAGGGGTGGTGGGAGTGGAGGCAGGCGGAGGCGCGAACCTGACCAGCCAGCTCAGGACCCCGGTATGTCACACATACGCAACATCCTGGACTCATACCGGCATGACACCATGTTGATGGTGACCTCAGCTAGGCCTACCAGTGCAAGGGGTTTGCCCTTCTCTGCATAGAGTCCTCAGACCAATAGGAAGAAGTTGGCGCAGAAACTGGAATAGAAAATACAGAGTTTAATAAACCTCACGAGGTGGAACCACATTCATACAGCACCCTGTGGTGCTGAATGAATGTAGCACACTGAACAGAAGAAGCATGGTCCTTTTATACCCACACAGGGGCTGAAAAAGGCGGTAGAAGCACACATAGGAGAATTACATACATAGATGGTCATACAGAAATGCACAGTCAACAGTAAAGGAGGAGCTAGCAGTTGCTGACTCTGGTAGAAACAACCTGACAGCTACAGACTAAAAACAGATGTATGGACAGTTAGATTCTTCTGCGCATGTGCAGAGTAGCAGAGTCTAAGTATAGCCAGTCCTTTAAACAGAGCAAAGGGAAAACAAAATGGCTGCCAGAAATACAAAATGGATTCCACAAAATGGACAAGATAGCCTCTAAATACGAGATGGATTCCACTAATGCTAATCCAATCGCAGCCAATTTACGACAGACGACCCTTTTAGCATTAGCTGAAGACATCTCCCATAATCCAGTAGGAAAACAAAAAAATATGCACATTAATTTTTAATTGTTTTTTTTTCCATAAATTTATAAATATCCTAATTCATTGCTAGGTGGGCATTTCTCATTCTAAATATTCTTAAGCTGTTATGTATAAGGTATAAGCAGGAGTACAAAGGGAACAGAGCATTGGGTCATACAAATAGCAGGAGAGAGTAATTACTATTATCAGAAACAGAACTATTAGCTTTCTAGTCCTAAGCAAATCCTAGAATCATCCAGTAAAAACATTTTCAATGCTCCGATGCATTTCAGTGACCATCAATTTCAATATCAAAATAGCCAACAGCACATATCTAATAAAAACATTTTCACTTGACTTTTCAAGTGTTTCCTTTATGAGGGCTAGAGTATCCATCATTATGAAGGAAATGTAATATTTTTCAACTGCTCAGATGAACTTTTTTCTCATAGAATAAACATTATTCCCAATACAAACATTAAAGCTGTCAGACATATTATTACAAAAATGATCCTGGATCCAGGGGACCAGGAGGACCACACAGGACCATGAGAATTAGGACGAAGAGCTGCAAAGGGTTGCTCCTCCTCAAAAATGGGATGACCAATGGGATACATTTTCAACAAAAAAGAAAAAGAAGTCCTTGGGAAATTAAAGCCGCTGTACAACCAACCAGAGGGGAGTCTTCTCCCTGTGTCCGTTTGAGCCTCACAGGCAGGCTCTTGTTGTTCCCACGGTGGAGCTGCACAAGTCGCAACTCAGGAATCATGGCCTAGTTTCAAGGGAAAAGTTTCTTCTTTCAGGATAGGGCAATCACCCACCAGGGCAAATGCTCTCAGCGATCCTGTCCAGTGTCTCAGGCAGTGCACCAGTTTTCTTCATTTCAATCTAACAGGCACCAGAGACACAGCACCTGTACCCGGAACTCAAGTCCTTCCCTAGCTCCTGTATTGTTCTGCTGGCACATTGCTCTTTCGCTGGGGCCGTAGATTGCATTCAGTGTGCCCAGGTATCTCTTGACCAACAAGGGTGAAAACTTTACAGCCACTTTGGGACCAGGTTTCAGAGGCCTGATGCTAGGATCTCTGAAGCAACCCTTGTTTCAAAGGGGGTTACCTCAAGCAAAAACTTTCTTGCCTTCGTGGTCGGTCTGTGACTCTCGGCTGGGCATCAAAAACTTGATCCACGATTTCTCCTTTCTGATTTGTGACCCCGTCTTTCGCCCAAGACAGTGGCAGGGGTACACACTTCACATCCCAGTGCTTCCGCAAGTCAGCCTTGCCTGCCAGCGCAAATCTGTCTTCTGTAATGTGTATTTTGGGTCAATTCACTCAGATAATGTAAATGCCTTTTAATACCTAATACAGAAGGATAAATGCTGTGCCATTTTAGGGTCGATTCCGATCCTGGAGAAATATTCCCCGTACGACTCGTATCCGGATTTTTTTACGTACCAATCGTACAAGTCCCGTACAAACTGGCAAGTACGATTCGTATGTAAAAAACACCATACGAATCGCTTTGGGAAAATACCCCGACACGTCCTCGGGTCGGAAAAAGTGTCCGACACATCCCCGGACGTTTTTACGTACGACTCGGTAAACCGACGTCCGAACGCGCTAGTACGATCCGTCCCGTCCGTCCGAATCCACAACCGTATGGTAAAAACACCGTACGGAGCAAACCTCCACAGCAACCATGGAGACGTCCAAACCTGTGCCCGCATACACGCCGAACACCCCCCCCATGTCCGCGACGTCTCCCCAGCCCCCCCGTATATCCGCGATGTTCCCCCACCCCCCGTATGTACGGTGCGGACCCCCCACCCTCCCCGTATGTACGGTGCGGACCCCCAGCCCCGTATGTACGGTGCGGACCCCTTCCCCCGTATGTACGGTGCGGATCCCCCAGCGCTACAGCACCGTACATACGGGGAGGGTGGGGGGTCCGCACCGTACATTAGGAGGTGTGGGGGTACATCGCGGACATGCGGGCGGGTGGGGGAACGTCGCAGACATATGGGGGGTGGGGGTCTGCACCGTACATATGGGGGGGTGGGGGTCCGCATCGTACATACGGGGAGGGTGGGGGTCTGCACCGTACATACGAGGGGGTGGGGGGTCCGCACCGTACATACGGGGGGTGGGGGGACGGCACGTACATACACGGGTGAGGTGGGGGTCCGGCGCATACATACACGGGTGGGGTGGGGGTCCGGCGCATACATCCGCGGGGGCTGGGGGGGTGTTTGGCGCGTACCGGGCCCCCTTTTCCTCATGCTTCGTGGCGTACTTAGCTTTTCTGGCACTTTTTGGGTGCGGTAAAAATATTGCCGTCCGGAGTGCTGTCGGTACGAATCGTACTTGCTGGTACGTAAAAAGCTGCCTAGCTCTGTCCGCATGTCGCATACGCGCCGTCCCAGATCACATTTGTATGTGTTTTTGTGTCGGTCGGTGTTTTGTACGAATCATACGGAAATGGTGTTTCCGTACGAATCGTACTTGCATGTTTGTATGGTGTTTTTACCGGGTACGAGTCAGACGGAGAAAACGCTCCGACCGACGGTTCGTACCCGGTTTCTCCAGGATCGGAATCGACCCCTTTGTATCTTAATTTATCTATTGCAAAACACACAATTTCGTTTTTTGAAGCTTTTTTATTCCTATTAAATGTGGATTCTAATTTTATCTTTAACATTGTGGTAATTTGCAGACATGTATAGTGTCTGACTCTGTCAGTTTAATGATAGCGTGCAGCTATTTAGCATATATTATATAATTCATTGCTGGATTCTTTTAAAATGTATTTCATTTTAATGATATTTGGCATAACAGAATGATGACAAAAAAAAAAACATTGAGCTCATTCCAGACATTTTCAAAACGGTGCCATATACTCAGAACACTTAATACAGGACACTTAAGGCTAGCCATTCTTGTACCAAGAGCGTAATCGCTACTTACAAGTACCACTAATGACAAACCACAGACATTTAAACACACATTTAACCCACCGATCAACACTTAGGACAGAAACAAAAGACAGCCCACAGACTGTACTTAAACCAAACCATTTGTAAATACTAGTTGTAAGTCATATTCACTAGATTTGGCTGGCAGAACACCAAGAAAAAAACGTTCTGCATATCACCACTTATGAATGTTACTAAGTGCACAGACCAGGATCCTTTCTATATACATATTTAGTTCCTCGGGGTACTAATCACCAAACAATAAATACTTTTTTATACCTAAACCTAGTTAAGTATCCCCTCTACGGAAGCCGGCTAATTATATACAAGTTACTGCTTTGTTCTTCAGTTCCAATGCTTTCACATAAATGTTCTTTCACTGTTCTTTTTGTTTTTAATCAAGGCTTGCTCACGCTTCATTCGTTCACGCACTTCTTTCTCCCACATTCGTACACAATCAAACATCTCTTGCCTAGTCTTGTGCTTAAACATACATTGTTCCACATACTCAATCTTTCGTAAATCAAATGACCCATACATAGGCCAACGCAACTCAGGATCCTTCCGAGTGTTTTTATTCCATAATGCACTGTACATTATAGAAGAAAGACCACACTTAATATACATATCCCTATTAGGCTTCATCTAGTTTCAAATTCAAATTGGTACCACTACCAGTGCTACACCTCCTATGAAGTGTGCTAAAAACAGGCATGCCAAAAATAGTGCAGAATATGCAGTATTATAATCAAAGTAGCACTTAAGGTACCTGTAGTACAATGTGCCGTTCAAATCAATTCAGATAGAGAAAATTCCCCTCATTACCTGCCTATATAGGTTGCAACTTATATATATATATATCATAACAAACCAAGTTGGCCAACACAAAATGCGCAATCCAAAAGCCACAGTAAGTGTTACTAAACTACCTTACCAATCCCAGGCATCAAAACCAACAGCAAGCGCCACAGAAGGACACTTACCAATCACTTCGTGTCCAGGTTCCAACTGCCAAGTTCTAAAATCGACCAAATGGTCACTGCACGGCGAATCAACAGAAGAGATCTCAGTCGAGGACCGGCACCACCTGGATGGTCAGATCAGAAGGAAAGGAAAAACGCCGTGGTTGCCAAGACTCAGGTCTCATTGGGCAGCGATCGCGTCCACAGCGAGATTCCAATCCTTCGTCGCGACCAATCCTTTGGGCATCCGAGTCACCGATGAGCCCCAGTAGTTGGGCGGCAATTTGTTGATGGTGACCTCAGCTAGGCCTACCAGTGCAAGGGCTTCGCCCTTCTCTGCATAGAGTCCTCAGACCAATAGGAAGAAGTTGGCACAGAAACTGGAATAGAAAATACAGAGTTTAATAAACCTTACGAGGTGGAACCACATTCATACAGCACCCTGTGGTGCTGAATGAATGTAGCACACTGAACAGAAGAAGCATGGTCCTTTCATACCCACACAGGGGCTGAAAAAGGCGATACAAGCACACGTAGGAGAATTACATACATAGATGGTCATACAGAAATGCACAGTCAACAGTAAAGGAGGAGCTAGCAGTTGCTGACTCTGGTAGAAACAACCTGACAGCTACAGACTAAAAACAGATGTATGGACAGTTAGATTCTTCTGCGCATGTGCAGAGTAGCAGAGTCTAAGTATAGCCAGTCCTTTAAACAGATCAAAGGGAAAACAAAATGGCTGCCAGAAATACAAAATGGATTCCACAAAATGGACAAGATAGCCTCTAAATACGAGATGGATTCCACTAATGCTAATCCAATCGCAGACAATTTACGACAACCAGAGGCATGGACCAGGACGTGTCCAGACTTTCCGGGATGCAGGGGACCCTCGATGAGATTAAGAACCTGCAGGTCGAGCATCATGCCAGTCATCAACAACACCAAGGACGGATGGAGGCAAGACTGGGTGAGCTCCTGGCGGTGCACAGGGACGTGGGACAATCACTCCGTCAGATCGCCCAAAGCCTGGCAAACCCTCCCTGTACCACCATGCGTAGACCAGCACCAGACACAGGGAGGGACGAGGAGGAGGAGTATTCTTCTGATGGAGCGTCCCTGACATCGTCAAGGCCTGCATCTGAGGGTCCCCGGAGGAAGGTGGGTCGTCCACGTAAAAGACAGTGAGAGTCAGCGGACCATCCCCGTCTCCCAGGTCACCTGGCCTGGCACCTGGCCCACTGGAACAACAGCAGCACCTCACCCAATGACATTCTCTGCCACATGGACTTGCTGGTCACAGTCTGACCAATGATGACCAGCACTCTGGTCTGGACTCTGATGACTCCAACTGACAAGGATGCCATCTCCCCCTGTGAACTTTGGATTCTATTCTCCCGGTAGAGCACCTTGGCACATCTACCAAAAGACTCACCCCACCAAAAATAAATTCACATTGTTCTGCACATGAGATGTTGCTGTCATTTTGCATTATTCAACTACATATGTGTGTGGTAATGTCTAACTATGCCTGAGTTTTGAACTAACTCCAGCCATCCATACCCTGGGATCAGAGTCTGGTACAGGACACACATGGGTCACAAGGTATCATTCAATGTAGGCATGGAGCACAACACTCACCTGTGATGGCCTCTGGCTGCTGAGGGGGGGCTTGCTAAACTGTGTGGACACACCTATTTGGGAGATCATCATCAAGGCGTAGAGGTCATGGCCCATGTGGAGGTACACGGGGAGGGAGTCCCAGGTATGTGTGGCCAGGTGGGAGAACAATGTCCTGTACACTGGAGTACGGTGGATGTGAAGAACGGTGGCCAGGGCAAGGTTGGATGCACGGAGATGGCCCAATGGGGATCTAGGATGACAGACGTATAAGGTAGGTTTGGGGTCGGAGTTGTGGACTGCCTCCTGAGTGTGGGTGGGGAGTGTGGAGGTCATCCTGCAGCAGACAGTGATCCATTGCAGCTATCTTTGGTGGACAGTGAGGTGGCTGGGGCGCAGGGTGTAGAAGCTGAGGTATGCAGATATCCCCTGGAAGTGGACCAGGTTCCTGGGAGTCCAGATGTTATTGCACCGTAGAGTGCAGGGCAGTATATGAGACGGATGTTGTCATGGACCTGGGGGATGGGCTGTCGTAACTTGGAGCATGAGGTACAGATGCTGTGGACTAGCATGGCATATGTGAGCGAGCCAAACATGATGCACACCATCTCATGTGTGTGGCCACTGGGTGCTTGTGCAGGGCCCGCAGCAGCAGGCGCCATCTCCCTCAAAAATGCCCCATTTTGCACACAAAGACTAGGATGTCAGAATGACAACTGCAACAGGCGCGTGTGTAAAGTAAGGAGTGTCCAGTGTCACATGGCACACCCAGAGACAATGCATGCACAATCACCAAAGAGCCATTACACCGGATCAGGAAACTGAAGGGCGACCTGCGCACAGGAGACACACCCTCAGCAGCTGGTGATGGCCCATTGTGTGGTCGACCTTGCTAAAAAACATACATGACCATGTACTTCGTGCCCAATAGAGAGCCTAATCCATGAGCAACTGCATGCATGTCGCTAGACTACACATGGACTCCTATGCATTATCGACAGCAAGTATGCCAGAGATGCCGCATGCCAAGTGGCAAGAAACCTGCATTGACAGAACCGAGGCACCTTGGAGTGTGACGAACACCTTTATTACTCAGCCTCACACCAATGGAATTGCAGCCATTGGAACAGAATCACAGGTCATTCGGCTGACCATGTGTGACCTACACTGGACACCCCCGGCAACACACAGATGTGGTATATCCTACTGAGCTGGCACACAAGTGAAGGGGTTGAGCCTCACACCCCTTGCTGCACACGGAGAGTGTACAATTCCCCATTGAGCCTCATATGGGGATGTCCCACACCATGTCCACCATTGGCATCCCGTATGTTCCTGAGGGACGTTATACACACATTGATGCCTTCATCAGAATCCACAATCCATGACAGATGACTGTCAGGAAGGGTGACTATCAATTCATGGGAGCCATGCAACACGTCAGGTGGCCCATGGTGAGTCGACATGTATGCACGGTAACACAAAATGCACAGGAGCAGTCCCCACATATCACAAACACGTACCACCCACAAAACGCCTTGCTGCACTCCTTACCCCAAATGACTTTTCACCATGTCTGTGCATGTAACTCTGATCCAGCACACGTTGCAATACTCATGAGGAATAGCAGGAGTGCAATGATGACATGAGCAGACGACAGCCGCAGGAACCTGGGGAGGACAGACACACAAAAGAGCTAGTAATCCGCAGACATGTACATGCACTCTACAGGATTTATGTTGTCACCATGCTAATTATGAAATTTGTGTACCCGCTAAAATTTGGAGAATGACATCATCACTTGAATGACACATCAGAACACACCTCCAAGTCACTTAGCACACAGTCAGCTCGACACACACATTGCAACACATGCCACACAAGGCCCTAAGCGTGCACACTCAGACACAGGGACTCAACATCATGAGAAGAAGTTGCGGATAAGCTGACTCCGGATGTCCTCATCCTCATCCTCACTTGCCCCATGCCCGAGCCCTTCATCCTCCACGGGTGGATTATCCTGCTCATCCGGATCCAGGATGAGTGGCACGGCCTTCTCCACTGCCATGTTGTGCAGCATGCAGCACACAAGGAAGATTTTGCAGACCTTCACCGGGGCATATGGGAGTGCGCTGCCGGTCTTGTGGAGGCACCGGAATCTGCTCTTCAGGAGTCCAAACGTCCTCTTAATCACGCGCCTCGTCTGCCCATGGGTGTCGTTGTACCGGTGTTCTGTGGCTGTTCTGGGGTTGCGGAGCGGCGTCATCAGCCATGACATGTTTGGATAGCCAGCGTCCCCTACATGGAAACATCATGGACAGAAGTGGGTCAGGAGAAGCAGTAAGATATTAAGATACCGCTAAATACAGGACTAACAGAGTATACCCACCAAGACATGCACGTTCGTTGCGCAGCTGCAGCATCATTTCAGGCACCCTGCTACGCCTCATGATGTAGGCATCGTGTGCTGATCCTGGAAAACGGGCACAGACATGGGATATCATCATGTTAGCAAGACATACCACAAGGGCATTGATGGAGTGGTAATGTTTGCGGTTACGGAAGGCTACCTCCTGTGCGTGTGGTGGTACCAAAGCCACATGTGTCCCATCAATGGCCCCAATGACATGGGGCAGCCCTCCCAGGGCATAGAACTCACCCTTGACACCTGTCAACTGCTCACAAGTCAGGAAATGTATGAATTCATCCAGGTGTAACAACATGGCCTCTAACACATCATGCAGGACACGGCTGAACATGGTCTGGGACATGCCACCTACATCAGCTATGGTCAATTGAAACATACCCGTGGCAAAGAAATGTAGGGCTGCCATCACCTTCATCTTGGCTGTCAGTGCAGTAGGATACCTGTGTTGCGGTTGGAGGTGTGGTTCCAGCCTTGTGGTCAAGTCGTCAATCAACGGTTGGGAGAAGCGGTAGCGGCGTATACAGTCACGTTCCCTCATGGCAGCCAAGTCTGGCATTGGTCGGGGGAGAGGCGGTGCCCTGCAAAATTTTGGAAGGAATAACGAAGATTGAGTACAGCACTACACCACTGTCAATGAACTAAGCACATGTTCAACAGCTAATACACATATGCTGCATAGAGTCTGTACTGTGCAATGCATCCATGACACGTATGCCAGCCAGGTGACACCCCTACCAACAGTCAGCTACACACGTGGGTGCTCAAGGTCAACATGACATGCCATGGAACTAGCTGTGGGCCAGTGTAAGACAACAGGCAGACACATTACAGGAGTGACAGACAACCACATATGTGCATGAGAAGGATGTTTCATCATACAGACCGGTTGCGGAACACTAGAGGCACAGGTCACATGTCCTTGAAATAGGATAGTCCACACACCTTGCCATGAAGGGGTACATGTCAGAAATGATCACACATACATTGAGACTACGCAGATATGTCCTTGTCTCGCAAGGCCATGTGCGATGCATACATACACCCGTTACGTCTGATTCCACATGTAGCCTGGTGTGCGTAATAGTGTGCCATGCCCATCAACACGCACACACATGTTGGATGCAGCAACTGCAGATGCATGTCACGGAACAACTACAGCAAGCTCATGGGAACACATGACACACACATGACATAGTCACATCGTGCAACGCCGGTAGTTACATGTCAGGTGTCATTATCCGTGTCCCTGGCATCAGGGCACAGTTGCGGGTGTAGGTGACTGTGCCATGCCAGTGATGCAGTGCTCGACTGTACACAGAGGGTAGCTCCTCTGTATCATTTGATATCAAGTAAATTTGCTGTTGTGTCATGCTCCCCATTGTTTCCCAGTGGCATGGTGGGTAAACCAACTGTGTGGTGCAGGGCCAATATATGTTTGTGGTATTGTAGATGTCACTCATGTTGCTGTTCATGCTATGCGCTGTGTCCTATGTAGTTTGGACTCATGTGTCATATGTATACAGGTGTCTGATCATTTCCTGTCTCTTCACCTTGTCCACAGCATCGTCGGGGGAAACCGAGACACTGGCACGGACATGGGGGAGGGATCCAGCACCGGGGCCACCAGTGCTGGGGAGTCTGGCGCAGCAAGTGGCACGGACACCGAGGGGAGTCAGGCGGAGGACCTGTCCAGTCCCATCACCGCCCTCCCACTTGCTCGGGTCCCTTGTGTCCGTGCTAGGTGACAACAGGTGCGTGAGAGGCGGCAAGGAGGTGTATTTAAAAGGTGAAGGGTGCACTTCCACTCCGGATCATTCTGTGGTGTGTAGGCAGATTCAATTGCATGGTGCATGTCATATGCATGCTCATGATTTAGCTTGTATTCTGAGGTGGATTCGTGTGCCAGTTATGACCCCGTCTTGTCCGCTGCTTGATAATGGTAATTATGTGCTGTTCAATGATGAAGCTTGCTGTGGGATGCTTCCGGGATTTCCTCACATCGTGACTGTATCACTACGAGTGGTTTCTGTCATTACGTCCATTTCCCACCCCCGCATGGCCAGCTGGATTCATCCATCTGGCCTTCCATTTGAACCTTGAAAGCAGAGTTCAACAAGATGAGCAGAATAAGGGCTCTATTGTCTCAAAAACAAGTCGTGTTGACTTCATACCGAGAAACATTTGTCCTACACGTAGCTCACACACGCACAGAGGTGCAAGCGCTTTTGGACACTGATCTCCCACTACATATTTGGGACTCGGATTCAGACTATCTTTCATGCTTCGTCAACAAGTGCCTGGATGTTTTATTCTTAATTGTGTGCTCCGGCCTCGTGACCTCCTTCCATACTCTGTTTGGTGTTATCACCACATTTCATCATTCGATTTGTTCTAGCGTCTTCGGATGTCTCCCTTTGCTTCTCGCACTCGTGGCTGGGGTGCTATTATTGATCTGCGTACTACGCTGTGGCTTCACAAGTTGCGTTACAAGACAGCATGCACCGGCTGCTCCATCTTCGGAAACAGATGCTTGAATTCTACGGCACTCTGCCGCTGGCGACCTTAAGCAGTGCCTATGGATTGTCCTTCCGGTTTCCCTTCTTTACCTGCGTGCATCCTGTCTTTCATTGCCTAGATTGTCCATTCGAATGGGCTTTGGATTTGTGCCTGGGTAACTCGGTGTCTCCTGACCCGGATTATGATCGACTGATGAGCCCCTTAGTGGCTCATGAGTTGGACTGTTCTGGCGTCGGGATTATGGCCTGTGCTGCAGCACATGGAGTCCTTGGGAATTGGGACATCGGAACGGCTGCAACTAAATTCTTATCCAGAAGTTATCTTGATGTCCCCACCTGTTGTCCACAAATGGTGCTGGATGCCCCGATTGTTGAGGAACACGTGTGTTCTTTCCCCCTGCTGAACTGGATGGCAGATAATTTTGCCGAACGTTCTAATGATTTCCTCTTGGAAGCTGTTGCAACTTATTGTGCTTATACCTTGATGGATTGACTTTAGCCCTGCTCATTTCATGGTGCATCCATCGATGTTATGTTTTTTCCCCTTTTACATGGTTCATTTCCCTGCAACATCGTTCATCATTGACATTTCTTTTCTGACGTTTTGGCTTCCCTTCTATAGACTTCCAGTTCATGCCCTTGGTTCCGTTCTATCAAACTTGAACTCTGTGTTCTCGATTTTGCGCCCCTAGTGGTTAGTGGTACGAACAAGGGGGGGTGTAGTCATGATTCCTATCTCCCTATGTACAATGCTAAGTTGGCACCACCGCGTTAGTTGTTAGTGAGCCATCTTGCCAATTTTGCTGCTTTTGCACGCGACACTGTAGTTGCGTGTTATCAATTTTAAAATGCCTACTCGAGTTTGCTTCACATGAGGACTGTCTGTTGTTTGACATCCTTCACAGTGAGCAGCGAGCTTGTACTGTACATTGTGTACACAAACAGTCTGGGTGACTAGATACCACTGAGCTGATCTGTACGGTGGGGGGTCCCCCGTTCAAGCCTAGACCTTCTATTAGTCGAATGATACTACTATTGGTTTACTGGTGACAGGAAGGTTGCTGTTTCCACTGTCATTTACTCATGATTGCTCCTTTCATTGTCTATGATATTGCAACAATGCTGATGCTTCTGAACTTAACCATTTGTCTGATTATGTTAGCCACAGTACTGCATCTTAGGACGCGAGGTTCATTGAATGAACTCTTTCAACTTTACCGTGTCTGTGTCTATTCTGTTGTGGACTGATCTGAGAATAATGACGTACAGGTATGTCTGATTCACACCATTCATGAGAATATTGTCATGCGCTTGTTCTGGGTTGTCTATACATTGGGACCGCCGAGCTCAACCTCGGCTAACGAATGGGACACTAAGCTAGTCGGATGAGGGGTTCTGGGTTCTGAGGGGAGTTTGTGGTACACCAAACATGTCTCCTTCGTGCCAGGCACCGCACCCCCAGCCCCTGTCTCCCCTGCTGCCATCTATGCAGAGTCTGTGGACATTCAGCGCCAGTTGCAGGTTGGTCAGACATCGCTCCTGCGTGTCCTCCATGGCCACACCAGACTGCTGACACGGATGGTGTCGTACATGGAGGGCATGTCATCAGCGATGTCTGACCAACGGATGTTGCTGAGGTCCATTGACTCGTCACTGACGGCAGCAGTGGGTCTCCTGCAGCACTCCGTCCCCCCTACCCCGGAACCATCCGCACTTCCCACTCCCATGCCTGTCCCATACACACCAAGACGTCCCCATGCTCGCACCCCACCAGACACAGGCAGCACACCACCAGGGAAGGCCAAGCGCACACCTCCTGTCACGCACACACAGGGGGGAGTAGGCACAGGCACTGGGTCGGGGGGAAAACAGCAGCCACGCTGTCACTGTAGGAGTCAGCAGTCCTCACGACCCACTACCTCCGAAACCACTCCCCTTGGCTCTCTTTCCCAACAGTCGGACAGAGAGTCCTTCATGGCCAGTCCGTCCCCAGCCCCAGTGTGACACCACCCCGCAAGTGTTTGAGGGATTCCCCGGGCAGGGTAATTCCCCCCCCTGTCCACACCCTCCCCCAGTTGCACTGCGACCCATCCCTCTGACCCCCCCCCTCTCCTTGGGGCCTGTGGTTCCTTCGGGTGCAGGGGAGACACTGGAAGAGCTTGCTGCCGTGTGCAGCGCCATACTGACCTCCTCCTTTGGCGCTGCCCCACCCCCTGTGGTGGAGTCGTCCGTCCCTGCACCCATGACACCTACCCGTGCCCCTCCTTTCCCTGCAGTGCCTGGTTCTTCCCCCCCACATGATGCCCCCCACTCTGTGGATGATATGGTACAGTGCACTCTGCAGGCAAGTTAGGGGAGACGCGTCCCAACGTGTCCCCCCCCCCAGGACTTCGCATCTGGCGTGGCCCATGGGCTTGGTGAAGAGTGTACTGTAGCTACTTTTCTTCGACATGCTGAATGTGGTTTTTTATTTTTCCTTTGCACACTATGGCTTTTCTGGTATTGCTGTTGGTGCTGCTGCTCCCTGAGTTGGGGTGGTGATGATGTGTTGTGTGTCTGGGAAATGTTGTAGTGTGCTGCTCATGGGGTGGACCCTGGTATCTGCATGCCGTCACAAGCTGACTGCATGTATTCTTAGGTGACGTTAGCTCTTACTGCATGGTGACATTGTCCCAAGGTGTGTTCCTTACTCTGTGGCACCTGCCATCTTCCCTGCAGGGTGTTTCCCAATTGTTGTGCTGAGCTGTGTCAACATTTCCTGGGTGTGTGACACATCCCTTCGACTTTGGCCATGCATTCTCTGCTATGTCTCCACCTGCATCGTTTGTGGCATCCTTGCTGGACACTGTGCTTGTGTATGGAGTGTATTGACATGACTTCATGTGGACATTTTCCCTTATCCGCACTATGCATGTGTGTACTCCCTGCCTCACACACATGTGTTACGTGTTCTGCAGGGTATTTGGGCACCTGACTGACAATTGTGGGCATTGTATCTGTGTGTACTCCACCCTTTTCCTTCCATGGGAGGCTACAACTTGTTGGCTGCCCCGGCACTTGTACATTTCTATCATTCCTGGAATGTGGGTGACAGTGTGTGTTCCCTTAGGCTCTCTTACTTTAGTGGTGTTTGACATGAGGATACCGTCTTGTTGCATGATCTCAGTGTGTGTATTGTGCTGCCTCCGCCAGGGGTGGGTATGCATGTGCAATTTGTCATCACACCCACATGTGGTGTGTCATGCAGTGGGGGAAGGACATCCATCCTCATGGGAGTGGGACACTGCAGTCAGTGATGTGTTGTCATGGCACTCTCAACATTGTCGCACATTGTGTATGCCTTCATGCACCCATGGAGTTTGGCTCATCAGAGGGTGATGTACACACCCCCATGTCTCTATCCACTGCTGGGGGTCCTCTGCACCCACCCCCATGTGTCTGTCCACTGCTGGGGGTCCTCTACACCCACCCCTCATATGTCTGGGCACTGCTGGGAGTGATAGGCACCCACCCCTCATATGTCTGGGCACTGCTGGGAGTGATAGGCACCCACCCCTCATATGTCTGGGCACTGCTGGGAGTGATATGCACCCACCCCTACCTATGTCTGGGCACTGCTGGGAGTGATATGCAACCACCCCTCAGTGATAGGCACCCACCCCTCATATGTCTGGGCACAGCTTGGAGTGATAGGCACCCACCCGTCATATGTCTGGGCACTGCTGGGAGTGATATGCACCCACCCCTCATATGTCTGGGCACTGCTGGGAGTCCTCTGCACCCACCCCTCATTTGTCTGGGCACTGCTGGGAGTGATAGGCACCCACCCCTCATATGTCTGGGCACTGCTGGGAGTCCTCTGCACCCACCCCTCATATGTCTGGGCACTGCTGGGAGTGATAGGCACCCACCCCTCCTATGTCTGGGCACTGCTGGGAGTGATAGGCACCCACCCCTCATATGTCTGGGCGCTGCTGGGAGTGATATGCACCCACCCCTCCTATGTCTGGGCACTGCTGGGAGTCCTCTGCACCCACCCCTCATATGTCTGGGCACTGCTGGAAAGTGATAGGCACCCACCCCTCATATGTCTGGGCACTGCTGGGAGTGACAGGCACCCACCCCTCATATGTCTGGCACTGCTGGGAGTGATATGCACCCACCCCTCCTATGTCTAGGCACTGCTGGGAGTCCTCTGCACCCACCCCTCATATGTCTGGGCACTGCTGGGAGTGATAGGCACCCACCCCTCATATGTCTGGGCACTGCTGGGAGTGATAGGCACCCACCCCTCATATGTCTGGGCACTGCTGGGAGTGATATGCACCCACCCCTCCTATGTCTGGGCACTGCTGGGAGTCCTCTGCACCCACCCCTCATATGTCTGGGCACTGCTGGGAGTGATAGGCACCCACCCCTCATATGTCTGGGCACTGCTGGGAGTGATAGGCACCCACCCCTCATATGTCTGGGCACTGCTGGGAGTGATATGCACCCACCCCTCCTATGTCTGGGCGCTGCTGGGAGTCCTCTGCACCCACCCCTCCTATGTCTGGGCACTGCTGGGAGTGATAGGCACCCACCCCTCATATGTCTGGGCACTGCTGGGAGTGATAGGCACCCACCCCTCATATGTCTGGGCACTGCTGGGAGTCCTCTGCACCCACCCCTCATATGTCTGGGCACTGCTGGGAGTCCTCTGCACCCACCCCTCATATGTCTGGGCACTGCTGGGAGTGATAGGCACCCACCCCTCATATGTCTGGGCACTGCTGGGAGTGATATGCACCCACCCCTCCTAAGTCTGGGCACTGCTGGGAGTCCTCTGCACCCACCCCTCCTATGTCTGGGCACTGCTGGGAGTGATAGGCACCCACCCCTCATATGTCTGGGCACTGCTGGGAGTGATATGCACCCACCCCTCCTATGTCTGGGCACTGCTGGGAGTCCTCTGCACCCACCCCTCATATGTCTGGGCACTGCTGGAAAGTGATAGGCACCCACCCCTCATATGTCTGGGCACTGCTGGGAGTGACAGGCACCCACCCCTCATATGTCTGGGCACTGCTGGGAGTGATATGCACCCACCCCTCCTATGTCTAGGCACTGCTGGGAGTCCTCTGCACCCACCCCTCATATGTCTGGGCACTGCTGGGAGTGATAGGCACCCACCCCTCATATGTCTGGGCACTGCTGGGAGTGATAGGCACCCACCCCTCATATGTCTGGGCACTGCTGGGAGTGATATGCACCCACCCCTCCTATGTCTGGGCACTGCTGGGAGTCCTCTGCACCCACCCCTCATATGTCTGGGCACTGCTGGGAGTGATAGGCACCCACCCCTCATATGTCTGGGCACTGCTGGGAGTGATATGCACCCACCCCTCCTATGTCTGGGCGCTGCTGGGAGTCCTCTGCACCCACCCCTCCTATGTCTGGGCACTGCTGGGAGTGATATGCACCCACCCCTCATATGTCTGGGCACTGCTGGGAGTGATAGGCACCCACCCCTCATATGTCTGGGCACTGCTGGGTGTGATGGGCGCCCACCCCTCATATGTCTGGGACCTGCTGGGAGTGATGGGCACACACCCCTATGTATGTGTCCACTGTCGTGGTACGAGCCGTACCCACGCGCTGATGGCCTGGGTAGGGCCAGTACCCCTATGGCACCCCAACTTTGGGGGTGCGGCCCGTACCCATGCCTTTGGGACGTGGGTACCGGCCGTACCGCCATTGTTGGTGTGACGTAGGGGTAGGCGTGGTATGTGCCGTACCCGAATGCTGTTGCCCTGGGTACGGCCCGTACCCCTACGGCACCCCAACTTTGGGGGTGCGGCCCATACCCATGCCTTTAGGACGTGGGTACAGGCTGTACCACCATTGTTGGTGTGACGTAGGGGTAGGCGTGGTACGGTCCGTACCCACGCTCTGGGGGCGTGGGTACGTCCCGTACCACCATTGTGGTGGTGACGGGTACGCATCCACGTCCACTTCCGTTATGGCGGGACGTGGGATTGCTGGACACGCCCCCCGAAGTGGCCGGACCATGGAGGTAATTAATGTGCATGATGTTTCAGTAATTTGTGGGGTGTGGGTTATGTTTCCTGCCCCTTGCACACACACACGCCCCCCCCTTTGCCCCTGGGGGTTGTTCTGACCTTCTGCGGCGTCTGCGGCGGTTTCTTTACACGAGGTGGTAGGCTATGAGGGCCGGGATGACGCGTAGGTTGGGGTCCATGGCTGTCCGTCACGTACCGGTGCTCCTTGTTCGCGTCGTCCTCAATTTCCCGGCAGTTTTTGGCTCCCGTAAAAATTGCTGCGTGCGGAGTGACGTCAGAAAGAATCGTACTTGCTGGTCCGTAGAACACTGCCTGATTCCGTCCGGACGTCGCGTATGCGCCGTCCAGATTCAGATTTGTATGTATTTATTTGCCGGTCGGTGTTTTTTACGACTCGTAGGGAAATGGTGTTTTTGTGCGAATCGTACTTGCGAGTTTGTAAGTTCTTTTTCCCGGTTACGAGTCGGACAGAAAAAACGCTCTGTACGACCATTCGTACCCGGGTTTTACAGGATCGGAATCGACACCTTAATGTAATTACTATTCCTACTCTAGGTACTATTTAATAGGTGTAAGTGCTGGACACTAAACTTAATTTAATTACTATTCCTACTCCAGTCACTATTTAATTGGGATAGGTGATGGACACTAAACTTAATTTAATTACTATTCCTACTCCAGTTACTATTTAATAGGTGTAGGTGATGGACACTAAACTTAAGTTAGTTACTATTCCTACTTCAGTCACTATTTAATAGGTGTAGGTGCTGGACACTAATCTTAATTAATTTACTATTTCCACTCCAGTCACTATTTAATAGGTGTAGATGCTGGACACTAATCTTAATTAATGTACTATTCCCACTCCAGTCAGTATTTAATTAGGGTAGGTGCTGGACAGTAAACTTAATTAATTTACTATTCCCACTCCAGTCTGTTTTTAATTAGAGTAGGTGCTGGACTCTAAACTTAATTAATTTACTATTCCCACTCCAGTCACTATTTAATAGGGGTAGGTGCTGGTCACTAAACTTATTGAACTTACTGTTCCCTCTCCAGTCACTATTTAATTAGAGTATGTGCTGGACACTACACTTAATTAATTTACTATTCCCACTCCAATGATTATTTAATTGGGGTAGGTGCTGGACACTAAACTAAATTAATGTACTATTCCCACTCCAGTCAGCATTTAATTGGGGTAGATGCTGTAGACTAAATTTCATTAATGTAATATTCCCACTCCAGTCAGAATTTAATTGGGGTAGATGCTACACACTAAACTTAAATAATTTACTATTCCCACTCCAGTCAGTATTTAACAAGGGTATGTGCTGGACACTAAACTTATTTAATTTACTATTCAAACTCCAGTCAGTATTTAATTAGAGTATGTGCTGGACATTAAGCTTAATGAATTTACTATTCCCACTCCATTGATTATTTAATTGGGGTAGGTGCTGGACAACAAACCTAATTAATTTACTATTCCCACTCCTGTCAGTATTTAATTGGGGTAGATACCGGACACGAAACGTAATTAATTTACTATTCCCATTCCACTCACTAGTTATTATGGGTAGGTGCTGGACAATAAACTTAATTTAATTACTATTCCCCCTCCAGTAAATATATACTGGGGAAGGTGCTGGACACTAAACTTAATTAAATTACTATTCCTACTCCAGTCACTATTTAATTAGGGTAAGTGCTGGTCACTAAACTTGATTATTTTACTATTCCTAATCCAGTCAGTTTTTAATTGGGGTGGAGCTGAGCACTAAACTTAATTAATTTACTATTCCCACTCCAATCAGTATTTAAGTAGGGTAGGTGCTGGACACTAAACTTATTTAAATTACTATTCCCACTCCAGTAAATATATACTGGCGAAGGTGCTGGACACTAAACTTAATTAATTTACTATTCCTACTCCAGTCACTATTTAATTAGGGTAAGTGCTGGTCACTAAACTTGATTATTTTACTATTCCTAATCCAGTCAGTTTTTAATTGGGGTGGAGCTGAGCACTAAACTTAATTAATTTACTATTCCCACCCCAGTCAGTATTTAATTGAGGTAGATACTGGACACTAAACGTAATTAATTTACTATTCCCATTCCACTCACTAGTTATTATGGGTAGGTGCTGGACACTAAACTTAATTTAATTACTAGTCCTACTCTAGTCAATATTTAATTGGGGTAGGTGCTGGACACTAAACTTAATAAATTTACTATCCCCACTCCAGTCAGTATTTAATTAGGGTAGGTGATGGACACTAAACTTATTTAAATTACTATTCCCACTCCAGTAAATATATACTGGGGTAGGTGCTGGACACTAAACTTAATTATTTACTACTCCTACTCCAGTCACTATTTAATTAGGGTAAGTGCTGGTCACTAAACTTGATTATTTAACTATTCCTAATCCAGTCAGTTTTTAATTGGGGTGGAGCTGGGCACTAAACTTAATTAATTTACTATTCCCACCCCAGTCAGTATTTAATTAGGTTAGGTGCTGGACACTAAACTTAATTTAATTACTATTCCTGCTCTAGTCAATATTTAATTGGGGTAGGTGCTGGACACTAAACTTAATTTACTATTCCCACTCCAGTCAGTTTTTAATTAGGGTAGTTGCTGGACACTAAACTTATTTAAATTACTATTCCCACTCCAGTAAATATTTACTGGGGTAGGTGCTGGACACTAAACTTAATTAATTTACTATTCTCACTCCAGTCACTATTTAATAGGTGTAGGTGCTGGACACTAATATACTATTCCCCCTCCAGTCAGTACTTAACTGGGATAGGTGCTGGACACTAAACTTAATTAATTTACTATTCCTAATCCTGTCACTATTTAATTAGGGTAGGTGCTAGACACTAAACTTAATTTAATTACTATTCCTAATCCAGTCAGTTTTTAATTTTGGGTGGTGCTGGGCACTAAACTTAATTAATGTACTATTCCCACCCCTGTCAGTATTTAATTAGGCGTAGGTGCTGGACACTAAACTTAATTAATTTACTATTCCTACTCCAGTCACTATTTAATTAGGGTAGGTACTGGGCACTAAACTTAATTTAATTACTATTCCTACTCTAGTCATTATTTAATTGGGGTAGCAGCTGGACCCAAAACCTATTTAATTTACTATTCCCACTCCAGTCAGTATTTAATAGGGGTAGGTGCTGGACATTAAACTTCATTCATTTACTATTCCTACTCCAGTCACTAATTAGGGTTGGTGCTGGTCACAAAGTAATTAATTTACTATTCCTGCTCCAGCCACTATTGAATTAGGGTAGGTGCTGGACACTAAACTTAATTAATTTACTATCCCCACTCCAGTCACTATTTAATTGGGATAGGTGCTAGGCACTAAACCTAATTTAATTACTATTCTTACTCCAGTCACTATTTAAAAGGTGTAGGTGCTGGACACTAAATTTAATGTAATTACTATTCCTACTCCAGTCACTATTTAATAGGTGTAGCTGCTGGATACTAATCTTAGTTAATTTACTATTTCCATTCCATTCAGTATTTAATTGGGGTAGGTGCTGGACACTAAACTTAATTTAATTACTACTCCTACTCCAGTCACTATTTATTAGGTGTAGGTGCTGGACACAAAACTTAATTTAATTATTATTCCTACTCCAGTAACTATTTAATTGGAATAGGTGCTGGACACTAAACTTAATATAACTACTATTCCTACTCCAGTCACTATTTGATAGGTGTAGGTGCTGGACACTAAACTTAATTTAATTACTTTTCCTACTCCAGTCATTATTTAATACGTGTAGGTGCTGGACACTAATCTTACATAAATTACTATTTCCACTCCAGTCACTATTTAATAGGTGTAGGTGCTGGACACTAATCTTAATTAATGTACTATTCCCACTCCAGCCAGCATTTAATTAGGGTAGGTGCTGGACACTAAACTTAATTAATTTACTATTCCCACTCCAGTCAGTATTTAATAGGGGTAGGTACTGGACACTAAACTTAATTTACTTACTATTCCTACTCCAGTCACTATTTAGTTAGGGTAGGTGCTGGACACTAAACGTAATTAATTTACCATTCCCACTCCAGTCAGTATTTAACAGGGGTAGGTGCTGGACACGAAACTTATTTTAATTACTATACCTACTCCAGACACTATTTAATAGGTGTAGGTGCTGGACACTAATCTTAATTAATTTACTATTTCCACTCCAGTCACTATTTAATAGGTCTAGATGCTAGACACTAATCTTAACTAATTTACTATTCTAATTTAAGTCAGTATTTAATTAGGGTAGGTGCTGGACACTAAACTTAATTAATTCACTATTCCCACTCCAGTCCATTTTTAATTAGAGCACGTACTGGACACTAAACTTAATTCATTTACTGTTCCCACTCCAGTCAGTATTTGATTGGGATAGATGCTGGACATTAAACTTAATTAATTTACTATTCCCACTCCAGTTTGTATTTAATTAGGGTAGGTGCTGGACACTAAACTTATTTAATTTACTAATCCCACTCCAGTCAATAGTTAATAGGGGTAGATGCTGTACACTAACTTACTAATCCCAATCTATTCAGTATTTAATAGGGGCAGGTGCTGGACACTAAACTTAATTAATTTACTATTCCCACTCCAGTCAGTTTTTAATTAGGGTATGTGCTGGACACTAAACTTAATTTAATTACTATTCCTACTTCAGTCACTATTTAATAGGTGTAGGTGCTGGACACTAATCTTAATTAATTTACTATTTCCACTCCAGTCACTATTTATTCGGTGTAGATGCTGGACACTAATCTTAATTAATGTACTATTCCCACTCCAGTCAGTATTTAATTAGGGTAGGTGCTGGACAGTAAACGTAATTAATTTACTATTCCCACTGCAGTCCGTTTTTAATTAGAGTAGGTGCTGGACTCTAAACTTAATTAATTTACTATTCCCACTCCAATGATTATTTAATTGGGGTAGGTGCTGGACACTAAACTTAATTAATGTACTATTCCCACTTCAGTCAGCATTTCATTGGGGTAGATGCTGGCCACTAAATTTAATTAATGTACTATTCTCACTCCAGTCAGAATTTAATTGGGGTAGATGCTACACACTAAACTTAATTAATTTACTATTCCCACTCCAGTCAGTATTTAACAAGGGTATGTGCTGGACACTAAACTTATTTAATTTACTATTCACACTCCAGTCAGTATTTAATTAGAGTATGTGCTGGACATTAAGCTTAATTAATTTACTATTCCCACTCCAATGATTATTTAATTGGGGTAGGTGCTGGACAACAAACCTAATTAATTTACTATTCCCACTCCAGTCAGTATTTAATTGGGGTAGATACTGGACACTAAACGTAATTAATTTACTATTCCCATTCCACTCACTAGTTATTATGGGTAGGTTCTGGACAATAAACTTAATTTAATTACTATTCCCACTCCAGTATATACTGGGGAAGGTGCTGGACACTAAACTTAATTAATTTACTATTCCTACTCCAGTCACTATTTAATTAGGGTAAGTGCTGGTCACTAAACTTTATTATTTTACTATTCCTAATCCAGTCAGTTTTTAATTGGGGTGGAGCTGAGCACTAAACTTAATTAATTTACTATTCCCACTCCAGTCAGTATTTAACAAGGGTATGTGCTGGACACTAAACTTATTTAATTTACTAGTCACACTCCAGTCAGTATTTAATTAGAGTATGTGCTGGACATTAAGCTTAATTAATTTACTATTCCCACTCCAATGATTATTTAATTGGGGTAGGTGCTGGACAACAAACCTAATTAATTTACTATTCCCACTCCGGTCAGTATTAGCTGGGGTAGATACTGGACACTAAACGTAATTAATTTACTATTCCCATTCCACTCACTAGTTATTATGGGTAGGTGCTGGACAATAAACTTAATTTAATTACTATTCCCACTCCAGTATATACTGGGGAAGGTGCTGGACACTAAACTTAATTAATTTACTATTCCTACTCCAGTTACTATTTAATTAGGGTAAGTGCTGGTCACTAAACTTGATTATTTTACTATTCCTAATCCAGTCAGTTTTTAATTGGGGTGGAGCTGAGCACTAAACTTAATTAATTTACTATTCCCACCCCAGTCAGTATTTAATTGGGGTAGATACTGGACACTAAACGTAATTCATTTACTATTCCCATTCCACTCACAAGTTATTATGGGTAGGTGCTGGACACTAAACTTAATTTAATTACTAGTCCTACTCTAGTCAATCTTTAATTGGGGTAGGTGCTGGACACTAAACGTAATAAATTTACTATTCCCACTCCAGTCAGTATTTAATTAGGGTAGGTGCTGGACACTAAACTTATTTAAATTACTATTCCCACTCCAGTAAATATATACTGGGGTAGGTGCTGGACACTAAACTTAATTAATTTACTATTCCTACTCCAGTCACTATTTAATTAGGGTAAGTGCTGGTCCTAAACTTGATTATTTTACTATTCCTAATCCAGTCAGTTTTTAATTGGGGTGGAGCTGGGCACTAAACTTAATTAATTTACTTTTCCCACCCCAGTCAGTATTTAATTAGGTTAGGTGCTGGACACTAAACTTAATTTAATTACTATTCCTACTCTAGTCGATATTTAATTGGGGTAGGTGCTGGACACTAAACTTAATTTACTACTCCCACTTCAGTCAGTATCTAATTAGGGTAGGTGCTGGACACTAAACTTATTTAAATTACTATTCCCACTCCAGTAAATATTTACCGGGGTAGGTGCTGGACACTAAACTTAATTAATTTACTATTCTCACTCCAGTCACTATTTAATAGGTGTAGGTGCTGGACACTAATATACTATTCCCACTCCAGTCAGTATTTAATAGGGGTAGGTGCTGGACACTAAACTTAATTCATTTGCTATTCCTAATCCTGTCACTATTTAATTAGGGTAGGTGCTAGACACTAAACTTAATTTATTACTATTCCTAATCCAGTCAGTTTTTAATTTGGGTGGTGCTGGGCACTAAACGTAATTAATGTACTATTCCCACCCCTGTCAGTATTTAATTAGGGGTAGGTGCTGGACACTAAACTTAATTAATTTACTATTCCTACTCCAGTCACTATTTAATTAGGGTAGGTGCTGGCCACTAAACTTAATTTAATTACTATTCCTACTCCAGTCATTATTTAATTGGGGTAGCAGCTGGACCCAAAACCTATTTAATTTACTGTTCCCACTCCAGTCAATATTTAATAGGGGTAGGTGCTGGACATTAAACTTCATTCATTTACTATTCCTACTCCAGTCACTAATTAGGGTTGGCGCTGGTCACTAAAAGTAATTACTTTACTATTCCTGCTCCAGCCACTATTGAATTAGGGTAGGTGCTGGACACTAAACTTAATTAATTTACTATCCCCACTCCAGTCACTATTTAATTGGGTTAGGTGCTAGGCACTAAACCTAATTTAATTACTATTCCTACCCCAGCCACTATTTAAAAGGTGTAGGTGCTGGACACTAAATGTAATGTAATTACTATTCCTAGTCCAGTCACTATTTAATAGGTGTAGCTGCTTAATACTAATCTTAGTTAATTTACTATTTCCATTCCATTCAGTATTTAAATGGGGTAGGTGCTGGACACTAAACTTAATTTAATTACTACTCCTACTCCAGTCACTATTTAATAGGTGTAGGTGCTGGACACTAAACTTAATTTAATTACTATTCCTACTCCAGTAACTATTTAATTGGAATAGGTGCTGGATACTAAACTTAATATAATTACTATTCCTACTCCAGTCACTATTTGATAGGTGTAGGTGCTGGACACTAAACTTAATTTAATTATTTTTCCTACTCCAGTCACTATTTAATATGTGTAGGTGCTGGACACTAATCTTACATAATTTACTATTTCCACTCAAGTCACTATTTAATAGGTGTAGGTGCTATACACTAATCTTAATTAATGTACTATTCCCACTCCAGTCAGCATTTAATTAGGGTGGGTGCTGGACACTAAACTTAATTAATTTACTATTCCCACTCCAGTCAGTATTTAGTAGGGGTAGGTACTGGACACTAAACTTAATTTAATTACTATTCCTACTCCAGTCACTATTTAGTTAGGGTAGGTGCTGGTCACTAAACTTAATTATTTAACTATTCCTAATCCAGTCAGTTTTTAATTTGGGTAGGTGCTGGGTACTAACTATTCCCACTCCAGTCAGTATTTACTTAGGGTAGGTGCTGGACACTAAACTTAATTAATTTACTATTCACACTCCAGTCAGTATTTAACAGGGGTAGGTGCTGGACACTAAACTTAATATAATTACTATACCTACTCCAGTCACTATTTAATAGGTGTAGGTGCTGGACACTAATCTTAATTAATTTAATATTTCCTTTCCAGTCACTATTTAATAGGTCTAGATGCTGGACACTAATCTTAATTAATTTAATATTCTAACTCCAGTCAGTATTTAATTAGGGTAGGTGCTGGACACTAAACTTAATTAATTCACTATTCCCACTCCAGTCCATTTTTAATTAGAGCAGGTACTGGACACTAAACTTAATTAATTTACTATTCCCTCTCCAGTCAGTATTTGATTGGGATAGATGCTGGACATTAAACTTAATTAATTTACTATTCACACTCCAGTCAGTATTTAATTAGGGTAGGTGCTGGACACTAAACCTATTTAATTTACTAACCCCACTACAGTCAATAGTTAATAGGGGTAGATGCTGGACACAAATTTACTAATCCCACTCCAGTCAGTATTTAATAGGGGCAGGTGCTGGACACTAAACTTAATTAATTTACTATTCCCACTCCAGTCAGTTTTTAATTAGGGTATGTGCTGGACACTAAACTTAATTAATTTACTATTTACACTCCAGTCAGTATTTAAATAGGGGTAGGTGCTGGTGTTGTGGGGATTTTGCTCATGCACAGAACTATGCACAGGAAACCAGGACCTCAGTGAATTGTGGTGTACCAAAAACTCACCCCAGTACCCAGAACCCCTATCTGACTAGCATCAGTGTCTCATTCGTTCTCCGTATCATCTCAAAGCTACCAATGATTAGACAATCCAGAACAAGTGACTAACAGGCATATGCATCAATGTAGGATTTTGCGAGTCCTTAATTGCGATTATTAAGGAATCGCAATTAAGGACTCGCAAAAGCCTATGCATGTAGGAATCGCTATAAAAATAGCTATTCCTACACATTCCTTATTTGCGAGTCACAAATTGCTATTAGCAAATAAGGAATGGCTTCCCATTCATTCCTATGTGCCTACAGGCCCATAGGAGTGAATGGGAAATTGCAAGCGCAATTTGCGAATACCAATTGGTACTCGCAAATTGCTCATGCAATTTCAAGGGTGCAAGGGTGTCAAAAGGACACCCTGTTGCACCCCTGAAATTGATCTGTGCACAATTATTGCGCACACACATGTCCCAAGGACATGTGTGTGTTTAACCTACAACTTTGAAATATGCACTCTAGCGCATTTTTCAAAGTTTTTGCAAATTACCATGAAGTTCAACTTCATGGCAATTTGCGCCCCCTTGTAGCAAAATCGCTACTTCAAAGTGGTTTTTGCATTGCATTTAAGGAATCACAAAATGCGATTCCTTAAATACAATCGCAATTTGAGAACTCGCAATTAATTGCGAATTCTAAAATTGCGAGGGCCTTGACCCTTGATGCATCGCAAAAGCAAATTTTACGATAGCAAACGGCCGATTTTTGCAAATCACACCGTTTGCGATCGCAAAAAGCTTTGATGCATGTGCCAATTAGAGTACTCTCAGGAATGGTGGGAATCAGAAACACCTTTTCATTATTATTCTCATATCAGTCCATAACAAGAGTAATCAAAGACACAGAAAAGTTTAAAATGTTTATTTTTAACTACGTGCTCTAAGGTGCAGTACTTTGGCTAATACAAGCAGGCAAATGATTAAAAATAAAACCATCAGCATTGTTACAATACCATAGAAAATGAAGGGAGGAATCATTTTAAAAATGATAGTGGAAAATAAGTCCTATAATACTTTGTGAACCACCCTCCCTTGGTTAGTAAACTAGTTTTATAAACTAATAGAAGGTCTCTAGGTTTGAAAGGGGAACCCCATACCTCAAAGATCAGCTTAGGTGAATCACATCACAGGATCAGCTCTGCTCTATGTGTCTGGAAAGGTTCTCTCCAAATGCAATATTAAAGGCACCCGAGTTTCAGATATTTGCAGCTGTGTGGTGTTGTGTCTACAACGTGGGCCAATCAACTTGAATTCAACAGCATACATTGTTATTTGTCCTTGACTGCTTCTGCACACAGTGTTCAGTCTAAGGTCGCAGTGCGAGTCTAGGGATGTGAACAACAGATCGTTCTCATGTGAAGAAAAAGCAAGCAAGCAGATTTACTTGTCATAACAGCTACCTGTAGTGTTGTGTGCAAAAAAGCAGCAAAGTGGCAAGATGGCGTTTTACTTCTAAAGCGCTTATGCTAACATAGCAATGTGTGCACATAAAACCCCGCCCTCACTACACTGGACACTAAACTTAATTAATTTACTGTTACTAATCCAGTCACTATTTAATTAGGGTAGGTGGTGGACACTAAACTTAATTAATTTACTATTCCTTCTCCAGTCACTATTTAAATAGTGTAGGAGGTGGAAAATAAACTTATTTAATTTACTATTACCACTCCAGTCAATATTTATTGTGGGAGGTACTGGACACTAAACTTAATTAATGTACTATTCCCACTCCAGTCACTATTTATTAGGGGTAGGTGCTGGACACTAATTTACTATTCCCACTCCAGTCATTATGTAATAGGTGTAGGTGCTGGACACTAAACTTAATTTAATTACTATTCCTACTCCAGTCACTATTTAATTAGGGTAGGTGCTGGTCACTAAATTTAATAATTGTACTATTCCTAATCCAGTCAGTTTTTAATTGGGGTAGGTGCTGGGCACTAAAGTTAATTAATTTAGTATTCCCACTCCAGTCAGTATTTAATACGGGTAGGTGTTGGACACTAAACTTAAATTAATTACTATTCCTACTCCAGTCACTATTTAATTAGGGTAGGTGCTGGTCACCAAACTTAATTATTTTACTATTCCTAATCCAGTAAGTTTTCAATTGGGTTAGGTGATGTGCACTAAACTTAATTAATTTAGTATTCCCACTCCAGTCAATATTTAATTAGAGATAGATGCTAGACACTAAACTTGATTAATTTACTATTCCTACCCCAGTCAATATTTAATTGCGGTAGGTGCTGGAGACTAAACCTATTTCATTTACTATTCCCACTCCAGTCAATATTTAATAGGGGTAGGTGCTGGGCACTAAACTTAATTAATTTACTATTCCTACTCCAGTCACTATTTAATTAGGGTAGGTGCTGGTCACTAAACTTAATTAATTTACTATTCCTACTCCAGTCACTATTTAATTAGGGTAGGTGCTGGACACTAAACTGAATTGAATTACTATTCCTACTCCAGTCACTATTTAATAGGTGTAGGTCATGGACACTAAACATAATTAATTTACTTTTCCCACTCCAGTCAGTATTTAATAGGAGTAGGTGCTTGACACTAAACTTAATTTAATTAATATTCCTACTCCAGTCACTATTTAATAGGTGTAGGTGCTGGACACTAAACTGAATTTAATTACTATTCCTTCTCCAGTCACTATTTAATAGGTGTAGGTGCTGGACAAGACACTTAATTTAATTACTATTCCTACTCCAGTCACTAGTTAATTGGAATAGGTGCTGGACACTAAACTTAATTTAATTACTATTCCTACTCTAGTCACTATTTAATAGGTGTAGGCGCTGGACACTAAACTTAATTTAATTACTAGTCCTACTCCAGTCACTATTTAATTGCGGTAGGTGCTGGAGACGAAACCCATTTAATTTACAATTCCCACTCCAGTTAATATATAATAGGGTAGGTGGTGGACACTAAACTTAATTAATTTACTTTTCCTACTCCAGTCACTATTTAATTAGGGTAGGTGCTGGTGACAAAACTTAATTAATCTACTATTCCTACACCACTCACTATTTATTTAGGGTAGGTGCTGGAAACTAAACTTAATTCATTTACTATTCCTACTCCAGCCACTATTTAATTAGGGTAGGTGCTGGTCATTAAACATAATTAATTTACTATTCCTACTCCATCACTATTTAATAGGGATAGGAGGTGGACACTAAACTTATTTAATTTACTATTCCTACTCCAGTCACTATTTAATTAGTGTAGGTGCTGGACACTAAACGTAATTAATTTACTATTACTACTCCAGTCACTATTTAATTAGGGAAGATGCTGGTCACTAAACTTAATTTAATTACTATTCCTACTCCAGTCACTATATAATTGGAATAGGTGCTGGACACTAAACTTAATTTAATTACTCTTCCTACTCCAGTCACTATTTAATAGGTGTAGGTGCTGGACACTAAAGTTAATTTTATTACTATTCCTACTCCAGTCACTATTTAACAGGTGTAGGTGCTGGACACTCAACGTAAGTTAATTACTATTCCCACTCCTGTCACTATTTCAATGGTGGAGGTGCTGGGCACTAAATTTAATGTAATTACTATTCCTACTCCTTTCACTATTTAATAGGTGTAGGTGCTGGACACTAAACCTAATTTAATTACTATTCCAACTCCAGTCACTATTTATTTGGAATAGGTGCTGGACACTAAACTTAATTTAATTACTATTCCTACTCTAGTCACCATTTAATAGGTGTAGGTGTTGGACACTAAACTTAATTTAAATACTATTCCTACTCCAGCACCAATTTAATTGCGGTAGGTGCTGGAGACTAAATCTATTACATTTACAATTCCCACACCAGTCAATATTTAATAGGGGTAGGTGCTGGACACTAAACTTAATTAATTTACTATTCTCACTCCAGTTACTAATTAATAGGGGTAGGTGCTGGACACTAAACTAATTGAATTACTATTCCTACTCCAGTCACTATTTAATAGGTGTAGGAGCTGGACACTAAACATAATTAATTTACTTTTCCCACTCCAGTCAGTATTTAATTAGGGGTAGGTGCTGGACACTAAACTTGATTAATTTACTATTCCTACTCCAGTCACTATTTAATTAGGGTAGGTGCTGGACACTAAACTTAATTTAATTACTATTCCTACTCCAGTCACTATTTAATTAGGGTAGGTGCTGGACACTACACATAATTAATTTACTATTACCACTGCAGTCACTATTTAATATGGGTAGGAGCTGCACAATAAACATATTTTATTACTATTTCTACTCCAGTCACTATTTAAAAGGTGTAGGTGCTGGACACTAAATGTGATTTTATAACTATTCCTACTCCAGTCACTATTGAATAGGTGTAGGTGCTGGACACTAATCTTAATTAATTTACTATTTCCACTCCAGTCAGTATTTAATTGGGGTAGGTGCTGGACACTACACTTAATTTAATTACTATTCCTACTCCAGTCACCATTTAATCGAAGTAGGTATTAGACACTAAATGTAATATATTTACTATTGCTAATCCAGTCACTATTTAATTGGAGTAGGTGCTGGACACTAAACTTAATTTAATTACTATTCATACTCCATTCACTATTTAATAGGCATAGGTGCTGGACACTAATCTTAATTTATTTACTATTGCTAATCCAGTCACTATTTAATTGGAGTATGTGCGGGACACTAAACTTAATTTAATTACTATTCCTTCTCCAGTCACTATTTAATAGGTGTAGGGGCTGGACACTAAACTTAATTTAGTTACTATTTATACTCCAGTCACTATTTAATTGGAATAGGTGCTGGACACTAAACTTAATTTAATTACTATTCCTACTCTAGTCACTATTTAATAGGTGTAGGTGCTAGACACTAAACTTAATTTAATTACTATTCCTCCTCCAGTCACTAGTTAATTGCGGTAGGTGCTGGAGACTAAACCTATTTAATTAACAATTCCCACTCCAGTTAATATTTAATAGGGTAGGTGGTTGACACTAAACTAAATTAATTTACTATTCCGACACCACTCACTTTTTATATTAGGTTAGGTGCTGGAAACTTATCTTAATTAATTTACTATTCTTATAACAGTCACTATTTAATTAGGGAAGATGCTGGTCACTAAATTAATTTAATTACTATTCCTACTCCAGTCACTATTTAATTGGAATAGGTGCTGGACTCTAAACTTAATTTAATTACTCTTCCTACTCCAGTCACTATTTAATAGGTGTAGGTGCTGGACACTAAAGTTAATTTGATTTCTATTACTACTCCAGTCAATATTTAATAGGTGTAGGTGCTGGTCAATTAGGGTAGGTGCTGGACACTACACATAATTAATTTACTATACCTACTCAAGTCACTATTTAATAGGGGTAGGTGCTGGACACTAAACTTAAGTTAATTACTATTCCTACTCCCATCACTATTTAAAAGGTGAAGGTGTGGGACAGTAAATTTAATTTAATTACTATTCCTACTCTAGTCACTATTTAATTGCGATGGGTGCTGGAGACTAAACCTATTTAATTTACAATTCCCACTACAGTCAATATTTAATAGGGGTAGGTGCTGGACACTAAACTTTATTAATTTACTATTCCCATTCCAGTTACTAATTAATAGGGGTAGGTGCTGGACACTAAACATAATTAATTTACTTTTCACATTCGAGTCAGTATTAAATTGGGGGTAGGTGCTGGACACTAAACTTGATTAGTTTACTAATCCTACTCCAGTCACTATTTAATTAGGGTAGGTGCTGGTCACTAAACTTAATTAATTTACTATTCCTACTCCAGTCACTATTTAATTAGGGTTTGATGCTGGTCACTAACCGTAATTTAATTACTATTCCTACTTCAGTCACTATTTAATTGGAATAGGTGCTGGACACTAAAATTCATTTAATTACTTTTCCTACTCCAGTCATTATTTAATAGGTGTAGGTGCTGGACACTAAAGTTAAGTTGCTTCCTATTCCTACTCTAGTCACTATTTAATAGGTGTAAGTGCTGGTCACTAAATTTAATCAATTTACTATTCCTACTCAAGTCACTATTTAATAGGGGTAGGTGCTGGACACTCAACGTAAGTTAATTACTATTCCTACTCCCGTCACTATTTCAATGGTGGAAGTGCTGGACACTAAATTTAATCTAATTACTATTCCTACTCCAGTCACTATTTAATAGGTGTAGGTGCTGGACACTAAACTTAATTTAATTACTATTCCAACTCCAGTCACTATTTATTTGGAATAGGTGCTGGACACTAAACTTAATTTAATTACTATTCCTACTCTAGTCACCATTTAATAGGTGTAGGTGTTGGACAATAAACTTAATTTAAATACTATTCCTACTCCAGCACCAATTTAATTGCGGTAGGTGCTGGAGACTAAACCTATTAAATTTACAATTCCCACACCAGTCAATATTTAATAGGGGTAGGTGCTGGACACTAAACTTAATTAATTTACTATTCTCACTCCAGTTACTAATTAATAGGGGTAGGTGCTGGACACTAAACGAATTGAATTACTATTCCTACTCCAGTCACTATTTAATAGGTGTAGGAGCTGGACACTAAACATAATTAATTTACTTTTCCCACTCAAGTCAGTATTTAATTAGGGGTAGGTGCTGGCCACTAAACTTGATTAATTTACTATTCCTACTCCAGTCACTATTTAAATAGGGTAGGTGCTGGACACTAAACTTAATTTAATTACTATTCCTACTCCAGTCACTATTTAATTAGGGTAGGTGCTGGACACTACACATAATTAATTTACTATTACCACTGCAGTCAGTATTTAATATGGGTAGGAGCTGCACAATAAACATATTTTATTACTATTTCTACTCCAGTCACTATTTAAAAGGTGTAGGTGCTGGACACTAAACTGAATTGAATTACTATTCCTACTCCAGTCACTATTTAATAGGTGTAGGTCATGGACACTAAACATAATTAATTTACTTTTCCCACTCCAGTCAGTATTTAATTGGAGTAGGTGCTTGACACTAAACTTAATTTAATTACTATTCCTACTCCAGTCACTATTTAATAGGTGTAGGTGCTGGACACTAAACTGAATTTAATTACTATTCCTTCTCCAGTCACTATTTAATAGGTGTAGGTGCTGGACAATACACTTAATTTAATTACTATTCCTACTCCAGTCACTAGTTAATTGGAATAGGTGCTGGACACTAAACTTAATTTAATTACTATTCCTACTCTAGTCACTATTTAATAGGTGTAGGCGCTGGACACTAAACTTAATTTAATTACTAGTCCTACTCCAGTCACTATTTAATTGCGGTAGGTGCTGGAGACTAAACCCATTTAATTTACAATTCCCACTCCAGTTAATATATAATAGGGTAGGTGGTGGACACTAAACTTAATTAATTTACTTTTCCTACTCCAGTCACTATTTAATTAGGGTAGGTGCTGGTGACAAAACTTAATTAATCTACTATTCCTACACCACTCACTATTTATTTAGGGTAGGTGCTGGAAACTAAACTTAATTCATTTACTATTCCTACTCCAGCCACTATTTAATTAGGGTAGGTGCTGGTCACTAAACATAATTAATTTACTATTCCTACTCGATCACTATTTAATAGGGATAGGAGGTGGACACTAAACTTAATTAATTTACTATTCCTACTCCAGTCACTATTTAATTAGTGTAGGTGCTGGACACTAAACGTAATTAATTTACTATTACTACTCCAGTCACTATTTAATTAGGGAAGATGCTGGTCACTAAACTTAATTTAATTACTATTCCTACTCCAGTCACTATATAATTGGAATAGGTGCTGGACACTAAACTTAATTTAATTACTCTTCCTACTCCAGTCACTATTTAATAGGTGTAGGTGCTGGACACTAAAGTTAATTTTATTACTATTCCTACTCCAGTCACTATTTAACAGGTGTAGGTGCTGGACACTCAACGTAAGTTAATTACTATTCCCACTCCCGTCACTATTTCAATGGTGGAGGTGCTGGGCACTAAATTTAATGTAATTACTATTCCTACTCCAGTCACTATTTAATAGGTGTAGGTGCTGGACACTAAACTTAATATAATTACTATTCCAACTCCAGTCACTCTTTATTTGGAATAGGTGCTGGACACTAAACTTAATTTAATTACTATTCCTACTCCTGTCACCATTTAATAGGTGTAGGTGTTGGACACTAAACTTAATTTAAATACTATTCCTACTCCAGCACCAATTTAATTGCAGTAGGTGCTGGAGACTAAACCTATTAAATTTACAATTCCCACACCAGTCAATATTTAATAGGGGTAGGTGCTGGACACTAAACTTAATTAATTTACTATTCTCACTCCAGTTACTAATTAATAGGGGTAGGTGCTGGACACTAAACTAATTGAATTACTATTCCGACTCCAGTCACTATTTAATAGGTGTAGGAGCTGGACACTAAACATAATTAATTTACTTTTCCCACTCCAGTCAGTATTTAATTAGGGGTAGGTGCTGGACACTAAACTTGATTAATTTACTATTCCTACTCCAGTCACTATTTAAATAGGGTAGGTGCTGGACACTAAACTTAATTTAATTACTATTCCTACTCCAGTCACTATTTAATTAGGGTAGGTGCTGGACACTACACATAATTAATTTACTATTACCACTGCAGTCACTATTTAATATGGGTAGGAGGTTCACAATAAACATATTTTATTACTATTTCCACTCCAGTCAGTATTTAATTGGGGTAGGTGCTGGACACTAAACTTAATTTAATTACTATTCCTTCTCCAGTCACTATTTAATAGGTGTAGGTGCTCGACACTAAACTGAATTTAATTACTATTCCTTCTCCAGTCACTATTTAATAGGTGTAGGGGCTGGACACTAAACTTAATTTAGTTACTATTTATACTCCAGTCACTATTTAATTGGAATAGGTGCTGGACACTAAACTTAATTTAATTACTATTTCTACTCTAGTCACTATTTAATAGGTGTAGGTGCTAGACACTAAACCTAATTTAATTACTATTCCTCCTCCAGTCACTATTTAATTGCGGTGGGTGCTGGAGACTAAACCTATTTAATTAACAATTCCCACTCCAGTTAATATTTAATAGGGTAGGTGGTGGACACTAAACTTAATTAATTTACTATTCCCACACCACTCACTTTTTATATTAGGGTAGGTGCTGGAAACTTATCTTAATTAATTTACTATTCTTATAACAGTCACTATTTAATTAGGGAAGATGCTGGTCACTAAATTAATTTAATTGCTATTCCTACTCCAGTCACTATTTAATTGGAATAGGTGCTGGACTCTAAACTTAATTTAATTACTCTTCCTACTCCAGTCACTATTTAATAGGTGTAGGTGCTGGACACTAAAGTTAATTTGATTTCTATTACTACTCCAGTCAATATTTAATAGGTGTAGGTGCTGGTCACTAAATTTAATTAATTTACTATACCTACTCAAGTCACTATTTAATAGGGGTAGGTGCTGGACACTAAACTTAAGTTAATTACTATTCCTACTCCCATCACTATTTAAAAGGTGAAGGTGTGGGACAGTAAATTTAATTTAATTACTATTCCTACTCCAGTCACTATTTAATTGTGATGGGTGCTGGAGACTAAACCTATTTAATTTACAATTCCCACTACAGTCAATATTTAATAGGGGTAGGTGCTGGACACTAAACTTTAATAATTTACTATTCCCATTCCAGTTACTAATTAATAGGGGTAGGTGCTGGAAACTAAACTTAATTGAATTACTATTCCTACTCCAGTCACTATTTAATAGGTGTAGGTGCTGGACATTAAACATAATTAATTTACTGTTCCCATTCAAGTCAGTATTAAATTAGGGGTAGGTGCTGGACACTAAACTTGATTAGTTTACTATTCCTACTCCAGTCACTATTTAATTAGGGTAGGTGCTGGTCACTAAACTTAATTAATTTACTATTCCTACTCCAGTCACTATTTAATTAGGGTTTGATGCTGGTCACTAACCTTAATTTAATTACTATTCCTACTCCAGTCACTATTTAATTGGAATAGGTGCTGGACACTAAACTTCATTTAATTACTTTTCCTACTCCAGTCATTATTAAATAGGTGTAGGTGCTGGACACTAAACTGAATTTAATTACTATTCCTTCTCCAGTCACTATTTAATAGGTGTAGGTGCTGGACAATACACTTAATTTAATTACTATTCCTACTCCAGTCACTAGTTAATTGGAATAGGTGCTGGACACTAAACTTAATTTAATTACTATTCCTACTCTAGTCACTATTTAATAGGTGTAGGCGCTGGACACTAAACTTAATTTAATTACTATTCCTACTCCAGTCACTATTTAATTGCGGTAGGTGCTGGAGACTAAACCCATTTAATTTACAATTCCCACTCCAGTTAATATATAATAGGGTAGGTGGTGGACACTAAACTTAATTAATTTACTTTTCCTACTCCAGTCACTATTTAATTAGGGTAGGTGCTGGTGACAAAACTTAATTAATCTACTATTCCTACACCACTCACTATTTATTTAGGGTAGGTGCTGGAAACTAAACTTAATTCATTTACTATTCCTACTCCAGCCACTATTTAATTAGGGTAGGTGCTGGTCACTAAACATAATTAATTTACTATTCCTACTCCATCACTATTTAATAGGGATAGGAGGTGGACACTAAATGTAATTAATTTACTATTCCTACTCCAGTCACTATTTAATTAGTGTAGGTGCTGGACACTAAACGTAATTAATATACTATTACTACTCCAGTCACTATTTAATTAGGGAAGATGCTGGTCACTAAACTTAATTTAATTACTATTCCTACTCCAGTCACTATATAATTGGAATAGTTGCTGGACACTAAACTTAATTTAATTACTCTTCCTACTCCAGTCACTATTTAATAGGTGTAGGTGCTGGACACTAAAGTTAATTTTATTACTATTCCTACTCCAGTCACAATTTAATAGGTGCAGGTGCTGGACACTCAACGTAAGTTAATTACTATTCCCACTCCTGTCACTATTTCAATGGTGGAGGTGCTGGGCACTAAATTTAATGTAATTACTATTCCTACTCCTTTCACTATTTAATAGGTGTAGGTGCTGGACACTAAACTTAATTTAATTACTATTCCAACTCCAGTCACTATTTATTTGGAATAGGTGCTGGACACTAAACTTAATTTAATTACTATTCCTACTCTAGTCACCATTTAATAGGTGTAGGTGTTGGACACTAAACTTAATTTAAATACTATTCCTACTCCAGCACCAATTTAATTGCGGTAGGTGCTGGAGACTAAATCTATTACATTTACAATTCCCACACCAGTCAATATTTAATAGGGGTAGGTGCTGGACACTAAACTTAATTAATTTACTATTCTCACTCCAGTTACTAATTAATAGGGGTAGGTGCTGGACACTAAACTAATTGAATTACTATTCCTACTCCAGTCACTATTTAATAGGTGTAGGAGCTGGACACTAAACATAATTAATTTACTTTTCCCACTCCAGTCAGTATTTAATTAGGGGTAGGTGCTGGACACTAAACTTGATTAATTTACTATTCCTACTCCAGTCACTATTTAATTAGGGTAGGTGCTGGACACTAAACTTAATTTAATTACTATTCCTACTCCAGTCACTATTTAATTAGGGTAGGTGCTGGACACTACACATAATTAATTTACTATTACCACTGCAGTCACTATTTAATATGGGTAGGAGCTGCACAATAAACATATTTTATTACTATTTCTACTCCAGTCACTATTTAAAAGGTGTAGGTGCTGGACACTAAATGTGATTTTATAACTATTCCTACTCCAGTCACTATTGAATAGGTGTAGGTGCTGGACACTAATCTTAATTAATTTACTATTTCCACTCCAGTCAGTATTTAATTGGGGTAGGTGCTGGACACTACACTTAATTTAATTACTATTCCTACTCCAGTCACCATTTAATCGAAGTAGGTATTAGACTCTAAATGTAATATATTTACTATTGCTAATCCAGTCACTATTTAATTGGAGTAGGTGCTGGACACTAAACTTAATTTAATTACTATTCATACTCCATTCACTATTTAATAGGCATAGGTGCTGGACACTAATCTTAATATATTTACTATTGCTAATCCAGTCACTATTTAATTGGAGTATGTGCGGGACACTAAACTTAATTTAATTACTATTCCTTCTCCAGTCACTATTTAATAGGTGTAGGGGCTGGACACTAAACTTAATTTAGTTACTATTTATACTCCAGTCACTATTTAATTGGAATAGGTGCTGGACACTAAACTTAATTTAATTACTATTCCTACTCTAGTCACTATTTAATAGGTGTAGGTGCTAGACACTAAACTTAATTTAATTACTATTCCTCCTCCAGTCACTAGTTAATTGCGGTAGGTGCTGGAGACTAAACCTATTTAATTAACAATTCCCACTCCAGTTAATATTTAATAGGGTAGGTGGTTGACACTAAACTAAATTAATTTACTATTCCGACACCACTCACTTTTTATATTAGGTTAGGTGCTGGAAACTTATCTTAATTAATTTACTATTCTTATAACAGTCACTATTTAATTAGGGAAGATGCTGGTCACTAAATTAATTTAATTACTATTCCTACTCCAGTCACTATTTAATTGGAATAGGTGCTGGACTCTAAACTTAATTTAATTACTCTTCCTACTCCAGTCACTATTTAATAGGTGTAGGTGCTGGACACTAAAGTTAATTTGATTTCTATTACTACTCCAGTCAATATTTAATAGGTGTAGGTGCTGGTCAATTAGGGTAGGTGCTGGACACTACACATAATTAATTTACTATACCTACTCAAGTCACTATTTAATAGGGGTAGGTGCTGGACACTAAACTTAAGTTAATTACTATTCCTACTCCCATCACTATTTAAAAGGTGAAGGTGTGGGACAGTAAATTTAATTTAATTACTATTCCTACTCTAGTCACTATTTAATTGCGATGGGTGCTGGAGACTAAACCTATTTAATTTACAATTCCCACTACAGTCAATATTTAATAGGGGTAGGTGCTGGACACTAAACTTTATTAATTTACTATTCCCATTCCAGTTACTAATTAATAGGGGTAGGTGCTGGACACTAAACATAATTAATTTACTTTTCACATTCGAGTCAGTATTAAATTGGGGGTAGGTGCTGGACACTAAACTTGATTAGTTTACTAATCCTACTCCAGTCACTATTTAATTAGGGTAGGTGCTGGTCACTAAACTTAATTAATTTACTATTCCTACTCCAGTCACTATTTAATTAGGGTTTGATGCTGGTCACTAACCGTAATTTAATTACTATTCCTACTCCAGTCACTATTAAATTGGAATAGGTGCTGGACACTAAAATTCATTTAATTACTTTTCCTACTCCAGTCATTATTTAATAGGTGTAGGTGCTGGACACTAAAGTTAAGTTGCTTCCTATTCCTACTCTAGTCACTATTTAATAGGTGTAAGTGCTGGTCACTAAATTTAATCAATTTACTATTCCTACTCAAGTCACTATTTAATAGGGGTAGGTGCTGGACACTCAACGTAAGTTAATTACTATTCCTACTCCCGTCACTATTTCAATGGTGGAAGTGCTGGACACTAAATTTAATCTAATTACTATTCCTACTCCAGTCACTATTTAATAGGTGTAGGTGCTGGACACTAAACTTAATTTAATTACTATTCCAACTCCAGTCACTATTTATTTGGAATAGGTGCTGGACACTAAACTTAATTTAATTACTATTCCTACTCTAGTCACCATTTAATAGGTGTAGGTGTTGGACAATAAACTTAATTTAAATACTATTCCTACTCCAGCACCAATTTAATTGCGGTAGGTGCTGGAGACTAAACCTATTAAATTTACAATTCCCACACCAGTCAATATTTAATAGGGGTAGGTGCTGGACACTAAACTTAATTAATTTACTATTCTCACTCCAGTTACTAATTAATAGGGGTAGGTGCTGGACACTAAACGAATTGAATTACTATTCCTACTCCAGTCACTATTTAATAGGTGTAGGAGCTGGACACTAAACATAATTAATTTACTTTTCCCACTCAAGTCAGTATTTAATTAGGGGTAGGTGCTGGACACTAAACTTGATTAATTTACTATTCCTACTCCAGTCACTATTTAAATAGGGTAGGTGCTGGACACTAAACTTAATTTAATTACTATTCCTACTCCAGTCACTATTTAATTAGGGTAGGTGCTGGACACTACACATAATTAATTTACTATTACCACTACAGTCAGTATTTAATATGGGTAGGAGCTGCACAATAAACATATTTTATTACTATTTCTACTCCAGTCACTATTTAAAAGGTGTAGGTGCTGGACACTAAACTGAATTGAATTACTATTCCTACTCCAGTCACTATTTAATAGGTGTAGGTCATGGACACTAAACATAATTAATTTACTTTTCCCACTCCAGTCAGTATTTAATTGGAGTAGGTGCTTGACACTAAACTTAATTTAATTACTATTCCTACTCCAGTCACTATTTAATAGGTGTAGGTGCTGGACACTAAACTGAATTTAATTACTATTCCTTCTCCAGTCACTATTTAATAGGTGTAGGTGCTGGACAATACACTTAATTTAATTACTATTCCTACTCCAGTCACTAGTTAATTGGAATAGGTGCTGGACACTAAACTTAATTTAATTACTATTCCTACTCTAGTCACTATTTAATAGGTGTAGGCGCTGGACACTAAACTTAATTTAATTACTAGTCCTACTCCAGTCACTATTTAATTGCGGTAGGTGCTGGAGACTAAACCCATTTAATTTACAATTCCCACTCCAGTTAATATATAATAGGGTAGGTGGTGGACACTAAACTTAATTAATTTACTTTTCCTACTCCAGTCACTATTTAATTAGGGTAGGTGCTGGTGACAAAACTTAATTAATCTACTATTCCTACACCACTCACTATTTATTTAGGGTAGGTGCTGGAAACTAAACTTAATTCATTTACTATTCCTACTCCAGCCACTATTTAATTAGGGTAGGTGCTGGTCACTAAACATAATTAATTTACTATTCCTACTCGATCACTATTTAATAGGGATAGGAGGTGGACACTAAACTTAATTAATTTACTATTCCTACTCCAGTCACTATTTAATTAGTGTAGGTGCTGGACACTAAACGTAATTAATTTACTATTACTACTCCAGTCACTATTTAATTAGGGAAGATGCTGGTCACTAAACTTAATTTAATTACTATTCCTACTCCAGTCACTATATAATTGGAATAGGTGCTGGACACTAAACTTAATTTAATTACTCTTCCTACTCCAGTCACTATTTAATAGGTGTAGGTGCTGGACACTAAAGTTAATTTTATTACTATTCCTACTCCAGTCACTATTTAACAGGTGTAGGTGCTGGACACTCAACGTAAGTTAATTACTATTCCCACTCCCGTCACTATTTCAATGGTGGAGGTGCTGGGCACTAAATTTAATGTAATTACTATTCCTACTCCAGTCACTATTTAATAGGTGTAGGTGCTGGACACTAAACTTAATATAATTACTATTCCAACTCCAGTCACTCTTTATTTGGAATAGGTGCTGGACACTAAACTTAATTTAATTACTATTCCTACTCCTGTCACCATTTAATAGGTGTAGGTGTTGGACACTAAACTTAATTTAAATACTATTCCTACTCCAGCACCAATTTAATTGCAGTAGGTGCTGGAGACTAAACCTATTAAATTTACAATTCCCACACCAGTCAATATTTAATAGGGGTAGGTGCTGGACACTAAACTTAATTAATTTACTATTCTCACTCCAGTTACTAATTAATAGGGGTAGGTGCTGGACACTAAACTAATTGAATTACTATTCCGACTCCAGTCACTATTTAATAGGTGTAGGAGCTGGACACTAAACATAATTAATTTACTTTTCCCACTCCAGTCAGTATTTAATTAGGGGTAGGTGCTGGACACTAAACTTGATTAATTTACTATTCCTACTCCAGTCACTATTTAAATAGGGTAGGTGCTGGACACTAAACTTAATTTAATTACTATTCCTACTCCAGTCACTATTTAATTAGGGTAGGTGCTGGACACTACACATAATTAATTTACTATTACCACTGCAGTCACTATTTAATATGGGTAGGAGGTTCACAATAAACATATTTTATTACTATTTCCACTCCAGTCAGTATTTAATTGGGGTAGGTGCTGGACACTAAACTTAATTTAATTACTATTCCTTCTCCAGTCACTATTTAATAGGTGTAGGTGCTCGACACTAAACTGAATTTAATTACTATTCCTTCTCCAGTCACTATTTAATAGGTGTAGGGGCTGGACACTAAACTTAATTTAGTTACTATTTATACTCCAGTCACTATTTAATTGGAATAGGTGCTGGACACTAAACTTAATTTAATTACTATTTCTACTCTAGTCACTATTTAATAGGTGTAGGTGCTAGACACTAAACCTAATTTAATTACTATTCCTCCTCCAGTCACTATTTAATTGCGGTGGGTGCTGGAGACTAAACCTATTTAATTAACAATTCCCACTCCAGTTAATATTTAATAGGGTAGGTGGTGGACACTAAACTTAATTAATTTACTATTCCCACACCACTCACTTTTTATATTAGGGTAGGTGCTGGAAACTTATCTTAATTAATTTCCTATTCTTATAACAGTCACTATTTAATTAGGGAAGATGCTGGTCACTAAATTAATGTAATTGCTATTCCTACTCCAGTCACTATTTAATTGGAATAGGTGCTGGACTCTAAACTTAATTTAATTACTCTTCCTACTCCAGTCACTATTTAATAGGTGTAGGTGCTGGACACTAAAGTTAATTTGATTTCTATTACTACTCCAGTCAATATTTAATAGGTGTAGGTGCTGGTCACTAAATTTAATTAATTTACTATACCTACTCAAGTCACTATTTAATAGGGGTAGGTGCTGGACACTAAACTTAAGTTAATTACTATTCCTACTCCCATCACTATTTAAAAGGTGAAGGTGTGGGACAGTAAATTTAATTTAATTACTATTCCTACTCCAGTCACTATTTAATTGCGATGGGTGCTGGAGACTAAACCTATTTAATTTACAATTCCCACTACAGTCAATATTTAATAGGGGTAGGTGCTGGACACTAAACTTTAATAATTTACTATTCCCATTCCAGTTACTAGTTAATAGGGGTAGGTGCTGGAAACTAAACTTAATTGAATTACTATTCCTACTCCAGTCACTATTTAATAGGTGTAGGTGCTGGACATTAAACATAATTAATTTACTGTTCCCATTCAAGTCAGTATTAAATTAGGGGTAGGTGCTGGACACTAAACTTGATTAGTTTACTATTCCTACTCCAGTCACTATTTAATTAGGGTAGGTGCTGGTCACTAAACTTAATTAATTTACTATTCCTACTCCAGTCACTATTTAATTAGGGTTTGATGCTGGTCACTAACCTTAATTTAATTACTATTCCTACTCCAGTCACTATTTAATTGGAATAGGTGCTGGACACTAAACTTCATTTAATTACTTTTCCTACTCCAGTCATTATTAAATAGGTGTAGGTGCTGGACACTAAACTGAATTTAATTACTATTCCTTCTCCAGTCACTATTTAATAGGTGTAGGTGCTGGACAATACACTTAAGTTAATTACTATTCCTACTCCAGTCACTAGTTAATTGGAATAGGTGCTGGACACTAAACTTAATTTAATTACTATTCCTACTCTAGTCACTATTTAATAGGTGTAGGCGCTGGACACTAAACTTAATTTAATTACTATTCCTACTCCAGTCACTATTTAATTGCGGTAGGTGCTGGAGACTAAACCCATTTAATTTACAATTCCCACTCCAGTTAATATATAATAGGGTAGGTGGTGGACACTAAACTTAATTAATTTACTTTTCCTACTCCAGTCACTATTTAATTAGGGTAGGTGCTGGTGACAAAACTTAATTAATCTACTATTCCTACACCACTCACTATTTATTTAGGGTAGGTGCTGGAAACTAAACTTAATTCATTTACTATTCCTACTCCAGCCACTATTTAATTAGGGTAGGTGCTGGTCACTAAACATAATTAATTTACTATTCCTACTCCATCACTATTTAATAGGGATAGGAGGTGGACACTAAATGTAATTAATTTACTATTCCTACTCCAGTCACTATTTAATTAGTGTAGGTGCTGGACACTAAACGTAATTAATATACTATTACTACTCCAGTCACTATTTAATTAGGGAAGATGCTGGTCACTAAACTTAATTTAATTACTATTCCTACTCCAGTCACTATATAATTGGAATAGGTGCTGGACACTAAACTTAATTTAATTACTCTTCCTACTCCAGTCACTATTTAATAGGTGTAGGTGCTGGACACTAAAGTTAATTTTATTACTATTCCTACTCCAGTCACAATTTAATAGGTGCAGGTGCTGGACACTCAACGTAAGTTAATTACTATTCCCACTCCTGTCACTATTTCAATGGTGGAGGTGCTGGGCACTAAATTTAATGTAATTACTATTCCTACTCCTTTCACTATTTAATAGGTGTAGGTGCTGGACACTAAACTTAATTTAATTACTATTCCAACTCCAGTCACTATTTATTTGGAATAGGTGCTGGACACTAAACTTAATTTAATTACTATTCCTACTCTAGTCACCATTTAATAGGTGTAGGTGTTGGACACTAAACTTAATTTAAATACTATTCCTACTCCAGCACCAATTTAATTGCGGTAGGTGCTGGAGACTAAATCTATTACATTTACAATTCCCACACCAGTCAATATTTAATAGGGGTAGGTGCTGGACACTAAACTTAATTAATTTACTATTCTCACTCCAGTTACTAATTAATAGGGGTAGGTGCTGGACACTAAACTAATTGAATTACTATTCCTACTCCAGTCACTATTTAATAGGTGTAGGAGCTGGACACTAAACATAATTAATTTACTTTTCCCACTCCAGTCAGTATTTAATTAGGGGTAGGTGCTGGACACTAAACTTGATTAATTTACTATTCCTACTCCAGTCACTATTTAATTAGGGTAGGTGCTGGACACTAAACTTAATTTAATTACTATTCCTACTCCAGTCACTATTTAATTAGGGTAGGTGCTGGACACTACACATAATTAATTTACTATTACCACTGCAGTCACTATTTAATATGGGTAGGAGCTGCACAATAAACATATTTTATTACTATTTCTACTCCAGTCACTATTTAAAAGGTGTAGGTGCTGGACACTAAATGTGATTTTATAACTATTCCTACTCCAGTGACTATTGAATAGGTGTAGGTGCTGGACACTAATCTTAATTCATTTACTATTTCCACTCCAGTCAGTATTTAATTGGGGTAGGTGCTGGACACTACACTTAATTTAATTACTATTCCTACTCCAGTCACCATTTAATCGAAGTAGGTATTAGACACTAAATGTAATATATTTACTATTGCTAATCCAGTCACTATTTAATTGGAGTAGGTGCTGGACACTAAACTTAATTTAATTACTATTCATACTCCATTCACTATTTAATAGGCATAGGTGCTGGACACTAATCTTAATATATTTACTATTGCTAATCCAGTCACTATTTAATTGGAGTATGTGCGGGACACTAAACTTAATTTAATTACTATTCCTTCTCCAGTCACTATTTAATAGGTGTAGGTGCTCGACACTAAACTGAATTTAATTACTATTCCTTCTCCAGTCACTATTTAATAGGTGTAGGGGCTGGACACTAAACTTAATTTAGTTACTATTTATACTCCAGTCACTATTTAATTGGAATAGGTGCTGGACACTAAACTTAATTTAATTACTATTTCTACTCTAGTCACTATTTAATAGGTGTAGGTGCTAGACACTAAACCTAATTTAATTACTATTCCTCCTCCAGTCACTATTTAATTGCGGTGGGTGCTGGAGACTAAACCTATTTAATTAACAATTCCCACTCCAGTTAATATTTAATAGGGTAGGTGGTGGACACTAAACTTAATTAATTTACTATTCCCACACCACTCACTTTTTATATTAGGGTAGGTGCTGGAAACTTATCTTAATTAATTTACTATTCTTATAACAGTCACTATTTAATTAGGGAAGATGCTGGTCACTAAATTAATTTAATTGCTATTCCTACTCCAGTCACTATTTAATTGGAATAGGTGCTGGACTCTAAACTTAATTTAATTACTCTTCCTACTCCAGTCACTATTTAATAGGTGTAGGTGCTGGACACTAAAGTTAATTTGATTTCTATTACTACTCCAGTCAATATTTAATAGGTGTAGGTGCTGGTCACTAAATTTAATTAATTTACTATACCTACTCAAGTCACTATTTAATAGGGGTAGGTGCTGGACACTAAACTTAAGTTAATTACTATTCCTACTCCCATCACTATTTAAAAGGTGAAGGTGTGGGACAGTAAATTTAATTTAATTACTATTCCTACTCCAGTCACTATTTAATTGCGATGGGTGCTGGAGACTAAACCTATTTAATTTACAATTCCCACTACAGTCAATATTTAATAGGGGTAGGTGCTGGACACTAAACTTTAATAATTTACTATTCCCATTCCAGTTACTAATTAATAGGGGTAGGTGCTGGAAACTAAACTTAATTGAATTACTATTCCTACTCCAGTCACTATTTAATAGGTGTAGGTGCTGGACATTAAACATAATTAATTTACTGTTCCCATTCAAGTCAGTATTAAATTAGGGGTAGGTGCTGGACACTAAACTTGATTAGTTTACTATTCCTACTCCAGTCACTATTTAATTAGGGTAGGTGCTGGTCACTAAACTTAATTAATTTACTATTCCTACTCCAGTCACTATTTAATTAGGGTTTGATGCTGGTCACTAACCTTAATTTAATTACTATTCCTACTCCAGTCACTATTTAATTGGAATAGGTGCTGGACACTAAACTTCATTTAATTACTTTTCCTACTCCAGTCATTATTAAATAGGTGTAGGTGCTGGACACTAAACTGAATTTAATTACTATTCCTTCTCCAGTCACTATTTAATAGGTGTAGGTGCTGGACAATACACTTAATTTAATTACTATTCCTACTCCAGTCACTAGTTAATTGGAATAGGTGCTGGACACTAAACTTAATTTAATTACTATTCCTACTCTAGTCACTATTTAATAGGTGTAGGCGCTGGACACTAAACTTAATTTAATTACTATTCCTACTCCAGTCACTATTTAATTGCGGTAGGTGCTGGAGACTAAACCCATTTAATTTACAATTCCCACTCCAGTTAATATATAATAGGGTAGGTGGTGGACACTAAACTTAATTAATTTACTTTTCCTACTCCAGTCACTATTTAATTAGGGTAGGTGCTGGTGACAAAACTTAATTAATCTACTATTCCTACACCACTCACTATTTATTTAGGGTAGGTGCTGGAAACTAAACTTAATTCATTTACTATTCCTACTCCAGCCACTATTTAATTAGGGTAGGTGCTGGTCACTAAACATAATTAATGTACTATTCCTACTCCATCACTATTTAATAGGGATAGGAGGTGGACACTAAATTTAATTAATTTACTATTCCTACTCCAGTCACTATTTAATTAGTGTAGGTGCTGGACACTAAACGTAATTAATATACTATTACTACTCCAGTCACTATTTAATTAGGGAAGATGCTGGTCACTAAACTTAATTTAATTACTATTCCTACTCCAGTCACTATATAATTGGAATAGGTGCTGGACACTAAACTTAATTTAATTACTCTTCCTACTCCAGTCACTATTTAATAGGTGTAGGTGCTGGACACTAAAGTTAATTTTATTACTATTCCTACTCCAGTCACAATTTAATAGGTGCAGGTGCTGGACACTCAACGTAAGTTAATTACTATTCCCACTCCTGTCACTATTTCAATGGTGGAGGTGCTGGGCACTAAATTTAATGTAATTACTATTCCTACTCCTTTCACTATTTAATAGGTGTAGGTGCTGGACACTAAACTTAATTTAATTACTATTCCAACTCCAGTCACTATTTATTTGGAATAGGTGCTGGACACTAAACTTAATTTAATTACTATTCCTACTCTAGTCACCATTTAATAGGTGTAGGTGTTGGACACTAAACTTAATTTAAATACTATTCCTACTCCAGCACCAATTTAATTGCGGTAGGTGCTGGAGACTAAATCTATTACATTTACAATTCCCACACCAGTCAATATTTAATAGGGGTAGGTGCTGGACACTAAACTTAATTAATTTACTATTCTCACTCCAGTTACTAATTAATAGGGGTAGGTGCTGGACACTAAACTAATTGAATTACTATTCCTACTCCAGTCACTATTTAATAGGTGTAGGAGCTGGACACTAAACATAATTAATTTACTTTTCCCACTCCAGTCAGTATTTAATTAGGGGTAGGTGCTGGACACTAAACTTGATTAATTTACTATTCCTACTCCAGTCACTATTTAATTAGGGTAGGTGCTGGACACTAAACTTAATTTAATTACTATTCCTACTCCAGTCACTATTTAATTAGGGTAGGTGCTGGACACTACACATAATTAATTTACTATTACCACTGCAGTCACTATTTAATATGGGTAGGAGCTGCACAATAAACATATTTTATTACTATTTCTACTCCAGTCACTATTTAAAAGGTGTAGGTGCTGGACACTAAATGTGATTTTATAACTATTCCTACTCCAGTCACTATTGAATAGGTGTAGGTGCTGGACACTAATCTTAATTCATTTACTATTTCCACTCCAGTCAGTATTTAATTGGGGTAGGTGCTGGACACTACACTTAATTTAATTACTATTCCTACTCCAGTCACCATTTAATCGAAGTAGGTATTAGACACTAAATGTAATATATTTACTATTGCTAATCCAGTCACTATTTAATTGGAGTAGGTGCTGGACACTAAACTTAATTTAATTACTATTCATACTCCATTCACTATTTAATAGGCATAGGTGCTGGACACTAATCTTAATATATTTACTATTGCTAATCCAGTCACTATTTAATTGGAGTATGTGCGGGACACTAAACTTAATTTAATTACTATTCCTTCTCCAGTCACTATTTAATAGGTGTAGGTGCTCGACACTAAACTGAATTTAATTACTATTCCTTCTCCAGTCACTATTTAATAGGTGTAGGGGCTGGACACTAAACTTAATTTAGTTACTATTTATACTCCAGTCACTATTTAATTGGAATAGGTGCTGGACACTAAACTTAATTTAATTACTATTTCTACTCTAGTCACTATTTAATAGGTGTAGGTGCTAGACACTAAACCTAATTTAATTACTAATCCTCCTCCAGTCACTATTTAATTGCGGTGGGTGCTGGAGACTAAACCTATTTAATTAACAATTCCCACTCCAGTTAATATTTAATAGGGTAGGTGGTGGACACTAAACTTAATTAATTTACTATTCCCACACCACTCACTTTTTATATTAGGGTAGGTGCTGGAAACTTATCTTAATTAATTTACTATTCTTATAACAGTCACTATTTAATTAGGGAAGATGCTGGTCACTAAATTAATTTAATTGCTATTCCTACTCCAGTCACTATTTAATTTGAATAGGTTCTGGACTCTAAACTTAATTTAATTACTCTTCCTACTCCAGTCACTATTTAATAGGTGTAGGTGCTGGACACTAAAGTTAATTTGATTTCTATTACTACTCCAGTCAATATTTAATAGGTGTAGGTGCTGGTCACTAAATTTAATTAATTTACTATACCTACTCAAGTCACTATTTAATAGGGGTAGGTGCTGGACACTAAACTTAAGTTAATTACTATTCCTACTCCCATCACTATTTAAAAGGTGAAGGTGTGGGACAGTAAATTTAATTTAATTACTATTCCTACTCCAGTCACTATTTAATTGCGATGGGTGCTGGAGACTAAACCTATTTAATTTACAATTCCCACTACAGTCAATATTTAATAGGGGTAGGTGCTGGACACTAAACTTTAATAATTTACTATTCCCATTCCAGTTACTAATTAATAGGGGTAGGTGCTGGAAACTAAACTTAATTGAATTACTATTCCTACTCCAGTCACTATTTAATAGGTGTAGGTGCTGGACATTAAACATAATTAATTTACTGTTCCCATTCAAGTCAGTATTAAATTAGGGGTAGGTGCTGGACACTAAACTTGATTAGTTTACTATTCCTACTCCAGTCACTATTTAATTAGGGTAGGTGCTGGTCACTAAACTTAATTAATTTACTATTCCTACTCCAGTCACTATTTAAATAGGGTAGGTGCTGGACACTAAACTTAATTTAATTACTATTCCTACTCCAGTCACTATTTAATTAGGGTAGGTGCTGGACACTACACATAATTAATTTACTATTGCCACTGCAGTCACTATTTAATATGGGTAGGAGCTGCACAATAAACATATTTTATTACTATTTCTACTCCAGTCACTATTTAAAAGGTGTAGGTGCTGGACACTAAATGTGATTTTATAACTATTCCTACTCCAGTCACTATTAAATAGGTGTAGGTGCTGGACACTAATATTAATTCATTTACTATTTCCACTCCAGTCAGTATTTAATTGGGGTAGGTGCTGGACACTACACTTAATTTAATTACTATTCCTACTCCAGTCACCATTTAATCGAAGTAGATATTAGACACTAAATGTAATATATTTACTATTGATAATCCAGTCACTATTTAATTGGAATAGGTGCTGGACACTAAACTTAATTTAATTACTATTCATTCTCCAGTCACTATTTAATAGGCATAGGTGCTGGACACTAATCTTAATATATTTACTATTGCTAATCCAGTCACTATTTAATTGGAGTATGTGCTGGACACTAAACTTAATTTAATTACTATTCCTTCTCCAGTCACTATTTAATAGGTGTAGGTGCTCGACACTAAACTGAATTTAATTACTATTCCTTCTCCAGTCACTATTTAATAGGTATAGGGGCTGGACACTAAACTTAATTTAGTTACTATTTATACTCCAGTCACTATTTAATTGGAATAGGTGCTGGACACTAAACTTAATTTAATTACTATTTCTACTCTAGTCACTATTTAATAGGTGTAGGTGCTAGACACTAAACCTAATTTAATTACTAATCCTCCTCCAGTCACTATTTAATTGCGGTGGGTGCTGGAGACTAAACCTATTTAATTAACAATTCCCACTCCAGTTAATATTTAATAGGGTAGGTGGTGGACACTAAACTTAATTAATTTACTATTCCCACACCACTCACTTTTTATATTAGGGTAGGTGCTGGAAACTTATCTTAATTAATTTACTATTCTTATAACAGTCACTATTTAATTAGGGAAGATGCTGGTCACTAAATTAATTTAATTGCTATTCCTACTCCAGTCACTATTTAATTGGAATAGGTGCTGGACTCTAAACTTAATTTAATTACTCTTCCTACTCCAGTCACTATTTAATAGGTGTAGGTGCTGGACACTAAAGTTAATTTGATTTCTATTACTACTCCAGTCAATATTTAATAGGTGTAGGTGCTGGTCACTAAATTTAATTAATTTACTATACCTACTCAAGTCACTATTTAATAGGGGTAGGTGCTGGACACTAAACTTAAGTTAATTACTATTCCTACTCCCATCACTATTTAAAAGGTGAAGGTGTGGGACAGTAAATTTAATTTAATTACTATTCCTACTCCAGTCACTATTTAATTGCGATGGGTGCTGGAGACTAAACCTATTTAATTTACAATTCCCACTACAGTCAATATTTAATAGGGGTAGGTGCTGGACACTAAACTTTAATAATTTACTATTCCCATTCCAGTTACTAATTAATAGGGGTAGGTGCTGGAAACTAAACTTAATTGAATTACTATTCCTACTCCAGTCACTATTTAATAGGTGTAGGTGCTGGACATTAAACATAATTAATTTACTGTTCCCATTCAAGTCAGTATTAAATTAGGTGTAGGTGCTGGACACTAAACTTGATTAGTTTACTATTCCTACTCCAGTCACTATTTAATTAGGGTAGGTGCTGGTCACTAAACTTAATTAATTTACTATTCCTACTCCAGTCACTATTTAATTAGGGTTTGATGCTGGTCACTAACCTTAATTTAATTACTATTCCTACTCCAGTCACTATTTAATTGGAATAGGTGCTGGACACTAAACTTCATTTAATTACTTTTCCTACTCCAGTCATTATTAAATAGGTGTAGGTGCTGGACACTAAACTGAATTTAATTACTATTCCTTCTCCAGTCACTATTTAATAGGTGTAGGTGCTGGACAATACACTTAATTTAATTACTATTCCTACTCCAGTCACTAGTTAATTGGAATAGGTGCTGGACACTAAACTTAATTTAATTACTATTCCTACTCTAGTCACTATTTAATAGGTGTAGGCGCTGGACACTAAACTTAATTTAATTACTATTCCTACTCCAGTCACTATTTAATTGCGGTAGGTGCTGGAGACTAAACCCATTTAATTTACAATTCCCACTCCAGTTAATATATAATAGGGTAGGTGGTGGACACTAAACTTTAATAATTTACTTTTCCTACTCCAGTCACTATTTAATTAGGGTAGGTGCTGGTGACAAAACTTAATTAATCTACTATTCCTACACCACTCACTATTTATTTAGGGTAGGTGCTGGAAACTAAACTTAATTCATTTACTATTCCTACTCCAGCCACTATTTAATTAGGGTAGGTGCTGGTCACTAAACATAATTAATTTACTATTCCTACTCCATCACTATTTAATAGGGATAGGAGGTGGACACTAAATTTAATTAATTTACTATTCCTACTCCAGTCACTATTTAATTAGTGTAGGTGCTGGACACTAAACGTAATTAATATACTATTACTACTCCAGTCACTATTTAATTAGGGAAGATGCTGGTCACTAAACTTAATTTAATTACTATTCCTACTCCAGTCACTATATAATTGGAATAGGTGCTGGACACTAAACTTAATTTAATTACTCTTCCTACTCCAGTCACTATTTAATAGGTGTAGGTGCTGGACACTAAAGTTAATTTTATTACTATTCCTACTCCAGTCACTATTTAATAGGTGCAGGTGCTGGACACTCAACGTAAGTTAATTACTATTCCTACTCCTGTCACTATTTCAATGGTGGAGGTGCTGGGCACTAAATTTAATGTAATTACTATTCCTACTCCTTTTACTATTTAATAGGTGTAGGTGCTGGACACTAAACTTAATTTAATTACTATTCCAACTCCAGTCACTATTTATTTGGAATAGGTGCTGGACACTAAACTTAATTTAATTACTATTCCTACTCTAGTCACCATTTAATAGGTGTAGGTGTTGGACACTAAACTTAATTTAAATACTATTCCTACTATTCCTACTCCAGCACCAATTTAATTGCGGTAGGTGCTGGAGACTAAATCTATTACATTTACAATTCCCACACCAGTCAATATTTAATAGGGGTAGGTGCTGGACACTAAACTTAATTAATTTACTATTCTCACTCCAGTTACTAATTAATAGGGGTAGGTGCTGGACACTAAACTAATTGAATTACTATTCCTACTCCAGTCACTATTTAATAGGTGTAGGAGCTGGACACTAAACATAATTAATTTACTTTTCCCACTCCAGTCAGTATTTAATTAGCGGTAGGTGCTGGACACTAAACTTGATTAATTTACTATTCCTACTCCAGTCACTATTTAATTAGGGTAGGTGCTGGACACTAAACTTAATTTAATTACTATTCCTACTCCAGTCACTATTTAATTAGGGTAGGTGCTGGACACTACACATAATTAATTTACTATTACCACTGCAGTCACTATTTAATATGGGTAGGAGCTGCACAATAAACATATTTTATTACTATTTCTACTCCAGTCACTATTTAAAAGGTGTAGGTGCTGGACACTAAATGTCATTTTATAACTATTCCTACTCCAGTCACTATTGAATAGGTGTAGGTGCTGGACACTAATCTTAATTCATTTACTATTTCCACTCCAGTCAGTATTTAATTGGGGTAGGTGCTGGACACTACACTTAATTTAATTACTATTCCTACTCCAGTCACCATTTAATCGAAGTAGGTATTAGACACTAAATGTAATATATTTACTATTGCTAATCCAGTCACTATTTAATTGGAGTAGGTGCTGGACACTAAACTTAATTTAATTACTATTCATACTCCATTCACTATTTAATAGGCATAGGTGCTGGACACTAATCTTAATATATTTACTATTGCTAATCCAGTCACTATTTAATTGGAGTATGTGCGGGACACTAAACTTAATTTAATTACTATTCCTTCTCCAGTCACTATTTAATAGGTGTAGGTGCTCGACACTAAACTGAATTTAATTACTATTCCTTCTCCAGTCACTATTTAATAGGTGTAGGGGCTGGACACTAAACTTAATTTAGTTACTATTTATACTCCAGTCACTATTTAATTGGAATAGGTGCTGGACACTAAACTTAATTTAATTACTATTCCTACTCTAGTCACTATTTAATAGGTGTAGGTGCTAGACACTAAACTTAATTTAATTACTATTCCTCCTCCAGTCACTATTTAATTGCGGTAGGTGCTGGAGACTAAACCTATTTAATTAACAATTCCCACTCCAGTTAATATTTAATAGGGTAGGTGGTGGACACTAAACTAAATTAATTTACTATTCCGACACCACTCACTTTTTATATTAGGTTAGGTGCTGGAAACTTATCTTAAGTAATTTACTATTCTTATAACAGTCACTATTTAATTAGGGAAGATGCTGGTCACTAAATTAATTTAATTACTATTCCTACTCCAGTCACTATTTAATTGGAATAGGTGCTGGACTCTAAACTTAATTTAATTACTCTTCCTACTCCAGTCACTATTTAATAGGTGTAGGTGCTGGACACTAAAGTTAATTTGATTTCTATTACTACTCCAGTCAATATTTAATAGGTGTAGGTGCTGGTCAATTAGGGTAGGTGCTGGACACTACACATAATTAATTTACTATACCTACTCAAGTCACTATTTAATAGGGGTAGGTGCTGGACACTAAACTTAAGTTAATTACTATTCCTACTCCCATCACTATTTAAAAGGTGAAGGTGTGGGACAGTAAATTTAATTTAATTACTATTCCTACTCCAGTCACTATTTAATTGCGATGGGTGCTGGAGACTAAACCTATTTAATTTACAATTCCCACTACAGTCAATATTTAATAGGGGTAGGTGCTGGACACTAAACTTTATTAATTTACTATTCCCATTCCAGTTACTAATTAATAGGGGTAGGTGCTGGACACTAAACTGAATTTAATTACTATTCCTTCTCCAGTCACTATTTAATAGGTGTAGGGGCTGGACACTAAACTTAATTTAGTTACTATTTATACTCCAGTCACTATTTAATTGGAATAGGTGCTGGACACTAAACTTAATTTAATTACTATTTCTACTCTAGTCACTATTTAATAGGTGTAGGTGCTAGACACTAAACCTAATTTAATTACTAATCCTCCTCCAGTCACTATTTAATTGCGGTGGGTGCTGGAGACTAAACCTATTTAATTAACAATTCCCACTCCAGTTAATATTTAATAGGGTAGGTGGTGGACACTAAACTTAATTAATTTACTATTCCCACACCACTCACTTTTTATATTAGGGTAGGTGCTGGAAACTTATCTTAATTAATTTACTATTCTTATAACAGTCACTATTTAATTAGGGAAGATGCTGGTCACTAAATTAATTTAATTGCTATTCCTACTCCAGTCACTATTTAATTGGAATAGGTGCTGGACTCTAAACTTAATTTAATTACTCTTCCTACTCCAGTCACTATTTAATAGGTGTAGGTGCTGGACACTAAAGTTAATTTGATTTCTATTACTACTCCAGTCAATATTTAATAGGTGTAGGTGCTGGTCACTAAATTTAATTAATTTACTATACCTACTCAAGTCACTATTTAATAGGGGTAGGTGCTGGACACTAAACTTAAGTTAATTACTATTCCTACTCCCATCACTATTTAAAAGGTGAAGGTGTGGGACAGTAAATTTAATTTAATTACTATTCCTACTCCAGTCACTATTTAATTGCGATGGGTGCTGGAGACTAAACCTATTTAATTTACAATTCCCACTACAGTCAATATTTAATAGGGGTAGGTGCTGGACACTAAACTTTAATAATTTACTATTCCCATTCCAGTTACTAATTAATAGGGGTAGGTGCTGGAAACTAAACTTAATTGAATTACTATTCCTACTCCAGTCACTATTTAATAGGTGTAGGTGCTGGACATTAAACATAATTAATTTACTGTTCCCATTCAAGTCAGTATTAAATTAGGGGTAGGTGCTGGACACTAAACTTGATTAGTTTACTATTCCTACTCCAGTCACTATTTAATTAGGGTAGGTGCTGGTCACTAAACTTAATTAATTTACTATTCCTACTCCAGTCACTATTTAATTAGGGTTTGATGCTGGTCACTAACCTTAATTTAATTACTATTCCTACTCCAGTCACTATTTAATTGGAATAGGTGCTGGACACTAAACTTCATTTAATTACTTTTCCTACTCCAGTCATTATTAAATAGGTATAGGTGCTGGACACTAAACTGAATTTAATTACTATTCCTTCTCCAGTCACTATTTAATAGGTGTAGGTGCTGGACAATACACTTAATTTAATTACTATTCCTACTCCAGTCACTAGTTAATTGGAATAGGTGCTGGACACTAAACTTAATTTAATTACTATTCCTACTCTAGTCACTATTTAATAGGTGTAGGCGCTGGACACTAAACTTAATTTAATTACTATTCCTACTCCAGTCACTATTTAATTGCGGTAGGTGCTGGAGACTAAACCCATTTAATTTACAATTCCCACTCCAGTTAATATATAATAGGGTAGGTGGTGGACACTAAACTTAATTAATTTACTTTTCCTACTCCAGTCACTATTTAATTAGGGTAGGTGCTGGTGACAAAACTTAATTAATCTACTATTCCTACACCACTCACTATTTATTTAGGGTAGGTGCTGGAAACTAAACTTAATTCATTTACTATTCCTACTCCAGCCACTATTTAATTAGGGTAGGTGTTGGTCACTAAACATAATTAATTTACTATTCCTACTCCATCACTATTTAATAGGGATAGGAGGTGGACACTAAATTTAATTAATTTACTATTCCTACTCCAGTCACTATTTAATTAGTGTAGGTGCTGGACACTAAACGTAATTAATATACTATTACTACTCCAGTCACTATTTAATTAGGGAAGATGCTGGTCACTAAACTTAATTTAATTACTATTCCTACTCCAGTCACTATATAATTGGAATAGGTGCTGGACACTAAACTTAATGTAATTACTCTTCCTACTCCAGTCACTATTTAATAGGTGTAGGTGCTGGACACTAAAGTTAATTTTATTACTATTCCTACTCCAGTCACTATTTAATAGGTGCAGGTGCTGGACACTCAACGTAAGTTAATTACTATTCCCACTCCTGTCACTATTTCAATGGTGGAGGTGCTGGGCACTAAATTTAATGTAATTACTATTCCTACTCCTTTCACTATTTAATAGGTGTAGGTGCTGGACACTAAACTTAATTTAATTACTATTCCAACTCCAGTCACTATTTATTTGGAATAGGTGCTGGACACTAAACTTAATTTAATTACTATTCCTACTCTAGTCACCATTTAATAGGTGTAGGTGTTGGACACTAAACTTAATTTAAATACTATTCCTACTCCAGCACCAATTTAATTGCGGTAGGTGCTGGAGACTAAATCTATTACATTTACAATTCCCACACCAGTCAATATTTAATAGGGGTAGGTGCTGGACACTAAACTTAATTAATTTACTATTCTCACTCCAGTTACTAATTAATAGGGGTAGGTGCTGGACACTAAACTAATTGAATTACTATTCCTACTCCAGTCACTATTTAATAGGTGTAGGAGCTGGACACTAAACATAATTAATTTACTTTTCCCACTCCAGTCAGTATTTAATTAGGGGTAGGTGCTGGACACTAAACTTGATTAATTTACTATTCCTACTCCAGTCACTATTTAATTAGGGTAGGTGCTGGACACTAAACTTAATTTAATTACTATTCCTACTCCAGTCACTATTTAATTAGGGTAGGTGCTGGACACTACACATAATTAATTTACTATTACCACTGCAGTCACTATTTAATATGGGTAGGAGCTGCACAATAAACATATTTTATTACTATTTCTACTCCAGTCACTATTTAAAAGGTGTAGGTGCTGGACACTAAATGTGATTTTATAACTATTCCTACTCCAGTCACTATTGAATAGGTGTAGGTGCTGGACACTAATCTTAATTCATTTACTATTTCCACTCCAGTCAGTATTTAATTGGGGTAGGTGCTGGACACTACACTTAATTTAATTACTATTCCTACTCCAGTCACCATTTAATCGAAGTAGGTATTAGACACTAAATGTAATATATTTACTATTGCTAATCCAGTCACTATTTAATTGGAGTAGGTGCTGGACACTAAACTTAATTTAATTACTATTCATACTCCATTCACTATTTAATAGGCATAGGTGCTGGACACTAATCTTAATATATTTACTATTGCTAATCCAGTCACTATTTAATTGGAGTATGTGCGGGACACTAAACTTAATTTAATTACTATTCCTTCTCCAGTCACTATTTAATAGGTGTAGGTGCTCGACACTAAACTGAATTTAATTACTATTCCTTCTCCGGTCACTATTTATTAGGTGTAGGGGCTGGACACTAAACTTAATTTAGTTACTATTTATACTCCAGTCACTATTTAATTGGAATAGGTGCTGGACACTAAACTTAATTTAATTACTATTTCTACTCTAGTCACTATTTAATAGGTGTAGGTGCTAGACACTAAACCTAATTTAATTACTAATCCTCCTCCAGTCACTATTTAATTGCGGTGGGTGCTGGAGACTAAACCTATTTAATTAACAATTCCCACTCCAGTTAATATTTAATAGGGTAGGTGGTGGACACTAAACTTAATTAATTTACTATTCCCACACCACTCACTTTTTATATTAGGGTAGGTGCTGGAAACTTATCTTAATTAATTTACTATTCTTATAACAGTCACTATTTAATTAGGGAAGATGCTGGTCACTAAATTAATTTAATTGCTATTCCTACTCCAGTCACTATTTAATTGGAATAGGTGCTGGACTCTAAACTTAATTTAATTACTCTTCCTACTCCAGTCACTATTTAATAGGTGTAGGTGCTGGACACTAAAGTTAATTTGATTTCTATTACTACTCCAGTCAATATTTAATAGGTGTAGGTGCTGGTCACTAAATTTAATTAATTTACTATACCTACTCAAGTCACTATTTAATAGGGGTAGGTGCTGGACACTAAACTTAAGTTAATTACTATTCCTACTCCCATCACTATTTAAAAGGTGAAGGTGTGGGACAGTAAATTTAATTTAATTACTATTCCTACTCCAGTCACTATTTAATTGCGATGGGTGCTGGAGACTAAACCTATTTAATTTACAATTCCCACTACAGTCAATATTTAATAGATAGGGGTAGGTGCTGGACACTAAACTTTAATAATTTACTATTCCCATTCCAGTTACTAATTAATAGGGGTAGGTGCTGGAAACTAAACTTAATTGAATTACTATTCCTACTCCAGTCACTATTTAATAGGTGTAGGTGCTGGACATTAAACATAATTAATTTACTGTTCCCATTCAAGTCAGTATTAAATTAGGGGTAGGTGCTGGACACTAAACTTGATTAGTTTACTATTCCTACTCCAGTCACTATTTAATTAGGGTAGGTGCTGGTCACTAAACTTAATTAATTTACTATTCCTACTCCAGTCACTATTTAAATAGGGTAGGTGCTGGACACTAAACTTAATTTAATTACTATTCCTACTCCAGTCACTATTTAATTAGGGTAGGTGCTGGACACTACACATAATTAATTTACTATTACCACTGCAGTCACTATTTAATATGGGTAGGAGCTGCACAATAAACATATTTTATTACTATTTCTACTCCAGTCACTATTTAAAAGGTGTAGGTGCTGGACACTAAATGTGATTTTATAACTATTCCTACTCCAGTCACTATTAAATAGGTGTAGGTGCTGGACACTAATATTAATTCATTTACTATTTCCACTCCAGTCAGTATTTAATTGGGGTAGGTGCTGGACACTACACTTAATTTAATTACTATTCCTACTCCAGTCACCATTTAATCGAAGTAGATATTAGACACTAAATGTAATATATTTACTATTGCTAATCCAGTCACTATTTAATTGGAATAGGTGCTGGACACTAAACTTAATTTAATTACTATTCATTCTCCAGTCACTATTTAATAGGCATAGGTGCTGGACACTAATCTTAATATATTTACTATTGCTAATCCAGTCACTATTTAATTGGAGTATGTGCTGGACACTAAACTTAATTTAATTACTATTCCTTCTCCAGTCACTATTTAATAGGTGTAGGTGCTCGACACTAAACTGAATTTAATTACTATTCCTTCTCCAGTCACTATTTAATAGGTATAGGGGCTGGACACTAAACCTAATTTAGTTACTATTTATACTCCAGTCACTATTTAATTGGAATAGGTGCTGGACACTAAACTTAAATTAATTACTATTTCAACTCTAGTCACTATTTAATAGGTGTAGGTGCTAGACACTAAACCTAATTTAATTACTAATCCTCCTCCAGTCACTATTTAATTGCGGTGGGTGCTGGAGACTAAACCTATTTAATTAACAATTCCCACTCCAGTTAATATTTAATAGGGTAGGTGGTGGACACTAAACTTAATTAATTTACTATTCCCACACCACTCACTTTTTATATTAGGGTAGGTGCTGGAAACTTATCTTAATTAATTTACTATTCTTATAACAGTCACTATTTAATTAGGGAAGATGCTGGTCACTAAATTAATTTAATTGCTATTCCTACTCCAGTCACTATTTAATTGGAATAGGTGCTGGACTCTAAACTTAATTTAATTACTCTTCCTACTCCAGTCACTATTTAATAGGTGTAGGTGCTGGACACTAAAGTTAATTTGATTTCTATTACTACTCCAGTCAATATTTAATAGGTGTAGGTGCTGGTCACTAAATTTAATTAATTTACTATACCTACTCAAGTCACTATTTAATAGGGGTAGGTGCTGGACACTAAACTTAAGTTAATTACTATTCCTACTCCCATCACTATTTAAAAGGTGAAGGTGTGGGACAGTAAATTTAATTTAATTACTATTCCTACTCCAGTCACTATTTAATTGCGATGGGTGCTGGAGACTAAACCTATTTAATTTACAATTCCCACTACAGTCAATATTTAATAGGGGTAGGTGCTGGACACTAAACTTTAATAATTTACTATTCCCATTCCAGTTACTAATTAATAGGGGTAGGTGCTGGAAACTAAACTTAATTGAATTACTAATCCTACTCCAGTCACTATTTAATAGGTGTAGGTGCTGGACATTAAACATAATTAATTTACTGTTCCCATTCAAGTCAGTATTAAATTAGGGGTAGGTGCTGGACACTAAACTTGATTAGTTTACTATTCCTACTCCAGTCACTATTTAATTAGGGTAGGTGCTTGTCACTAAACTTAATTAATTTACTATTCCTACTCCAGTCACTATTTAATTAGGGTTTGATGCTGGTCACTAACCTTAATTTAATTACTATTCCTACTCCAGTCACTATTTAATTGGAATAGGTGCTGGACACTAAACTTCATTTAATTACTTTTCCTACTCCAGTCATTATTAAATAGGTGTAGGTGCTGGACACTAAACTGAATTTAATTACTATTCCTTCTCCAGTCACTATTTAATAGGTGTAGGTGCTGGACAATACACTTAATTTAATTACTATTCCTACTCCAGTCACTAGTTAATTGGAATAGGTGCTGGACACTAAACTTAATTTAATTACTATTCCTACTCTAGTCACTATTTAATAGGTGTAGGCGCTGGACACTAAACTTAATTTAATTACTATTCCTACTCCAGTCACTATTTAATTGCGGTAGGTGCTGGAGACTAAACCCATTTAATTTACAATTCCCACTCCAGTTAATATATAATAGGGTAGGTGGTGGACACTAAACTTTAATAATTTACTTTTCCTACTCCAGTCACTATTTAATTAGGGTAGGTGCTGGTGACAAAACTTAATTAATCTACTATTCCTACACCACTCACTATTTATTTAGGGTAGGTGCTGGAAACTAAACTTAATTCATTTACTATTCCTACTCCAGCCACTATTTAATTAGGGTAGGTGCTGGTCACTAAACATAATTAATTTACTATTCCTACTCCATCACTATTTAATAGGGATAGGAGGTGGACACTAAATTTAATTAATTTACTATTCCTACTCCAGTCACTATTTAATTAGTGTAGGTGCTGGACACTAAACGTAATTAATATACTATTACTACTCCAGTCACTATTTAATTAGGGAAGATGCTGGTCACTAAACTTAATTTAATTACTATTCCTACTCCAGTCACTATATAATTGGAATAGGTGCTGGACACTAAACTTAATTTAATTACTCTTCCTACTCCAGTCACTATTTAATAGGTGTAGGTGCTGGACACTAAAGTTAATTTTATTACTATTCCTACTCCAGTCACTATTTAATAGGTGCAGGTGCTGGACACTCAACGTAAGTTAATTACTATTCCCACTCCTGTCACTATTTCAATGGTGGAGGTGCTGGGCACTAAATTTAATGTAATTACTATTCCTACTCCTTTCACTATTTAATAGGTGTAGGTGCTGGACACTAAACTTAATTTAATTACTATTCCAACTCCAGTCACTATTTATTTGGAATAGGTGCTGGACACTAAACTTAATTTAATTACTATTCCTACTCTAGTCACCATTTAATAGGTGTAGGTGTTGGACACTAAACTTAATTTAAATACTATTCCTACTCCAGCACCAATTTAATTGCGGTAGGTGCTGGAGACTAAATCTATTACATTTACAATTCCCACACCAGTCAATATTTAATAGGGGTAGGTGCTGGACACTAAACTTAATTAATTTACTATTCTCACTCCAGTTACTAATTAATAGGGGTAGGTGCTGGACACTAAACTAATTGAATTACTATTCCTACTCCAGTCACTATTTAATAGGTGTAGGAGCTGGACACTAAACATAATTAATTTACTTTTCCCACTCCAGTCAGTATTTAATTAGCGGTAGGTGCTGGACACTAAACTTGATTAATTTACTATTCCTACTCCAGTCACTATTTAATTAGGGTAGGTGCTGGACACTAAACTTAATTTAATTACTATTCCTACTCCAGTCACTATTTAATTAGGGTAGGTGCTGGACACTACACATAATTAATTTACTATTACCACTGCAGTCACTATTTAATATGGGTAGGAGCTGCACAATAAACATATTTTATTACTATTTCTACTCCAGTCACTATTTAAAAGGTGTAGGTGCTGGACACTAAATGTGATTTTATAACTATTCCTACTCCAGTCACTATTGAATAGGTGTAGGTGCTGGACACTAATCTTAATTCATTTACTATTTCCACTCCAGTCAGTATTTAATTGGGGTAGGTGCTGGACACTACACTTAATTTAATTACTATTCCTACTCCAGTCACCATTTAATCGAAGTAGGTATTAGACACTAAATGTAATATATTTACTATTGCTAATCCAGTCACTATTTAATTGGAGTAGGTGCTGGACACTAAACTTAATTTAATTACTATTCATACTCCATTCACTATTTAATAGGCATAGGTGCTGGACACTAATCTTAATATATTTACTATTGCTAATCCAGTCACTATTTAATTGGAGTATGTGCGGGACACTAAACTTAATTTAATTACTATTCCTTCTCCAGTCACTATTTAATAGGTGTAGGTGCTCGACACTAAACTGAATTTAATTACTATTCCTTCTCCAGTCACTATTTAATAGGTGTAGGGGCTGGACACTAAACTTAATTTAGTTACTATTTATACTCCAGTCACTATTTAATTGGAATAGGTGCTGGACACTAAACTTAATTTAATTACTATTCCTACTCTAGTCACTATTTAATAGGTGTAGGTGCTAGACACTAAACTTAATTTAATTACTATTCCTCCTCCAGTCACTATTTAATTGCGGTAGGTGCTGGAGACTAAACCTATTTAATTAACAATTCCCACTCCAGTTAATATTTAATAGGGTAGGTGGTGGACACTAAACTAAATTAATTTACTATTCCGACACCACTCACTTTTTATATTAGGTTAGGTGCTGGAAACTTATCTTAAGTAATTTACTATTCTTATAACAGTCACTATTTAATTAGGGAAGATGCTGGTCACTAAATTAATTTAATTACTATTCCTACTCCAGTCACTATTTAATTGGAATAGGTGCTGGACTCTAAACTTAATTTAATTACTCTTCCTACTCCAGTCACTATTTAATAGGTGTAGGTGCTGGACACTAAAGTTAATTTGATTTCTATTACTACTCCAGTCAATATTTAATAGGTGTAGGTGCTGGTCAATTAGGGTAGGTGCTGGACACTACACATAATTAATTTACTATACCTACTCAAGTCACTATTTAATAGGGGTAGGTGCTGGACACTAAACTTAAGTTAATTACTATTCCTACTCCCATCACTATTTAAAAGGTGAAGGTGTGGGACAGTAAATTTAATTTAATTACTATTCCTACTCCAGTCACTATTTAATTGCGATGGGTGCTGGAGACTAAACCTATTTAATTTACAATTCCCACTACAGTCAATATTTAATAGGGGTAGGTGCTGGACACTAAACTTTATTAATTTACTATTCCCATTCCAGTTACTAATTAATAGGGGTAGGTGCTGGACACTAAACTGAATTTAATTACTATTCCTTCTCCAGTCACTATTTAATAGGTGTAGGGGCTGGACACTAAACTTAATTTAGTTACTATTTATACTCCAGTCACTATTTAATTGGAATAGGTGCTGGACACTAAACTTAATTTAATTACTATTTCTACTCTAGTCACTATTTAATAGGTGTAGGTGCTAGACACTAAACCTAATTTAATTACTAATCCTCCTCCAGTCACTATTTAATTGCGGTGGGTGCTGGAGACTAAACCTATTTAATTAACAATTCCCACTCCAGTTAATATTTAATAGGGTAGGTGGTGGACACTAAACTTAATTAATTTACTATTCCCACACCACTCACTTTTTATATTAGGGTAGGTGCTGGAAACTTATCTTAATTAATTTACTATTCTTATAACAGTCACTATTTAATTAGGGAAGATGCTGGTCACTAAATTAATTTAATTGCTATTCCTACTCCAGTCACTATTTAATTGGAATAGGTGCTGGACTCTAAACTTAATTTAATTACTCTTCCTACTCCAGTCACTATTTAATAGGTGTAGGTGCTGGACACTAAAGTTAATTTGATTTCTATTACTACTCCAGTCAATATTTAATAGGTGTAGGTGCTGGTCACTAAATTTAATTAATTTACTATACCTACTCAAGTCACTATTTAATAGGGGTAGGTGCTGGACACTAAACTTAAGTTAATTACTATTCCTACTCCCATCACTATTTAAAAGGTGAAGGTGTGGGACAGTAAATTTAATTTAATTACTATTCCTACTCCAGTCACTATTTAATTGCGATGGGTGCTGGAGACTAAACCTATTTAATTTACAATTCCCACTACAGTCAATATTTAATAGGGGTAGGTGCTGGACACTAAACTTTAATAATTTACTATTCCCATTCCAGTTACTAATTAATAGGGGTAGGTGCTGGAAACTAAACTTAATTGAATTACTATTCCTACTCCAGTCACTATTTAATAGGTGTAGGTGCTGGACATTAAACATAATTAATTTACTGTTCCCATTCAAGTCAGTATTAAATTAGGGGTAGGTGCTGGACACTAAACTTGATTAGTTTACTATTCCTACTCCAGTCACTATTTAATTAGGGTAGGTGCTGGTCACTAAACTTAATTAATTTACTATTCCTACTCCAGTCACTATTTAATTAGGGTTTGATGCTGGTCACTAACCTTAATTTAATTACTATTCCTACTCCAGTCACTATTTAATTGGAATAGGTGCTGGACACTAAACTTCATTTAATTACTTTTCCTACTCCAGTCATTATTAAATAGGTGTAGGTGCTGGACACTAAACTGAATTTAATTACTATTCCTTCTCCAGTCACTATTTAATAGGTGTAGGTGCTGGACAATACACTTAATTTAATTACTATTCCTACTCCAGTCACTAGTTAATTGGAATAGGTGCTGGACACTAAACTTAATTTAATTACTATTCCTACTCTAGTCACTATTTAATAGGTGTAGGCGCTGGACACTAAACTTAATTTAATTACTATTCCTACTCCAGTCACTATTTAATTGCGGTAGGTGCTGGAGACTAAACCCATTTAATTTACAATTCCCACTCCAGTTAATATATAATAGGGTAGGTGGTGGACACTAAACTTAATTAATTTACTTTTCCTACTCCAGTCACTATTTAATTAGGGTAGGTGCTGGTGACAAAACTTAATTAATCTACTATTCCTACACCACTCACTATTTATTTAGGGTAGGTGCTGGAAACTAAACTTAATTCATTTACTATTCCTACTCCAGTCACTATATAATTGGAATAGGTGCTGGACACTAAACTTAATTTAATTACTCTTCCTACTCCAGTCACTATTTAATAGGTGTAGGTGCTGGACACTAAAGTTAATTTTATTACTATTCCTACTCCAGTCACTATTTAATAGGTGCAGGTGCTGGACACTCAACGTAAGTTAATTACTATTCCCACTCCTGTCACTATTTCAATGGTGGAGGTGCTGGGCACTAAATTTAATGTAATTACTATTCCTACTCCTTTCACTATTTAATAGGTGTAGGTGCTGGACACTAAACGTAATTTAATTACTATTCCAACTCCAGTCACTATTTATTTGGAATAGGTGCTGGACACTAAACTTAATTTAATTACTATTCCTACTCTAGTCACCATTTAATAGGTGTAGGTGTTGGACACTAAACTTAATTTAAATACTATTCCTACTCCAGCACCAATTTAATTGCGGTAGGTGCTGGAGACTAAATCTATTACATTTACAATTCCCACACCAGTCAATATTTAATAGGGGTAGGTGCTGGACACTAAACTTAATTAATTTACTATTCTCACTCCAGTTACTAATTAATAGGGGTAGGTGCTGGACACTAAACTAATTGAATTACTATTCCTACTCCAGTCACTATTTAATAGGTGTAGGAGCAGGACACTAAACATAATTAATTTACTTTTCCCACTCCAGTCAGTATTTAATTAGGGGTAGGTGCTGGACACTAAACTTGATTAATTTACTATTCCTACTCCAGTCACTATTTAATTAGGGTAGGTGCTGGACACTAAACTTAATTTAATTACTATTCCTACTCCAGTCACTATTTAATTAGGGTAGGTGCTGGACACTACACATAATTAATTTACTATTACCACTGCAGTCACTATTTAATATGGGTAGGAGCTGCACAATAAACATATTTTATTACTATTTCTACTCCAGTCACTATTTAAAAGGTGTAGGTGCTGGACACTAAATGTGATTTTATAACTATTCCTACTCCAGTCACTATTGAATAGGTGTAGGTGCTGGACACTAATCTTAATTCATTTACTATTTCCACTCCAGTCAGTATTTAATTGGGGTAGGTGCTGGACACTACACTTAATTTAATTACTATTCCTACTCCAGTCACCATTTAATCGAAGTAGGTATTAGACACTAAATGTAATATATTTACTATTGCTAATCCAGTCACTATTTAATTGGAGTAGGTGCTGGACACTAAACTTAATTTAATTACTATTCATACTCCATTCACTATTTAATAGGCATAGGTGCTGGACACTAATCTTAATATATTTACTATTGCTAATCCAGTCACTATTTAATTGGAGTATGTGCGGGACACTAAACTTAATTTAATTACTATTCCTTCTCCAGTCACTATTTAATAGGTGTAGGTGCTCGACACTAAACTGAATTTAATTACTATTCCTTCTCCAGTCACTATTTAATAGGTGTAGGGGCTGGACACTAAACTTAATTTAGTTACTATTTATACTCCAGTCACTATTTAATTGGAATAGGTGCTGGACACTAAACTTAATTTAATTACTATTTCTACTCTAGTCACTATTTAATAGGTGTAGGTGCTAGACACTAAACCTAATTTAATTACTAATCCTCCTCCAGTCACTATTTAATTGCGGTGGGTGCTGGAGACTAAACCTATTTAATTAACAATTCCCACTCCAGTTAATATTTAATAGGGTAGGTGGTGGACACTAAACTTAATTAATTTACTATTCCCACACCACTCACTTTTTATATTAGGGTAGGTGCTGGAAACTTATCTTAATTAATTTACTATTCTTATAACAGTCACTATTTAATTAGGGAAGATGCTGGTCACTAAATTAATTTAATTGCTATTCCTACTCCAGTCACTATTTAATTTGAATAGGTTCTGGACTCTAAACTTAATTTAATTACTCTTCCTACTCCAGTCACTATTTAATAGGTGTAGGTGCTGGACACTAAAGTTAATTTGATTTCTATTACTACTCCAGTCAATATTTAATAGGTGTAGGTGCTGGTCACTAAATTTAATTAATTTACTATACCTACTCAAGTCACTATTTAATAGGGGTAGGTGCTGGACACTAAACTTAAGTTAATTACTATTCCTACTCCCATCACTATTTAAAAGGTGAAGGTGTGGGACAGTAAATTTAATTTAATTACTATTCCTACTCCAGTCACTATTTAATTGCGATGGGTGCTGGAGACTAAACCTATTTAATTTACAATTCCCACTACAGTCAATATTTAATAGATAGGGGTAGGTGCTGGACACTAAACTTTAATAATTTACTATTCCCATTCCAGTTACTAATTAATAGGGGTAGGTGCTGGAAACTAAACTTAATTGAATTACTATTCCTACTCCAGTCACTATTTAATAGGTGTAGGTGCTGGACATTAAACATAATTAATTTACTGTTCCCATTCAAGTCAGTATTAAATTAGGGGTAGGTGCTGGACACTAAACTTGATTAGTTTACTATTCCTACTCCAGTCACTATTTAATTAGGGTAGGTGCTGGTCACTAAACTTAATTAATTTACTATTCCTACTCCAGTCACTATTTAAATAGGGTAGGTGCTGGACACTAAACTTAATTTAATTACTATTCCTACTCCAGTCACTATTTAATTAGGGTAGGTGCTGGACACTACACATAATTAATTTACTATTACCACTGCAGTCACTATTTAATATGGGTAGGAGCTGCACAATAAACATATTTTATTACTATTTCTACTCCAGTCACTATTTAAAAGGTGTAGGTGCTGGACACTAAATGTGATTTTATAACTATTCCTACTCCAGTCACTATTAAATAGGTGTAGGAGCTGGACACTAATATTAATTCATTTACTATTTCCACTCCAGTCAGTATTTAATTGGGGTAGGTGCTGGACACTACACTTAATTTAATTACTATTCCTACTCCAGTCACCATTTAATCGAAGTAGATATTAGACACTAAATGTAATATATTTACTATTGCTAATCCAGTCACTATTTAATTGGAATAGGTGCTGGACACTAAACTTAATTTAATTACTATTCATTCTCCAGTCACTATTTAATAGGCATAGGTGCTGGACACTAATCTTAATATATTTACTATTGCTAATCCAGTCACTATTTAATTGGAGTATGTGCTGGACACTAAACTTAATTTAATTACTATTCCTTCTCCAGTCACTATTTAATAGGTGTAGGTGCTTGACACTAAACTGAATTTAATTACTATTCCTTCTCCAGTCACTATTTAATAGGTATAGGGGCTGGACACTAAACTTAATTTAGTTACTATTTATACTCCAGTCACTATTTAATTGGAATAGGTGCTGGACACTAAACTTAATTTAATTACTATTTCTACTCTAGTCACTATTTAATAGGTGTAGGTGCTAGACACTAAACCTAATTTAATTACTAATCCTCCTCCAGTCACTATTTAATTGCGGTGGGTGCTGGAGACTAAACCTATTTAATTAACAATTCCCACTCCAGTTAATATTTAATAGGGTAGGTGGTGGACACTAAACTTAATTAATTTACTATTCCCACACCACTCACTTTTTATATTAGGGTAGGTGCTGGAAACTTATCTTAATTAATTTACTATTCTTATAACAGTCACTATTTAATTAGGGAATATGCTGGTCACTAAATTAATTTAATTGCTATTCCTACTCCAGTCACTATTTAATTGGAATAGGTGCTGGACTCTAAACTTAATTTAATTACTCTTCCTACTCCAGTCACTATTTAATAGGTGTAGGTGCTGGACACTAAAGTTAATTTGATTTCTATTACTACTCCAGTCAATATTTAATAGGTGTAGGTGCTGGTCACTAAATTTAATTAATTTACTATACCTACTTAAGTCACTATTTAATAGGGGTAGGTGCTGGACACTAAACTTAAGTTAATTACTATTCCTACTCCCATCACTATTTAAAAGGTGAAGGTGTGGGACAGTAAATTTAATTTAATTACTATTCCTACTCCAGTCACTATTTAATTGCGATGGGTGCTGGAGACTAAACCTATTTAATTTACAATTCCCACTACAGTCAATATTTAATAGGGGTAGGTGCTGGACACTAAACTTTAATAATTTACTATTCCCATTCCAGTTACTAATTAATAGGGGTAGGTGCTGGAAACTAAACTTAATTGAATTACTATTCCTACTCCAGTCACTATTTAATAGGTGTAGGTGCTGGACATTAAACATAATTAATTTACTGTTCCCATTCAAGTCAGTATTAAATTAGGGGTAGGTGCTGGACACTAAACTTGATTAGTTTACTATTCCTACTCCAGTCACTATTTAATTAGGGTAGGTGCTGGTCACTAAACTTAATTAATTTACTATTCCTACTCCAGTCACTATTTAATTAGGGTTTGATGCTGGTCACTAACCTTAATTTAATTACTATTCCTACTCCAGTCACTATTTAATTGGAATAGGTGCTGGACACTAAACTTCATTTAATTACTTTTCCTACTCCAGTCATTATTAAATAGGTGTAGGTGCTGGACACTAAACTGAATTTAATTACTATTCCTTCTCCAGTCACTATTTAATAGGTGTAGGTGCTGGACAATACACTTAATTTAATTACTATTCCTACTCCAGTCACTAGTTAATTGGAATAGGTGCTGGACACTAAACTTAATTTAATTACTATTCCTACTCTAGTCACTATTTAATAGGTGTAGGCGCTGGACACTAAACTTAATTTAATTACTATTCCTACTCCAGTCACTATTTAATTGCGGTAGGTGCTGGAGACTAAACCCATTTAATTTACAATTCCCACTCCAGTTAATATATAATAGGGTAGGTGGTGGACACTAAACTTTAATAATTTACTTTTCCTACTCCAGTCACTATTTAATTAGGGTAGGTGCTGGTGACAAAACTTAATTAATCTACTATTCCTACACCACTCACTATTTATTTAGGGTAGGTGCTGGAAACTAAACTTAATTCATTTACTATTCCTACTCCAGCCACTATTTAATTAGGGTAGGTGCTGGTCACTAAACATAATTAATTTACTATTCCTACTCCATCACTATTTAATAGGGATAGGAGGTGGACACTAAATTTAATTAATTTACTATTCCTACTCCAGTCACTATTTAATTAGTGTAGGTGCTGGACACTAAACGTAATTAATATACTATTACTACTCCAGTCACTATTTAATTAGGGAAGATGCTGGTCACTAAACTTAATTTAATTACTATTCCTACTCCAGTCACTATATAATTGGAATAGGTGCTGGACACTAAACTTAATTTAATTACTCTTCCTACTCCAGTCACTATTTAATAGGTGTAGGTGCTGGACACTAAAGTTAATTTTATTACTATTCCTACTCCAGTCACTATTTAATAGGTGCAGGTGCTGGACACTCAACGTAAGTTAATTACTATTCCCACTCCTGTCACTATTTCAATGGTGGAGGTGCTGGGCACTAAATTTAATGTAATTACTATTCCTACTCCTTTCACTATTTAATAGGTGTAGGTGCTGGACACTAAACTTAATTTAATTACTATTCCAACTCCAGTCACTATTTATTTGGAATAGGTGCTGGACACTAAACTTAATTTAATTACTATTCCTACTCTAGTCACCATTTAATAGGTGTAGGTGTTGGACACTAAACTTAATTTAAATACTATTCCTACTCCAGCACCAATTTAATTGCGGTAGGTGCTGGAGACTAAATCTATTACATTTACAATTCCCACACCAGTCAATATTTAATAGGGGTAGGTGCTGGACACTAAACTTAATTAATTTACTATTCTCACTCCAGTTACTAATTAATAGGGGTAGGTGCTGGACACTAAACTAATTGAATTACTATTCCTACTCCAGTCACTATTTAATAGGTGTAGGAGCTGGACACTAAACATAATTAATTTACTTTTCCCACTCCAGTCAGTATTTAATTAGCGGTAGGTGCTGGACACTAAACTTGATTAATTTACTATTCCTACTCCAGTCACTATTTAATTAGGGTAGGTGCTGGACACTAAACTTAATTTAATTACTATTCCTACTCCAGTCACTATTTAATTAGGGTAGGTGCTGGACACTACACATAATTAATTTACTATTACCACTGCAGTCACTATTTAATATGGGTAGGAGCTGCACAATAAACATATTTTATTACTATTTCTACTCCAGTCACTATTTAAAAGGTGTAGGTGCTGGACACTAAATGTGATTTTATAACTATTCCTACTCCAGTCACTATTGAATAGGTGTAGGTGCTGGACACTAATCTTAATTCATTTACTATTTCCACTCCAGTCAGTATTTAATTGGGGTAGGTGCTGGACACTACACTTAATTTAATTACTATTCCTACTCCAGTCACCATTTAATCGAAGTAGGTATTAGACACTAAATGTAATATATTTACTATTGCTAATCCAGTCACTATTTAATTGGAGTAGGTGCTGGACACTAAACTTAATTTAATTACTATTCATACTCCATTCACTATTTAATAGGCATAGGTGCTGGACACTAATCTTAATATATTTACTATTGCTAATCCAGTCACTATTTAATTGGAGTATGTGCGGGACACTAAACTTAATTTAATTACTATTCCTTCTCCAGTCACTATTTAATAGGTGTAGGTGCTCGACACTAAACTGAATTTAATTACTATTCCTTCTCCAGTCACTATTTAATAGGTGTAGGGGCTGGACACTAAACTTAATTTAGTTACTATTTATACTCCAGTCACTATTTAATTGGAATAGGTGCTGGACACTAAACTTAATTTAATTACTATTCCTACTCTAGTCACTATTTAATAGGTGTAGGTGCTAGACACTAAACTTAATTTAATTACTATTCCTCCTCCAGTCACTATTTAATTGCGGTAGGTGCTGGAGACTAAACCTATTTAATTAACAATTCCCACTCCAGTTAATATTTAATAGGGTAGGTGGTGGACACTAAACTAAATTAATTTACTATTCCGACACCACTCACTTTTTATATTAGGTTAGGTGCTGGAAACTTATCTTAAGTAATTTACTATTCTTATAACAGTCACTATTTAATTAGGGAAGATGCTGGTCACTAAATTAATTTAATTACTATTCCTACTCCAGTCACTATTTAATTGGAATAGGTGCTGGACTCTAAACTTAATTTAATTACTCTTCCTACTCCAGTCACTATTTAATAGGTGTAGGTGCTGGACACTAAAGTTAATTTGATTTCTATTACTACTCCAGTCAATATTTAATAGGTGTAGGTGCTGGTCAATTAGGGTAGGTGCTGGACACTACACATAATTAATTTACTATACCTACTCAAGTCACTATTTAATAGGGGTAGGTGCTGGACACTAAACTTAAGTTAATTACTATTCCTACTCCCATCACTATTTAAAAGGTGAAGGTGTGGGACAGTAAATTTAATTTAATTACTATTCCTACTCCAGTCACTATTTAATTGCGATGGGTGCTGGAGACTAAACCTATTTAATTTACAATTCCCACTACAGTCAATATTTAATAGGGGTAGGTGCTGGACACTAAACTTTATTAATTTACTATTCCCATTCCAGTTACTAATTAATAGGGGTAGGTGCTGGACACTAAACTGAATTTAATTACTATTCCTTCTCCAGTCACTATTTAATAGGTGTAGGGGCTGGACACTAAACTTAATTTAGTTACTATTTATACTCCAGTCACTATTTAATTGGAATAGGTGCTGGACACTAAACTTAATTTAATTACTATTTCTACTCTAGTCACTATTTAATAGGTGTAGGTGCTAGACACTAAACCTAATTTAATTACTAATCCTCCTCCAGTCACTATTTAATTGCGGTGGGTGCTGGAGACTAAACCTATTTAATTAACAATTCCCACTCCAGTTAATATTTAATAGGGTAGGTGGTGGACACTAAACTTAATTAATTTACTATTCCCACACCACTCACTTTTTATATTAGGGTAGGTGCTGGAAACTTATCTTAATTAATTTACTATTCTTATAACAGTCACAATTTAATTAGGGAAGATGCTGGTCACTAAATTAATTTAATTGCTATTCCTACTCCAGTCACTATTTAATTGGAATAGGTGCTGGACTCTAAACTTAATTTAATTACTCTTCCTACTCCAGTCACTATTTAATAGGTGTAGGTGCTGGACACTAAAGTTAATTTGATTTCTATTACTACTCCAGTCAATATTTAATAGGTGTAGGTGCTGGTCACTAAATTTAATTAATTTACTATACCTACTCAAGTCACTATTTAATAGGGGTAGGTGCTGGACACTAAACTTAAGTTAATTACTATTCCTACTCCCATCACTATTTAAAAGGTGAAGGTGTGGGACAGTAAATTTAATTTAATTACTATTCCTACTCCAGTCACTATTTAATTGCGATGGGTGCTGGAGACTAAACCTATTTAATTTACAATTCCCACTACAGTCAATATTTAATAGGGGTAGGTGCTGGACACTAAACTTTAATAATTTACTATTCCCATTCCAGTTACTAATTAATAGGGGTAGGTGCTGGAAACTAAACTTAATTGAATTACTATTCCTACTCCAGTCACTATTTAATAGGTGTAGGTGCTGGACATTAAACATAATTAATTTACTGTTCCCATTCAAGTCAGTATTAAATTAGGGGTAGGTGCTGGACACTAAACTTGATTAGTTTACTATTCCTACTCCAGTCACTATTTAATTAGGGTAGGTGCTGGTCACTAAACTTAATTAATTTACTATTCCTACTCCAGTCACTATTTAATTAGGGTTTGATGCTGGTCACTAACCTTAATTTAATTACTATTCCTACTCCAGTCACTATTTAATTGGAATAGGTGCTGGACACTAAACTTCATTTAATTACTTTTCCTACTCCAGTCATTATTAAATAGGTGTAGGTGCTGGACACTAAACTGAATTTAATTACTATTCCTTCTCCAGTCACTATTTAATAGGTGTAGGTGCTGGACAATACACTTAATTTAATTACTATTCCTACTCCAGTCACTAGTTAATTGGAATAGGTGCTGGACACTAAACTTAATTTAATTACTATTCCTACTCTAGTCACTATTTAATAGGTGTAGGCGCTGGACACTAAACTTAATTTAATTACTATTCCTACTCCAGTCACTATTTAATTGCGGTAGGTGCTGGAGACTAAACCCATTTAATTTACAATTCCCACTCCAGTTAATATATAATAGGGTAGGTGGTGGACACTAAACTTAATTAATTTACTTTTCCTACTCCAGTCACTATTTAATTAGGGTAGGTGCTGGTGACAAAACTTAATTAATCTACTATTCCTACACCACTCACTATTTATTTAGGGTAGGTGCTGGAAACTAAACTTAATTCATTTACTATTCCTACTCCAGCCACTATTTAATTAGGGTAGGTGCTGGTCACTAAACATAATTAATTTACTATTCCTACTCCATCACTATTTAATAGGGATAGGAGGTGGACACTAAATTTAATTAATTTACTATTCCTACTCCAGTCACTATTTAATTAGTGTAGGTGCTGGACACTAAACGTAATTAATATACTATTACTACTCCAGTCACTATTTAATTAGGGAAGATGCTGGTCACTAAACTTAATTTAATTACTATTCCTACTCCAGTCACTATATAATTGGAATAGGTGCTGGACACTAAACTTAATTTAATTACTCTTCCTACTCCAGTCACTATTTAATAGGTGTAGGTGCTGGACACTAAAGTTAATTTTATTACTATTCCTACTCCAGTCACTATTTAATAGGTGCAGGTGCTGGACACTCAACGTAAGTTAATTACTATTCCCACTCCTGTCACTATTTCAATGGTGGAGGTGCTGGGCACTAAATTTAATGTAATTACTATTCCTACTCCTTTCACTATTTAATAGGTGTAGGTGCTGGACACTAAACTTAATTTAATTACTATTCCAACTCCAGTCACTATTTATTTGGAATAGGTGCTGGACACTAAACTTAATTTAATTACTATTCCTACTCTAGTCACCATTTAATAGGTGTAGGTGTTGGACACTAAACTTAATTTAAATACTATTCCTACTCCAGCACCAATTTAATTGCGGTAGGTGCTGGAGACTAAATCTATTACATTTACAATTCCCACACCAGTCAATATTTAATAGGGGTAGGTGCTGGACACTAAACTTAATTAATTTACTATTCTCACTCCAGTTACTAATTAATAGGGGTAGGTGCTGGACACTAAACTAATTGAATTACTATTCCTACTCCAGTCACTATTTAATAGGTGTAGGAGCTGGACACTAAACATAATTAATTTACTTTTCCCACTCCAGTCAGTATTTAATTAGGGGTAGGTGCTGGACACTAAACTTGATTAATTTACTATTCCTACTCCAGTCACTATTTAATTAGGGTAGGTGCTGGACACTAAACTTAATTTAATTACTATTCCTACTCCAGTCACTATTTAATTAGGGTAGGTGCTGGACACTACACATAATTAATTTACTATTACCACTGCAGTCACTATTTAATATGGGTAGGAGCTGCACAATAAACATATTTTATTACTATTTCTACTCCAGTCACTATTTAAAAGGTGTAGGTGCTGGACACTAAATGTGATTTTATAACTATTCCTACTCCAGTCACTATTGAATAGGTGTAGGTGCTGGACACTAATCTTAATTCATTTACTATTTCCACTCCAGTCAGTATTTAATTGGGGTAGGTGCTGGACACTACACTTAATTTAATTACTATTCCTACTCCAGTCACCATTTAATCGAAGTAGGTATTAGACACTAAATGTAATATATTTACTATTGCTAATCCAGTCACTATTTAATTGGAGTAGGTGCTGGACACTAAACTTAATTTAATTACTATTCATACTCCATTCACTATTTAATAGGCATAGGTGCTGGACACTAATCTTAATATATTTACTATTGCTAATCCAGTCACTATTTAATTGGAGTATGTGCGGGACACTAAACTTAATTTAATTACTATTCCTTCTCCAGTCACTATTTAATAGGTGTAGGTGCTCGACACTAAACTGAATTTAATTACTATTCCTTCTCCAGTCACTATTTAATAGGTGTAGGGGCTGGACACTAAACTTAATTTAGTTACTATTTATACTCCAGTCACTATTTAATTGGAATAGGTGCTGGACACTAAACTTAATTTAATTACTATTTCTACTCTAGTCACTATTTAATAGGTGTAGGTGCTAGACACTAAACCTAATTTAATTACTAATCCTCCTCCAGTCACTATTTAATTGCGGTGGGTGCTGGAGACTAAACCTATTTAATTAACAATTCCCACTCCAGTTAATATTTAATAGGGTAGGTGGTGGACACTAAACTTAATTAATTTACTATTCCCACACCACTCACTTTTTATATTAGGGTAGGTGCTGGAAACTTATCTTAATTAATTTACTATTCTTATAACAGTCACTATTTAATTAGGGAAGATGCTGGTCACTAAATTAATTTAATTGCTATTCCTACTCCAGTCACTATTTAATTGGAATAGGTGCTGGACTCTAAACTTAATTTAATTACTCTTCCTACTCCAGTCACTATTTAATAGGTGTAGGTGCTGGACACTAAAGTTAATTTGATTTCTATTACTACTCCAGTCAATATTTAATAGGTGTAGGTGCTGGTCACTAAATTTAATTAATTTACTATACCTACTCAAGTCACTATTTAATAGGGGTAGGTGCTGGACACTAAACTTAAGTTAATTACTATTCCTACTCCCATCACTATTTAAAAGGTGAAGGTGTGGGACAGTAAATTTAATTTAATTACTATTCCTACTCCAGTCACTATTTAATTGCGATGGGTGCTGGAGACTAAACCTATTTAATTTACAATTCCCACTACAGTCAATATTTAATAGATAGGGGTAGGTGCTGGACACTAAACTTTAATAATTTACTATTCCCATTCCAGTTACTAATTAATAGGGGTAGGTGCTGGAAACTAAACTTAATTGAATTACTATTCCTACTCCAGTCACTATTTAATAGGTGTAGGTGCTGGACATTAAACATAATTAATTTACTGTTCCCATTCAAGTCAGTATTAAATTAGGGGTAGGTGCTGGACACTAAACTTGATTAGTTTACTATTCCTACTCCAGTCACTATTTAATTAGGGTAGGTGCTGGTCACTAAACTTAATTAATTTACTATTCCTACTCCAGTCACTATTTAAATAGGGTAGGTGCTGGACACTAAACTTAATTTAATTACTATTCCTACTCCAGTCACTATTTAATTAGGGTAGGTGCTGGACACTACACATAATTAATTTACTATTACCACTGCAGTCACTATTTAATATGGGTAGGAGCTGCACAATAAACATATTTTATTACTATTTCTACTCCAGTCACTATTTAAAAGGTGTAGGTGCTGGACACTAAATGTGATTTTATAACTATTCCTACTCCAGTCACTATTAAATAGGTGTAGGTGCTGGACACTAATATTAATTCATTTACTATTTCCACTCCAGTCAGTATTTAATTGGGGTAGGTGCTGGACACTACACTTAATTTAATTACTATTTCTACTCCAGTCACCATTTAATCGAAGTAGATATTAGACACTAAATGTAATATATTTACTATTGCTAATCCAGTCACTATTTAATTGGAATAGGTGCTGGACACTAAACTTAATTTAATTACTATTCATTCTCCAGTCACTATTTAATAGGCATAGGTGCTGGACACTAATCCTAATATATTTACTATTGCTAATCCAGTCACTATTTAATTGGAGTATGTGCTGGACACTAAACTTAATTTAATTACTATTCCTTCTCCAGTCACTATTTAATAGGTGTAGGTGCTCGACACTAAACTGAATTTAATTACTATTCCTTCTCCAGTCACTATTTAATAGGTATAGGGGCTGGACACTAAACTTAATTTAGTTACTATTTATACTCCAGTCACTATTTAATTGGAATAGGTGCTGGACACTAAACTTAATTTAATTACTATTTCTACTCTAGTCACTATTTAATAGGTGTAGGTGCTAGACACTAAACCTAATTTAATTACTAATCCTCCTCCAGTCACTATTTAATTGCGGTGGGTGCTGGAGACTAAACCTATTTAATTAACAATTCCCACTCCAGTTAATATTTAATAGGGTAGGTGGTGGACACTAAACTTAATTAATTTACTATTCCCACACCACTCACTTTTTATATTAGGGTAGGTGCTGGAAACTTATCTTAATTAATTTACTATTCTTATAACAGTCACTATTTAATTAGGGAATATGCTGGTCACTAAATTAATTTAATTGCTATTCCTACTCCAGTCACTATTTAATTGGAATAGGTGCTGGACTCTAAACTTAATTTAATTACTCTTCCTACTCCAGTCACTATTTAATAGGTGTAGGTGCTGGACACTAAAGTTAATTTGATTTCTATTACTACTCCAGTCAATATTTAATAGGTGTAGGTGCTGGTCACTAAATTTAATTAATTTACTATACCTACTCAAGTCACTATTTAATAGGGGTAGGTGCTGGACACTAAACTTAAGTTAATTACTATTCCTACTCCCATCACTATTTAAAAGGTGAAGGTGTGGGACAGTAAATTTAATTTAATTACTATTCCTACTCCAGTCACTATTTAATTGCGATGGGTGCTGGAGACTAAACCTATTTAATTTACAATTCCCACTACAGTCAATATTTAATAGGGGTAGGTGCTGGACACTAAACTTTAATAATTTACTATTCCCATTCCAGTTACTAATTAATAGGGGTAGGTGCTGGAAACTAAACTTAATTGAATTACTATTCCTACTCCAGTCACTATTTAATAGGTGTAGGTGCTGGACATTAAACATAATTAATTTACTGTTCCCATTCAAGTCAGTATTAAATTAGGGGTAGGTGCTGGACACTAAACTTGATTAGTTTACTATTCCTACTCCAGTCACTATTTAATTAGGGTAGGTGCTGGTCACTAAACTTAATTAATTTACTATTCCTACTCCAGTCACTATTTAATTAGGGTTTGATGCTGGTCACTAACCTTAATTTAATTACTATTCCTACTCCAGTCACTATTTAATTGGAATAGGTGCTGGACACTAAACTTCATTTAATTACTTTTCCTACTCCAGTCATTATTAAATAGGTGTAGGTGCTGGACACTAAACTGAATTTAATTACTATTCCTTCTCCAGTCACTATTTAATAGGTGTAGGTGCTGGACAATACACTTAATTTAATTACTATTCCTACTCCAGTCACTAGTTAATTGGAATAGGTGCTGGACACTAAACTTAATTTAATTACTATTCCTACTCTAGTCACTATTTAATAGGTGTAGGCGCTGGACACTAAACTTAATTTAATTACTATTCCTACTCCAGTCACTATTTAATTGCGGTAGGTGCTGGAGACTAAACCCATTTAATTTACAATTCCCACTCCAGTTAATATATAATAGGGTAGGTGGTGGACACTAAACTTTAATAATTTACTTTTCCTACTCCAGTCACTATTTAATTAGGGTAGGTGCTGGTGACAAAACTTAATTAATCTACTATTCCTACACCACTCACTATTTATTTAGGGTAGGTGCTGGAAACTAAACTTAATTCATTTACTATTCCTACTCCAGCCACTATTTAATTAGGGTAGGTGCTGGTCACTAAACATAATTAATTTACTATTCCTACTCCATCACTATTTAATAGGGATAGGAGGTGGACACTAAATTTAATTAATTTACTATTCCTACTCCAGTCACTATTTAATTAGTGTAGGTGCTGGACACTAAACGTAATTAATATACTATTACTACTCCAGTCACTATTTAATTAGGGAAGATGCTGGTCACTAAACTTAATTTAATTACTATTCCTACTCCAGTCACTATATAATTGGAATAGGTGCTAGACACTAAACTTAATTTAATTACTCTTCCTACTCCAGTCACTATTTAATAGGTGTAGGTGCTGGACACTAAAGTTAATTTTATTACTATTCCTACTCCAGTCACTATTTAATAGGTGCAGGTGCTGGACACTCAACGTAAGTTAATTACTATTCCCACTCCTGTCACTATTTCAATGGTGGAGGTGCTGGGCACTAAATTTAATGTAATTACTATTCCTACTCCAGTCACTATTTAATTAGGGTAGGTGCTGGTCACTAAACTTAATTAATTTACTATTCCTACTCCAGTCACTATTTAAATAGGGTAGGTGCTGGACACTAAACTTAATTTAATTACTATTCCTACTCCAGTCACTATTTAATTAGGGTAGGTGCTGGACACTACACATAATTAATTTACTATTACCACTGCAGTCACTATTTAATATGGGTAGGAGCTGCACAATAAACATATTTTATTACTATTTCTACTCCAGTCACTATTTAAAAGGTGTAGGTGCTGGACACTAAATGTGATTTTATAACTATTCCTACTCCAGTCACTATTAAATAGGTGTAGGTGCTGGACACTAATATTAATTCATTTACTATTTCCACTCCAGTCAGTATTTAATTGGGGTAGGTGCTGGACACTACACTTAATTTAATTACTATTCCTACTCCAGTCACCATTTAATCGAAGTAGATATTAGACACTAAATGTAATATATTTACTATTGCTAATCCAGTCACTATTTAATTGGAATAGGTGCTGGACACTAAACTTAATTTAATTACTATTCATTCTCCAGTCACTATTTAATAGGCATAGGTGCTGGACACTAATCTTAATATATTTACTATTGCTAATCCAGTCACTATTTAATTGGAGTATGTGCTGGACACTAAACTTAATTTAATTACTATTCCTTCTCCAGTCACTATTTAATAGGTGTAGGTGCTCGACACTAAACTGAATTTAATTACTATTCCTTCTCCAGTCACTATTTAATAGGTATAGGGGCTGGACACTAAACTTAATTTAGTTACTATTTATACTCCAGTCACTATTTAATTGGAATAGGTGCTGGACACTAAACTTAATTTAATTACTATTTCTACTCTAGTCACTATTTAATAGGTGTAGGTGCTAGACACTAAACCTAATTTAATTACTAATCCTCCTCCAGTCACTATTTAATTGCGGTGGGTGCTGGAGACTAAACCTATTTAATTAACAATTCCCACTCCAGTTAATATTTAATAGGGTAGGTGGTGGACACTAAACTTAATTAATTTACTATTCCCACACCACTCACTTTTTATATTAGGGTAGGTGCTGGAAACTTATCTTAATTAATTTACTATTCTTATAACAGTCACTATTTAATTAGGGAATATGCTGGTCACTAAATTAATTTAATTGCTATTCCTACTCCAGTCACTATTTAATTGGAATAGGTGCTGGACTCTAAACTTAATTTAATTACTCTTCCTACTCCAGTCACTATTTAATAGGTGTAGGTGCTGGACACTAAAGTTAATTTGATTTCTATTACTACTCCAGTCAATATTTAATAGGTGTAGGTGCTGGTCACTAAATTTAATTAATTTACTATACCTACTCAAGTCACTATTTAATAGGGGTAGGTGCTGGACACTAAACTTAAGTTAATTACTATTCCTACTCCCATCACTATTTAAAAGGTGAAGGTGTGGGACAGTAAATTTAATTTAATTACTATTCCTACTCCAGTCACTATTTAATTGCGATGGGTGCTGGAGACTAAACCTATTTAATTTACAATTCCCACTACAGTCAATATTTAATAGGGGTAGGTGCTGGACACTAAACTTTAATAATTTACTATTCCCATTCCAGTTACTAATTAATAGGGGTAGGTGCTGGAAACTAAACTTAATTGAATTACTATTCCTACTCCAGTCACTATTTAATAGGTGTAGGTGCTGGACATTAAACATAATTAATTTACTGTTCCCATTCAAGTCAGTATTAAATTAGGGGTAGGTGCTGGACACTAAACTTGATTAGTTTACTATTCCTACTCCAGTCACTATTTAATTAGGGTAGGTGCTGGTCACTAAACTTAATTAATTTACTATTCCTACTCCAGTCACTATTTAATTAGGGTTTGATGCTGGTCACTAACCTTAATTTAATTACTATTCCTACTCCAGTCACTATTTAATTGGAATAGGTGCTGGACACTAAACTTCATTTAATTACTTTTCCTACTCCAGTCATTATTAAATAGGTGTAGGTGCTGGACACTAAACTGAATTTAATTACTATTCCTTCTCCAGTCACTATTTAATAGGTGTAGGTGCTGGACAATACACTTAATTTAATTACTATTCCTACTCCAGTCACTAGTTAATTGGAATAGGTGCTGGACACTAAACTTAATTTAATTACTATTCCTACTCTAGTCACTATTTAATAGGTGTAGGCGCTGGACACTAAACTTAATTTAATTACTATTCCTACTCCAGTCACTATTTAATTGCGGTAGGTGCTGGAGACTAAACCCATTTAATTTACAATTCCCACTCCAGTTAATATATAATAGGGTAGGTGGTGGACACTAAACTTTAATAATTTACTTTTCCTACTCCAGTCACTATTTAATTAGGGTAGGTGCTGGTGACAAAACTTAATTAATCTACTATTCCTACACCACTCACTATTTATTTAGGGTAGGTGCTGGAAACTAAACTTAATTCATTTACTATTCCTACTCCAGCCACTATTTAATTAGGGTAGGTGCTGGTCACTAAACATAATTAATTTACTATTCCTACTCCATCACTATTTAATAGGGATAGGAGGTGGACACTAAATTTAATTAATTTACTATTCCTACTCCAGTCACTATTTAATTAGTGTAGGTGCTGGACACTAAACGTAATTAATATACTATTACTACTCCAGTCACTATTTAATTAGGGAAGATGCTGGTCACTAAACTTAATTTAATTACTATTCCTACTCCAGTCACTATATAATTGGAATAGGTGCTAGACACTAAACTTAATTTAATTACTCTTCCTACTCCAGTCACTATTTAATAGGTGTAGGTGCTGGACACTAAAGTTAATTTTATTACTATTCCTACTCCAGTCACTATTTAATAGGTGCAGGTGCTGGACACTCAACGTAAGTTAATTACTATTCCCACTCCTGTCACTATTTCAATGGTGGAGGTGCTGGGCACTAAATTTAATGTAATTACTATTCCTACTCCAGTCACTATTTAATTAGGGTAGGTGCTGGTCACTAAACTTAATTAATTTACTATTCCTACTCCAGTCACTATTTAAATAGGGTAGGTGCTGGACACTAAACTTAATTTAATTACTATTCCTACTCCAGTCACTATTTAATTAGGGTAGGTGCTGGACACTACACATAATTAATTTACTATTACCACTGCAGTCACTATTTAATATGGGTAGGAGCTGCACAATAAACATATTTTATTACTATTTCTACTCCAGTCACTATTTAAAAGGTGTAGGTGCTGGACACTAAATGTGATTTTATAACTATTCCTACTCCAGTCACTATTAAATAGGTGTAGGTGCTGGACACTAATATTAATTCATTTACTATTTCCACTCCAGTCAGTATTTAATTGGGGTAGGTGCTGGACACTACACTTAATTTAATTACTATTCCTACTCCAGTCACCATTTAATCGAAGTAGATATTAGACACTAAATGTAATATATTTACTATTGCTAATCCAGTCACTATTTAATTGGAATAGGTGCTGGACACTAAACTTAATTTAATTACTATTCATTCTCCAGTCACTATTTAATAGGCATAGGTGCTGGACACTAATCTTAATATATTTACTATTGCTAATCCAGTCACTATTTAATTGGAGTATGTGCTGGACACTAAACTTAATTTAATTACTATTCCTTCTCCAGTCACTATTTAATAGGTGTAGGTGCTCGACACTAAACTGAATTTAATTACTATTCCTTCTCCAGTCACTATTTAATAGGTATAGGGGCTGGACACTAAACTTAATTTAGTTACTATTTATACTCCAGTCACTATTTAATTGGAATAGGTGCTGGACACTAAACTTAATTTAATTACTATTTCTACTCTAGTCACTATTTAATAGGTGTAGGTGCTAGACACTACACCTAATTTAATTACTAATCCTCCTCCAGTCACTATTTAATTGCGGTGGGTGCTGGAGACTAAACCTATTTAATTAACAATTCCCACTCCAGTTAATATTTAATAGGGTAGGTGGTGGACACTAAACTTAATTAATTTACTATTCCCACACCACTCACTTTTTATATTAGGGTAGGTGCTGGAAACTTATCTTAATTAATTTACTATTCTTATAACAGTCACTATTTAATTAGGGAAGATGCTGGTCACTAAATTAATTTAATTGCTATTCCTACTCCAGTCACTATTTAATTGGAATAGGTGCTGGACTCTAAACTTAATTTAATTACTCTTCCTACTCCAGTCACTATTTAATAGGTGTAGGTGCTGGACACTAAAGTTAATTTGATTTCTATTACTACTCCAGTCAATATTTAATAGGTGTAGGTGCTGGTCACTAAATTTAATTAATTTACTATACCTACTCAAGTCACTATTTAATAGGGGTAGGTGCTGGGCACTAAACTTAAGTTAATTACTATTCCTACTCCCATCACTATTTAAAAGGTGAAGGTGTGGGACAGTAAATTTAATTTAATTACTATTCCTACTCCAGTCACTATTTAATTGCGATGGGTGCTGGAGACTAAACCTATTTAATTTACAATTCCCACTACAGTCAATATTTAATAGGGGTAGGTGCTGGACACTAAACTTTAATAATTTACTATTCCCATTCCAGTTACTAATTAATAGGGGTAGGTGCTGGAAACTAAACTTAATTGAATTACTATTCCTACTCCAGTCACTATTTAATAGGTGTAGGTGCTGGACATTAAACATAATTAATTTACTGTTCCCATTCAAGTCAGTATTAAATTAGGGGTAGGTGCTGGACACTAAACTTGATTAGTTTACTATTCCTACTCCAGTCACTATTTAATTAGGGTAGGTGCTGGTCACTAAACTTAATTAATTTACTATTCCTACTCCAGTCACTATTTAATTAGGGTTTGATGCTGGTCACTAACCTTAATTTAATTACTATTCCTACTCCAGTCACTATTTAATTGGAATAGGTGCTGGACACTAAACTTCATTTAATTACTTTTCCTACTCCAGTCATTATTAAATAGGTGTAGGTGCTGGACACTAAACTGAATTTAATTACTATTCCTTCTCCAGTCACTATTTAATAGGTGTAGGTGCTGGACAATACACTTAATTTAATTACTATTCCTACTCCAGTCACTAGTTAATTGGAATAGGTGCTGGACACTAAACTTAATTTAATTACTATTCCTACTCTAGTCACTATTTAATAGGTGTAGGCGCTGGACACTAAACTTAATTTAATTACTATTCCTACTCCAGTCACTATTTAATTGCGGTAGGTGCTGGAGACTAAACCCATTTAATTTACAATTCCCACTCCAGTTAATATATAATAGGGTAGGTGGTGGACACTAAACTTTAATAATTTACTTTTCCTACTCCAGTCACTATTTAATTAGGGTAGGTGCTGGTGACAAAACTTAATTAATCTACTATTCCTACACCACTCACTATTTATTTAGGGTAGGTGCTGGAAACTAAACTTAATTCATTTACTATTCCTACTCCAGCCACTATTTAATTAGGGTAGGTGCTGGTCACTAAACATAATTAATTTACTATTCCTACTCCATCACTATTTAATAGGGATAGGAGGTGGACACTAAATTTAATTAATTTACTATTCCTACTCCAGTCACTATTTAATTAGTGTAGGTGCTGGACACTAAACGTAATTAATATACTATTACTACTCCAGTCACTATTTAATTAGGGAAGATGCTGGTCACTAAACTTAATTTAATTACTATTCCTACTCCAGTCACTATATAATTGGAATAGGTGCTAGACACTAAACTTAATTTAATTACTCTTCCTACTCCAGTCACTATTTAATAGGTGTAGGTGCTGGACACTAAAGTTAATTTTATTACTATTCCTACTCCAGTCACTATTTAATAGGTGCAGGTGCTGGACACTCAACGTAAGTTAATTACTATTCCCACTCCTGTCACTATTTCAATGGTGGAGGTGCTGGGCACTAAATTTAATGTAATTACTATTCCTACTCCTTTCACTATTTAATAGGTGTAGGTGCTGGACACTAAACTTAATTTAATTACTATTCCAACTCCAGTCACTATTTATTTGGAATAGGTGCTGGACACTAAACTTAATTTAATTACTATTCCTACTCTAGTCACCATTTAATAGGTGTAGGTGTTGGACACTAAACTTAATTTAAATACTATTCCTACTCCAGCACCAATTTAATTGCGGTAGGTGCTGGAGACTAAATCTATTACATTTACAATTCCCACACCAGTCAATATTTAATAGGGGTAGGTGCTGGACACTAAACTTAATTAATTTACTATTCTCACTCCAGTTACTAATTAATAGGGGTAGGTGCTGGACACTAAACTAATTGAATTACTATTCCTACTCCAGTCACTATTTAATAGGTGTAGGAGCTGGACACTAAACATAATTAATTTACTTTTCCCACTCCAGTCAGTATTTAATTAACGGTAGGTGCTGGACACTAAACTTGATTAATTTACTATTCCTACTCCAGTCACTATTTAATTAGGGTAGGTGCTGGACACTAAACTTAATTTAATTACTATTCCTACTCCAGTCACTATTTAATTAGGGTAGGTGCTGGACACTACACATAATTAATTTACTATTACCACTGCAGTCACTATTTAATATGGGTAGGAGCTGCACAATAAACATATTTTATTACTATTTCTACTCCAGTCACTATTTAAAAGGTGTAGGTGCTGGACACTAAATGTGATTTTATAACTATTCCTACTCCAGTCACTATTGAATAGGTGTAGGTGCTGGACACTAATCTTAATTCATTTACTATTTCCACTCCAGTCAGTATTTAATTGGGGTAGGTGCTGGACACTACACTTAATTTAATTACTATTCCTACTCCAGTCACCATTTAATCGAAGTAGGTATTAGACACTAAATGTAATATATTTACTATTGCTAATCCAGTCACTATTTAATTGGAGTAGGTGCTGGACACTAAACTTAATTTAATTACTATTCATACTCCATTCACTATTTAATAGGCATAGGTGCTGGACACTAATCTTAATATATTTACTATTGCTAATCCAGTCACTATTTAATTGGAGTATGTGCGGGACACTAAACTTAATTTAATTACTATTCCTTCTCCAGTCACTATTTAATAGGTGTAGGTGCTCGACACTAAACTGAATTTAATTACTATTCCTTCTCCAGTCACTATTTAATAGGTGTAGGGGCTGGACACTAAACTTAATTTAGTTACTATTTATACTCCAGTCACTATTTAATTGGAATAGGTGCTGGACACTAAACTTAATTTAATTACTATTCCTACTCTAGTCACTATTTAATAGGTGTAGGTGCTAGACACTAAACTTAATTTAATTACTATTCCTCCTCCAGTCACTATTTAATTGCGGTAGGTGCTGGAGACTAAACCTATTTAATTAACAATTCCCACTCCAGTTAATATTTAATAGGGTAGGTGGTGGACACTAAACTAAATTAATTTACTATTCCGACACCACTCACTTTTTATATTAGGTTAGGTGCTGGAAACTTATCTTAAGTAATTTACTATTCTTATAACAGTCACTATTTAATTAGGGAAGATGCTGGTCACTAAATTAATTTAATTACTATTCCTACTCCAGTCACTATTTAATTGGAATAGGTGCTGGACTCTAAACTTAATTTAATTACTCTTCCTACTCCAGTCACTATTTAATAGGTGTAGGTGCTGGACACTAAAGTTAATTTGATTTCTATTACTACTCCAGTCAATATTTAATAGGTGTAGGTGCTGGTCAATTAGGGTAGGTGCTGGACACTACACATAATTAATTTACTATACCTACTCAAGTCACTATTTAATAGGGGTAGGTGCTGGACACTAAATTTAAGTTAATTACTATTCCTACTCCCATCACTATTTAAAAGGTGAAGGTGTGGGACAGTAAATTTAATTTAATTACTATTCCTACTCCAGTCACTATTTAATTGCGATGGGTGCTGGAGACTAAACCTATTTAATTTACAATTCCCACTACAGTCAATATTTAATAGGGGTAGGTGCTGGACACTAAACTTTATTAATTTACTATTCCCATTTCAGTTACTAATTAATAGGGGTAGGTGCTGGACACTAAACTGAATTTAATTACTATTCCTTCTCCAGTCACTATTTAATAGGTGTAGGGGCTGGACACTAAACTTAATTTAGTTACTATTTATACTCCAGTCACTATTTAATTGGAATAGGTGCTGGACACTAAACTTAATTTAATTACTATTTCTACTCTAGTCACTATTTAATAGGTGTAGGTGCTAGACACTAAACCTAATTTAATTACTAATCCTCCTCCAGTCACTATTTAATTGCGGTGGGTGCTGGAGACTAAACCTATTTAATTAACAATTCCCACTCCAGTTAATATTTAATAGGGTAGGTGGTGGACACTAAACTTAATTAATTTACTATTCCCACACCACTCACTTTTTATATTAGGGTAGGTGCTGGAAACTTATCTTAATTAATTTACTATTCTTATAACAGTCACTATTTAATTAGGGAAGATGCTGGTCACTAAATTAATTTAATTGCTATTCCTACTCCAGTCACTATTTAATTGGAATAGGTGCTGGACTCTAAACTTAATTTAATTACTCTTCCTACTCCAGTCACTATTTAATAGGTGTAGGTGCTGGACACTAAAGTTAATTTGATTTCTATTACTACTCCAGTCAATATTTAATAGGTGTAGGTGCTGGTCACTAAATTTAATTAATTTACTATACCTACTCAAGTCACTATTTAATAGGGGTAGGTGCTGGACACTAAACTTAAGTTAATTACTATTCCTACTCCCATCACTATTTAAAAGGTGAAGGTGTGGGACAGTAAATTTAATTTAATTACTATTCCTACTCCAGTCACTATTTAATTGCGATGGGTGCTGGAGACTAAACCTATTTAATTTACAATTCCCACTACAGTCAATATTTAATAGGGGTAGGTGCTGGACACTAAACTTTAATAATTTACTATTCCCATTCCAGTTACTAATTAATAGGGGTAGGTGCTGGAAACTAAACTTAATTGAATTACTATTCCTACTCCAGTCACTATTTAATAGGTGTAGGTGCTGGACATTAAACATAATTAATTTACTGTTCCCATTCAAGTCAGTATTAAATTAGGGGTAGGTGCTGGACACTAAACTTGATTAGTTTACTATTCCTACTCCAGTCACTATTTAATTAGGGTAGGTGCTGGTCACTAAACTTAATTAATTTACTATTCCTACTCCAGTCACTATTTAATTAGGGTTTGATGCTGGTCACTAACCTTAATTTAATTACTATTCCTACTCCAGTCACTATTTAATTGGAATAGGTGCTGGACACTAAACTTCATTTAATTACTTTTCCTACTCCAGTCATTATTAAATAGGTGTAGGTGCTGGACACTAAACTGAATTTAATTACTATTCCTTCTCCAGTCACTATTTAATAGGTGTAGGTGCTGGACAATACACTTAATTTAATTACTATTCCTACTCCAGTCACTAGTTAATTGGAATAGGTGCTGGACACTAAACTTAATTTAATTACTATTCCTACTCTAGTCACTATTTAATAGGTGTAGGCGCTGGACACTAAACTTAATTTAATTACTATTCCTACTCCAGTCACTATTTAATTGCGGTAGGTGCTGGAGACTAAACTCATTTAATTTACAATTCCCACTCCAGTTAATATATAATAGGGTAGGTGGTGGACACTAAACTTAATTAATTTACTTTTCCTACTCCAGTCACTATTTAATTAGGGTAGGTGCTGGTGACAAAACTTAATTAATCTACTATTCCTACACCACTCACTATTTATTTAGGGTAGGTGCTGGAAACTAAACTTAATTCATTTACTATTCCTACTCCAGCCACTATTTAATTAGGGTAGGTGCTGGTCACTAAACATAATTAATTTACTATTCCTACTCCATCACTATTTAATAGGGATAGGAGGTGGACACTAAATTTAATTAATTTACTATTCCTACTCCAGTCACTATTTAATTAGTGTAGGTGCTGGACACTAAACGTAATTAATATACTATTACTACTCCAGTCACTATTTAATTAGGGAAGATGCTGGTCACTAAACTTAATTTAATTACTATTCCTACTCCAGTCACTATATAATTGGAATAGGTGCTGGACACTAAACTTAATTTAATTACTCTTCCTACTCCAGTCACTATTTAATAGGTGTAGGTGCTGGACACTAAAGTTTATTTTATTACTATTCCTACTCCAGTCACTATTTAATAGGTGCAGGTGCTGGACACTCAACGTAAGTTAATTACTATTCCCACTCCTGTCACTATTTCAATGGTGGAGGTGCTGGGCACTAAATTTAATGTAATTACTATTCCTACTCCTTTCACTATTTAATAGGTGTAGGTGCTGGACACTAAACTTAATTTAATTACTATTCCAACTCCAGTCACTATTTATTTGGAATAGGTGCTGGACACTAAACTTAATTTAATTACTATTCCTACTCTAGTCACCATTTAATAGGTGTAGGTGTTGGACACTAAACTTAATTTAAATACTATTCCTACTCCAGCACCAATTTAATTGCGGTAGGTGCTGGAGACTAAATCTATTACATTTACAATTCCCACACCAGTCAATATTTAATAGGGGTAGGTGCTGGACACTAAACTTAATTAATTTACTATTCTCACTCCAGTTACTAATTAATAGGGGTAGGTGCTGGACACTAAACTAATTGAATTACTATTCCTACTCCAGTCACTATTTAATAGGTGTAGGAGCTGGACACTAAACATAATTAATTTACTTTTCCCACTCCAGTCAGTATTTAATTAGGGGTAGGTGCTGGACACTAAACTTGATTAATTTACAATTCCTACTCCAGTCACTATTTAATTAGGGTAGGTGCTGGACACTAAACTTAATTTAATTACTATTCCTACTCCAGTCACTATTTAATTAGGGTAGGTGCTGGACACTACACATAATTAATTTACTATTACCACTGCAGTCACTATTTAATATGGGTAGGAGCTGCACAATAAACATATTTTATTACTATTTCTACTCCAGTCACTATTTAAAAGGTGTAGGTGCTGGACACTAAATGTGATTTTATAACTATTCCTACTCCAGTCACTATTGAATAGGTGTAGGTGCTGGACACTAATCTTAATTCATTTACTATTTCCACTCCAGTCAGTATTTAATTGGGGTAGGTGCTGGACACTACACTTAATTTAATTACTATTCCTACTCCAGTCACCATTTAATCGAAGTAGGTATTAGACACTAAATGTAATATATTTACTATTGCTAATCCAGTCACTATTTAATTGGAGTAGGTGCTGGACACTAAACTTAATTTAATTACTATTCATACTCCATTCACTATTTAATAGGCATAGGTGCTGGACACTAATCTTAATATATTTACTATTGCTAATCCAGTCACTATTTAATTGGAGTATGTGCGGGACACTAAACTTAATTTAATTACTATTCCTTCTCCAGTCACTATTTAATAGGTGTAGGTGCTCGACACTAAACTGAATTTAATTACTATTCCTTCTCCAGTCACTATTTAATAGGTGTAGGGGCTGGACACTAAACTTAATTTAGTTACTATTTATACTCCAGTCACTATTTAATTGGAATATGTGCTGGACACTAAACTTAATTTAATTACTATTCCTACTCTAGTCACTATTTAATAGGTGTAGGTGCTAGACACTAAACTTAATTTAATTACTATTCCTCCTCCAGTCACTATTTAATTGCGGTAGGTGCTGGAGACTAAACCTATTTAATTAACAATTCCCACTCCAGTTAATATTTAATAGGGTAGGTGGTGGACACTAAACTAAATTAATTTACTATTCCGACACCACTCACTTTTTATATTAGGTTAGGTGCTGGAAACTCATCTTAAGTAATTTACTATTCTTATAACAGTCACTATTTAATTAGGGAAGATGCTGGTCACTAAATTAATTTAATTACTATTCCTACTCCAGTCACTATTTAATTGGAATAGGTGCTGGACTCTAAACTTAATTTAATTACTCTTCCTACTCCAGTCACTATTTAATAGGTGTAGGTGCTGGACACTAAAGTTAATTTGATTTCTATTACTACTCCAGTCAATATTTAATAGGTGTAGGTGCTGGTCAATTAGGGTAGGTGCTGGACACTACACATAATTAATTTACTATACCTACTCAAGTCACTATTTAATAGGGGTAGGTGCTGGACACTAAACTTAAGTTAATTACTATTCCTACTCCCATCACTATTTAAAAGGTGAAGGTGTGGGACAGTAAATTTAATTTAATTACTATTCCTACTCCAGTCACTATTTAATTGCGATGGGTGCTGGAGACTAAACCTATTTAATTTACAATTCCCACTACAGTCAATATTTAATAGGGGTAGGTGCTGGACACTAAACTTTATTAATTTACTATTCCCATTCCAGTTACTAATTAATAGGGGTAGGTGCTGGACACTAAACATAATTAATTTACTTTTCACATTCGAGTCAGTATTAAATTGGGGGTAGGTGCTGGACACTAAACTTGATTAGTTTACTAATCCTACTCCAGTCACTATTTAATTAGGGTAGGTGCTGGTCACTAAACTTAATTAATTTACTATTCCTACTCCAGTCACTATTTAATTAGGGTTTGATGCTGGTCACTAACCGTAATTTAATTACTATTCCTACTCCAGTCACTATTTAATTGGAATAGGTGCTGGACACTAAAATTCATTTAATTACTTTTCCTACTCCAGTCATTATTTAATAGGTGTAGGTGCTGGACACTAAAGTTAAGTTGCTTCCTATTCCTACTCTAGTCACTATTTAATAGGTGTAAGTGCTGGTCACTAAATTTAATCAATTTACTATTCCTACTCAAGTCACTATTTAATAGGGGTAGGTGCTGGACACTAAACGTAAGTTAATTACTATTCCTACTCCCGTCACTATTTCAATGGTGGAAGTGCTGGACACTAAATTTAATCTAATTACTATTCCTACTCCAGTCACTATTTAATAGGTGTAGGTGTTGGACACTAAACTTAATTTAATTACTATTCCTACTCCAGTTACTAGTTAATTGTGGTAGGTGCTGGAGACTAAACCTATTTAATTTACTATTCCCACTCCAGTCAATATTTAATAGGGGCAGGTGCTGGACACTAAACTTAATTAATTTACTATTCTCACTCCAGTTACTAATTAATAGGGGTAGGTGCTGGACACTAAACTTAATTGAATTACTATTCCTACTCCAGTCACTATTTAATTGGTGTAAGAGCTGGACACTAAACATAATTAATTTACTTTTCCCACTCCAGTCAGTATTTAATTAGGGGTAGGTGCTGGACACTAAACTTGATTCATTTACTATTCCTACTCCAGTCACTATTTTATTAGGGTAGGTGCTGGACACTAAACTTAATTTAATTACTATTCCTACTCCAGTCACTATTTAATTAGTGTAGGTGATGGACACTACACATAATTAATTTACTATTACCACTGCAGTCACTATTTAATATGGGTAGGAGCTGCACAATAAACATATTTTATTACTATTCCTACTCCAGTCACTATTTAAAAGGTGTAGGTGCTGGACACTAAATGTAATTTTATAACTATTCCTACTCCAGTCACTATTTAATAGGTGTAGATGCTGGACACTAATCTTAATTCATTTACTATTTCCACTCCAGTCAGTATTTAATTGGGGTAGGTGCTGGACACTAAACTTAATTTAATTACTATTCCTACTCCAGTCACCATTTAATCGAAGTAGGTATTAGACACTAAACCTAATATATTTACTATTGCTAATCCAGTCACTATTTAATTGGAATAGGTGCTTGACACTAAACTTCATTTAATTACTTTTCCTACTCCAGTCATTATTTATTAGGTGTAGGTGCTGGACACTAAAGTTAAGTTGCTTCCTATTCCTACTCTAGTCACTATTTAATAGGTGTAAGTGCTGGTCACTAAATTTAATCAATTTACTATTCCTACTCAAGTCACTATTTATTAGGGGTAGGTGCTGGACACTAAACGTAAGTTAATTACTATTCCTACTCCCGTCACTATTTCAATGGTGGAAGTGCTGGACACTAAATTTAATCTAATTACTATTCCTACTCCAGTCACTATTTAATAGGTGTAGGTGCTGGATACAAAACTTAATTTAATTACTATTCTAACTCCAGTCACTATTTATTTGGAATAGGTGCTGGACACTAAACTTAATATAATTACTATTCCTACTCTAGTCACTATTTAATAGGTGTAGGTGTTGGACACTAAACTTAATTTAATTACTATTCCTACTCCAGTCACTAGTTAATTGTGGTAGGTGCTGGAGGCTAAACCTATTTAATTTACAATTCCCACCCCAGTCAATATTTAATAGGGGTAGGTGCTGGACACTAAACTTAATTAATTTACTATTCTCACTCCAGTTACTAATTAATAGGGGTAGGTGCTGGACACTAAACTTAATTGAATTACTATTCCTACTCCAGTCAATATTTAATTGGTGTAGGAGCTGGACACTAAACATAATTAATTTACTTTTCCCACTCCAGTCAGTATTTAATTAGGGGTAGGTGCTGGACACTAAACTTGATTAATGTACTATTCCTACTCCAGTCACTATTTTATTAGGGTAGGTGCTGGACACTAAACCTAATTTAATTACTATTCCTACTCCAGTCACTATTTAATTAGGGTAGGTGCTGGACACTACACATAATTAATTTACTATTACCACTGCAGTCACTATTTAATATGGGTAGGAGCTGCACAATAAACATATTTTATTACTATACCTACTCCAGTCACTATTTAAAAGGTGTAGGTGCTGGACACTAAATGTAATTTTATAACTATTCCTACTCCAGTCACTATTTAATAGGTGTAGATGCTGGACACTAATCTTAATTCATTTACTATTTCCACTCCAGTCAGTATTTAATTGGGGTAGGTGCTGGACACTAAACTTAATTTAATTACTATTCCTACTCCAGTCACCATTTAATCGAAGTAGGTATTAGACACTAAACTTAATATATTTACTATTGCTAATCCAGTCACTATTTAATTGGAATAGGTGCTGGACACTAAACTTAATTTAATTACTATTCATACTCCAGTCACTATGTAATAGGTGTAGGTGCTGGACACTAATCTTAATTACTTTATTATTTCCACTCCAGTCAGAATTTAATTGGGGTATCTGCTGGACACTAAACTTAATGTAATTACTATTCCTTCGCCAGTCACTATTTAATAGGTGTAGGTGCTCGACACTAAACTGAATTTAATTACTATTCCTTCTCCAGTCACTATTTAATAGGTGTAGGGGCTGGACACTAAACTTAATTTAGTTACTATTTCTACTCCAGTCACTATTTAATTGGAATAGGTGCTGGACACTAAACTTAATTTAATTACTATTCCTACTCTAGTCACTATTTAATAGGTGTAGGTGCTAGACACTAAACCTAATTTAATTACTATTCCTCCTCCAGTCACTATTTAATTGCGGTAGGTGCTGGAGACTAAACCTATTTAATTAACAATTCCCTCTCCAGTTAATATTTAATAGGGTAGGTGGTGGACACTAAACTTAATTAATTTACTATTTCTACACCACTCACGTTTTATATTAGGGTAGGTGCTGGTCACTAAATTGCTTTAATTACTATTCCTACTCCAGTCACTATTTAATAGGTGTAGATGCTGAACACTAAAGTTAATTTGATTACTATTACTACTCCAGTCAATATTTAATAGGTGTAGGTGATGGTCACTAAATTTAATTAATGTACTATTACTACTCAAGTCACTATTTAATAGGGGTAGGTGCTGGACACTAAACTTAAGTTAATTACTATTCCTACTCCCATCACTATTTAAAAGGTGAAGGTGTGGGACACTAAATTTAATTTAATTACTATTCCTACTCCAGTCACTATTTAATTGCGATAGGTGCTGGAGACTAAACCTATTTAATTTACAATTACCACTCCAGTCAATATTTAATAGGGGTAGGTGCTGGACACTAAACTTTATTAATTTACTATTCCCATTCCAGTTACTAATAATAGGGGTAGGTGCTGGAAACTAAACTTAATTGAATTACTATTCCTACTCCAGTCACTATTTAATAGGTGTAGGTGCTGGACACTAAACATAATTAATTTGCTTTTCCCATTCCAGTCAGTATTCAATTAGGGGTAGGTGCTGGACACTAAACTTGATTAATTTACTATTCCTACTCCAGTCACTATTTAATTAGGGTAGGTGCTGGTCACTAAACTTAATTAATTTACTATTCCTACTCCAGTCACTATTTAATTAGGGTTTGATGCTGGTCACTAACCTTAATTTAATTATTATTCCTACTCCAGTCACTATTTAATTGGAATAGGTGTTGGACACGAAACTTCATTTAATTACTTTTCCTACTCCAGTCATTATTTAATAGGTGTAGGTGCTGGACACTAAAGTTAAGTTGCTTCCTATTCCTACTCTTGTCACTATTTAATAGGTGTAAGTGCTGGTCACTAAATGTAATCAATTTACTATTCCTACTCAAGTTACTATTTAATAGGTGTAGGAGCTGGAAACTAAACGTAAGTTAATTACTATTCCTACTCCCGTCACTATTTCAATGGTGGAAGTGCTGGACACTAAATTTAATGTAATTGCTATTCCTACTCCAGTCACTATTTGATAGGTGTAGGTGCTGGATACAAAACTTAATTTAATTACTATTCTAGCTCCAGTCACTATTTATTTGGAATAGGTGCTGGGCACTAAACTTAATATAATTACTATTCCTACTCTAGTCACTATTTAATAGGTGTAGGTGTTGGACACTAAACTTAATTTAATTACTATTCCTACTCCGGTCACTAGTTAATTGTGGTAGGTGCTGGAGACTAAACCTATTTAATTTACAATTCCCACTCAAGTCAATATTTAATAGGGGTAGGTGCTGGGCACTAAACTTAATTAATTTACTATTCCTACTCCAGTCACTATTTAATTAGGGTAGGTGCTGGTCACTAAACTTAATTAATTTACTATTCCTACTCCAGTCACTATTTAATTAGGGTAGGTGCTGGACACTAACCTGAATTTAATTAATATTCCTACTCCAGTCACTATTTAATAGGTGTAGGTGCTAAACACTGAACTGAATTTAATTACTATTCCTTCTCCAGTCACTATTTAATAGGTGTAGGTGCTGGACAATACACTTAATTTAATTACTATTCCTACTCCAGTCACTATTTAATAGGTGTAGGCGCGGGACACTAAACTTAATTTAATTACTATTCCTAGTCCAGCCACTATTTAATTGCGGTAGGTGCTGGAGACTAAACCCATTTAATTTACAATTCCCACTCCAGTTAATATATAATAGGGTAGGTGGTGGACACTAAACTTAATTAATTTACTTTTCCTACTCCAGTCACTATTTAATTAGGGTAGGTGCTGGTGACAAAACTTAATTAATCTACTATTCCTACACCACTCACTATTTATTTAGGGTAGGTGCTGGAAACTAAACTTAATTCATTTACTATTCCTACTCCAGCCACTATTTAATTAGGGTAGGTGCTGGTCACTAAACATAATTAATTTACTATTCCTACTCCATCACTATTTAATAGGGATAGGAGGTGGACACTAAACTTAATTAATTTACTATTCCTACTCCAGTCACTATTTAATTAGTGTAGGTGCTGGACACTAAACGTAATTAATTTACTATTACTACTCCAGTCACTATTTAATTAGGGAAGATGCTGGTCACTAAACTTAATTTAATTACTATTCCTACTCCAGTCACTATATAATTGGAATAGGTGCTGGACACTAAACTTAATTTAATTACTCTTCCTACTCCAGTCACTATTTAATAGGTGTAGGTGCTGGACACTAAAGTTAATTTTATTACTATTCCTACTCCAGTCACTATTTAATAGGTGTAGGTGCTGGACACTCAACGTAAGTTAATTACTATTCCCACTCCCGTCACTATTTCAATGGTGGAGGTGCTGGGCACTAAATTTAATGTAATTACTATTCCTACTCCAGTCACTATTTAATAGGTGTAGGTGCTGGACACTAAACTTAATTTAATTACTATTCCAACTCCAGTCACTATTTATTTGGAATAGGTGCTGGACACTAAACTTAATTTAATTACTATTCCTACTCTAGTCACCATTTAATAGGTGTAGGTGTTGGACAATAAACATAATTTAAATACTATTCCTACTCCAGCACCAATTTAATTGCGGTAGGTGCTGGAGACTAAACCTATTAAATTTACAATTCCCACACCAGTCAATATTTAATAGGGGTAGGTGCTGGACGCTAAACTTAATTAATTTACTAGTCTCACTCCAGTTACTAATTAATAGGGGTAGGTGCTGGACACTAAACGAATTGAATTACTATTCCTACTCCAGTCACTATTTAATAGGTGTAGGAGCTGGACACTAAACATAATTAATTTACATTTCCCACTCCAGTCAGTATGTAATTAGGGGTAGGTGCTGGACACTAAACTTGATTAATTTACTATTCCTACTCCAGTCACTATTTAATTAGGGTAGGTGCTGGACACTAAACTTAATTTAATTACTATTCCTACTCCAGTAACTATTTAATTAGGGTAGGTGCTGGACACTACACATAATTAATTTACTATTACCACTGCAGTCACTATTTAATATGGGTAGGAGCTGCACAATAAACATATTTTATTACTATTCCTACTCCAGTCACTATTTAAAAGGTGTAGGTGCTGGACACTAAATGTGATTTTATAACTATTCCTACTCCAGTCACTATTGAATAGGTGTAGGTGCTGGACACTAATCTTAATTCATTTACTATTTCCACTCCAGTCAGTATTTAATTGGGGTAGGTGCTGGACACTAAACTTAATTTAATTACTATTCCTACTCCAGTCACCATTTAATCGAAGTAGGTATTAGACACTAAATGTAATATATTTACTATTGTTAATCCAGTCACTATTTAATTGGAGTATGTGCTGGACACTAAACTTAATTTAATTACTATTCCTTCTCCAGTCACTATTTAATAGGTGTAGGTGCTCGACACTAAACTGAATTTAATTACTATTCCTTCTCCAGTCACTATTTAATAGGTGTAGGGGCTGGACACTAAACTTAATTTAGTTACTATTTATACTCCAGTCACTATTTAATTGGAATAGGTGCTGGACACTAAACTTAATTTAATTACTATTCCTCCTCCAGTCACTATTTAATTGCGGTAGGTGCTGGAGACTAAACCTATTTAATTAACAATTCCCACTCCAGTTAATATTTAATAGGGTAGGTGGTGGACACTAAACTTAATTAATTTACTATTTCTACACCACTCACTTTTTATATTGGGGTAGGTGCTGGAAACTTATCTTAATTAATTTACTATTCCTATAACAGTCACTATTTAATTAGGGAAGATGCTGGTCACTAAATTGCTTTAATTACTATTCCTACTCCAGTCAATATTTAATAGGTGTAGGTGCTGGTCACTAAATTTAATTAATGTACTATTACTACTCAAGTCACTATTTAATAGGGGTAGGTGCTGGACACTAAACTTAAGTTAATTACTATTCCTGCTCCCATCACTATTTAAAAGGTGAAGGTGTGGGACACTAAATTTAATTTAATTACTATTCCTACTCCAGTCACTATTTAATTGTGATAGGTGCTGGAGACTAAACCTATTTAATTTACAATTCCCACTCCAGTCAATATTTAATAGGGGTAGGTGCTGGACACTAAAATTTATTAATTTACTATTCCCATTCCAGTTACTAATTAATAGGGGTAGGTGCTGGAAACTAAACTTAATTGAATTACTATTCCTACTCCAGTCACTATTTAATAGGTGTAGGTGCTGGACACTAAACATAATTAATTTGCTTTTCCCATTCCAGTCAGTATTAAATTAGGGGTAGGTGCTGGACACTAAACTTGATTAATTTACTATTCCTACTCCAGTCACTATTTAATTAGGGTAGGTGCTGGTCACTAAACTTAATTAATTTACTATTCCTACTCCAGTCACTATTTAATTAGGGTTTGATGCTGGTCACTAACCTTAATTTAATTATTATTCCTACTCCAGTCACTATTTAATTGGAATAGGTGTTGGACACGAAACTTCATTTAATTACTTTTCCTACTCCAGTCATTATTTAATAGGTGTAGGTGCTGGACACTAAAGTTAAGTTGCTTCCTATTCCTACTCTTGTCACTATTTAATAGGTGTAAGTGCTGGTCACTAAATGTAATCAATTTACTATTCCTACTCAAGTTACTATTTAATAGGTGTAGGAGCTGGAAACTAAACGTAAGTTAATTACTATTCCTACTCCCGTCACTATTTCAATGGTGGAAGTGCTGGACACTAAATTTAATGTAATTGCTATTCCTACTCCAGTCACTATTTGATAGGTGTAGGTGCTGGATACAAAACTTAATTTAATTACTATTCTAGCTCCAGTCACTATTTATTTGGAATAGGTGCTGGGCACTAAACTTAATATAATTACTATTCCTACTCTAGTCACTATTTAATAGGTGTAGGTGTTGGACACTAAACTTAATTTAATTACTATTCCTACTCCGGTCACTAGTTAATTGTGGTAGGTGCTGGAGACTAAACCTATTTAATTTACAATTCCCACTCAAGTCAATATTTAATAGGGGTAGGTGCTGGGCACTAAACTTAATTAATTTACTATTCCTACTCCAGTCACTATTTAATTAGGGTAGGTGCTGGTCACTAAACTTAATTAATTTACTATTCCTACTCCAGTCACTATTTAATTAGGGTAGGTGCTGGACACTAACCTGAATTTAATTACTATTCCTACTCCAGTCACTATTTAATAGGTGTAGGTGCTAAACACTGAACTGAATTTAATTACTATTCCTTCTCCAGTCACTATTTAATAGGTGTAGGTGCTGGACAATACACTTAATTTAATTACTATTCCTACTCCAGTCACTATTTAATAGGTGTAGGCGCGGGACACTAAACTTAATTTAATTACTATTCCTAGTCCAGCCACTATTTAATTGCGGTAGGTGCTGGAGACTAAACCCATTTAATTTACAATTCCCACTCCAGTTAATATATAATAGGGTAGGTGGTGGACACTAAACTTAATTAATTTACTTTTCCTACTCCAGTCACTATTTAATTAGGGTAGGTGCTGGTGACAAAACTTAATTAATCTACTATTCCTACACCACTCACTATTTATTTAGGGTAGGTGCTGGAAACTAAACTTAATTCATTTACTATTCCTACTCCAGCCACTATTTAATTAGGGTAGGTGCTGGTCACTAAACATAATTAATTTACTATTCCTACTCCATCACTATTTAATAGGGATAGGAGGTGGACACTAAACTTAATTAATTTACTATTCCTACTCCAGTCACTATTTAATTAGTGTAGGTGCTGGACACTAAACGTAATTAATTTACTATTACTACTCCAGTCACTATTTAATTAGGGAAGATGCTGGTCACTAAACTTAATTTAATTACTATTCCTACTCCAGTCACTATATAATTGGAATAGGTGCTGGACACTAAACCTAATTTAATTACTCTTCCTACTCCAGTCACTATTTAATAGGTGTAGGTGCTGGACACTAAAGTTAATTTTATTACTATTCCTACTCCAGTCACTATTTAATAGGTGTAGGTGCTGGACACTCAACGTAAGTTAATTACTATTCCCACTCCTGTCACTATTTCAATGGTGGAGGTGCTGGGCACTAAATTTAATGTAATTACTATTCCTACTCCAGTCACTATTTAATAGGTGTAGGTGCTGGACACTAAACTTAATTTAATTACTATTCCAACTCCAGTCACTATTTATTTGGAATAGGTGCTGGACACTAAACTTAATTTAATTACTATTCCTACTCTAGTCACCATTTAATAGGTGTAGGTGTTGGACAATAAACTTAATTTAAATACTATTCCTACTCCAGCACCAATTTAATTGCGGTAGGTGCTGGAGACTAAACCTATTAAATTTACAATTCCCACACCAGTCAATATTTAATAGGGGTAGGTGCTGGACGCTAAACTTAATTAATTTACTAGTCTCACTCCAGTTACTAATTAATAGGGGTAGGTGCTGGACACTAAACGAATTGAATTACTATTCCTACTCCAGTCACTATTTAATAGGTGTAGGAGCTGGACACTAAACATAATTAATTTACATTTCCCACTCCAGTCAGTATGTAATTAGGGGTAGGTGCTGGACACTAAACTTGATTAATTTACTATTCCTACTCCAGTCACTATTTAATTAGGGTAGGTGCTGGACACTAAACTTAATTTAATTACTATTCCTACTCCAGTCACTATTTAATTAGGGTAGGTGCTGGACACTACACATAATTAATTTACTATTACCGCTGCAGTCACTATTTAATATGGGTAGGAGCTGCACAATAAACATATTTTATTACTATTCCTACTCCAGTCACTATTTAAAAGGTGTAGGTGCTGGACACTAAATGGGATTTTATAACTATTCCTACTCCAGTCACTATTGAATAGGTGTAGGTGCTGGACACTAATCTTAATTCATTTACTATTTCCACTCCAGTCAGTATTTAATTGGGGTAGGTGCTGGACACTAAACTTAATTTAATTACTATTCCTACTCCAGTCACCATTTAATCGAAGTAGGTATTAGACACTAAATGTAATATATTTACTATTGTTAATCCAGTCACTATTTAATTGGAGTATGTGCTGGACACTAAACTTAATTTAATTACTATTCCTTCTCCAGTCACTATTTAATAGGTGTAGGTGCTCGACACTAAACTGAATTTAATTACTATTCCTTCTCCAGTCACTATTTAATTGGAATAGGTGCTGGACACTAAACTTAATTTAATTACTATTCCTCCTCCAGTCACTATTTAATTGCGGTAGGTGCTGGAGACTAAACCTATTTAATTAACAATTCCCACTCCAGTTAATATTTAATAGGGTAGGTGGTGGACACTAAACTTAATTAATTTACTATTTCTACACCACTCACTTTTTATATTAGGGTAGGTGCTGGAAACTTATCTTAATTAATTTACTATTCCTATAACAGTCACTATTTAATTAGGGAAGATGCTGGTCACTAAATTGCTTTAATTACTATTCCTACTCCAGTCACTATTTAATAGGTGTAGGTGCTGAACACTAAAGTTAATTTGATTACTATTACTACTCCAGTCAATATTTAATAGGTGTAGGTGCTGGTCACTAAATTTAATTAATGTACTATTACTACTCAAGTCACTATTTAATAGGGGTAGGTGCTGGACACTAAACTTAAGTTAATTACTATTCCTGCTCCCATCACTATTTAAAAGGTGAAGGTGTGGGACACTAAATTTAATTTAATTACTATTCCTACTCCAGTCACTATTTAATTGTGATAGGTGCTGGAGACTAAACCTTTTTAATTTACAATTCCCACTCCAGTCAATATTTAATAGGGGTAGGTGCTGGACACTAAACTTAATTGAATTACTATTCCTACTCCAGTCAATATTTAATTGGTGTAGGAGCTGGACACTAAACATAATTAATTTACTTTTCCCACTCCAGTCAGTATTTAATTAGGGGTAGGTGCTGGACACTAAACTTGATTAATGTACTATTCCTACTCCAGTCACTATTTTATTAGGGTAGGTGCTGGACACTAAACTTAATTTAATTACTATTCCTACTCCAGTCACTATTTAATTAGGGTAGGTGCTGGACACTACACATAATTAATTTACTATTACCACTGCAGTCACTATTTAATATGGGTAGGAGCTGCACAATAAACATATTTTATTACTATTCCTACTCCAGTCACTATTTAAAAGGTGTAGGTGCTGGACACTAAATGTAATGTTATAACTATTCCTACTCCAGTCACTATTTAATAGGTGTAGATGCTGGACACTAATCTTAATTCATTTACTATTTCCACTCCAGTCAGTATTTAATTGGGGTAGGTGCTGGACACTAAACTTAATTTAATTACTATTCCTACTCCAGTCACCATTTAATCGAAGTAGGTATTAGACACTAAACTTAATATATTTACTATTGCTAATCCAGTCACTATTTAATTGGAATAGGTACTGGACACTAAACTGAATTTAATTACTATTCCTTCTCCAGTCACTATTTAATAGGTGTAGGGGCTGGACACTAAACTTAATTTAGGTACTATTTCTACTCCAGTCACTATTTAATAGGTATAGGTGCTAGACACTAAACCTAATTTAATTACTATTCCTCCTCCAGTCACTATTTAATTGCGGTAGGTGCTGGAGACTAAACCTATTTAATTAACAATTCCCACTCCAGTTAATATTTAATAGGGTAGGTGGTGGACACTAAACTTAATTAATTTACTATTTCTACACCACTCACTTTTTATTTTAGGGTAGGTGCTGGTCACTAAATTGCTTTAATTACTATTCCTACTCCAGTCACTATTTAATAGGTGTAGATGCTGAACACTAAAGTTAATTTGATTACTATTACTACTCCAGTCAATATTTAATAGGTGTAGGTGATGGTCACTAAATTTAATTAATGTACTATTACTACTCAAGTCACTATTTAATAGGGGTAGGTGCTGGACACTAAACTTAAGTTAATTACTATTCCTACTCCCATCACTATTTAAAAGGTGAAGGTGTGGGACACTAAATTTAATTTAATTACTATTCCTACTCCAGTCACTATTTAATTGCGATAGGTGCTGGAGACTAAACCTATTTAATTTACAATTCCCACTCCAGTCAATATTTAATAGGGGTAGGTGCTGGACACTAAACTTTATTAATTTACTATTCCCATTCCAGTTACTAATTAATAGGGGTAGGTGCTGGAAACTAAACTTAATTGAATTACTATTCCTACTCCAGTCACTATTTAATAGGTGTAGGTGCTGGCCACTAAACATAATTAATTTGCTTTTCCCATTCCAGTCAGTATTAAATTAGGGGTAGGTGCTGGACACTAAACTTGATTAATTTACTATTCCTACTCCAGTCACTATTTAATTAGGGTAGGTGCTGGTCACTAAACTTAATTAATTTACTATTCCTACTCCAGTCACTATTTAATTAGGGTTTGATGCTGGTCACTAACCTTAATTTAATTATTATTCCTACTCCAGTCACTATTTAATTGGAATAGGTGTTGGACACGAAACTTCATTTAATTACGTTTCCTACTCCAGTCATTATTTAATAGGTGTAGGTGCTGGACACTAAAGTTAAGTTGCTTCCTATTCCTACTCTTGTCACTATTTAATAGGTGTAAGTGCTGGTCACTAAATGTAATCAATTTACTATTCCTACTCAAGTTACTATTTAATAGGTGTAGGAGCTGGAAACTAAACGTAAGTTAATTACTATTCCTACTCCCGTCACTATTTCAATGGTGGAAGTGCTGGACACTAAATTTAATGTAATTGCTATTCCTACTCCAGTCACTATTTGATAGGTGTAGGTGCTGGATACAAAACTTAATTTAATTACTATTCTAGCTCCAGTCACTATTTATTTGGAATAGGTGCTGGGCACTAAACTTAATATAATTACTATTCCTACTCTAGTCACTATTTAATAGGTGTAGGTGTTGGACACTAAACTTAATTTAATTACTATTCCTACTCCGGTCACTAGTTAATTGTGGTAGGTGCTGGAGACTAAACCTATTTAATTTACAATTCCCACTCAAGTCAATATTTAATAGGGGTAGGTGCTGGGCACTAAACTTAATTAATTTACTATTCCTACTCCAGTCACTATTTAATTAGGGTAGGTGCTGGTCACTAAACTTAATTAATTTACTATTCCTACTCCAGTCACTATTTAATTACGGTAGGTGCTGGACACTAACCTGAATTTAATTACTATTCCTACTCCAGTCACTATTTAATAGGTGTAGGTGCTGGACACTGAACTGAATTTAATTACTATTCCTTCTCCAGTCACTATTTAATAGGTGTAGGTGCTGGACAATACACTTAATTTAATTACTATTCCTACTCCAGTCACTATTTAATAGGTGTATGCGCGGGACACTAAACTTAATTTAATTACTATTCCTAGTCCAGCCACTATTTAATTGCGGTAGGTGCTGGAGACTAAACCCATTTAATTTACAATTCCTACTCCAGTTAATATATAATAGGGTAGGTGGTGGACACTAAACTTAATTAATTTACTTTTCCTACTCCAGTCACTATTTAATTAGGGTAGGTGCTGGTGACAAAACTTAATTAATCTACTATTCCTACACCACTCACTATTTATTTAGGGTAGGTGCTGGAAACTAAACTTAATTCATTTACTATTCCTACTCCAGCCACTATTTAATTAGGGTAGGTGCTGGTCACTAAACATAATTAATTTACTATTCCTACTCCATCACTATTTAATAGGGATAGGAGGTGGACACTAAACTTAATTAATTTACTATTCCTACTCCAGTCACTATTTAATTAGTGTAGGTGCTGGACACTAAACTAATTAATTTACTATTACTACTCCAGTCACTATTTAATTAGGGAAGATGCTGGTCACTAAACTTAATTTAATTACTATTCCTACTCCAGTCACTATATAATTGGAATAGGTGCTGGACACTAAACTTAATTTAATTACTCTTCCTACTCCAGTCACTATTTAATAGGTGTAGGTGCTGGACACTAAAGTTAATTTTATTACTATTCCTACTCCAGTCACTATTTAATAGGTGTAGGTGCTGGACACTCAACGTAAGTTAATTACTATTCCCACTCCCGTCACTATTTCAATGGTGGAGGTGCTGGGCACTAAATTTAATGTAATTACTATTCCTACTCCAGTCACTATTTAATAGGTGTAGGTGCTGGACACTAAACTTAATTTAATTACTATTCCAACTCCAGTCACTATTTATTTGGAATAGGTGCTGGACACTAAACTTAATTTAATTACTATTCCTACTCTAGTCACCATTTAATAGGTGTAGGTGTTGGACAATAAACTTAATTTAAATACTATTCCTACTCCAGCACCAATTTAATTGCGGTAGGTGCTGGAGACTAAACCTATTAAATTTACAATTCCCACACCAGTCAATATTTAATAGGGGTAGGTGCTGGACGCTAAACTTAATTAATTTACTAGTCTCACTCCAGTTACTAATTAATAGGGGTAGGTGCTGGACACTAAACGAATTGAATTACTATTCCTACTCCAGTCACTATTTAATAGGTGTAGGAGCTGGACACTAAACATAATTAATTTACATTTCCCACTCCAGTCAGTATGTAATTAGGGGTAGGTGCTGGACACTAAACTTGCTTAATTTACTATTCCTACTCCAGTCACTATTTAATTAGGGTAGGTGCTGGACACTAAACTTAATTTAATTACTATTCCTACTCCAGTCACTATTTAATTAGGGTAGGTGCTGGACACTACACATAATTAATTTACTATTACCACTGCAGTCACTATTTAATATGGGTAGGAGCTGCACAATAAACATATTTTATTACTATTCCTACTCCAGTCACTATTTAAAAGGTGTAGGTGCTGGACACTAAATGTGATTTTATAACTATTCCTACTCCAGTCACTATTGAATAGGTGTAGGTGCTGGACACTAATCTTAATTCATTTACTATTTCCACTCCAGTCAGTATTTAATTGGGGTAGGTGCTGGACACTAAACTTAATTTAATTACTATTCCTACTCCAGTCACCATTTAATCGAAGTAGGTATTAGACACTAAATGTAATATATTTACTATTGTTAATCCAGTCACTATTTAATTGGAGTATGTGCTGGACACTAAACTTAATTTAATTACTATTCCTTCTCCAGTCACTATTTAATAGGTGTAGGTGCTCGACACTAAACTGAATTTAATTACTATTCCTTCTCCAGTCACTATTTAATAGGTGTAGGGGCTGGACACTAAACTTAATTTAGTTACTATTTATACTCCAGTCACTATTTAATTGGAATAGGTGCTGGACACTAAACTTAATTTAATTACTATTCCTCCTCCAGTCACTATTTAATTGCGGTAGGTGCTGGAGACTAAACCTATTTAATTAACAATTCCCACTCCAGTTAATATTTAATAGGGTAGGTGGTGGACACTAAACTTAATTAATTTACTATTTCTACACCACTCACTTTTTATATTAGGGTAGGTGCTGGAAACTTATCTTAATTAATTTACTATTCCTATAACAGTCACTATTTAATTAGGGAAGATGCTGGTCACTAAATTGCTTTAATTACTATTCCTACTCCAGTCACTATTTAATAGGTGTAGGTGCTGAACACTAAAGTTAATTTGATTACTATTACTACTCCAGTCAATATTTAATAGGTGTAGGTGCTGGTCACTAAATTTAATTAATGTACTATTACTACTCAAGTCACTATTTAATAGGGGTAGGTGCTGGACACTAAACTTAAGTTAATTACTATTCCTGTTCCCATCACTATTTAAAAGGTGAAGGTGTGGGACACTAAATTTAATTTAATTACTATTCCTACTCCAGTCACTATTTAATTGTGATAGGTGCTGGAGACTAAACCTATTTAATTTACAATTCCCACTCCAGTCAATATTTAATAGGGGTAGGTGCTGGACACTAAAATTTATTAATTTACTATTCCCATTCCAGTTACTAATTAATAGGGGTAGGTGCTGGAAACTAAACTTAATTGAATTACTATTCCTACTCCAGTCACTATTTAATAGGTGTAGGTGTTGGACACTAAACATAATTAATTTACTATTCTCACTCCAGTTACTAATTAATAGGGGTAGGTGCTGGACACTAAACTTAATTGAATTACTATTCCTACTCCAGTCAATATTTAATTGGTGTAGGAGCTGGACACTAAACATAATTAATTTACTTTTCCCACTCCAGTCAGTATTTAATTAGGGGTAGGTGCTGGACACTAAACTTGATTAATGTACTATTCCTACTCCAGTCACTATTTTATTAGGGTAGGTGCTGGACACTAAACTTAATTTAATTACTATTCCTACTCCAGTCACTATTTAATTAGGGTAGGTGCTGGACACTACACATAATTAATTTACTATTACCACTGCAGTCACTATTTAATATGGGTAGGAGCTGCACAATAAACATATTTTATTACTATTCCTACTCCAGTCACTATTTAAAAGGTGTAGGTGCTGTACACTAAATGTAATTTTATAACTATTCCTACTCCAGTCACTATTTAATAGGTGTAGATGCTGGACACTAATCTTAATTCATTTACTATTTCCACTCCAGTCAGTATTTAATTGGGGTAGGTGCTGGACACTAAACTTAATTTAATTACTATTCCTACTCCAGTCACCATTTAATCGAAGTAGGTATTAGACACTAAACTTAATATATTTACTATTGCTAATCCAGTCACTATTTAATTGGAATAGGTGCTGGACACTAAACTTAATTTAATTACTATTCATACTCCATTCACTATGTAATAGGTGTAGGTGCTGGACACTAATCTGAATTACTTTATTATTTCGACTCCAGTCAGAATTTAATTGGGGTATCTGCTGGACACTAAACTTAATGTAATTACTATTCCTTCGCCAGTCACTATTTAATAGGTGTAGGTGCTCGACACTAAACTGAATTTAATTACTATTCCTTCTCCAGTCACTATTTAATAGGTGTAGGGGCTGGACACTAAACTTAATTTAGTTACTATTTCTACTCCAGTCACTATTTAATTGGAATAGGTGCTGGACACTAAACTTAATTTAATTACTATTCCTACTCTAGTCACTATTTAATAGGTGTAGGTGCTAGACACTAAACCTAATTTAATTACTATTCCTCCTCCAGTCACTATTTAATTGCGGTAGGTGCTGGAGACTAAACCTATTTAATTAACAATTCCCACTCCAGTTAATATTTAATAGGGTAGGTGGTGGACACTAAACTTAATTAATTTACTATTTCTACACCACTCACTTTTTATTTTAGGGTAGGTGCTGGTCACTAAATTGCTTTAATTACTATTCCTACTCCAGTCACTATTTAATAGGTGTAGATGCTGAACACTAAAGTTAATTTGATTACTATTACTACTCCAGTCAATATTTAATAGGTGTAGGTGATGGTCACTAAATTTAATTATTGTACTATTACTACTCAAGTCACTATTTAATAGGGGTAGGTGCTGGACACTAAACTTAAGTTAATTACTATTCCTACTCCCATCACTATTTAAAAGGTGAAGGTGTGGGACACTAAATTTAATTTAATTACTATTCCTACTCCAGTCACTATTTAATTGCGATAGGTGCTGGAGAATAAACCTATTTAATTTACAATTCCCACTCCAGTCAATATTTAATAGGGGTAGGTGCTGGACACTAAACTTTATTAATTTACTATTCCCATTCCAGTTACTAATTAATAGGGGTAGGTGCTGGAAACTAAACTTAATTGAATTACTATTCCTACTCCAGTCACTATTTAATAGGTGTAGGTGCTGGACACTAAACATAATTAATTTGCTTTTCCCATTCCAGTCAGTATTAAATTAGGGGTAGGTGCTGGACACTAAACTTGATTAATTTACTATTCCTACTCCAGTCACTATTTAATTAGGGTAGGTGCTGGTCACTAAACTTAATTAATTTACTATTCCTACTCCAGTCACTATTTAATTAGGGTTTGATGCTGGTCACTAACCTTAATTTAATTATTATTCCTACTCCAGTCACTATTTAATTGGAATAGGTGTTGGACACGAAACTTCATTTAATTACGTTTCCTACTCCAGTCATTATTTAATAGGTGTAGGTGCTGGACACTAAAGTTAAGTTGCTTCCTATTCCTACTCTTGTCACTATTTAATAGGTGTAAGTGCTGGTCACTAAATGTAATCAATTTACTATTCCTACTCAAGTTACTATTTAATAGGTGTAGGAGCTGGAAACTAAACGTAAGTTAATTACTATTCCTACTCCCGTCACTATTTCAATGGTGGAAGTGCTGGACACTAAATTTAATGTAATTGCTATTCCTACTCCAGTCACTATTTGATAGGTGTAGGTGCTGGATACAAAACTTAATTTAATTACTATTCTAGCTCCAGTCACTATTTATTTGGAATAGGTGCTGGGCACTAAACTTAATATAATTACTATTCCTACTCTAGTCACTATTTAATAGGTGTAGGTGTTGGACACTAAACTTAATTTAATTACTATTCCTACTCCGGTCACTAGTTAATTGTGGTAGGTGCTGGAGACTAAACCTATTTAATTTACAATTCCCACTCAAGTCAATATTTAATAGGGGTAGGTGCTGGGCACTAAACTTAATTAATTTACTATTCCTACTCCAGTCACTATTTAATTAGGGTAGGTGCTGGTCACTAAACTTAATTAATTTACTATTCCTACTCCAGTCACTATTTAATTAGGGTAGGTGCTGGACACTAACCTGAATTTAATTACTATTCCTACTCCAGTCACTATTTAATAGGTGTAGGTGCTGGACACTGAACTGAATTTAATTACTATTCCTTCTCCAGTCACTATTTAATAGGTGTAGGTGCTGGACAATACACTTAATTTAATTACTATTCCTACTCCAGTCACTATTTAATAGGTGTATGCGCGGGACACTAAACTTAATTTAATTACTATTCCTAGTCCAGCCACTATTTAATTGCGGTAGGTGCTGGAGACTAAACCCATTTAATTTACAATTCCTACTCCAGTTAATATATAATAGGGTAGGTGGTGGACACTAAACTTAATTAATTTACTTTTCCTACTCCAGTCACTATTTAATTAGGGTAGGTGCTGGTGACAAAACTTAATTAATCTACTATTCCTACACCACTCACTATTTATTTAGGGTAGGTGCTGGAAACTAAACTTAATTCATTTACTATTCCTACTCCAGCCACTATTTAATTAGGGTAGGTGCTGGTCACTAAACATAATTAATTTACTATTCCTACTCCATCACTATTTAATAGGGATAGGAGGTGGACACTAAACTTAATTAATTTACTATTCCTACTCCAGTCACTATTTAATTAGTGTAGGTGCTGGACACTAAACGTAATTAATTTACTATTACTACTCCAGTCACTATTTAATTAGGGAAGATGCTGGTCACTAAACTTAATTTAATTACTATTCCTACTCCAGTCACTATATAATTGGAATAGGTGCTGGACACTAAACTTAATTTAATTACTCTTCCTACTCCAGTCACTATTTAATAGGTGTAGGTGCTGGACACTAAAGTTAATTTTATTACTATTCCTACTCCAGTCACTATTTAATAGGTGTAGGTGCTGGACACTCAACGTAAGTTAATTACTATTCCCACTCCCGTCACTATTTCAATGGTGGAGGTGCTGGGCACTAAATTTAATGTAATTACTATTCCTACTCCAGTCACTATTTAATAGGTGTAGGTGCTGGACACTAAACTTAATTTAATTACTATTCCAACTCCAGTCACTATTTATTTGGAATAGGTGCTGGACACTAAACTTAATTTAATTACTATTCCTACTCTAGTCACCATTTAATAGGTGTAGGTGTTGGACAATAAACTTAATTTAAATACTATTCCTACTCCAGCACCAATTTAATTGCGGTAGGTGCTGGAGACTAAACCTATTAAATTTACAATTCCCACACCAGTCAATATTTAATAGGGGTAGGTGCTGGACGCTAAACTTAATTAATTTACTAGTCTCACTCCAGTTACTAATTAATAGGGGTAGGTGCTGGACACTAAACGAATTGAATTACTATTCCTACTCCAGTCACTATTTAATAGGTGTAGGAGCTGGACACTAAACATAATTAATTTACATTTCCCACTCCAGTCAGTATGTAATTAGGGGTAGGTGCTGGACACTAAACTTGCTTAATTTACTATTCCTTCTCCAGTCACTATTTAATTAGGGTAGGTGCTGGACACTAAACTTAATTTAATTACTATTCCTACTCCAGTCACTATTTAATTAGGGTAGGTGCTGGACACTACACATAATTAATTTACTATTACCACTGCAGTCACTATTTAATATGGGTAGGAGCTGCACAATAAACATATTTTATTACTATTCCTACTCCAGTCACTATTTAAAAGGTGTAGGTGCTGGACACTAAATGTGATTTTATAACTATTCCTACTCCAGTCACTATTGAATAGGTGTAGGTGCTGGACACTAATCTTAATTCATTTACTATTTCCACTCCAGTCAGTATTTAATTGGGGTAGGTGCTGGACACTAAACTTAATTTAATTACTATTCCTACTCCAGTCACCATTTAATCGAAGTAGGTATTAGACACTAAATGTAATATATTTACTATTGTTAATCCAGTCACTATTTAATTGGAGTATGTGCTGGACACTAAACTTAATTTAATTACTATTCCTTCTCCAGTCACTATTTAATAGGTGTAGGTGCTCGACACTAAACTGAATTTAATTACTATTCCTTCTCCAGTCACTATTTAATAGGTGTAGGGGCTGGACACTAAACTTAATTTAGTTACTATTTATACTCCAGTCACTATTTAATTGGAATAGGTGCTGGACACTAAACTTAATTTAATTACTATTCCTCCTCCAGTCACTATTTAATTGCGGTAGGTGCTGGAGACTAAACCTATTTAATTAACAATTCCCACTCCAGTTAATATTTAATAGGGTAGGTGGTGGACACTAAACTTAATTAATTTACTATTTCTACACCACTCACTTTTTATATTAGGGTAGGTGCTGGAAACTTATCTTAATTAATTTACTATTCCTATAACAGTCACTATTTAATTAGGGAAGATGCTGGTCACTAAATTGCTTTAATTACTATTCCTACTCCAGTCACTATTTAATAGGTGTAGGTGCTGAACACTAAAGTTAATTTGATTACTATTACTACTCCAGTCAATATTTAATAGGTGTAGGTGCTGGTCACTAAATTTAATTAATGTACTATTACTACTCAAGTCACTATTTAATAGGGGTAGGTGCTGGACACTAAACTTAAGTTAATTACTATTCCTGTTCCCATCACTATTTAAAAGGTGAAGGTGTGGGACACTAAATTTAATTTAATTACTATTCCTACTCCAGTCACTATTTAATTGTGATAGGTGCTGGAGACTAAACCTATTTAATTTACAATTCCCACTCCAGTCAATATTTAATAGGGGTAGGTGCTGGACACTAAAATTTATTAATTTACTATTCCCATTCCAGTTACTAATTAATAGGGGTAGGTGCTGGAAACTAAACTTAATTGAATTACTATTCCTACTCCAGTCACTATTTAATAGGTGTAGGTGTTGGACACTAAACATAATTAATTTACTATTCTCACTCCAGTTACTAATTAATAGGGGTAGGTGCTGGACACTAAACTTAATTGAATTACTATTCCTACTCCAGTCAATATTTAATTGGTGTAGGAGCTGGACACTAAACATAATTAATTTACTATTTCTACACCACTCACTTTTTATATTAGGGTAGGTGCTGGAAACTTATCTTAATTAATTTACTATTCCTATAACAGTCACTATTTAATTAGGGAAGATGCTGGTCACTAAATTGCTTTAATTACTATTCCTACTCCAGTCACTATTTAATAGGTGTAGGTGCTGAACACTAAAGTTAATTTGATTACTATTACTTCTCCAGTCACTATTTAATAGGTGTAGGTGCTGGACAATACACTTAATTTAATTACTATTCCTACTCCAGTCACTATTTAATAGGTGTATGCGCGGGACACTAAACTTAATTTAATTACTATTCCTAGTCCAGCCACTATTTAATTGCGGTAGGTGCTGGAGACTAAACCCATTTAATTTACAATTCCCACTCCAGTTAATATATAATAGGGTAGGTGGTGGACACTAAACTTAATTAATTTACTTTTCCTACTCCAGTCACTATTTAATTAGGGTAGGTGCTGGTGACAAAACTTAATTAATCTACTATTCCTACACCACTCACTATTTTTTTAGGGTGGGTGCTGGAAACTAAACTTAATTCATTTACTATTCCTACTCCAGCCACTATTTAATTAGGGTAGGTGCTGGTCACTAAACATAATTAAGTTACTATTCCTACTCCATCACTATTTAATAGGGATAGGAGGTGGACACTAAACTTAATTAATTTACTATTCCTACTCCAGTCACTATTTAATTAGTGTAGGTGCTGGACACTAAACGTAATTAATTTACTATTACTACTCCAGTCACTATTTAATTAGGGAAGATGCTGGTCACTAAACTTAATTTAATTACTATTCCTACTCCAGTCACTATATAATTGGAATAGGTGCTGGTCACTAAACTTAATTTAATTACTCTTCCTACTCCAGTCACTATTTAATAGGTGTAGGTGCTGGACACTAAAGTTAATTTTATTACTATTACTACTCCAGTCACTATTTAATAGGTGTAGGTGCTGGACACTCAACGTAAGTTAATTACTATTCCCACTCCAGTCACTATTTATTTGGAATAGGTGCTGGACACTAAACTTAATTTAATTACTATTCCTACTCTAGTCACCATTTAGTAGGTGTTGGACAATAAACTTAATTTAAATACTATTCCTACTCCAGCACCAATTTAATTGCGGTAGGTGCTGGAGACTAAACCTATTAAATTTACAATTCCCACACCAGTCAATATTTAATAGGGGTAGGTGCTGGACACTAAACTTAATTAATTTACTAGTCTCACTCCAGTTACTAATTAATAGGGGTAGGTGCTGGACACTAAACGAATTGAATTACTATTCCTACTCCAGTCACTATTTAATAGGTGTAGGAGCTGGACACTAAACATAATTAATTTACTTTTCCCACTCCAGTCAGTATGTAATTAGGGGTAGGTGCTGGACACTAAACTTGATTAATTTACTATTCCTACTCCAGTCACTATTTAATTAGGGTAGGTGCTGGACACTAAACTTAATTTAATTACTATTCCTACTCCAGTCACTATTTAATTAGGGTAGGTGCTGGACACTACACATAATTAATTTACTATTACCACTGCAGTCACTATTTAATATGGGTAGGAGCTGCACAATAAACATATTTTATTACTATTCCTACTCCAGTCACTATTTAAAAGGTGTAGGTGCTGGACACTAAATGTGATTTTATAACTATTCCTACTCCAGTCACTATTGAATAGGTGTAGGTGCTGGACACTAATCTTAATTCATTTACTATTTCCACTCCAGTCAGTATTTAATTGGGGTAGGTGCTGGACACTAAACTTAATTTAATTACTATTCCTACTCCAGTCACCATTTAATCGAAGTAGGTATTAGACACTAAATGTAATATATTTACTATTGTTAATCCAGTCACTATTTAATTGGAGTATGTGCTGGACACTAAACTTAATTTAATTACTATTCCTTCTCCAGTCACTATTTAATAGGTGTAGGTGCTCGACACTAAACTGAATTTAATTACTATTTATACTCCAGTCACTATTTAATTGGAATAGGTGCTGGACACTAAACTTAATTTAATTACTATTCCTCCTCCAGTCACTATTTAATTGTGGTAGGTGCTGGAGACAAAACCTATTTAATTAACAATTCCCACTCCAGTTATTATTTAATAGGGTAGGTGGTGGACACTAAACTTAATTAATTTACTATTTCTACACCACTCACTTTTTATATTAGGGTAGGTGCTGGAAACTTATCTTAATTAATTTACTATTCCTATAACAGTCACTATTTAATTAGGGAAGATGCTGGTCACTAAATTGCTTTAATTACTATTCCTACTCCAGTCACTATTTAATAGGTGTAGGTGCTGAACACTAAAGTTAATTTGATTACTATTACTACTCCAGTCAATATTTAATAGGTGTAGGTGCTGGTCACTAAATTTAATTAATGTACTATTACTACTCAAGTCACTATTTAATAGGGGTAGGTGCTGGACACTAAACTTAAGTTAATTACTATTCCTACTCCCATCACTATTTAAAAGGTGAAGGTGTGGGACACTAAATTTAATTTAATTACTATTCCTACTCCAGTCACTATTTAATTGTGATATGTGCTGGAGACTAAACCTATTTAATTTACAATTCCCACTCCAGTCAATATTTAATAGGGGTAGGTGCTGGACACTAAACTTTATTAATTTACTATTCCCATTCCAGTTACTAATTAATAGGGGTAGGTGCTGGAAACTAAACTTAATTGAATTACTATTCCTACTCCAGTCACTATTTAATTAGGGTAGGTGCTGGTCACTAAACTTAATTAATTTACTATTCCTACTCCAGTCACTATTTAATTAGGGTTTGATGCTGGTCACTAACCTTAATTTAATTATTATTCCTACTCCAGTCACTATTTAATTGGAATAGGTGTTGGACACGAAACTTCATTTAATTACTTTTCTTACTCCAGTCATTATTTAATAGGTGTAGGTGCTGGACACTAAAGTTAAGTTGCTTCCTATTCCTACTCTTGTCACTATTTAATAGGTGTAAGTGCTGGTCACTAAATTTAATCAATTTACTATTCCTACTCAAGTTACTATTTAATAGGGGTAGGAGCTGGAAACTAAACGTAAGTTAATTACTATTCCTACTCCCGTCACTATTTCAATGGTGGAAGCGCTGGACACTAAATTTAATGTAATTACTATTCCTACTCCAGTCACTATTTGATAGGTGTAGGTGCTGGATACAAAACTTAATTTAATTACTATTCTAGCTCCAGTCACTATTTATTTGGAATAGGTGCTGGGCACTAAACTTAATATAATTACTATTCCTACTCTAGTCACTATTTAATAGGTGTAGGTGTTGGACACTAAACTTAATTTAATTACTATTCCTACTCCGGTCACAAGTTAATTGTGGTAGGTGCTGGAGACTAAACCTACTTAATTTACAATTCCCACTCAAGTCAATATTTAATAGGGGTAGGTGCTGGGCACTAAACTTAATTAATTTACTATTCCTACTCCAGTCACTATTTAATTAGGGTAGGTGCTGGTCACTAAACTTAATTAATTTACTATTCCTACTCCAGTCACTATTTAATTAGGGTAGGTGCTGGACACTAACCTGAATTTAATTACTATTCCTACTCCAGTCACTATTTAATAGGTGTAGGTGCTGGACACTGAACTGAATTTAATTACTATTCCTTCTCCAGTCACTATTTAATAGGTGTAGGTGCTGGACAATACACTTAATTTAATTACTATTCCTACTCCAGTCACTATTTAATAGGTGTATGCGCGGGACACTAAACTTAATTTAATTACTATTCCTAGTCCAGCCACTATTTAATTGCGGTAGGTGCTGGAGACTAAACCCATTTAATTTACAATTCCCACTCCAGTTAATATATAATAGGGTAGGTGGTGGACACTAAACTTAATTAATTTACTTTTCCTACTCCAGTCACTATTTAATTAGGGTAGGTGCTGGTGACAAAACTTAATTAATCTACTATTCCTACACCACTCACTATTTATTTAGGGTGGGTGCTGGAAACTAAACTTAATTCATTTACTATTCCTACTCCAGCCACTATTTAATTAGGGTAGGTGCTGGTCACTAAACATAATTAAGTTACTATTCCTACTCCATCACTATTTAATAGGGATAGGAGGTGGACACTAAACTTAATTAATTTACTATTCCTACTCCAGTCACTATTTAATTAGTGTAGGTGCTGGACACTAAACGTAATTAATTTACTATTACTACTCCAGTCACTATTTAATTAGGGAAGATGCTGGTCACTAAACTTAATTTAATTACTATTCCTACTCCAGTCACTATATAATTGGAATAGGTGCTGGACACTAAACTTAATTTAATTACTCTTCCTACTCCAGTCACTATTTAATAGGTGTAGGTGCTGGACACTAAAGTTAATTTTATTACTATTACTACTCCAGTCACTATTTAATAGGTGTAGGTGCTGGACACTCAACGTAAGTTAATTACTATTCCCACTCCCGTCACTATTTCAATGGTGGAGGTGCTGGGCACTAAATTTAATGTAATTACTATTCCTACTCCAGTCACTATTTAATAGGTGTAGGTGCTGGACACTAAACTTAATTTAATTACTATTCCAACTCCAGTCACTATTTATTTGGAATAGGTGCTGGACACTAAACTTAATTTAATTACTATTCCTACTCTAGTCACCATTTAATAGGTGTAGGTGTTGGACAATAAACTTAATTTAAATACTATTCCTACTCCAGCACCAATTTAATTGCGGTTGGTGCTGGAGACTAAACCTATTAAATTTACAATTCCCACACCAGTCAATATTTAATAGGGGTAGGTGCTGGACACTAAACTTAATTAATTTACTAGTCTCACTCCAGTTACTAATTAATAGGGGTAGGTGCTGGACACTAAACAAATTGAATTACTATTCCTACTCCAGTCACTATTTAATTGGTGTAGGAGCTGGACACTAAACATAATTAATTTACTTTTCCCACTCCAGTCAGTATGTAATTAGGGGTAGGTGCTGGACACTAAACTTGATTAATTTACTATTCCTACTCCAGTCACTATTTAATTAGGGTAGGTGCTGGACACTAAACTTAATTTAATTACTATTCCTACTCCAGTCACTATTTAATTAGGGTAGGTGCTGGACACTACACATAATTAATTTACTATTACCACTGCAGTCACTATTTAATATGGGTAGGAGCTGCACAATAAACATATTTTATTACTATTCCTACTCCAGTCACTATTTAAAAGGTGTAGGTGCTGGACACTAAATGTGATTTTATAACTATTCCTACTCCAGTCACTATTGAATAGGTGTAGGTGCTGGACACTAATCTTAATTCATTTACTATTTCCACTCCAGTCAGTATTTAATTGGGGTAGGTGCTGGACACTAAACTTAATTTAATTACTATTCCTACTCCAGTCACCATTTAATCGAAGTAGGTATTAGACACTAAATGTAATATATTTACTATTGTTAATCCAGTCACTATTTAATTGGAGTATGTGCTGGACACTAAACTTAATTTAATTACTATTCCTTCTCCAGTCACTATTTAATAGGTGTAGGTGCTCGACACTAAACTGAATTTAATTACTATTTATACTCCAGTCACTATTTAATTGGAATAGGTGCTGGACACTAAACTTAATTTAATTACTATTCCTCCTCCAGTCACTATTTAATTGCGGTAGGTGCTGGAGACAAAACCTATTTAATTAACAATTCCCACTCCAGTTAATATTTAATAGGGTAGGTGGTGGACACTAAACTTAATTAATTTACTATTTCTACACCAATCACTTTTTATATTAGGGTAGGTGCTGGAAACTTATCTTAATTAATTTACTATTCCTATAACAGTCACTATTTAATTAGGGAAGATGCTGGTCACTAAATTGCTTTAATTACTATTCCTACTCCAGTCACTATTTAATAGGTGTAGGTGCTGAACACTAAAGTTAATTTGATTACTATTACTACTCCAGTCAATATTTAATAGGTGTAGGTGCTGGTCACTAAATTTAATTAATGTACTATTACTACTCAAGTCACTATTTAATAGGGGTAGGTGCTGGACACTAAACTTAAGTTAATTACTATTCCTACTCCCATCACTATTTAAAAGGTGAAGGTGTGGGACACTAAATTTAATTTAATTACTATTCCTACTCCAGTCACTATTTAATTGTGATAGGTGCTGGAGACTAAACCTATTTAATTTACAATTCCCACTCCAGTCAATATTTAATAGGGGTAGGTGCTGGACACTAAACTTTATTAATTTACTATTCCCATTCCAGTTACTAATTAATAGGGGTAGGTGCTGGAAACTAAACTTAATTAAATTACTATTCCTACTCCAGTCACTATTTAATAGGTGTAGGTGCTGGACACTAAACATGATTAATTTGCTTTACCCATTCCAGTCAGTATTAAATTAGGGGTAGGTGCTGGACACTAAACTTGATTAATTTACTATTCCTACTCCAGTCACTATTTAATTAGGGTAGGTGCTGGTCACTAAACTTAATAATTTACTATTCCTACTCCAGTCACTATTTAATTAGGGTTTGATGCTGGTCACTAACCTTAATTTAATTATTATTCCTACTCCAGTCACTATTTAATTGGAATAGGTGTTGGACACGAAACTTCATTTAATTACTTTTCTTACTCCAGTCATTATTTAATAGGTGTAGGTGCTGGACACTAAAGTTAAGTTGCTTCCTATTCCTACTCTTGTCACTATTTAATAGGTGTAAGTGCTGGTCACTAAATTTAATCAATTTACTATTCCTACTCAAGTTACTATTTAATAGGGGTAGGAGCTGGAAACTAAACGTAAGTTAATTACTATTCCTACTCCCGTCACTATTTCAATGGTGGAAGCGCTGGACACTAAATTTAATGTAATTACTATTCCTACTCCAGTCACTATTTGATAGGTGTAGGTGCTGGATACAAAACTTAATTTAATTACTATTCTAACTCCAGTCACTATTTATTTGGAATAGGTGCTGGGCACTAAACTTAATATAATTACTATTCCTACTCTAGTCACTATTCAATAGGTGTAGGTGTTGGACACTAAACTTAATTTAATTACTATTCCTACTCCAGTCACTAGTTAATTGTGGTAGGTGCTGGAGACTAAACCTATTTAATTTATAATTCCCACTCCAGTCAATATTTAATAGGGGTAGGTGCTGGGCACTAAACTTAATTAATTTACTATTCCTACTCCAGTCACTATTTAATTAGGGTAGGTGCTGGTCACTAAACTTAATTAATTTACTATTCCTACTCCAGTCACTATTTAATAGGTGTAGGTCATGGACACTAAACATAATTTATTTACTTTTCCCACTCCAGTCAGTATTTAATTGGAGTAGGTGCTTGACACTAAACTTAATTTAATTACTATTCCTACTCCAGTCACTAGTTAATTGGAATAGGTGCTGGACACTAAACTTAATTTAATTACTATTCCTACTCCAGCCACTATTTAATTGCGGTAGGTGCTGGAGACTAAACCCATTTAATTTACAATTCCCACTCCAGTTAATATATAATAGGGTAGGTGGTGGATACTAAACTTAATTAATTTACTTTTCCTACTCCAGTCACTATTTAATTAGGGTAGGTGCTGGTGACAAAACTTAATTAATCTACTATTTCTACACCACTCACTATTTATTTAGGGTAGGTGCTGGAAACTAAACTTAATTCATTTACTATTGCTATTCCAGCCACTATTTAATTAGGGTAGGTGCTGGTCACTAAACATAATTAATTTACTATTCCTTCTCCATCGCTATTTAATAGGGATAGGAGGTGGACACTAAACTTAATTAATTTACTATTCCTACTCCAGTCACTATTTAATTAGTGTAGGTGCTGGACACTAAACGTAATTAATTTACTATTACTACTCCAGTCACTATTTAATTAGGGAAGATGCTGGTCACTAAACTTAATTTAATTACTATTCCTACTCCAGTCACTATATAATTGGAATAGGTGCTGGACACTAAACTTAATTTATTTACTCTTCCTACTCCAGTCACTATTTAATAGGTGTAGGTGCTGGACACTAAAGTTAATTTTATTACTATTCCTACTCCAGTCACTATTTAATAGGTGTAGGTGCTGGACACTCAACGTAAGTTAATTACTATTCCCACTCCCGTCACTATTTCAATGGTGGAGGTGCTGGGCACTAAATTTAATGTAATTACTATTCCTACTCCAGTCACTATTTAATAGGTGTAGGTGCTGGACACTAAACTTAATTTAATTACTATTCCAACTCCAGTCACTTTTTATTTGGAATAGGTGCTGGACACTAAAGTTAATTTAATTACTATTCCTACTTTAGTCACCATTTAATAGGTGTAGGTGTTGGACAATAAACTTAATTTAAATACTATTCCTACTCCAGCACCAATTTAATTGTGGTAGGTGCTGGAGACTAAACCTATTAAATTTACAATTCCCACACCAGTCAATATTTAATAGGGGTAGGTGCTGGACACTAAACTTAATTAATTTACTATTCTCACTCCAGTTACTAATTAATAGGGGTAGGCGCTGGACACTAAACGAATTGAATTACTATTCCTACTCCAGTCACTATTTAATAGGTGTAGGAGCTGGACACTAAACATAATTAATTTACTTTTCCCACTCAAGTCAGTATTTAATTAGGGGTAGGTGCTGGACACTAAACTTGTTTAATTTACTATTCCTACTCCAGTCACTATTTAATTAGGGTAGGTGCTGGACACTAAACTTAATTTAATTACTATTCCTACTCCAGTCACTATTTAATTAGGGTAGGTGCTGGACACTACACATAATTAATTTACTATTACCACTGCAGTCACTATTTAATATGGGTAGGAGCTGCACAATAAACATATTTTATTACAATTCCTACTCCAGTCACTATTTAAAAGGTGTAGGTGCTGGACACTAAATGTGATTTTATAACTATTCCTACTCCAGTCACTATTGAATAGGTGTAGGTGCTGGACACTAATCTTAATTCATTTACAGACTGACCGTTACGCTAACATCACGCTGGTTTTTGTAATTTATCGCTTTTGCTGCAATTATTCAGAAGTGGTTTTTAAAATTGTATACTTACTGTTTTGTTCGCATTAAATTGTTTTGCTTGTTCCCCACTGACCGCATTGCCTGCACTTTAAAATGTTGACAGCACCATTCACCATTTGGGTGTTTGTATCCCTGCACAAGCGCCATCTTGGAAGTAGGGCTCAGACGCCCCCAAGACATTTTACGGGGCTGCACTCTAGTTCGAGCGAGCACCGCCTGGCAAATGGTATTTAGGGGCCAGTTGGTCGGCGCGCGGTCAACAGACTGACCGTTACGCTAACATCACGCTGGTTTCTGTAATTTATCGCTTTTGCTGCAATTATTCAGAAGTGGTTTTTAAAATTGTATACTTACTGTTTTGTTCGCATTAAATTGTTTTGCTTGTTCCCCACTGACCGCATTGCCTGCACTTTAAAACGTTGACAGCACCATTCACCATTTGGGTGTTTGTATCCCTGCACGAGTGCCATCTTGGAAGTAGGGCTCAGACGCCCCCAAGACGTTTTACGGGGCTGCGCTCTAGTTCGAGCGAGCACCGCCTGGCAAATGGTATTTAGGGGCCAGTTGGTCGGCGCGCGGTCAACAGACTGACCGTTACGCTAACATCACGCTGGTTTTTGTAATTTATCGCTTTTGCTGCAATTATTCAGAAGTGGTTTTTAAAATTGTATACTTACTGTTTTGTTCGCATTAAATTGTTTTGCTTGTTCCCCACTGACCGCATTGCCTGCACTTTAAAACGTTGACAGCACCATTCACCATTTGGGTGTTTGTATCCCTGCACGAGCGCCATCTTGGAAGTAGGGCTCAGACAGACGCCCCTAAGACGTTTTACGGGGCTGCACTCTAGTTCGAGCGAGCACCGCCTGGCAAATGGTATTTAGGGGCCAGTTGGTCGGCGCGCGGTCAACAGACTGACCGTTACGGTAACATCACGCTGGTTTTTGTAATTTATCGCTTTTGCTGCAATTATTCAGAAGTGGTTTTTAAAATTGTATACTTACTGTTTTGTTCGCATTAAATTGTTTTGCTTGTTCCCCACTGACCGCATTGCCTGCACTTTAAAACGTTGACAGCACCATTCACCATTTGGGTGTTTGTATCCCTGCACGAGCGTCATCTTGGAAGTAGGGCTCAGACACCCCCAAGACGTTTTATGGGGCTGCGCTCTAGTTCGAGCGAGCACCGCCTGGCAAATGGTATTTAGGGGCCAGTTGGTCGGAGCGCGGTCAACAGACGGACCGTTACGCTAACATCACGCTGGTTTTTGTAATTTATCGCTTTTGCTGCAATTATTCAGAAGTGGTTTTTAAAATTGTATACTTACTGTTTTGTTCGCATTAAATTGTTTTGCTTGTTCCCCACTGACCGCATTGCCTGCACTTTAGAACGTTGACAGCACCATTCACCATTTGGGTGTTTGTATCCCTGCACGAGCGCCATCTTGGAAGTAGGGCTCAGACACCCCCAAGACGTTTTACGGGGCTGCGCTCTAGTTCGAGCGAGCACCGCCTGGCAAATGGTATTTAGGGGCCAGTTGGTCGGCGCGCGGTCAACAGACTGACCGTTACGCTAACATCACGCTGGTTTTTGTAATTTATCGCTTTTGCTGCAATTATTCAGAAGTGGTTTTTAAAATTGTATACTTACTGTTTTGTTCGCATTAAATTGTTTTGCTTGTTCCCCACTGACCGCATTGCCTGCACTTTAAAACGTTGACAGCACCATTCACCATTTGGGTGTTTGTATCCCTGCACGAGCGCCATCTTGGAAGTAGGGCTCAGACGCCCCCAAGACGTTTTACGGGGCTGCGCTCTAGTTCGAGCGAGCACCGCCTACCACACGCTATTTAGAGGCCATTATGGTCGCGCGCAGCATCGCACCGGAGGAGCGCCAGAGGAAAGCCCGTCTGTGCCCGTCCGGGCCAGGACGGGCCGTAGGGCCTCCCCCCCTGGTCGGCAGAAGGTCTACACCCCTGCTACCCTCAGATCTCTTCATCAAGGGAGAACTACGCTAGATGAGATCACGCGTGCCAGCCTTCGGGCGGAAGAGCTACTACAGGTAGAGGATAAATCGGTCACCACAAGTTCACAAGGTCTGATTATTGCCACACTCAACACACGATCCCTACATAAACACCATTTAGAGGTGTTCACACTGCTGGACGAGGGCGAGATTGACATCCTCGCGCTCTCAGAAACCTGGCTGGGGACTGCCTCAACACCAGACATTATAGCTGCTTTACCACCCAACTTCGATGCTCGGTGGTATAACTGCCCAAAGGATAGTAGAGGGGGAGGGGTAGCCATCATGTTCAAAAGGAATCTCAAGGTAACACAAATCACCGCAGAAAACTGTGCTGGAGCAGAAGTATTAGGGATAAAAATATCACTGAAATCCTCATGTATATTGCTTCTCCTAGCATACCGTCCTCCGCAGAGCTCGCCGGAATTTAATGATTCCTTCTTTGAACTGTTGACCGATCTGGCATCCAGATATAAGTCCCTGGTAGTGGTTGGGGACTTTAATTATCACTGGGACGAGACCCCCAGGGGGCCCATTGCGTCCGAGTTTGGAACTAATCTTGCCACTCTCCATTTAAACCAGCTTGTAAAAGGTCCCACCCATGAGAAGGGCCATACCCTTGACCTTGTCTGGTCCTCCCTTCCACGAATGAAAATCCTGGAAGTCAGTCCTTGCATCTGGTCAGATCACTATCTGATTAAGTGCTGGGTTCCAGGAGAGCCCTTAGCAGCGGCCCCTCCACAAACAAGGAGGAAGGTTCGCCCGTGAAAGAAGATTGAGGCCGATTCTTTAGTCTCAACTCTACTCTCCTTCCCCCCTCCGAAGATGAAGCAGGAGAACCTGGATGCAGAGACCACGACCATCATGGCCTGGATTCGTTCTGCTTTAGATAAACTTGTCCCAGAACGATCAGAGCTCACTCGGAAAAAAGGGAAAGGAGCTCCTTGGTTTGACGCATCCCTTAGGGAAAAGAAGCAAGCTCTCAGGAAGGTGGAGCGAAGTTGGAGACGGGATTATGGGCATACAGAGTCATTAACGTACAAAGCCCTTCTAGCCAGCTACAAACGGGCCATCCTGGCTAGGAAATCCGCCTTTTATGAGGGCCGGATCAGGGAGGCTACGAATAAACATAGGGAAACCTTTATTATTCTAAGGGAACTCACGCAGTTGAATGATAAAAGCGGCGGCCTGGCCCAGCCTGACTGTGACACCTTTCAAGGATTTTTCCTCCAGAAGGTGCAGGATATCCTGATAGATATTACTACGCTCTCTGATAGCTTACCAATACAACCTTGTTCAGACAGCTTGCAGTCTGCTGGGGCTTTGCTTAATTTCCCGGATATCGATGGGGAGCACCTGACAGAACTGGTTAGCCACATCAAATCAGGATCCTCTAGTGATCCCTGCCCTCCGAAAATCTTCAAACTGGCTTTGCCAGGCATTCAACCCCAGTTGCTGCATTTACTGAATGCTTCTCTGGAAGCGGGTTACCTCCCAGCATCCCTGAAGGAAGCCAGAGTCTCCCCATTTTTGAAGAAAGCGGGCACTGACCCCAAGGCACTGAAAAACTACAGGCCCATTTCTCAACTGCCTTTTCTAAGTAAGATCTTGGAAAAACATGTTCTGAACGTAGTAGCCAGTTATCTTGAGGAACACCATCTCCTGCATGCCAGGCAGGCGGGCTTCCGACCACAGCACAGTACAGAACTGGTTATGGCCACGGTCACCGACGAGTTAAGAATCAGAGCAGATAATAAACAACCCTGCGCCCTGATTCTGCTCGACCTATCGGCAGCTTTCGATACGGTCAGCCATTCCATCTTGCTGAGCCGTATCGCGAAGCTGGGGATTGCTGGCCAGGCATTCAAGTGGTTAGAGTCCTTCCTATCAGGTCGCACTCAGAGGGTTCAGATGGGGGACCAGCTATCTGGGATTAAGGATGTGACATGGGGAGTGCCTCAAGGCTCCGCACTCTCCCCCTTATTGTTTAATATCTATCTGCAACCCCTGATGGAAGAACTCACGCGCAGGAACTGTGAGGTCTTTAACTACGCAGACGACACGCAGTTACTGGTATGGCTGGGAGATACACCAGAGGCCCATGAATCAGTTAGGAATCTTCTTAGATTCACGGTCAACTGGATGACTAACAACTTCCTCAAAGTAAATGCAGAGAAAACGGAGGTGTTGGTAGTAACTAACAAAGCCAACCCCTGGGATGATTGGTACTGGCCCCCAGAACTCAGCAAAACTCCTATCCCCGGCACAGTAGTGAAGAGTCTTGGCCTAAAGATCGATGCGGATCTTACCATGGCCCCTCAAGTGTCGGCTGAGGTGGGTTCCTGCACAGCCGTGATGCGGCAGTTACGCAAGCTTACTACCATTCTCTCAGCCTCCACGCTGCAAACCATCGTCTCAGCGACTGTCATCTCGAGGCTAGATTATGGTAATGCTCTGTATCTGGGCTTATCACAGAAGCTGATGAGGAAACTGCAGGTTGTGCAGAACGACGCGGCCAGACTGGTCTTCTCTCTTCCCAGAAGTTCGCACGCATCTATTCTTCTTCGTAAACTGCATTGGCTTCCGGTGAAGCTTAGGGTCCAATTCAAAGGCCTCTGCATGGCCCACAAGGCGCTCTTTGGCAATGCCCCAGAATATGTCAAACAGCGCCTGAGGAAGTAGGTTCCCGGTAGGCCCTTACGCTCTGGGTCTGTCCCAAATCTGGCTCAACCCAGATTCAATCTAAAAACCAAAGGAGGTTGTGCTCTCTCAGTACTCATTCCCCAACTTTGGAATGATCTTCCATCTAGTCTGAAGGAAGACTTTCACCTACTCTCCTTCAGGAAAAAATTGAAGACATATCTGTTCGGAAAGGTAACATCTTCGGTCTAATTGGAGCAGGCAGATGGTTGCGGAGGCATCATTATGTTCTTGGTCTTCTGTCTAGCGCTTAGAGACCGGTGGTGATAGGCGCTTTATAAGAACCCTATAACATAACATAACATAACATATTTCCACTCCAGTCAGTATTTAATTGGGGTAGGTGCTGGACACTAAACTTAATTTAATTACTATTCCTACTCCAGTCACCATTTAATCGAAGTAGGTATTAGACACTAAATGTAATATATTTACTATTGCTAATCCAGTCACTATTTAATTGGAATAGGTGCTAGACACTAAACTTAATTTAATTACTATTCATACTCCATTCACTATTTAATAGGCATAGGTGCTGGACACTAATCTTAATATATTTACTATTGCTAATCCAGTCACTATTTAATTGGAGTATGTGCTGGACACTAAACTTAATTTAATTACTATTCCTTCTCCAGTCACTATTTAATAGGTGTAGGTGCTCGACACTAAACTGAATGTAATTACTATTCCTTCTCCAGTCACTATTTAATAGGTGTAGGGGCTGGACACTAAACTTAATTTAGTTACTATTTATACTCCAGTCACTATTTAATTGGAATAGTTGCTGGACACTAAACTTAATTTAATTACTATTCCTACTCTAGTCACTATTTAATAGGTGTAGGTGCTAGACACTAAACTTAATTTAATTACCATTCCTCCTCCAGTCACTATTTAATTGCGGTAGGTGCTGGAGACTAAACCTATTTAATTAACAATTCCCACTCCAGTTAATATTTAATAGGGTAGGTGGTGGACACTAAACTTAATTAATTTACTATTCTGACACCACTCACTTTTTATATTAGCGTAGGTGCTGGAAACTTATCTTAATTAATTTACTATTCTTATAACAGTCACTATTTAATTAGGGAAGATGCTGGTCACTAAATTAATTTAATTGCTATTCCTACTCCAGTCACTATTTAATTGGAATAGGTGCTGGACTCTAAACTTAATGTAATTACTCTTCCTACTCCAGTCACTATTTAATAGGTGTAGGTGCTGGACACTAAAGTTAATTTGATTTCTATTACTACTCCAGTCAATATTTAATAGGTGTAGGTGCTGGTCACTAAATTTAATTAATTTACTATACCTACTCAAGTCACTATTTAATAGGGGTAAGTGCTGGACACTAAACTTAAGTTAATTACTATTCCTACGCCCATCACTATTTAAAAGGTGAAGGTGTGGGACAGTAAATTTAATTTAATTACTATTCCTACTCCAGTCACTATTTAATTGCGATGGATGGAATAGGTGCTGGACACTAAACTTAATTTAATTACTATTCCTACTCTAGTCACTATTTAATAGGTGTAGGTGCTAGACACTAAACTTAATTTAATTACTATTCTTCCTCCAGTCACTATTTAATTGCGGTAGGTGCTGGAGACTAAACATATTTAATTAATAATTCCCACTCCAGTTAATATTTAATAGGGTAGGTGGTGGACACTAAACTTAATTAATTTACTATTTCTACACCACTCACTTTTTATATTAGGGTAGGTGCTGGAAACTTATCTTAATTAATTTACTATTCCTATAACAGTCACTATTTAATTAGGGAAGATGCTGGTCACTAAATTGCTTTAATTACTATTCCTACTCCAGTCACTATTTAATTAGGGTAGGTGCTGGACACTACACATAATTAATTTACTATTACCACTGCAGTAACTATTTAATATGGGTAGGAGCTACACAATAAACATATTTTATTACTATTCCTACTCCAGTCACTATTTAAAAGGTGTAGGTGCTGGACACTAAATGTAATTTTATAACTATTCCTACTCCAGTCACTATTTAATAGGTGTAGATGCTGGACACTAATCTTAATTCATTTACTATTTCCACTCCAGTCAGTATTTAATTGGGGTAGGTGCTGGACACTAAACTTAATTTAATTACTATTCCTCCTCCAGTCACTATTTAATTGCGGTAGATGCTGGAGACTAAACCTATTTAATTAACAATTCCCACTCCAGTTAATATTTAATAGGGTAGGTGGTGGACACTAAACTTAATTAATTTACTATTCCGACACCACTCACTTTTTATATTAGGGTAGGTGCTGGAAACTTATCTTAATTAATTTACTATTCTTATAACAGTCACTATTTAATTAGGGAAGATGCTGGTCACTAAATTAATTTAATTACTATTCCTACTCCAGTCACTATTTAATTGAAATAGGTGCTGGACTCTAAACTTAATTTAATTACTCTTCCTACTCCAGTCACTATTTAATAGGTGTAGGTGCTGGACACTAAAGTTAATTTGATTTCTATTACTACTCCAGTCAATATTTAATAGGTGTAGGTGCTGGTCACTAAACTTAATTAATTTACTATACCTACTCAAGTCACTATTTAATAGGGGTAAGTGCTGGACACTAAACTTAAGTTAATTACTATTCCTACTCCCATCACTATTTAAAAGGTGAATGTGTGGGACAGTAAATTTAATTTAATTACTATTCCTACTCCAATCACTATTTAATTGCGATGGATGCTGGAGACTAAACCTTTTTAATTTACAATTCCCACTACAGTCAATATTTAATAGGGGTAGGTGCTGGACACTAAACTTTATTAATTTACTATTCCCATTCCAGTTACTAATTAATAGGGGTAGGTGCTGGAAACTAAACTTAATTGAATTACTATTCCTACTCCAGTCACTATTTAATTGGTGTAGGAGCTGGACACTAAACATAATTAATTTACTTTTCCCACTCCAGCCAGTATTTAATTAGGGGTAGGTACTGGACACTAAACTTGATTAATTTACTATTCCTACTCCAGTCACTATTTTATTAGGGTAGGTGCTGGACACTAAACTTAATTTAATTACTATTCTTACTCCAGTCACTATTTAATTAGGGTAGGTGCTGGACACTACACATAATTAATTTACTATTACCACTGCAGTCACTAGTTAATATGGGTAGGAGCTGCACAATAAACATATTTTATTACTATTCCTACTCCAGTCACTATTTAAAAGGTGTAGGTGCTGGACACTAAATGTAATTTTATAACTATTCCTACTCCAGTCACTATTTAATAGGTGTAGATTCTGGACACTAATCTTAATTCCTTTACTATTTCCACTCCAGTCAGTATTTAATTGGGGTAGGTGCTGGACACTAAACTTAATTTAATTACTATTCCTACTCCAGTCACCATTTAATCGAAGTAGGTATTAGACACTTAACCTAATATATTTACTATTGCTAATCCAGTCACTATTTAATTGGAATAGGTGCTGGACACTAAACTTAATTAAATTATTATTCATACTCCATTCACTATGTAATAGGTGTAGGTGCTGGACACTAATCTTAATTACTTTATTATTTCCACTCCAGTCAGAATTTAATTGGGGTATCTGCTGGACACTAAACTTAATTTAATTACTATTCCTTCGCCAGTCACTATTTAATAGGTGTATGTGCTCGACACTAAACTGAATTTAATTACTATTGCTTCTCCAGTCACTATTTAATAGGTGTAGGGGCTGGACACTAAACTTAATTTAGTTGCTATTTCTACTCCAGTCACTATTTAATTGGAATAGGTGCTGGACACTAAACTTAATTCAATTACTATTCCTACTCTAGTCACTATGTAATTAGGTGTAGGTGCTAGACACTAAACTTAATTTAATTACTATTCCTCCTCCAGTCACTATTTAATTGCGGTTGGTGCTGGAGACTAAACCTATTTAATTAACAATTCCCACTGCAGTTAATATTTAATAGGGTAGGTGGTGGACACTAAACTTAATTAATTTACTATTTCTACACCACTCACTTTTTATATTAGGGTAGGTGCTGGAAACTTATCTTAATTAATTTACTATTCCTATAACAGTCACTATTTAATTAGGGAAGATGCTGGTCACTAAATTGCTTTAATTACTATTCCTACTCCAGTCACTATTTAATAGGTGTAGGTGCTGAACACTAAAGTTAATTTGATTACTATTACTACTCCAGTCAATATTTAATAGGTGTAGGTGCTGGTTACTAAATTTAATTAATTTACTATTACTACTCAAGTCACTATTTAATAGGGGTAGGTGCTGGACACTAAACTTAAGTTAATTACTATTCCTACTCCCATCACTATTTAAAAGGTGAAGGTGTGGGACACTAAATTTAATTTAATTACTATTCCTACTCCAGTCACTATTTAATTGCGATAGGTGCTGGAGACTAAACCTATTTAATTTACAATTCCCACTCTAGTCAATATTTAATAGGGGTAGGTGCTGGACACTAAACTTTATTAATTTACTATTCCCATTCCAGTTACTAATTAATAGGGGTAGGTGCTGGAAACTAAACTTAATTGAATTACTATTCCTACTCCAGTCACTATTTAATAGGTGTAGGTGCTGGACACTAAACATAATTAATTTGCTTTTCCCATTCCAGTCAGTATTAAATTAGGGTAGGTGCTGGACACTACACATAATTAATTTACTATTACCACTGCAGTCACTAGTTAATATGGGTAGGAGCTGCACAATAAACATATTTTATTACTATTCCTACTCCAGTCACTATTTAAAAGGTGTAGGTGCTGGACACTAAATGTAATTTTATAACTATTCCTACTCCAGTCACTATTTAATAGGTGTAGATGCTGGACACTAATCTTAATTCCTTTACTATTTCCACTCCAGTCAGTATTTAATTGGGGTAGGTGCTGGACACTAAACTTAATTTAATTACTATTCCTACTCCAGTCACCATTTAATCGAAGTAGGTATTAGACACTTAACCTAATATATTTACTATTGCTAATCCAGTCACTATTTAATTGGAATAGGTGCTGGACACTAAACTTAATTAAATTATTATTCATACTCCATTCACTATGTAATAGGTGTAGGTGCTGGACACTAATCTTAATTACTTTATTATTTCCACTCCAGTCAGAATTTAATTGGGGTATCTGCTGGACACTAAACTTAATTTAATTACTATTCCTTCGCCAGTCACTATTTAATAGGTGTATGTGCTCGACACTAAACTGAATTTAATTACTATTCCTTCTCCAGTCACTATTTAATAGGTGTAGGGACTGGACACTAAACTTAATTTAGTTGCTATTTCTACTCCAGTCACTATTTAATTGGAATAGGTGCTGGACACTAAACTTAATTTAATTACTATTCCTACTCTAGTCACTATTTAATTAGGTGTAGGTGCTAGACACTAAACTTAATTTAATTACTATTCCTCCTCCAGTCACTATTTAATTGCGGTTGGTGCTGGAGACTAAACCTATTTAATTAACAATTCCCACTGCAGTTAATATTTAATAGGGTAGGTGGTGGACGCTAAACTTAATTAATTTACTATTTCTACACCACTCACTTTTTATATTAGGGTAGGTGCTGGAAACTTATCTTAATTAATTTACTATTCCTATAACAGTCACTATTTAATTAGGGAAGATGCTGGTCACTAAATTGCTTTAATTACTATTCCTACTCCAGTCACTATTTAATAGGTGTAGGTGCTGAACACTAAAGTTAATTTGATTACTATTACTACTCCAGTCAATATTTAATAGGTGTAGGTGCTGGTTACTAAATTTAATTAATTTACTATTACTACTCAAGTCACTATTTAATAGGGGTAGGTGCTGGACACTAAACTTAAGTTAATTACTATTCCTACTCCCATCACTATTTAAAAGGTGAAGGTGTGGGACACTAAATTTAATTTAATTACTATTCCTACTCCAGTCACTATTTAATTGCGATAGGTGCTGGAGACTAAACCTATTTAATTTACAATTCCCACTCTAGTCAATATTTAATAGGGGTAGGTGCTGGACACTAAACTTTATTAATTTACTATTCCCATTCCAGTTACTAATTAATAGGGGTAGGTGCTGGAAACTAAACTTAATTGAATTACTATTCCTACTCCAGTCACTATTTAATAGGTGTAGGTGCTGGACACTAAACATAATTAATTTGCTTTTCCCATTCCAGTAAGTATTAAATTAGGGGTAGGTGCTGGACACTAAACTTGATTAATTTACTATTCCTACTCCAGTCACTATTTAATTAGGGTAGGTGCTGGTCACTAAACTTAATTAGTTTACTATTCCTACTCCAGTCACTATTTAATTAGGGTTTGATGCTGGTCACTAACCTTAATTTAATTATTATTCCTACTCCAGTCACTATTTAATTGAAATAGGTGTTGGACACGAAACTTCATTTAATTACTTTTCCTACTCCAGTCATTATTTAATAGGTGTAGGTGCTGGACACTAAAGTTAAGTTGCTTCCTATTCCTACTCTTGTCACTATTTAATAGGTGTAAGTGCTGGTCACTAAATGTAATCAATTTACTATTCCTACTCAAGTTACTATTTAATAGGTGTAGGAGCTGGAAACTAAACGTAAGTTAATTACTATTCCTACTCCCGTCACTATTTCAATGGTGGAAGTGCTGGACACTAAATTTAATGTAATTACTATTCCTACTCCAGTCACTATTTGATAGGTGTAGGTGCTGGATACAAAACTTAATTTAATTACTATTCTAACTCCAGTCACTATTTATTTGGAATAGGTGCTGGGCATAAAACTTAATATAATTACTATTCCTACTCTAGTCACTATTTAATAGATGTAGGTGTTGGACACTAAACTTAATTTAATTACTATTCCTACTCCAGTCACTAGTTAATTGTGGTAGGTGCTGGAGACTAAACCTATTTAATTTACAATTCCCACTCAAGTCAATATTTAATAGGGGTAGGTGCCTGGCACTAAACTTAATTAATTTACTATTCCTACTCCAGTCACTATTTAATTAGGGTAGGTGCTGGTCACTAAATTTAATTAATTTACTATTCCTACTCCAGTCACTATTTAATTAGGGTAGGTGCTGGACACTAACCTGAATTGAATTACTATTCCTACTCCAGTCACTATTTAATAGGTGTAGGTCATGGACACTAAACATAATTAATTTACTTTTCCCACTCCAGTCAGTATTTCATTGGAGTAGGTGCTTGACACTAAACTTAATTTAATTACTATTCCTACTCCAGTCACTATTTAATAGGTGTAGGTGCTGGACACTGAACTGAATTTAATTACTATTCCTTCTCCAGTCACTATTTAATAGGTGTAGGTGCTGGACAATACACTTAATTTAATTACTATTCCTACTCCAGTCACTATTTAATAGGTGTAGGCGATGGACACTAAACTTAATTTAATTACTATTCCTACTCCAGCCACTATTTAATTGCGGTAGGTGCTGGAGACTAAACCCATTTAATTTACAATTCCCACTCCAGTTAATATATAATAGGGTAGGTGGTGGACACTAAACTTAATTAATTTACTTTTCCTACTCCAGTCACTATTTAATTAGGGTAGGTGCTGGTGACAAAACTTAATTAATCTACTATTCCTACACCACTCACTATTTATTTAGGGTAGGTGCTGGAAACTAAACATAATTAATTTACTATTCCTACTCCATCGCTAATTAATAGGGATAGGAGGTGGACACTAAACCTAATTAATTTACTATTCCTACTCCAGTCACTATTTAATTAGTGTAGGTGCTGGACACTAAACGTAATTAATTTACTATTACTACTCCAGTCACTAATTAGGGAAGATGCTGGTCACTAAACTTAATTTAATTACTATTCCTACTCCAGTCACTATATAATTCGAATAGGTGCTGGACACTAAACTTAATTTAATTACTCTTCCTACTCCAGTCACTATTTAATAGGTGTAGGTGCTGGACACTAAAGTTAATTTTATTACTATTCCTACTCCAGTCACTATTTAATAGGTGTAGGTGCTGGACACTCAACGTAAGTTAATTACTATTCCCACTCCCGTCACTATTTCAATGGTGGAGGTGCTGTGCACTACATTTAATGTAATTACTATTCCTACTCCAGTCACTATTTAATAGGTGTAGGTGCTAGACACTAAACTTAATTTAATTACTATTCCAACTCCAGTCACTATTTATTTGGAATAGGTGCTGGACACTAAACTTAATTTAATTACTATTCCTACTCTAGTCACCATTTAATAGTTGTAGGTGTTGGACAATAAACTTAATTTAAATACTATTCCTACTCCCGCACCAATTTAATTGCGGTAGGTGCTGGAGACTAAACCTATTACATTTACAATTCCCACACAAGTCAATATTTAATAGGGGTAGGTGCTGGACACTAAACTTAATTAATTTACTAGTCTCACTCCAGTTACTAATTAATAGGGGTAGGTGCTGGACACTAAACGAATTGAATTACTATTCCTACTCCAGTCACTATTTAATAGGTGTAGGAGCTGGACACTAAACATAATTAATTTACTTTTCCCACTCCAGTCAGTATTTAATTAGGGGTAGGTGCTGGACACTAAACTTGAGTAATTTACTATTCCTACTCCAGTCACTATTTAATTAGGGTAGGTGCTGGACACTAAACTTAATTTAATTACTATTCCTACTCCAGTCACTATTTAATTAGGGTAGGTGCTGGACACTACACATAATTAATTTACTATTACCACTGCAGTCACTATTTAATATGGGTAGGAGCTGCACAATAAACATATTTTATTACTATTCCTACTCCAGTCACTATTTAAAAGGTGTAGGTGCTGGACACTAAATGTGATTTTATAACTATTCCTACTCCAGTCACTATTGAATAGGTGTAGGTGCTGGACACTAATCTTAATTCATTTACTATTTCCACTCCAGTCAGTATTTAATTGGGGTAGGTGCTGGACACTAAACTTAATTTAATTACTATTCCTACTCCAGTCACCATTTAATCGAAGTAGGTATTAGACACTAAATGTAATATATTTACTATTGCTAATCCAGTCACTATTTAATTGGAATAGGAGCTGGACACTAAACTTAATATATTTACTATTGCTAATCCAGTCACTATTTAAGTGGAGTATGTGCTGGACACTAAACTTAATTTAATTACTATTCCTTCTCCAGTCATTATTTAATAGGTGTAGGTGCTCGACACTAAACTGAATTTAATTACTATTCCTTCTCGAGTCACTATTTAATAGGTGTAGGGGCTGGACACTAAACTTAATTTAGTTACTATTTATACTCCAGTCACTATTTAATTGGAATAGGTGCTGGACACTAAACTTAATTTAATTACTATTCCTCCTCCAGTCACTATTTAATTGCGGTAGGTGCTGGGGACTAAACCTATTTAATTAACAATTCCCACTCCAGGTAATATTTAATAGGGTAGGTGGTGGACACTAAACTTAATTAATTTACTATTTCTACACCACACACTTTTTATATTAGGGTAGGTGCTGGAAACTTATCTTAATTAATTTACTATTCCTATAACAGTCACTATTTAATTAGGGAAGATGCTGGTCAGTAAATTGCTTTAATTACTATTCCTACTCCAGTCACTATTTAATAGGTGTAGGTGCTGAACACTAAAGTTAATTTGATTACTATTACTACTCCAGTCAATATTTAATAGATGTAGGTGCTGGTCACTAAATGTAATTAATGTACTATTACTACTCAAGTCACTATTTAATAGGGGTAGGTGCTGGACACTAAATTTAATTTAATTACTATTCCTACTCCAGTCACTATTTAATTGTGATAGGTGCTGGAGACTAAACCTATTTAATTTACAATTCCCACTCCAGTCAATATTTAATAGGGGTAGGTGCTGGACACTAAACTTTATTAATTTACTATTCCCATTCCAGTTACTAATTAATAGGGGTAGGTGCTGGAGACTAAACTTAATTGAATTACTATTCCTACTCCAGTCACTATTTAATAGGTGTAGGTGCTGGACACTAAACATAATTAATTTGCTTTTCCCATTCCAGTCAGTATTAAATTAGGGGTAGGTGCTGGACACTAAACTTGATTAATTTACTATTCCTACTCCAGTCACTATTTAATTAGGGTAGGTGCTGGTCACTAAACTTAATTAATTTACTATTCCTACTCCAGTCACTATTTAATTGGAATAGGTGTTGGACACGAAACTTCATTTAATTACTTTTCCTACTCCAGTCATTATTTAATAGGTGTAGGTGCTGGACACTAAAGTTAAGTTGCTTCCTATACCTACTCTTGTCACTATTTAATAGGTGTAAGTGCTGGTCACTAAATTTAATCAATTTACTATTCCTACTCAAGTTACTATTTAATAGGGGTAGGAGCTGGAAACTAAACGTAAGTTAATTACTATTCCTACTCCCGTCACTATTTCAATGGTGGAAGTGCTGGACACTAAATTTAATGTAATTACTATTCCTACTCCAGTCACTATTTGATAGGTGTAGGTGCTGGATACAAAACTTAATTTAATTACTATTCTAACTCCAGTCACTATTTATTTGGAATAGGTGCTGGGCACTAAACTTAATATAATTACTATTCCTACTCTAGTCACTATTTAATAGGTGTGGGTGTTGGACACTAAACTTAATTTAATTACTATTCCTACTCCAGTCACTAGTTAATTGTGGTAGGTGCTGGAGACTAAACCTATTTAATTTACAATTCCCACTCCAGTCAATATTTAATAGGGGTAGGTGCTGGGCACTAAACTTAATTAATTTACTATTCCTACTCCAGTCACTATTTAATTAGGGTAGGTGCTGGTCACAAAACTTAATTAATTTACTATTCCTACTCCAGTCACTATTTAATAGGTGTAGGTCATGGACACTAAACATAATAAATTTACTTTTCCCACTCCAGTCAGTATTTAATTGGAGTAGGTGCTTGACACTAAACTTAATTTAATTACAATTCCTACTCCAGTCACTATTTAATAGGTGTAGGTGCTGGACACTAAACTGAATTTAATTACTATTCCTTCTCCAGTCACTATTTAATTGGTGTAGGTGCTGGACAATACACTTAAATTAATTACTATTCCTACTCCAGTCACTAGTTAATTGGAATAGGTGCTGGACACTAAACTTAATTTAATTACTATTCCTACTCTAGTCACTATTTAATAGGTGTAGGCGCTGGACACTAAACTTAATTTAATTACTATTCCTACTCCAGCCACTATTTAATTGCGGTAGGTGCTGGAGACTAAACCCATTTAATTTACAATTCCCACTCCAGTTAATATATAATAGGGTAGGTGGTGGACATTAAACTTAATTAATTTACTTTTCCTACTCCAGTCACTATTTAATTAGGGTAGGTGCTGGTGACAAAACTTAATTAATCTACTATTCCTACACCACTCACTATTTATTTAGGGTAGGTGCTGGAAACTAAACGTAATTCATTTACTATTCCTATTCCAGCCACTATTTAATTAGGGTAGGTGCTGGTCACTAAACATAATTAATTTACTATTCCTACTCCATCGCTATTTAATAGGGATAGGAGGTGGACACTAAACTTAATTAATTTACTATTCCTACTCCAGTCACTATTTAATTAGTGTAGGTGCTGGACACTAAACGTAATTAATTTACTATTACTACTCCAGTCACTATTTAATTAGGGAAGATGCTGGTCACTAAACTTAATTTAATTACTATTCCTACTCCAGTCACTATATAATTGGAATAGGTGCTGGACACTAAACTTAATTTAATTACTCTTCCTACTCCAGTCACTATTTAATAGGTGTAGGTGCTGGACACTAAAGTTAATTTTATTACTATTCCTACTCCAGTCACTATTTAATAGGTGTAGGTGCTGGACACTCAACGTAAGTTAATTACTATTCCCACTCCCATCACTATTTCAATGGTGGAGGTGCTGGGCACTAAATTTAATGTAATTACTATTCCTACTCCTGTCACTATTTAATAGGTGTAGGTGCTGGACACTAAACTTAATTTAATTACTATTCCAACTCCAGTCACTATTTATTTGGAATAGGTGCTGGACACTAAACTTAATTTAATTACTATTCCTACTCTAGTCACCATTTAATAGGTGTAGGTGTTGGACAATAAACTTAATTTAAATACTATTCCTACTCCAGCACCAATTTAATTGCGGTAGGTGCTGGAGACTAAACCTATTAAATTTACAATTCCCACACCAGTCAATATTTAATAGGGGTAGGTGCTGGACACTAAACTTAATTAATTTACTATTCTCACTCCAGTTACTAATTAATAGGGGTAGGTGCTGGACACTAAACGAATTGAATTACTATTCCTACTCCAGTCACGATTTAATAGGTGTAGGAGCTGGACACTAAACATAATTAATTTACTTTTCCCACTCCAGTCAGTATTTAATTAGGGGTAGGTGCTGGACACTAAACTTGATTAATTTACTATTCCTACTCCAGTCACTATTTAATTAGGGTAGGTGCTGGACACTACACATAATTAATTTACTATTACCACTCCAGTCACTATTTAATATGGGTAGGAGCTGCACAATAAACATATTTTATTACAATTCCTACTCCAGTCACTATTTAAAAGGTGTAGGTGCTGGACACTAAATGTGATTTTATAACTATTCCTACTCCAGTCACTATTGAATAGGTGTAGGTGCTGGACACTAATCTTAATTCATTTACAGACTGACCGTTACGCTAACATCACGCTGGTTTTTGTAATTTATCGCTTTTGCTGCAATTATTCAGAAGTGGTTTTTAAAATTGTATACTTACTGTTTTGTTCGGATTAAATTGTTTTGCTTGTTCCCCACTGACCGCATTGCCTGCACTTTAAAATGTTGACAGCACCATTCACCATTTGGGTGTTTGTATCCCTGCACGAGCGCCATCTTGGAAGTAGGGCTCAGACGCCCCCCAGACGTTTTACGGGGCTGCGCACTAGTTCGAGCGAGCACCGCCTGGCAAATGGTATTTAGGGGCCAGTTGGTCGGCGCGCGGTCAACTGACTGACCGTTACGCTAACATCACGCTGGTTTTTGTAATTTATCGCTTTTGCTGCAATTATTCAGAAGTGGTTTTTAAAATTGTATACTTACTGTTTTGTTCGCATTAAATTGTTTTGCTTGTTCCCCACTGACCGCATTGCCTGCACTTTAAAACGTTGACAGCACCATTCACCATTTGGGTGTTTGTATCCCTGCACGAGCGCCATCTTGGAAATAGGGCTCAGACGCCCCCAAGACGTTTTAAGGGGCTGCGCTCTAGTTCGAGCGAGCACCGCCTGGCAAATGGTATTTAGGGGCCAGTTGGTCGGCGTGCGGTCAACAGACTGACCGTTACGCTAACATCACGCTGGTTTTTGTAATTTATCGCTTTTGCTGCAATTATTCAGAAGTGGTTTTTAAAATTGTATACTTACTGTTTTGTTCGCATTAAATTGTTTTGCTTGTTCCCCACTGACCGCATTGCCTGCACTTTAAAACGTTGACAGCACCATTCACCATTTGGGTGTTTGTATCCCTGCACGAGCGCCATCTTGGAAGTAGGGCTCAGACACCCCCAAGACGTTTTACGGGGCTGCGCTCTAGTTCGAGCGAGCACCGCCTGGCAAATGGTATTTAGGGGCCAGTTGGTCGGCGCGCGGTCAACAGACTGACCGTTACGCTAACATCACGCTGGTTTTTGTAATTTATCGCTTTTGCTGCAATTATTCAGAAGTGGTTTTTAAAATTGTATACTTACTGTTTTGTTCGCATTAAATTGTTTTGCTTGTTCCCCACTGACCGCATTGCCTGCACTTTAAAACGTTGACAGCACCATTCACCATTTGGGTGTTTGTATCCCTGCACGAGCGCCATCTTGGAAGTAGGGCTCAGACGCCCCCAAGACGTTTTACGGGGCTGCGCTCTAGTTCGAGCGAGCACCGCCTGGCAAATGGTATTTAGGGGCCAGTTGGTCGGCGCGCGGTCAACAGACTGACCGTTACGCTAACATCACGCTGGTTTTTGTAATTTATCGCTTTTGCTGCAATTATTCAGAAGTGGTTTTTAAAATTGTATACTTACTGTTTTGTTCGCATTAAATTGTTTTGCTTGTTCCCCACTGACCGCATTGCCTGCACTTTAAAACGTTGACAGCACCATTCACCATTTGGGTGTTTGTATCCCTGCACGAGCGCCATCTTGGAAGTAGGGCTCAGACGCCCCCAAGACGTTTTACGGGGCTGCGCTCTAGTTCGAGGGAGCACCGCCTACCACACGCTATTTAGAGGCCATTATGGTCGCGCGCAGCGTACGCGCGCAGCGTCGCGCCGGAGGAGCGCCAGAGGAAAGCCCGTCTGTGCCCGTCCGGGCCAGGACGGGCCGTAGGGCCTCCCCCCCTGGTCGGCAGAAGGTCTACACCCCTGCTACCCTCAGATCTCTTCATCAAGGGAGAACTACGCTAGATGAGATCACGCGTGCCAGCCTTCGGGCGGAAGACCTACTACAGGTAGAGGATAAATCGGTCACCACAAGTTCACAAGGTCTGATTATTGCCACACTCAACACACGATCCCTACATAAACACCATTTAGAGGTGTTCACACTGCTGGACGAGGGCGAGATTGACATCCTCGCGCTCTCAGAAACCTGGCTGGGGACTGCCTCAACACCAGACATTATAGCTGCTTTACCACCCAACTTCGATGCTCGGTGGTATAACCACCCAAAGGATAGTAGAGGGGGAGGGGTAGCCATCATGTTCAAAAGGAATCTCAAGGTAACACAAATGACCGCAGAAAACTGTGCTGGAGCAGAAGTATTAGGGATAAAAATATCACTGAAATCCTCATGTATATTGCTTCTCCCAGCATACCGTCCTCCGCAGAGCTCGCCGGAATTTAATGATTCCTTCTTTGAACTGTTGACCGATCTGGCATCCAGATATAAGTCCCTGGTAGTGGTTGGGGACTTTAATTATCACTGGGACGAGACCCCCAGGGGGCCCATTGCGTCCGAGTTTGGAACTAATCTTGCCACTCTCCATTTAAACCAGCTTGTAAAAGGTCCCACCCATGAGAAGGGCCATACCCTTGACCTTGTGTGGTCCTCCCTTCCACGAATGAAAATCCTGGAAGTCAGTCCTTGCATCTGGTCAGATCACTATCTGATTAAGTTCTGGGTTTCAGGAGAGCCCTTAGCAGCGGCCCCTCCACAAACAAGGAGGAAGGTTCGCCCGTGGAAGAAGATTGAGGCCGATTCTTTTGTCTCAACTCTACTCTCCTTCCCCCCTCCGAAGATGAAGCAGGAGAACCTGGATGCAGAGACCACGACCATCATGGCCTGGATTCGTTCTGCTTTAGATAAACTTGTCCCAGAACGATCAGAGCTCACTCGGAAAAAAGGGAAAGGAGCTCCTTGGTTTGACGCATCCCTTAGGGAAAAGAAGCAAGCTCTCAGGAAGGTGGAGCGAAGTTGGAGACGGGATTATGGGCATACAGAGTCATTAACGTACAAAGCCCTTCTAGCCAGCTACAAACGGGCCATCCTGGCTAGGAAATCCGCCTTTTATGAGGGCCGGATCAGGGAGGCTACGAATAAACATAGGGAAACCTTTATTATTCTAAGGGAACTCACGCAGTTGAATGATAAAAGCGGCGGCCTGGCCCAGCCTGACTGTGACACCTTTCAAGGATTTTTCCTCCAGAAGGTGCAGGATATCCTGATAGATATTACTACGCTCTCTGATAGCTTACCAATACAACCTTGTTCAGACAGCTTGCAGTCTGCTGGGGCTTTGCTTAATTTCCCGGATATCGATGGGGAGCACCTGACAGAACTGGTTAGCCACATCAAATCAGGATCCTCTAGTGATCCCTGCCCTCCGAAAATCTTCAAACTGGCTTTGCCAGGCATTCAACCCCAGTTGCTGCATTTACTGAATGCTTCTCTGGAAGCGGGTTACCTCCCAGCATCCCTGAAGGAAGCCAGAGTCTCCCCACTTTTGAAGAAAGCGGGCACTGACCCCAAGGCACTGAAAAACTACAGGCCAATTTCTCAACTGCCTTTTCTAAGTAAGATCTTGGAAAAACATGTTCTGAACGTAGTAGCCAGTTATCTTGAGGAACACCATCTCCTGCATGCCAGGCAGGCGGGCTTCCGACCACAGCACAGTACAGAACTGGTTATGGCCACGGTCACCGACGAGTTAAGAATTAGAGCAGATAATAAACAACCCTGCGCTCTGATTCTGCTCGACCTATCGGCAGCTTTCGATACGGTCAGCCATTCCATCTTGCTGAGCCATATCGCGAAGCTGGGGATTGCTGGCCAGGCATTCAAGTGGTTAGAGTCCTTCCTATCAGGTCGCACTCAGAGGGTTCAGATGGGGGACCAGCTATCTGGGATTAAGGATATGACATGGGGAGTGCCTCAAGGGTCCGCACTCTCCCCCTTATTGTTTAATATCTATCTGCAACCCCTGATGGAAGAACTCACGTGCAGGAACTGTGAGGTCTTTAACTACGCAGACGACACGCAGTTACTGGTACGGCTGGGAGATACACCAGAGGCCCATGAATCAGTTAGGAATCTTCTTAGATTCACGGTCAACTGGATGACTAACAACTTCCTCAAAGTAAATGCAGAGAAAACGGAGGTGTTGGTAGTAACTAACAAAGCCAACCCCTGGGATGATTGGTACTGGCCCCCAGAACTCGGCAAAACTCCTATCCCCGGCACAGTAGTGAAGAGTCTTGGCCTAAAGATCGATGCGGATCTTACCATGGCCCCTCAAGTGTCGGCTGTGGTGGGTTCCTGCACAGCCATGATGCGGCAGTTACGCAAGCTTACTACCATTCTCTCAGCCTCCACGCTGCAAACCATCGTCTCAGCGACTGTCATCTCGAGGCTAGATTATGGTAATGCTCTGTATCTGGGCTTATCACAGAAGCTGATGAGGAAACTGCAGGTTGTGCAGAACGATGCGGCCAGACTGGTCTTCTCTCTTCCCAGAAGTTCGCACGCATCTATTCTTCTTCGTAAACTGCATTGGCTTCCGGTGAAGCTTAGGGTGCAATTCAAAGGCCTCTGCATGGCCCACAAGGCGCTCTTTGGCAATGCCCCAGAATATGTCAAACAGCGCCTGAGGAAGTATGTTCCCGGTAGGCCCTTACGCTCTGGGTCTGTCCCAAATCTGGCTCAACCCAGATTCAATCTAAAAACCAAAGGAGGTTGTGCTCTCTCAGTACTCATTCCCCAACTTTGGAATGATCTTCCATCTAGTCTGAAAGAAGACTTTCACCTACTCTCCTTCAGGAAAAAATTGAAGACATATCTGTTCACGAAGGTAACATCTTCGGTCTAATTGGAGCAGGCAGATGGTTGCGGAGGCGTCATTATGTTCTTGGTCTTCTGTCTAGCGCTTAGAGACCGGTGGTGATAGGCGCTTTATAAGAACCCTATAACATAACATAACATAACATATTTCCACTCCAGTCAGTATTTAATTGGGGTAGGTGCTGGACACTAAACTTAATTTAATTACTATTCCTACTCCAGTCACCATTTAATCGCAGTAGGTATTAGACACTAAATGTAATATATTTACTATTGCTAATCCAGTCACTATTTAATTGGAATAGGTGCTAGACACTAAACTTAATTTAATTACTATTCATACTCCATTCACTATTTAATAGGCATAGGTGCTGGACACTAATCTTAATATATTTACTATTGCTAATCCAGTCACTATTTAATTGGAGTATGTGCTGGACACTAAACTTAATTTAATTACTATTCCTTCTCCAGTCACTATTTAATAGGTGTAGGTGCTCGACACTAAACTGAATTTAATTACTATTCCTTCTCCAGTCACTATTTAATAGGTGTAGGGGCTGGACACTAAACTTAATTTAGTTACTATTTATACTCCAGTCACTATTTAATTGGAATAGGTGCTGGACACTAAACTTAATTTAATTACTATTCCTACTCTAGTCACTATTTAATAGGTGTAGGTGCTAGACACTAAACTTAATTTAATTACTATTCCTCCTCCAGTCACTATTTAATTGTGGTAGGTGCTGGAGACTAAACCTATTTAATTAACAATTCCCACTCCAGTTAATATTTAATATGGTAGGTGGTGGAAACTAAACTTAATTGATTTACTATTCCGACACCACTCACTTTTTATATTAGGGTAGGTGCTGGAAACTTATCTTAATTAATTTACTATTCTTATAACAGTCACTATTTAATTAGGGAAGATGCTGGTCACTAAATTAATTTAGTTGCTATTCCTACTCCAGTCACTATTTAATTGGAATAGGTGCTGGACTCTAAACTTAATTTAATTACTCTTCCTACTCCAGTCACTATTTAATAGGTGTAGGTGCTGGACACTAAAATTAATTTGATTTATATTACTACTCCAGTCAATATTTAATAGGTATAGGTGCTGGTCACTAAATTTAATTAATTTACTATACCTACTTAAGTCACTATTTAATAGGGGTAAGTGCTGGACATTAAACTTAAGTTAATTACTATTCCTACTCCCATCACTATTTAAAAGGTGAAGGTGTGGGACAGTAAATTTAATTTAATTACTATTCCTACTCCAGTCACAATTTAATTGCGATGGATGCTGGAGACTAAACCTATTTAATTTACAAATCCCACTACAGTCAATATTTAATAGGGGTAGGTGCTGGACACTAAACTTTATTAATTTAATATTCCCATTCCAGTTACTAATTAATAGGGGTAGGTGCTGGAAACTAAACTTAATTGAATTACTATTCCTACTCCAGTCACTATTTAATAGGTGTAGGTGCTGGACACTAAACATAATTAATTTACTTTTCCCATTCCAGTCAGTATTAAATTAGGGGTAGGTGCTGGACACTAAACTTGATTAGTTTACTAATCCTACTCCAGTCACTATTTAATTAGGGTAGGTGCTGGTCACTAAACTTAATTAATTTACTATTCCTACTCCAGTCACTATTTAATTAGGGTTTGATGCTGGTCACTAACCTTAATTTAATTAATATTCCTACTCCAGTCACTATTTAATTGGAATAGGTGCTGGACACTAAACTTCATTTAATTACTTTTCCTACTCCAGTCATTATTTAATAGGTGTAGGTGCTGGACACTAAAGTTAAGTTGCTTCCTATTCCTACTCTAGTCACTATTTAATAGGTGTAAGTGCTGGTCACTAAATGTAATCAATTTACTATTCCTACTCAAGTCACTATTTAATAGGGGTAGGTGCTGGACACTAAACGTAAGTTAATTACTATTCCTACTCCCGTCACTATTTCAATGGTGGAAGTGCTGGACACTAAATTTAATCTAATTACTATTCCTACTCCAGTCACTATTTAATAGGTGTAGGTGCTGGATACAAAACTTAATTTAATTACTATTCTAACTCCAATCACTATTTATTTGGAATAGGTGCTGGACACTAAACTTAATATAATTACTATTCCTACTCTAGTCACTATTTAATAGGTGTAGGTGTTGGACACTAAACTTAATTTAATTACTATTCCTACTCCAGTCACTAGTTAATTGTGGTAGGTGCTGGAGACTAAACCTATTTAATTTACAATTCCCACTCCAGTCAATATTTAATAGGGGTAGGTGCTGGACACTGAACTTAATTAATTTGCTATTCTCACTCCAGTTACTAATTAATAAGGGTAGGTGCTGGACACTAAACTTAATTGAATTACTATTCCTACTCCAGTCACTATTTAATTGGTGTAGGAGCTGGACACTAAACATAATTAATTTACTTTTCCCCCTCCAGTCAGTATTTAATTAGGGATAGGTGCTGGACACTAAACGTGATTAATTTACTATTCCTACTCCAGTCACTATTTTATTAGGGTAGGTGCTGGACACTAAACTTAATTTAATTACTATTCTTACTCCAGTCACTATTTAATTAGGGTAGGTGCTGGACACTACACATAATTAATTTACTATTACCACTGCAGTCCTATTTAATATGGGTAGGAGCTGCACAATAAACATATTTTATTACTATTCCTACTCCAGTCACTATTTAAAAGGTGTAGGTGCTGGACACTAAATGTAAATTTATAACTATTCCTACTCCAGTCACTATTTAATAGGTGTAGATGCTGGACACTAATCTTAATTCATTTACTATTTCCACTCCAGTCAGTATTTAATTGGGGTAGGTGCTGGACACTAAACTTAATTTAATTACTATTCCTACTCCAGTCACCATTTAATCGAAGTAGGTATTAGACACTTAACCTAATATATTTACTATTGCTAATCCAGTCACTATTTAATTGGAATAGGTGCTGGACACTAAACTTAATTTAATTATCATTCATACTCCACTCACTATGTAATAGGTGTAGGTGCTGGACACTAATCTTAATTACTTTATTATTTCCACTCCAGTCAGAATTTAATTGGGGTATCTGCTGGACACTAAACTTAATTTAATTACTATTCCTACTCCAGTCACCATTTAATCGAAGTAGGTATTAGACACTTAACCTAATATATTTACTATTGCTAATCCAGTCACTATTTAATTGGAATAGGTGCTGGACACTAAACTTTATTTAATTACTATTCCTACTCTAGTCACTATTTAATAGGTGTAGGTGCTAGACACTAAACTTATGTTAATTACTATTCCTCCTCCAGTCACTATTTAATTGCGGTAGGTGCTGGAGACTAAACCTATTTAATTAACAATTCCCACTCCAGTTAATATTTAATAGGGTAGGTGGTGGACACTAAACTTAATTAATTTACTATTTCTACACCACTCACTTTTTATATTAGGGTAGGTGCTGATAACTTATCTTAATTAATTTCCTATTCCTATAACAGTCACTATTTAATTAGGGAAGATGCTGGTCACTAAATTGCTTTAATTACTATTCCTACTCCAGTCACTATTTAATAGGTGTAGGTGCTGAACACTAAAGTTAATTTGATTACTATTACTACTCCAGTCAATATTTAATAGGTGTAGGTGCTGGTCACTAAATTTAATTAATTTACTATTACTACTCAAGTCACTATTTAATAGGGGTAGGTGCTGGACACTAAACTTAAGTTAATTACTATTCCTACTCCCATCACTATTTAAAAGGTGAAGGTGTGGGACACTAAATTTAATTTAATTAGTATTCCTCCTCCAGGCACTATTTAATTGCGATAGGTGCTGGAGACTAAACCTATTTAATTTACAATTCCCACTCCAGTCAATATTTAATAGGGGTAGGTGCTGGACACTAAACTTTATTAATTTACTATTCCCATTCCAGTTACTAATTAATAGGGGTAGGTGCTGGAAACTAAACTTAATTGAATTACTATTCCTACTCCAGTCACTATTTAATAGGTGTAGGTGCTGGAGACGAAACATAATTAATTTGCTTTTCCCATTCCAGTCAGTATTAAATTAGGGGTAGGTGCTGGACACTAAACTTGATGAATTTACTATTCCTACTCCAGTCACTATTTAATTAGGGTAGGTGCTGGTCACTAAACTTAATTAATTTACTATTCCTACTCCAGTCACTATTTAATTAGGGTTTGATGCTGGTCACTAACCTTAATTTAATTACTATTCCTACTCCAGTCACTATTTAATTGGAATAGGTGTTGGACACTAAACTTCATTTAATTACTTTTCCTACTCCAGTCATTATTTAATAGGTGTAGGTGCTGGACACTAAAGTTAAGTTGCTTCCTATTCCTACTCTTGTCACTATTTAATAGGTGTAAGTGCTGGTCACTAAATTTAATCAATTTACTATTCCTACTCAAGTTACTATTTAATAGGGGTAGGTGCTGGAAACTAAACGTAAGTTAATTACTATTCCTACTCCCGTCACTATTTCAATGGTGAAAGTGCTGGACACTAAATTTAATGTAATTACTATTCCTACTCCAGTCACTAGTTAATTGTGGTAGGCGCTGGAGACTAAACCTATTTAATTTACAATTCCCACTCCAGTCAATATTTAATAGGGGTAGGTGCTGGGCACTAAACTTAATTAATTTACTATTCCTACTCCAGTCACTATTTAATTAGGGTAGGTGCTGGACACTAAACTGAATTGAATTACTATTCCTACTCCAGTCACTATTTAATAGGTGTAGGTCATGGACACTAAACATAATTAATTTACTTTTCCCACTCCAGTCAGTATTTAATTGGAGTAGGTGCTTGACACTAAACTTAATTTAATTGCTATTCCTACTACAGTCACTATTTAATAGGTGTAGGTGCTGGACACCAAACTGAATTTAATTACTATTCCTTCTCCAGTCACTATTTAATAGGTGTAGGTGCTGGACAATACACTTAATTTGATTACTATTCCTACTCCAGTCACTAGTTAATTGGAATAGGTGCTGGACACTAAACTTAATTTAATTACTATTCCTACTCTAGTCACTATTTAATAGGTGTAGGCGCTGGACACTAAACTTAATTTAATTACTATTCCTACTCCAGCCACTATTTAATTGCGGTAGGTGCTGGAGACTAAACCCATTTAATTTACAATTCCCACTCCAGTTAATATATAATAGGGTAGGTGGTGGACACTAAACTTAATTAATTTACTTTTCCTACTCCAGTCACTATTTAATTAGGGTAGGTGCTGGTGACAAAACTTAATTAATCTACTATTCCTACACCACTCACTATTTATTTAGGGTAGGTGCTGGAAACTAAACTTAATTCATTTACTATTCCTATTCCAGCCACTATTTAATTAGGGTAGGTGCTGGTCACTAAACATAATTAATTTACTATTCCTACTCCATCGCTATTTAATAGGGATAGGAGGTGGACACTAAACTTAATTAATTTACTATTCCTACTCCAGTCACTATTTAATTAGTGTAGGTGCTGGACACTAAACGTAATTAATTTACTATTACTACTCCAGTCACTATTTAATTAGGGAAGATGCTGGTCACTAAACTTAATTTAATTACTATTCCTACTCCAGTCACTATATATTTGGAATAGGTGCTGGACACTAAACTTAATTTAATTACTCTTCCTACTCCAGTCACTATTTAATAGGTGTAGGTGCTGGACACTAAAGTTAATTTTATTACTATTCCTACTCCAGTCACTATTTAATAGGTGTAGGTGCTGGACACTCAACGTAAGTTAATTACTATTCCCACTCCCGTCACTATTTCAATGGTGGAGGTGCTGGGCACTAAATTTAATGTAATTACTATTCCTACTCCAGTCACTATTTAATAGGTGGAGGTGCTGGACACTAAACTTAATTTAATTACTATTCCAACTCCAGTCACTATTTATTTGGAATAGGTGCTGGACACTAAACTTAATTTAATTACTATTCCTACTCTAGTCACCATTTAATAGGTGTAGGTGTTGGACAATAAACTTAATTTAAATACTATTCCTACTCCAGCATTAATTTAATTGCGGTAGGTGCTGGAGACTAAACCTATTAAATTTACAATTCCCACACCAGTCAATATTTAATAGGGGTAGGTGCTGGACACTAAACTTAATTAATTTACTATTCTCACTCCAGTTACTAATTAATAGGGGTAGGTGCTGGACACTAAACAAATTGAATTACTATTCCTACTCCAGTCACTATTTAATAGGTGTAGGAGCTGGACACTAAACATAATTAATTTACTTTTCCCACTCCAGTCAGTATTTAATTAGGGGTAGGTGCTGGACACTAAACTTGATTAATTTACTATTCCTACTCCAGTCACTATTTAATTAGGGTAGGTGCTGGACACTAAACTTAATTTAATTACTATTCCTACTCCAGTCAGTATTTAATTAGGGTAGGTGCTGGACACTACTCATAATTAATTTACTATTACCACTGCAGTCACTATTTAATATGGGTAGGAGCTGCACAATAAACATATTTTATTACAATTCCTACTCCAGTCACTATTTAAAAGGTGTAGGTGCTGGACACTAAATGTGATTTTATAACTATTCCTACTCCAGTCACTATTGAATAGGTGTAGGTGCTGGACACTAATCTTAATTCATTTACAGACTGACCGTTACACTAACATCACGCTGGTTTTTGTAATTTATCGCTTTTGCTGCAATTATTCCGAAGTGGTTTTTAAAATTGTATACTTACTGTTTTGTTCGCATTAAATTGTTTTGCTTGTTCCCCACTGACCGCATTGCCTGCACTTTAAAACGTTGACAGCACCATTCACCATTTGGGTGTTTGTATCCCTGCACGAGCGCCATCTTGGAAGTTGGGCTCAGACGCCCCCAAGACGTTTTACGGGGCTGCGCTCTAGTTCGAGCGATCACCGCCTGGCAAATGGTATTTAGGGGCCAGTTGGTCGGCGCGCGGTCAACAGACTGACCGTTACGCTAACATCACGCTGGTTTTTGTAATTTATCGCTTTTGCTGCAATTATTCAAGAGTGGTTTTTAAAATTGTATACTTACTGTTTTGTTCGCATTAAATTGTTTTGCTTGTTCCCCACTGACCGCATTGCCTGCACTTTAAAACGTTGACAGCATCATTCACCATTTGGGTGTTTGTATCCCTGCACGAGCGCCATCTTGGAAGTAGGGCTCAGACGCCCCCAAGACGTTTTACGGGGCTGCGCTCTAGTTCGAGCGAGCACCGCCTGGCAAATGGTATTTAGGGGCCAGTTGGTCAGCGCGCGGTCAACAGACTGACCGTTACGCTAACATCACGCTGGTTTTTGTAATTTATCGCTTTTGCTGCAATTATTCAGAAGTGGTTTTTTAAATTGTATACTTACTGTTTTGTTCGCATTAAATTGTTTTGCTTGTTCCCCACTGACCGCATTGCCTGCACTTTAAAACGTTGACAGCACCATTCACCATTTGGGTGTTTGTATCCCTGCACGAGCGCCATCTTGGAAGTAGGGCTCAGACACCCCCAAGACGTTTTACGGGGCTGCGCTCTAGTTCGAGCGAGCACCGCCTGGCAAATGGTATTTAGGGGCCAGTTGGTCGGCGCGCAGTCAACAGACTGACCGTTACGCTAACATCACGCTGGTTTTTGTAATTTATCGCTTTTGCTGCAATTATTCAGAAGTGGTTTTTAAAATTGTATACTTACTGTTTTGTTCGCATTAAATAGTTTTGCTTGTTCCCCACTGACCGCATTGCCTGCACTTTAAAACGTTGACAGCGCCATTCACCATTTGGGTGTTTGTATCCCTGCACGAGCGCCATCTTGGAAGTAGGGCTCAGACGCCCCCCAGACGTTTTACGGGGCTGCGCTCTAGTTCGAGCGAGCACCGCCTAGCAAATGGTATTTAGGGGCCAGTTGGTCGGTGCGCGGTCAACAGACTGACCGTTACGCTAACATCACGCTGGTTTTTGTAATTTATCGCTTTTGCTGCAATTATTCAGAAGTGGTTTTTAAAATTGTATACTTACTGTTTTGTTCGCATTAAATTGTTTTGCTTGTTCCCCACTGGCCGCATTGCCTGCACTTTAAAACGTTGACAGCACCATTCACCATTTGGGTGTTTGTATCCCTGCACGAGCGCCATCTTGGAAGTAGGGCTCAGACGCCCCCAAGACGTTTTACGGGGCTGCGCTCTAGTTCGAGCGAGCACCGCCTGGCAAATGGGATTTAGGGGCCAGTTGGTCGGCGCGCGGTCAACAGACTGACCGTTACGCTAACATCACGCTGGTTTTTGTAATTTATCGCTTTTGCTGCAATTATTCAGAAGTGGTTTTTAAAATGGTATACTTACTGTTTTGTTCGCATTAAATTGTTTTGCTTGTTCCCCACTGACCGCATTGCCTGCACTTTAAAACGTTGACAGCACCATTCACCATTTGGGTGTTTGTATCCCTGCACGAGCGCCATCTTGGAAGTAGGGCTCAGACAACCCCAAGACGTTTTACGGGGCTGCGCTCTAGTTCGAGCGAGCACCGCCTGGCCAATGGTATTTAGGGGCCAGTTGGTCGGCGCGCGGTCAACAGACTGACCGTTACGCTAACATCACGCTGGTTTTTGTAATTTATCGCTTTTGCTGCAATTATTCAGAAGTGGTTTTTAAAATTGTATACTTACTGTTTTGTTCGCATTAAATTGTTTTGCTTGTTCCCCACTGACCGCATTGCCTGCACTTTAAAACGTTGACAGCACCATTCACCATTTGGGTGTTTGTATCCCTGCACGAGCGCCATCTTGGAAGTAGGGCTCAGACGCCCCCAAGACGTTTTACGGGGCTGCGCTCTAGTTCGAGCGAGCACCGCCTGGCAAATGGTATTTAGGGGCCAGTTGGTCGGCGCGCAGTCAACAGACTGACCGTTACGCTAACATCACGCTGGTTTTTGTAATTTATCGCTTTTGCTGCAATTATTCAGAAGTGGTTTTTAAAATTGTATACTTACTGTTTTGTTCGCATTAAATTGTTTTGCTTGTTCCCCACTGACCGCATTGCCTGCACTTTAAAACGTTGACAGCACCATTCACCATTTGGGTGTTTGTATCCCTGCACGAGCGCCATCTTGGAAGTAGGGCTCAGACACCCCCAAGATGTTTTACGGGGCTGCGCTCTAGTTCGAGCGAGCACTGCCTGGCAAATGGTATTTAGGGGCCAGTTGGTCGGCGCGCGGTCAACAGACTGACCGTTACGCTAACATCACGCTGGTTTTTGTAATTTATCGCTTTTGCTGCAATTATTCAGAAGTGGTTTTTAAAATTGTATACTTACTGTTTTGTTCGCATTAAATTGTTTTGCTTGTTCCCCACTGACCGCATTGCCTGCACTTTAAAACGTTGACAGCACCATTCACCATTTGGGTGTTTGTATCCCTGCACGAGTGCCATCTTGGAAGTAGGGCTCAGACACCCCCAAGACGTTTTACGGGGCTGCGCTCTAGTTCGAGCGAGCACCGCCTGGCAAATGGTATTTAGGGGCCAGTTGGTCGGCGCGCGGTCAACAGGCTGACCGTTACGCTAACATCACGCTGGTTTTTGTAATTTATCGCTTTTGCTGCAATTATTCAGAAGTGGTTTTTAAAATTGTATACTTACTGTTTTGTTCGCATTAAATTGTTTTGCTTGTTCCCCACTGACCGCATTGCCTGCACTTTAAAACGTTGACAGCACCATTCACCATTTGGGTGTTTGTATCCCTGCACGAGCGCCATCTTGGAAGTAGGGCTCAGACACCCCCAAGACGTTTTACGGGGCTGCGCTCTAGTTCGAGCGAGCACCGCCTGGCAAATGGTATTTAGGGGCCAGTTGGTCGGCGCGCGGTCAAGAGACTGACCGTTACGCTAACATCACGCTGGTTTTTGTAATTTATCGCTTTTGCTGCAATTATTCAGAAGTGGTTTTTAAAATTGTATACTTACTCTTTTGTTCGCATTAAATAGTTTTGCTTGTTCCCCACTGACCGCATTGCCTGCACTTTAAAACGTTGACAGCACCATTCACCATTTGGGTGTTTGTATCCCTGCACGAGCGCCATCTTGGAAGTAGGGCTCAGACGCCCCCCAGACGTTTTACGGGGCTGCGCTCTAGTTCGAGCGAGCACCGCCTGGCAAATGGTATTTAGGGGCCAGTTGGTCGGTGCGCGGTCAACAGACTGACCGTTACGCTAACATCACGCTGGTTTTTGTAATTTATCGCTTTTGCTGCAATTATTCAGAAGTGGTTTTTAAAATTGTATACTTACTGTTTTGTTCGCATTAAATTGTTTTGCTTGTTCCCCACTGACCGCATTGCCTGCACTTTAAAACGTTGACAGCACCATTCACCATTTGGGTGTTTGTATCCCTGCACGAGCGCCATCTTGGAAGTAGGGCTCAGACACCCCCAAGACGTTTTACGGGGCTGCGCTCTAGTTCGAGCGAGCACTGCCTGGCCAATGGTATTTAGGGGCCAGTTGGTCGGCGCGCGGTCAACAGACTGACCGTTACGCTAACATCACGCTGGTTTTTGTAATTTATCGCTTTTGCTGCAATTATTCAGAAGTGGTTTTTAAAATTGTATACTTACTGTTTTGTTCGCATTAAATTGTTTTGCTTGTTCCCCACTGACCGCATTGCCTGCACTTTAAAACGTTGACAGCACCATTCACCATTTGGGTGTTTGTATCCCTGCACGAGCGCCATCTTGGAAGTAGGGCTCAGACGCCCCCAAGACGTTTTACGGGGCTGCGCTCTAGTTCGAGCGAGCACCGCCTGGCTAATGGTATTTAGGGGCCAGTTGGTCGGCGCGCGGTCAACAGACTGACCGTTACGCTAACATTACGCTGGTTTTTGTAATTTATCGCTTTTGCTGCAATTATTCAGAAGTGGTTTTTAAAATTGTATACTTACTGTTTTGTTCGCATTAAATTGTTTTGCTTGTTCCCCACTGACCGCATTGCCTGCACTTTAAAACGTTGACAGCACCATTCACCATTTGGGTGTTTGGATCCCTGCACGAGCGCCATCTTGGAAGTAGGGCTCAGACACCCCCAAGATGTTTTACGGGGCTGCGCTCTAGTTCGAGCGAGCACTGCCTGGCAAATGGTATTTAGGGGCCAGTTGGTCGGCGCGCGGTCAACAGACTGACCGTTACGCTAACATCACGCTGGTTTTTGTAATTTATCGCTTTTGCTGCAATTATTCAGAAGTGGTTTTTAAAATTGTATACTTACTGTTTTGTTCGCATTAAATTGTTTTGCTTGTTCCCCACTGACCGCATTGCCTGCACTTTAAAACGTTGACAGAACCATTCACCATTTGGGTGTTTGTATCCCTGCACGAGCGCCATCTTGGAAGTAGGGCTCAGACACCCCCAAGACGTTTTACGGGGCTGCGCTCTAGTTCGAGCGAGCACCGCCTGGCAAATGGTATTTAGGGGCCAGTTGGTCGGCGCGCGGTCAACAGACTGACCGTTACGCTAACATCACGCTGGTTTTTGTAATTTATCGCTTTTGCTGCAATTATTCAGAAGTGGTTTTTTAAATTGTATACCTACTATTTTGTTCGCATTAAATTGTTTTGCTTGTTCCCCACTGACCGCATTGCCTGCACTTTAAAACGTTGACAGCACCATTCACCATTTGGGTGTTTGTATCCCTGCACGAGCGCCATCTTGGAAGTAGGGCTCAGATGCCCCCAAGACGTTTTACGGGGCTGCGCTCTAGTTCGAGCGAGCACCGCCTGGCAAATGGTATTTAGGGGCCAGTTGGTCGGCGCGCGGTCAACAGACTGACCGTTACGCTAACATCACGCTGGTGTTTGTAATTTATCGCTTTTGCTGCAATTATTCAGAAGTGGTTTTTAAAATTGTATACTTACTGTTTTGTTCGCATTAAATTGTTTTGCTTGTTCCCCACTGACCGCATTGCCTGCACTTTAAAACGTTGACAGCACCATTCACCATTTGGGTGTTTGTATCCCTGCACGAGCGCCATCTTGGAAGTAGGGCTCAGACGCCCCCAAGACGTTTTACGGGGCTGCGCTCTAGTTCGAGCGAGCACCGCCTACCACACGCTATTTAGAGGCCATTATGGTCGCGCGCAGCGTACGCGCGCAGCGTCGCGCCGGAGGAGCGCCAGAGGAAAGCCCGTCTGTGCCCGTCCGGGCCAGGACGGGCCGTAGGGCCTCCCCCCCTGGTCGGCAGAAGGTCTACACCCCTGCTACCCTCAGATCTCTTCATCAAGGGAGAACTACGCTAGATGAGATCACGCGTGCCAGCCTTCGGGCGGAAGACCTACTACAGGTAGAGGATAAATCGGTCACCACAAGTTCACAAGGTCTGATTATTGCCACACTCAACACACGATCCCTACATAAACACCATTTAGAGGTGTTCACACTGCTGGACGAGGGCGAGATTGACATCCTCGCGCTCTCAGAAACCTGGCTGGGGACTGCCTCAACACCAGACATTATAGCTGCTTTACCACCCAACTTCGATGCTCGGTGGTATAACCGCCCAAAGGATAGTAGAGGGGGAGGGGTAGCCATCATGTTCAAAAGGAATCTCAAGGTAACACAAATCACCGCAGAAAACTGTGCTGGAGCAGAAGTATTAGGGATAAAAATATCACTGAAATCCTCATGTATATTGCTTCTCCTAGCATACCGTCCTCCGCAGAGCTCGCCGGAATTTAATGATTCCTTCTTTGAACTGTTGACCGATCTGAAATCCAGATATAAGTCCCTGGTAGTGGTTGGGGACTTTAATTATCACTGGGACGAGACCCCCAGGGGGCCCATTGCGTCCGAGTTTGGAACTAATCTTGCCACTCTCCATTTAAACCAGCTTGTAAAAGGTCCCACCCATGAGAAGGGCCATACCCTTGACCTTGTCTGGTCCTCCCTTCCACGAATGAAAATCCTGGAAGTCAGTCCTTGCATCTGGTCAGATCACTATCTGATTAAGTGCTGGGTTCCAGGAGAGCCCTTAGCAGCGGCCCCTCCACAAACAAAGAGAAAGGTTCGCCCGTGGAAGAAGATTGAGGCCGATTCTTTAGTCTCAACTCTACTCTCCTTCCCCCCTCCGAAGATGAAGCAGGAGAACCTGGATGCAGAGACCACGACCATCATGGCCTGGATTCGTTCTGCTTTAGATAAACTTGTCCCAGAACGATCAGAGCTCACTCGGAAAAAAGGGAAAGGAGCTCCTTGGTTTGACGCATCCCTTAGGGAAAAGAAGCAAGCTCTCAGGAAGGTGGAGCGAAGTTGGAGACGGGATTATGGGCATACAGAGTCATTAACGTACAAAGCCCTTCTAGCCAGCTACAAACGGGCCATCCTGGCTAGGAAATCCGCCTTTTATGAGGGCCGGATCAGGGAGGCTATGAATAAACAAAGGGAAACCTTTATTATTCTAAGGGAACTCACGCAGTTGAATGATAAAAGCGGCGGCCTGGCCCAGCCTGACTGTGACACCTTTCAAGGATTTTTCCTCCAGAAGGTGCAGGATATCCTGATAGATATTACTACGCTCTCTGATAGCTTACCAATACAACCTTGTTCAGACAGCTTGCAGTCTGCTGGGGCTTTGCTTAATTTCCCGGATATCGATGGGGAGCACCTGACAGAACTGGTTAGCCACATCAAATCAGGATCCTCTAGTGATCCCTGCCCTCCGAAAATCTTCAAACTGGCTTTGCCAGGCATTCAACCCCAGTTGCTGAATTTACTGAATGCTTCTCTGGAAGCGGGTTACCTCCCAGCATCCCTGAAGGAAGCCAGAGTCTCCCCACTTTTGAAGAAAGCGGGCACTGACCCCAAGGCACTGAAAAACTACAGGCCCATTTCTCAACTGCCTTTTCTAAGTAAGATCTTGGAAAAACATGTTCTGAACGTAGTAGCCAGTTATCTTGAGGAACACCATCTCCTGCATGCCAGGCAGGCGGGCTTCCGACCACAGCACAGTACAGAACTGGTTATGGCCACGGTCACCGACGAGTTAAGAATCAGAGCAGATAATAAACAACCCTGCGCCCTGATTCTGCTCGACCTATCGGCAGCTTTCGATACGGTCAGCCATTCCATCTTGCTGAGCCGTATCGCGAAGCTGGGGATTGCTGGCCAGGCATTCAAGTGGTTAGAGTCCTTCCTATCAGGTCGCACTCAGAGGGTTCAGATGGGGGACCAGCTATCTGGGATTAAGGATGTGACATGGGGAGTGCCTCAAGGGTCCGCACTCTCCCCCTTATTGTTTAATATCTATCTGCAACCCCTGATGGAAGAACTCACGTGCAGGAACTGTGAGGTCTTTAACTACGCAGACGACACGCAGTTACTGGTACGGCTGGGAGATACACCAGAGGCCCATGAATCAGTTAGGAATCTTCTTAGATTCACGGTCAACTGGATGACTAACAACTTCCTCAAAGTAAATGCAGAGAAAACGGAGGTGTTGGTAGTAACTAACAAAGCCAACCCCTGGGATGATTGGTACTGGCCCCCAGAACTCGGCAAAACTCCTATCCCCGGCACAGTAGTGAAGAGTCTTGGCCTAAAGATCGATGCGGATCTTACCATGGCCCCTCAAGTGTCGGCTGTGGTGGGTTCCTGCACAGCCGTGATGCGGCAGTTACGCAAGCTTACTACCATTCTCTCAGCCTCCACGCTGCAAACCATCGTCTCAGCGACTGTCATCTCGAGGCTAGATTATGGTAATGCTCTGTATCTGGGCTTATCACAGAAGCTGATGAGGAAACTGCAGGTTGTGCAGAACGACGCGGCCAGACTGGTCTTCTCTCTTCCCAGAAGTTCGCACGCATCTATTCTTCTTCGTAAACTGCATTGGCTTCCGGTGAAGCTTAGGGTGCAATTCAAAGGCCTCTGCATGGCCCACAAGGCGCTCTTTGGCAATGCCCCAGAATATGTCAAACAGCGCCTGAGGAAGTATGTTCCCGGTAGGCCCTTACGCTCTGGGTCTGTCCCAAATCTGGCTCAACCCAGATTCAATCTAAAAACCAAAGGAGGTTGTGCTCACTCAGTACTCATTCTAGGGGTGGGCGGAATTTGCGTAACCGCGTTACGCAAATCTCCGCGAAACGGTAAAAAATCTCCGCGGACACGCAGAAATTCCGCGAACACGCGGAATTGCTTGTTCGCGATACTTTTTTCCTGTTCGCGATCGCTGTTTGCGTGCTTGGGGTGAAATATCTTGCGAACACGCATATTGAGAACGCGAACAAGCAAAAAATTTCGCGAAGTCGCGGAACGCAGATTTTTGGGCAATTTCGCGTTCTCCGCGGAACGCGAAATTACCCAAATTCCGCAAATTCCGCGAACGGAACGGAATTTACTGCCCAGGCCTAACTCATTCCCCAACTTTGGAATGATCTTCCATCTAGTCTGAAAGAAGACTTTCACCTACTCTCCTTCAGGAAAAAATTGAAGACATATCTGTTCGGAAAGGTAACATCTTCGGTCTAATTGGAGCAGGCAGATGGTTGCGGAGGCGTCATTATGTTCTTGGTCTTCTGTCTAGCGCTTAGAGACCGGTGGTGATAGGCGCTTTATAAGAACCCTATAACATAACATAACATAACATATTTCCACTCCAGTCAGTATTTAATTGGGGTAGGTGCTGGACACTAAACTTAATTTAATTACTATTCCTACTCCAGTCACCATTTAATCGAAGTAGGTATTAGACACTAAATGTAATATATTTACTATTGCTAATCCAGTCACTATTTAATTGGAATAGGTGCTAGACACTAAACTTAATTTAATTACTATTCATACTCCATTCACTATTTAATAGGCATAGGTGCTGGACACTAATCTTAATATATTTACTATTGCTAATCCAGTCACTATTTAATTGGAGTATGTGCTGGACACTAAACTTAATTTAATTACTATTCCTTCTCCAGTCACTATTTAATAGGTGTAGGTGCTCGACACTAAACTGAATTTAATTACTATTCCTTCTCCAGTCACTATTTAATAGGTGTAGGGGCTGGACACTAAACTTAATTTAGTTACTATTTATACTCCAGTCACTATTTAATTGGAATATGTGCTGGACACTAAACTTAATTTAATTACTATTCCTACTCTAGTCACTATTTATTAGGTGTAGGTGCTAGAAACTAAACTTAATTTAATTACTATTCCTCCTCCAGCCACTATTTAATTGCGGTAGGTGCTGGAGACTAAACCTATTTAATTAACAATTCCCACTCCAGTTAATATTTAATAGGGTAGGTGGTGGACACTAAACTTAATTAATTTACTATTCCGACACCACTCACTTTTTGTATTAGGGTAGGTGCTGGAAACTTATCTTAATTAATTTACTATTCCTATAACAGTCACTATTTAATTAGGGAAGATGCTGGTCACTAAATTAATTTAATTGCTATTCCTACACCAGTCACTATTTAATTGGAATAGGTGCTGGACTCTAAACTTAATTTAATTACTCTTCCTACTCCAGTCACTATTTAATAGGTGTAGGTGCTGGACACTAAAGTTAATTTGATTTCTATTACTACTCCAGTCAATATTTAATAGGTGTAGGTGCTGGTCACTAAATTTAATTAATTTACTATACCTACTCAAGTCACTTATTAATAGGGGTAAGTGCTGGACACTAAACTTAAGTTAATTACTATTCCTACTCCCATCACTATTTAAAAGGTGAATGTGTGGGACAGTAAATTTAATTTAATTACTATTCCTACTCCAGTCACTATTTAATTGCGATAGATGCTGGAGACTAAACCTATTTAATTTACAATTCCCACTACAGTCAATATTTAATAGGGGTAGGTGCTGGACACTAAACTTTATTAATTTACTATTCCCATTCCAGTTACTAATTAATAGGGGTAGGTGCTGGAAACTAAACTTAATTGAATTACCATTCCTACTCCAGTCACTATTTAATAGGTGTAGGTGCTGGAGACTAAACATAATTAATTTGCTTTTCCCATTCCAGTCAGTATTAAATTAGGGGTAGGTGCTGGACACTAAACTTGATTAATTTACTATTCCTACTCCAGTCACTATTTAATTAGGGTAGGTGCTGGTCACTAAACTTAATTAATTTACTATTCCTACTCCAGTCACTATTTAATTAGGGTTTGATGCTGGTCACTAACCTTAATTTAATTACTATTCCTACTCCAGTCACTATTTAATTGGAATAGGTGTTGGACACTAAACTTCATTTAATTACTTTTCCTACTCCAGTCATTATTTAATAGGTGTAGGTGCTGGACACTAAAGTTAAGTTGCTTCCTATTCCTACTCTTGTCACTATTTAATAGGTGTAAGTGCTGGTCACTAAATTTAATCAATTTACTATTCCTACTCAAGTTACTATTTAATAGGGGTAGGAGCTGGAAACTAAACGTAAGTTAATTACTATTCCTACTCCCGTCACTATTTCAATGGTGAAAGTGCTGGACACTAAATATAATGTAATTACTATTCCTACTCCAGTCACTATTTGATAGGTGTAGGTGCTGGATACAAAACTTAATTTAATTACTATTCTAACTCCAGTCACTATTTATTTGGAATAGGTGCTGGGCACTAAACTTAATATAATTACTATTCCTACTCTAGTCACTATTTAATAGGTGTAGGTGTTGGACACTAAACTTAATTTAATTACTATTCCTACTCCAGTCACTAGTTAATTGTGGTATGTGCTGGAGACTAAACCTATTTAATTTACAATTCCCACTCAAGTCAATATTTAATAGGGGTAGGTGCTGGGCACTAAACTTAATTAATTTACTATTCCTACCCCAGTCACTATTTAATTAGGGTAGGTGCTGGTCACTAAACTTAATTAATTTACTATTCCTACTCCAGTCACTATTTAATTAGGGTAGGTGCTGGACACTAAACTGAATTGAATTACTATTCCTACTCCAGTCACTATTTAATAGGTGTAGGTCATGGACACTAAACATAATTAATTTACTTTTCCCACTCCAGTCAGTATTTAATTGGAGTAGGTGCTTGACACTAAACTTAATTTAATTACTATTCCTACTCCAGTCACTATTTAATAGGTGTAGGTGCTGGACACTAAACTGAATTTAATTACTATTCCTTCTCCAGTCACTATTTAATAGGTGTAGGTGCTGGACAATACACTTAATTTAATTACTATTCCTACTCCAGTCACTAGTTAATTGGAATAGGTGCTGGACACTAAACTTAATTTAATTACTATTCCTACTCTAGTCACTATTTAATAGGTGTAGGCGCTGGACACTAAACTTAATTTAATTACTATTCCTACTCCAGCCACTATTTAATTGCGGTAGGTGCTGGAGACTAAACCCATTTAATTTACAATTCCCACTCCAGTTAATATATAATAGGGTAGGTGGTGGACACTAAACTTAATTAATTTACTTTTCCTACTCCAGTCACTATTTAATTAGGGTAGGTGCTGGTGACAAAACTTAATTAATATACTATTCCTACACCACTCACTATTTATTTAGGGTAGGTGCTGGAAACTAAACTTAATTCATTTACTATTCCTACTCCAGCCACTATTTAATTAGGGTAGGTGCTGGTCACTTAACATAATTAATTTACTATTCCTACTCCATCGCTATTTAATAGGGATAGGAGGTGGACACTAAACTTAATTAATTTACTATTCCTACTCCAGTCACTATTTAATTAGTGTAGGTGCTGGACACTAAACGTAATTAATTTACTAAACTACTCCAGTCACTATTTAATTAGGGAAGATGCTGGTCACTAAACTTAATTTAATTACTATTCCTACTCCAGTCACTATATAATTGGAATAGGTGCTGGACACTAAACTTAATTTAATTACTCTTCCTACTCCAGTCACTATTTAATAGGTGTAGGTGCTGGACACTAAAGTTAATTTTATTACTATTCCTACTCCAGTCACTATTTAATAGGTGTAGGTGCTGGACACTCAACGTAAGTTAATTACTATTCCCACTCCCGTCACTATTTCAATGGTGGAGGTGCTGGGCACTACATTTATTGTAATTACTATTCCTACTCCAGTCACTATTTAATAGGTGTAGGTGCTGGACACTAAACTTAATTTAATTACTATTCCAACTCCAGTCACTATTTATTTGGAATAGGTGCTGGACACTAAACTTAATTTAATTACTATTCCTACTCTAGTCACCATTTAATAGGTGTAGGTGTTGGACAATAAACTTAATTTAAATACTATTCCTACTCCAGCACCAATTTAATTGCGGTAGGTGCTGGAGACTAAACCTATTAAATTTACAATTCCCATACCAGTCAATATTTAATAGGGGTAGGTGCTGGACACTAAACTTAATTAATTTACTATTCCTAATCCAGTCACTATTTAATTAGGGTAGGTGCTGGACACTAAACTTAATTTAATTACTATTCCTACTCCAGTCACTATTTAATTAGGGTAGGTGCTGGACACTACACATAATTAATTTACTATTACCACTGCAGTCACTATTTAATATGGGTAGGAGCTGCACAATAAACATATTTTATTACTATTCCTACTCCAGTCACTATTTAAAAGGTGTAGGTGCTGGACACTAAATGTGATTTTATAACTATTCCTACTCCAGTCACTATTGAATAGGTGTAGGTGCTGGACACTAATCTTAATTCATTTACTATTTCCACTCCAGTCAGTATTTAATTGGGGTAGGTGCTGGACACTAAACTTAATTTAATTACTATTCCTACTCCAGTCACCATTTAATCGAAGTAGGTATTAGACACTAAATGTAATATATGTACTATTGCTAATCCAGTCACTATTTAATTGGAATAGGTGCTGGACACTAAACTTAATTTAATTACAATTCATACTCCATTCACTATTTAATAGGCATAGGTGCTGGACACTAATCTTAATATATTTACTATTGCTAATCCAGTCACTATTTAATTGGAGTATGTGCTGGACACTAAACTTAATTTAATTACTATTCCTTCTCCAGTCACTATTTAATAGGTGTAGGTGCTCGACACTAAACTGAATTTAATTACTATTCCATCTCCAGTCACTATTTAATAGGTGTAGGGGCTGGACACTAAACTTAATTTAGTTACTATTTATACTCCAGTCACTATTTAATTGGAATAGGTGCTGGACACTAAACTTAATGTAATTACTATTCCTACTCTAGTCACTATTTAATAGGTGTAGGTGCTAGACACTAAACTTAATTTAATTACTATTCCTCCTCCAGTCACTATTTAATTGCGGTAGGTGCTGGAGACTAAACCTATTTAATTAACAATTCCCACTCCAGTTAATATTTAATAGGGTAGGTGGTGGACACTAAACTTAATTAATTTACTATTCCGACACCACTCACTTTTTATATTAGGGTAGGTGCTGGAAACGTATCTTAATTAATTTACTATTCTTATAACAGTCACTATTTAATTAGGGAAGATGCTGGTCACTAAATTAATTTAATTACTATTCCTACACCAGTCACTATTTAATTGGAATAGGTGCTGGACTCTAAACTTAATTTAATTACTCTTCCTACTCCAGTCACTATTTAATAGGTGTAGGTGCTGGACACTAAAGTTAATTTGATTTCTATTACTACTCCAGTCAATATTTAATAGGTGTAGGTGCTGGTCACTAAATTTAATTAATTTACTATACCTACTCAAGTCACTATTTAATAGGGGTAAGTGCTGGACACTAAACTTAAGTTAATTACTATTCCTACTCCCATCACTATTTAAAAGGTGAGGGTGTGGGACAGTAAATTTAATTTAATTACTATTCCTACTCCAGTCACTATTTAATAGGTGTAGGAGCTGGACACTAAACATAATTAATTTACTTTTCCCACTCCAGTCAGTATTTAATTAGGGGTAAGTGCTGGACACTAAACTTGATTAATTTACTATTCCTACTCTAGTCACTATTTAATTAGGGTAGGTGCTGGACACTAAACTTAATTTAATAACTATTCCTACTCCAGTCACTATTTAATTAGGGTAGGTTCTGGACACTACACATAATTAATTTACTATTACCACTGCAGTCACTATTTAATATGGGTAGGAGCTGCACAATAAACATATTTTATTACTATTCCTACTCCAGTCACTATTTAAAAGGTGTAGGTGCTGGACACTAAATGTGATTTTATAACTATTCCTACTCCAGTCACTATTGAATAGGTGTAGGTGCTGGACACTAATCTTAATTCATTTACTATTTCCACTCCAGTCAGTATTTAATTGGGGTAGGTGCTGGATACTAAACTTAATTTAATTACTATTCCTACTCCAGTCACCATTTAATCGAAGTAGGTATTAGACACTAAATGTAATATATGTACTATTGCTAATCTAGTCACTGTTTAATTGGAATAGGTGCTGGACACTAAACTTAATTTAATTACTATTCATACTCCATTCACTATTTAATAGGCATAGGTTCTGGACACTAATCTTAATATATTTACTATTGCTAATCCAGTCACTATTTAATTGGAGTATGTGCTGGACACTAAACGTAATTTAATTACTATTCCTTCTCCAGTCACTATTTAATAGGTGTAGGTGCTCGACACTAAACTGAATTTAATTACTATTCCATCTCCAGTCACTATTTAATAGGTGTAGGGGCTGGACACTAAACTTAATTTAGTTACTATTTATACTCCAGTCACTATTTAATTGGAATAGGTGCTGGACACTAAACTTAATTTAATTACTATTCCTCCTCCAGTCACTATTTAATTGCGGTAGGTGCTGGAGACTAAACCTATTTAATTAACAATTCCCACTCCAGTTAATATTTAATAGGGTAGGTGGTGGACACTAAACTTAATTAATTTACTATTCCGACACCACTCACTTTTTATATTAAGGTAGGTGCTGGAAACTTATCTTAATTAATTTACTATTCTTATAACAGTCACTATTTAATTAGGGAAGATGCTGGTCACTAAATTAGTTTAATTACTATTCCTACTCCAGTCACTATTTAATTGGAATAGGTGCTGGACTCTAAACTTAATTTAATTACTCTTCCTACTCCAGTCATTATTTAATAGGTGTAGGTGCTGGACACATAATTATTTACTTTTCCCATTCCAGTCCGTATTAAATTAGGGGTAGGTGCTGGACACTAAACTTGATTAATTTACTATTCCTACTCCAGTCACTATTTAATTAGGGTAGGTGCTGGACACTAAACTTAATTAATTTACTATTCCTACTCCAGTCACTATTTAATAGGGATAGGAGATGGACACTAAACTTAATAATTTACTATTCCTACTTCAGTCACTATTTGATTAGTGTAGGTGCTAGACAGTAAACTTAATTAATTTACTATTCCTACAACAGTCACTATTTAATTAGGAAGATGCTGGTCACTAAATTATTTAATTACTATTCCTTCTCCAGTCACTATTTAATTGGAATAGGTGCTGGACTCTAAACTTAATTTAATTACTCTTCCTACTCCAGTCACTATTTAATAGGTGTAGGTGCTGGACACTAAATTTAATTTGATTACTATTACTACTCCAGTCACTATTTAATAGGTGTAGGTGCTGGTCACTAAATGTAATTAATTTACTATTCCTACTCAAGTCACTATTTAATAGGGGTAGGTGCTGGACACTAAACTTAAGTTAATTACAATTCCTACTCCCGTCACTATTTAAAAGGTGAAGGTGTGGGACACTAAATTTAATTTAATTGCTATTCCTTCTCCAGTCACTATTTAATTGCGGTAGGTGCTGGAGACTAAACCTATTAAAGTTACTATTCCCACTCCAGTCAATATTTAATAGGGGTAGATGCTGGACACTAAACTTTATTAATTCACTATTCCCACTCCAGTTACTAATTCATAGGGGTAGGTGCTGGAAACTAAACTTAATTGAATTACTATTCCTACTACAGTCACTATTTAATAGGTGTAGGTGCTGGACACTAAACAGAATTAATTTACTTTTCCCATTCCAGTCATCATTTAGTTAGGGTAGGTGCTGGACACTAAACTTAATTAATTTACTATTCCTACTCCAGTCACAATTTAATTAGGGTGGATGCTGGTCACTAAACTTAATTTAATCACTATTCCTACTCCAGTCACTATTTTATTAGAATAGGTGCTGGGCACTAAACTTCATTTAATTACTTTTCCTACTCCAGTCATTCTTTAATAGGTGTAGGTGCTGGACACTAAAGTTAATTTGTTTACTATTCCTACTCCAGTCACTATTTAATAGGGGTAGGTGCTGGACACTAAACAAAAGTAAATTACTATTCCTACTCCCGTCACTATTTCAATGGTGGAGGTGCTGGACACTAAATTTAATGTAATTACTATTCCTACTCCAGTCAATATTTTTTTGGAATAGGTGCTGGACACTAAACTTAATTTAATTACTATTCCTACTCCAGTCACTATTTAATTGCGGTAGGTGCTGGAGACTAAACCTATTTAATTTACAATTCCCACTCCAGTCAATATTTAATAGGAATAGGTGCTGGACACTAAACTTAATTAATTTACTATTCTCACTCCAGTTACTAATTAATAGGGGTAGGTGCTGGACACTAAACTTAATTGAATTACTATTCCTACTCCAGTCACTATTTAATAGGTGTAGGAGCTGGACACTAAACATAATTAATTTACTTTTTCCACTCCAGTCAGTATTTAATTAGGGGTAGGTGCTGGACACTAAACTTAATTAATTTACTATTACTACTCCAGTCACTATTTAATTAGGGTAGGTGCTGGACACTACACATAATTAATTTACTATTATCACTGCAGTCACTATTTAATATGGGTAGGAGCTGGACAATAAACATAATGTATTACTATTCAAACTCCAGTCACTATTTAAAAGGTGTAGGTGCTGGACACTAAATGTAATTTTATAACTATTCCTACTCCAGTCACTATTTAATAGGTGTAGGTGCTGGACACTAATCTTAATTCATTTACTATTTCCACTCCAGTCAGTATTTAATTGGGGTAGGTGCTGGACAATAAACTTAATTTAATTACTATTCATACTCCAGTCACTATTTAATAGGTGTAGGTGCTGGACACTAAACTTAATTTAATTACTATTCCTTCTCCAGTCACTATTTAATAGGTGTAGGTGCTGGACACTAAACTTAATTTAATTACCATTCCCACTCCAGTCACTATTTTATAGAGGTAGTTTCTGGACAATAAACTTAATTATTTACTATTCATACTCCAGTCACTATTTAATTACGGTAGGTGCTGCTCACCACACTTAATTAATTTACTATTCCTACTCCATTCACTATTTAATTAGGGTAGGTGCTGGACACAAATCTTAATTAATTTACTATTCCTACTCCCGTCACTATTTAAAAGGTGCAGGTGCTGGAAACTAAATTTAATGTAATTACTATTCCTACTAATGTCACTATTTAATAGGATTAGGTGCTGGACACTAATCTTAATAATTTACTATTTCTACTCCAGTCAGTATTTAATTGGGGTAGGTGCTGTACACTAAATTTAATTACTGTTCCTACTCCAGTCACTATTTAATAGGTGTAGGTGCTGGACACTAAACTGAATTCAATTACTATTCCTTCTCCAGTCACTATTTAATAGGTGTAGGTGCTGGACACTAAGCTTAATTTAATTACTATTCCTACTCCAGTCACTATTTAATTGTGGTAGGTGCTGTAGACTAAACCTATTTCATTTACAATTCCCACTCCAGTTAATATTTAATAGGGTAGGTGGTGGACACTAAACTTAATTAATTTATTTTTCCTACACCAGTCACTATATAATTAGGGTAGGAGCTGGTCACCAAACTTAATTAATGTACTATTCCTACACCACTCACTATTTTTTTAGGGTAGGTGCTGGAAACTTAACTTAATTAATGTACTATTCCTACTCGAGTCACTATTTAATTAGGGTAGGTGCTGGTCACTGAACTTAATTCATTTACTATTCCTACTCCAGTCACTATTTAATAGGGATACGTGGTGGACACTAAAATTAATTAATTTACTATTCCTACTCCAGTCACTTTTTAATTAGTGGAGGTGCTGGACTCTAAACTTAATTAATTTACTATTCCTACAACAGTAACAATTTAATTAGAGTAGATGCTGGTCACTAAACTTTATTTAATTACTATTCCTACTCCAGTCACTATTTAATTGGAATAGGTGCTGGACAATAAACTTAATTTAATTACTCTTCCTACTCCAGTCACTATTTATTAGGTGTAGGTGCTGAACACGAAAGTTAATTTGATTACTATTATTACTCCAGTCACTATTTAATAGGTGTAGGGGCTGGTCACTAAACTTAATTAATTTACTATTCCTACTCAATTCACTATTTAATAGGTGTAGGTGCTGGACACTAATCATAATTAATTTACATTTTCCACTCCAGCCAGTATTCAATTGAGGTAGGTGCTGGACACTAACATTAATTTATTTAATATTCCTACTCCAATCACTATTTAATAGGGGTAGGTGCTGGACACTAAACTTAATTTAATAACTATTCCTTCTCCAGTCACTATTTAATGGTTGCAGGTGCTGGACACGAAACATAATTTAATTAGTATTCCTACTCCAGTCACTATTTAATTGGAATAGGTGCTGGACACTAAATTTAATTTAATTACTATTCCTACTCCAGTCGCTATTTAATAGGTGTAGGTGCTGGACACTACGCTTAATTTAATTACTATTCCTACTCCAGTCACTATTTAATAGGTGTAGGAGCTGGACACTAAACATAATTCATTTACTTTTCCCACTCCAGTCAGTATTTAATTAGGGGTAGGTGCTGGACACTAAACTTAATTAATTTACTATTACTACTCCAGTCACTATTTAATTAGGGTAGGTGCTGGACACTACACATAATTAATTTACTATTATCACTGCAGTCACTATTTAATATGGGTAGGAGCTGGACAATAAACATAATGTATTACTATTCCAACTCCAGTCACTATTTAAAAGGCGTAGGTGCTGGACACTAAATGTAATTTTATAACTATTCCTACTCCAGTCACTATTTAATAGGTGTAGGTGCTGGACACTAATCTTAATTCATTTACTATTTCCACTCCAGTCAGTATTTAATTGGGGTAGGTGCTGGACAATAAACTTAATTTAATTACTATTCATACTCCAGTCACTATTTAATAGGTGTAGGTGCTGGACACTAATCTTAATTACTTTACTATTTCCACTCCAGTCAGTATTTAATTAGGATATGTGCTGGACACTAAACTTAATTTAATTACTATTCCTTCTCCAGTCACTATTTAATAGGTGTAGGTTCTGGACACTAAACTGAATTTAATTACTATTCCTTCTCCAGTCACTATTTAATAGGTGTAGGTGCTGGACACTAAACTTAATTTAATTACCATTCCCACTCCAGTCACTATTTTATAGAGGTAGTTGCTGCACAATAAACTTAATTATTTACTATTCATACTCCAGTCACTATTTAATTACGGTAGCTGCTGCTCACCACACTTAATTAATTTACTATTCCTACTCCATTCACTATTTAATTAGGGTAGGTGCTGGACACAAATCTCAATTAATTTACTATTCCTACTCCCGTCACTATTTAAAAGGTGCAGGTGCTGGAAACTAAATTTAATGTAATTACTATTCCTACTAATGTCACTATTTAATAGGATTAGGTGCTGGACACTAATCTTAATAATTTACTATTTCTACTCCAGTCAGTATTTAATTGGGGTAGGTGCTGTACACTACATTTAATTACTGTTCCTACTCCAGTCACTATTTAATAGGTGTAGGTGCTGGACACTAAACTGAATTCAATTACTATTCCTTCTCCCGTCACTATTTAATAGGTGTAGGTGCTGGACACTAAGCTTAATTTAATTACTATTCCTACTCCAGTCACTATTTAATTGCGGTAGGTGCTGTAGACTAAACCTATTTCATTTACAATTCCCACTCCAGTTAATATTTAATAGGGTAGGTGGTGGACACTAAACTTAATTAATTTATTTTTCCTACACCAGTCACTATATAATTAGGGTAGGAGCTGGTCACCAAACTTAATTAATGTACTATTCCTACACCACTCACTATTTTTTTAGGGTAGGTGCTGGAAACTTAACTTAATTAATGTACTATTCCTACTCGAGTCACTATTTAATTAGGGTAGGTGCTGGTCACTGAACTTAATTCATTTACTATTCCTACTCCAGTCACTATTTAATTACGGTAGGTGCTGCTCACCACACTTAATTAATTTACTATTCCTACTCCATTCACTATTTAATTAGGGTAGGTGCTGGACACAAATCTTAATTAATTTACTATTCCTACTCCCGTCACTATTTAAAAGGTGCAGGTGCTGGAAACTAAATTTAATGTAATTACTATTCCTACTAATGTCACTATTTAATAGGATTAGGTGCTGGACACTAATCTTAATAATTTACTATTTCTACTCCAGTCAGTATTTAATTGGGGTAGGTGCTGTACACTAAATTTAATTACTGTTCCTACTCCAGTCACTATTTAATAGGTGTAGGTGCTGGACACTAAACTGAATTCAATTACTATTCCTTCTCCCGTCACTATTTAATAGGTGTAGGTGCTGGACACTAAGCTTAATTTAATTACTATTCCTACTCCAGTCACTATTTAATTGCGGTAGGTGCTGTAGACTAAACCTATTTCATTTACAATTCCCACTCCAGTTAATATTTAATAGGGTAGGTGGTGGACACTAAACTTAATTAATTTATTTTTCCTACACCAGTCACTATATAATTAGGGTAGGAGCTGGTCACCAAACTTAATTAATGTACTATTCCTACACCACTCACTATGTAGGTGCTGGAAACTTAACTTAATTAATGTACTATTCCTACTCGAGTCACTATTTAATTAGGGTAGGTGCTGGTCACTGAACTTAATTCATTTACTATTCCTACTCCAGTCACTATTTAATAGGGATACGTGGTGGACACTAAAATTAATTAATTTACTATTCCTACTCCAGTCACTTTTTAATTAGTGGAGGTGCTGGACTCTAAACTTAATTAATTTACTATTCCTACAACAGTAACAATTTAATTAGAGTAGATGCTGGTCACTAAACTTTATTTAATTACTATTCCTACTCCAGTCACTATTTAATTGGAATAGGTGCTGGACAATAAACTTAATTTAATTACTCTTCCTACTCCAGTCACTATTTATTAGGTGTAGGTGCTGAACGCGAAAGTTAATTTGATTACCATTATTACTCCAGTCACTATTTAATAGGTTGAGGGGCTGGTCACTAAACTTAATTAATTTACTATTCCTACTCAAGTCACTATTTAATAGGATAGGTGTAGGTGCTGGACACTAATCTTAATTAATTTACATTTTCCACTCCAGCCAGTATTTAATTGAGGTAGGTGCTGGACACTAACATTAATTTATTTAATATTCCTACTCCAATCACTATTAAATAGGGGTAGGTGCTGGACACTAAACTTAATTTAATAACTATTCCTTCTCCAGTCACTATTTAATAGTTGCAGGTGCTGGACACGAAACATAATTTAATTAGTATTCCTACTCCAGTCACTATTTAATTGGAATAGGTGCTGGACACTAAATTTAATTTAATTACTATTCCTACTCCAGTCGCTATTTAATAGGTGTAGGTGCTGGACACTACCCTTAATTTAATTACTATTCCTACTCCAGTCACTATTTATTTGCGGTAGGTGCTGGAGACTAAACCTATTTAATTTACAATTCCAACTCCAGTCAATATTTAATAGGGGTAGGTGGTGGACACTAAACTTAATTAATTTACTATTCCTACTCCAGCCGCTATGTAATTAGGGCAGGTGCTGGTCACCAAAGTTAATTGATTTACTATTCCTATTCCAGTCACTATTTATTAGGGTAGGTGCTGGACACTAAACTTAATTAATTTACTATTCCTACTTCAGTCACTATTTAATTAGGGTAGGTGCTGGTCACTAAACTTAATTAATTTTCTATTCCTACTCCAGTCACTATTAATTAGGGTATGTGTTGGACACTAAATTAATTTACTATTCCCACTCCAGTAACTATTTAATAGGGGTAGGTGCTGGACACTAAACTTAATTAATGTACTATTCCCACTCCAGTCAGTATTTAATTAGGGGTAGGTGCTGGACACTAAACTTAATTTAATTACTATTCCTACTCCAGTCACTATTTTATTGGAATAGGTGCTGGACACTAAACTTAGTTTACAATTCCCAATATAGTCAATATTTAATAGGGGTAGGTGCTGGACACTAAACCTAATTAATTTACTTTTCCTACACCAGTCACTATTTAATTAGGGTAGGTGCTGGTCAACAATCTTAATTAATTTACTATCCCTACTCCAGTCACTATTTAATTAGGGTAGGTGCTGGACACTAATTTTAATTAATTTACTTTTCCTACTCCAGTCACTATTTAATTAGGGTAGGTGCTAGTCACTTAACCTAATTTAATTACTATTCCCAATCCAGTCACTATTTAATTGGAATAGGTGCTGGACGCTAAACTTAATGTAATTACTATTCCCACTCCATTAACTATTTAGTAGTGGTAGGTGCAGGACAATAAACTTAATTATTTACTATTCAGACTCCAGTCACTATTTAATTAGGGTATTTGCTGCTCACCACACTTAATTAATTTACTATTCCTACTCAAGTCACTATTTAATTAGGGTAGGTGCTGGACACAAATCTTAATTAATTTACTATTCCTACTCCAGTCACTATTTAAAAGGTGTAGGTGCTGGACACTAAATGTAATTTAATTACTATTCCTATTCCAGTCACTATTTAATAGGTATAGGTGCTGGACACTAATCTTAATTAATTTACTATTTCAACTCCAGTCAGTATTTAATTTGGGGTAGGTGCTGGACGCTAAACTTAATGTAATTACTATTCCTTCTCCAGTCACCTTTTAATCGGTGTAGGTCCTGGACACTAAACTTAATGTAATTACTATTGCTAATCCAGTCACTATTTAATCGGAATAGGTGCTGGACACTAAACTTAATTTAATAACTATTCCCACTCCAGTCACTATTTTATAGAGGTATTTGCTTGCCAATAAACTTAGTAATCTACTATTCATACTCCAGTCACTATTTAATTAGGGTATTTGCTGGTCACTAAACTTATTTAATTTACTATTCCTATTCCGGTCACTATTTAATTAGGGTAGGTGCTGGACAATAAACATAATCAATTTACTATTCCCACTCCAGTCCCTATTTAATAGGGGTAGGTGCTGGACACTAAATTTAATTTAATTACTATTCCTACTCCCGTCACTATTTAAAAGGTGTAGGTGCTGGACACTAAATTTAATTTAATTACTATTCCTACTAATGTCACTATTTAATTCAATTAGGTGCTGGACACTAATCTTAATTAATGTACTATTTCTACTCCAGTCAGTATTTAATTGGGGTAGGTGCTGTACACTAAATTTAATTACTGTTCCTACTCCAGTAACTATTTAATAGGTGTAGGTGCTGGACACTAAACTGAATATGATTACTATTCCTTCTCCAGTCACTATTTATTGGTGTAGGTGCTGGACATTAAGCTTAATTTAATTACTATTCCTACTCCAGTCACTATTTAATTGCGGTAGGTGCTGTAGACTAAACCTATTTAATTTACAATTTCCACTCCAGTTGATATTTAATAGGGTAGGTGGTGGACACTAAACTTAATTAATTTAGTATTCCTACTCGAGTCACTATTTAATTAGGGTAGGTGCTGGTCACTGAACTTAATTCATTTACTATTCCTACTCCAGTCACTATTTAATTACGGTAGGTGCTGCTCACCACACTTAATTAATTTACTATTCCTACTCCATTCACTATTTAATTAGGGTAGGTGCTGGACACAAATCTTAATTAATTTACTATTCCTACTCCCGTCACTATTTAAAAGGTGCAGGTGCTGGAAACTAAATTTAATGTAATTACTATTCCTACTAATGTCACTATTTAATAGGATTAGGTGCTGGACACTAATCTTAATAATTTACTATTTCTACTCCAGTCAGTATTTAATTGGGGTAGGTGCTGTACACTAAATTTAATTACTGTTCCTACTCCAGTCACTATTTAATAGGTGTAGGTGCTGGACACTAAACTGAATTCAATTACTATTCCTTCTCCCGTCACTATTTAATAGGTGTAGGTGCTGGACACTAAGCTTAATTTAATTACTATTCCTACTCCAGTCACTATTTAATTGCGGTAGGTGCTGTAGACTAAACCTATTTCATTTACAATTCCCACTCCAGTTAATATTTAATAGGGTAGGTGGTGGACACTAAACTTAATTAATTTATTTTTCCTACACCAGTCACTATATAATTAGGGTAGGAGCTGGTCACCAAACTTAATTAATGTACTATTCCTACACCACTCACTATGTAGGTGCTGGAAACTTAACTTAATTAATGTACTATTCCTACTCGAGTCACTATTTAATTAGGGTAGGTGCTGGTCACTGAACTTAATTCATTTACTATTCCTACTCCAGTCACTATTTAATAGGGATACGTGGTGGACACTAAAATTAATTAATTTACTATTCCTACTCCAGTCACTTTTTAATTAGTGGAGGTGCTGGACTCTAAACTTAATTAATTTACTATTCCTACAACAGTAACAATTTAATTAGAGTAGATGCTGGTCACTAAACTTTATTTAATTACTATTCCTACTCCAGTCACTATTTAATTGGAATAGGTGCTGGACAATAAACTTAATTTAATTACTCTTCCTACTCCAGTCACTATTTATTAGGTGTAGGTGCTGAACGCGAAAGTTAATTTGATTACCATTATTACTCCAGTCACTATTTAATAGGTTTAGGGGCTGGTCACTAAACTTAATTAATTTACTATTCCTACTCAAGTCACTATTTAATAGGTGTAGGTGCTGGACACTAATCTTAATTAATTTACATTTTCCACTCCAGCCAGTATTTAATTGAGGTAGGTGCTGGACACTAACATTAATTTATTTAATATTCCTACTCCAATCACTATTTAATAGGGGTAGGTGCTGGACACTAAACTTAATTTAATAACTATTCCTTCTCCAGTCACTATTTAATAGTTGCAGGTGCTGGACACGAAACATAATTTAATTAGTATTCCTACTCCAGTCACTATTTAATTGGAATATGTGCTGGACACTAAATTTAATTTAATTACTATTCCTACTCCAGTCGCTATTTAATAGGTGTAGGTGCTGGACACTACCCTTAATTTAATTACTATTCCTACTCCAGTCACTATTTATTTGCGGTAGGTGCTGGAGACTAAACCTATTTAATTTACAATTCCAACTCCAGTCAATATTTAATAGGGGTAGGTGGTGGACACTAAACTTAATTAATTTACTATTCCTACTCCAGCCGCTATGTAATTAGGGCAGGTGCTGGTCACCAAAGTTAATTGATTTACTATTCCTATTCCAGTCACTATTTATTAGGGTAGGTGCTGGACACTAAACTTAATTAATTTACTATTCCTACTTCAGTCACTATTTAATTAGGGTAGGTGCTGGTCACTAAACTTAATTAATTTTCTATTCCTACTCCAGTCACTATTAATTAGGGTATGTGTTGGACACTAAATTAATTTACTATTCCCACTCCAGTAACTATTTAATAGGGGTAGGTGCTGGACACTAAACTTAATTAATGTACTATTCCCACTCCAGTCAGTATTTAATTAGGGGTAGGTGCTGGACACTAAACTTAATTTAATTACTATTCCTACTCCAGTCACTATTTTATTGGAATAGGTGCTGGACACTAAACTTAGTTTACAATTCCCAATATAGTCAATATTTAATAGGGGTAGGTGCTGGACACTAAACCTAATTAATTTACTTTTCCTACACCAGTCACTATTTAATTAGGGTAGGTGCTGGTCAACAATCTTAATTAATTTACTATCCCTACTCCAGTCACTATTTAATTAGGGTAGGTGCTGGACACTAATTTTAATTAATTTACTTTTCCTACTCCAGTCACTATTTAATTAGGGTAGGTGCTAGTCACTTAACCTAATTTAATTACTATTCCCAATCCAGTCACTATTTAATTGGAATAGGTGCTGGACGCTAAACTTAATGTAATTACTATTCCCACTCCATTAACTATTTAGTAGTGGTAGGTGCAGGACAATAAACTTAATTATTTACTATTCAGACTCCAGTCACTATTTAATTAGGGTAGTTGCTGCTCACCACACTTAATTAATTTACTATTCCTACTCAAGTCACTATTTAATTAGGGTAGGTGCTGGACACAAATCTTAATTAATTTACTATTCCTACTCCAGTCACTATTTAAAAGGTGTAGGTGCTGGACACTAAATGTAATTTAATTACTATTCCTATTCCAGTCACTATTTAATAGGTATAGGTGCTGGACACTAATCTTAATTAATTTACTATTTCAACTCCAGTCAGTATTTAATTTGGGGTAGGTGCTGGACGCTAAACTTAATGTAATTACTATTCCTTCTCCAGTCACCTTTTAATCGGTGTAGGTCCTGGACACTAAACTTAATGTAATTACTATTGCTAATCCAGTCACTATTTAATCGGAATAGGTGCTGGACACTAAACTTAATTTAATAACTATTCCCACTCCAGTCACTATTTTATAGAGGTAGTTGCTTGCCAATAAACTTAGTAATCTACTATTCATACTCCAGTCACTATTTAATTAGGGTATTTGCTGGTCACTAAACTTATTTAATTTACTATTCCTATTCCGGTCACTATTTAATTAGGGTAGGTGCTGGACAATAAACATAATCAATTTACTATTCCCACTCCAGTCCCTATTTAATAGGGGTAGGTGCTGGACACTAAATTTAATTTAATTACTATTCCTACTCCCGTCACTATTTAAAAGGTGTAGGTGCTGGACACTAAATTTAATTTAATTACTATTCCTACTAATGTCACTATTTAATTCAATTAGGTGCTGGACACTAAGCTTAATTAATGTACTATTTCTACTCCAGTCAGTATTTAATTGGGGTCGGTGCTGTACACTAAATTTAATTACTGTTCCTACTCCAGTAACTATTTAATAGGTGTAGGTGCTGGACACTAAACTGAATATGATTACTATTCCTTCTCCAGTCACTATTTAATAGGTGTAGGTGCTGGACACTAAACTTAATTTAAATACTATTCCAACTCCAGTCACTATTTATTTGGAATACGTGCTGGACACTAAACTTAATTTAATTACTATTCCTACTCTAGTCACTATTTAATAGGTGTAGGTGCTGGACACTAAACTTAATTTAATTACTATTCCTCCTCCAGTCACTATTTAATTGCGGTAGGTGCTGTAGACTAAACCTATTTAATTTACAATTTCCACTCCAGTTGATATTTAATAGGGTAGGTGGTGGACACTAAACTTAATTAATTTAGTATTCCTACTCGAGTCACTATTTAATTAGGGTAGGTGCTGGTCACTGAACTTAATTCATTTACTATTCCTACTCCAGTCACTATTTAATCGGGATACATGGTGGAGACTAAAATTAATTAATTTACTATTCCTACTCCAGTCACTATTTAATTAGTGTAGGTGCTGGACTCTAAACTTAATTAATTTACTTTTCCTACAACAGTCACTATTTAATTAGGGTAGATGCTGGTCACTAAATGTAATTTAATTACTATTCCTACTCCAGTCACTATTTAATTGGAATAGGTGCTGGACAATAAACTTAATTTAATTACTATTCCTACTCCAGTCACTATTTAATAGGTGTAGGGGCTGGTCACTAAACTTAATTAATTTACTATTCCTACTCAAGTCACTATTTAATAGGGGTAGGTGCTGGACACTAAACTGAAGTTAATTACTATTCGTACTCCTGTCAATATTAAAAAGGTGTAGGTGCTGGACACTAAATTTAATTTAATTACTATTCCTACTCCAGTCAATTTTTAATAGGTGTAGGTGCTGGACACTAATCTTAATTAATTTACTTTTTCCACTCCAGTCAGTATTTAATTGAGGTATGTACTGGACACTAAACTGAATTTAACAACTATTCCTTCTCCAGTCACTATTTAACAGTTGCAGGTGCTGGACACTAAACATAATGTAATTAGTATTCCTACTCCAGTCACTATTCATTTGGAATAGGTGCTGGACACTAAGCTTAATTTAATTATTATTCCTACTCCAGTCACTATTTATTTGCGGTAGGTGCTGGAGACTAAACCTATTTAATTTACAATTCCGACTCCAGTCAATATTTAATAGGGGTAGGTGGTGGACACTAAAGTTAATTAATTTACTATTCCTACTCCAGCCGCTATTTAATTAGGGCAGGTGCTGGTCACCAAACTTAATTGATTTACTATTCCTATTCCATTCACTATTTATTAGGGTAGGTGCTGGACACTAAACGTAATTAATTTACTATTTCTTCTTCAGTCACTATTTAATTAGGGTAGGGGCTGGTCACTAAACTTAATTAGTTTTCTATTCCTACTCCACTCACTATTAATTAGGGTAGGTGCTGGACACTAAATTAATTTACTATTCCCACTTCAGTCACTATTTAATAGGGGTAGGTGCTGGACACTAAACTTAATTTAATTACTATTCCTACTCCAGTCACTATTTAATTGGAATAGGTGCTGGACACTAAACTTAATTTAATTACTCTTCCTACTCCAGTCACTATTTAATAGGTGTAGGTGCTGGACACTAAAGTTAATTTGATTACTATTCCTACTCCAGTCACTTTTTAATTGCGGTAGGTGCTGGAGACTAAACCTATTTAATTTACAATACCCACTACAGTCAATATTTAATAGGGGTAGGTGCTGGACACTAAACTTAATAAATGTACTGTTCCTACTCCAGTCACTGTTTAATTAGGGTAGGTGATGGTCAACAATCTTAATTAATTTACTATTCCTAATCCAGTTACTATTTAATTGGAATAGGTGCTGGTCACTTAACTTAATTTAATTACTATTCCCACTCCAGTCACTATTTAGTAGTGGTAGGTGCTGTACAATAAACTTAATTAATGTACTATTAATACTCCAGTTACTATTTATTAGGGTAGGTGCTAGTCACTGAACTCAATTAATTTACTATTCCTACCCCAGTCACTATTTAATTAGGGTAGGTGCTGGACACTAAGAATAATTAATTTACTTTTCCCACACAAGTCACTTTTTAATTTGGGCAGGTGCTGGTCACTAAACTTAATTAATTTACTATTCCCACTCCAGTCACTATTTAATGGGGAAGGTGCTGAACAATAAAATTAATTAATTTACTATTCATACTCCAGTCACTATTTAATTAGGGTAGGTGCTGGTCACTAAACTTAATTAATTTACTATTCCTACTAAAGTCTCCATTTAATGGGGGTAGGTGTTGGACACTAAACATAAGTAAATTACTATCCCTTCTCCCCTCACTATTTAAAAGGTGTAAGTGCTGGAAAATAAATGTAATTTAATTACTGTTCCTACACCAGTCACTATTTAATAGGTGTTGGTGCTGGACACTAATCTTAATTAGTTTACTATTTCCACTCCAGTCAGCATTTAATTGGCGTGTTTGCTGGACACTAAAATTAATTTAATTACTATTCCTACTCCAGTCACTATTTAATTGTGGTAGGTGCTGGAGACTAAACCTATTTAATTTACAATTCCCACTCCAGTCAATATTTAATAGGGGTAGGTGGTAGACACTAAACTTAATTAATTTACTTTTCCTACTCCAGTCACTATTTAATTAGGGTAGGTGCTGGTCACCAAACTTAATTAGTTTACTATTCCTACTCGAGTCACTATTTAATTAGGGTTTGTGCTGGACACTAAACCTAATTAATTTACTATTCCTACTAAAGTCACCATTTAATTAGGGTAGGTGCTGGACACTAAAAATAATTAATTTACTATTCCCACTCAAGTCACTATTTAATAGGGGTAGGTGTTGGACACTAAACATAAGTTAATTACTATCCCTTCTCCCCTCACTATTTAAAAGGTGTAAGTGTTTGAAAATAAATTTAATTTAATTACTATTCCTACTCCAGTCACCAGCCCGCCTTTTTCTCCTATAGCTATAGTGGGGAAGCTCCTGGAACTTGCTGGAACCTTCTAGAAGAAGGGTGGGGTTTACTTTTGCCGCCTTAGAGGGTGGTCACCTGAACTAGGGCTACTTAAGGTAAGGAGGGAACATTTTTAGTCAGTTGGGGTGACGCAGACCTGGGGGAACCTATGCAGGAGTTTAGGCGGTAGAGCCTAGTCAGGGACCTATGCCACTGAAAGTGACAGGGCTTAGGTGCTGCCTTTTAAGTTGAGTGAGGGATCCTGAACTAGCCCACTGATCTGGCCCAGCGGGAGGGGAACCCAGGGGCAACCTTCCAAGCCTTCAGTCACCAACTCAATCTACCCCCCCCAAGGAACCAAACTACTAAGGGCGCCAGAACCAACAAGCGCCAAAAGGACTACAGAAACTTACCACAGAAACTTACTACAGAAACTTACCTCAGAAACTTACCACAGAAACTTACCACAAAACTGCTGGGGGATCGACCAGGTATCTGCGCTGTGCCACTCCTGCACTCCCTGACTTAACCTGGACCCCTTCCTAGCTTGTTCTGTCACCGGCGGGCGGCCTGCCACCTCCCAGTCTACCTGCCCTGAGCTGGGGCATCACCGTGGGAGCAAGGGGGCGCTAGCCGCCGAACACATCGCCACCCCCTGAGCTGTGGGCCAGCCCTTAATTTCTGCCACCCCCGTCGGGGATCCTGAAAAGGAATCACTCACCGCTGTGGCCAAGGGCCGGAAAGATTGTCCCCGTTATCACCAGGGCCTGCAGAGAAGCCCGGGGCCGCGTCGCTGCCGTCGGAGGGCGGAGAAGGCCGCCGGAACACCATGAAGGCCTCGTCAGGCCTGAAGCCATCCCGCAAGGGCCGCGCAAGGCCCTGAGGCCGAGGCCTGTGTCACCTGATGGGGGCGGGCTGCCAAACGCCGCCCCCGCCGCTGTGCCATTCGTCGAGTGGGCCGTGCCCCCGCAGACCGCACTGTCATTGGCGGCTGCGGGCGCGGTCCTCTGAAGCCTGCAGGGAGATCCCCGGGTCCTCCGGGGCCGTCTCCGATCACCGCGGAGCTGCGCAAGGGCCTAGCAGAGGCCGAAGATACAGGTAATCCCCGGGGAGGAGGGCGGGAGGCCCGCGAGGCCCGGAGCACGCCCCTCCCCCGGGGAGATCTATCGTGGAGCTGCTGGGCCCCCTACCGCCACGGAGCGGGAACAAACTGGGCCGCGGCCCCCTTTAATAGGTGCCTGACTTAAAGAACAGAGTGGGGATGCAAGGATAGTATCTCGAGGCCTCGGGCTGACTGGAACAGTGGACCCCTGCCCGAAGGGCCCTATCCAATGTTAGATGTGATGAGATGTGACGCTCTAATTCCTGGCTCTGATGCCATGCTGCAGCTGCGGCTGTAGTGCCCTGAGTCCTTTCCAGCCTAGCGCTGTAATGAATTACAAGGCTGAGTGTCCTAATGAAATGCCTAGTTCAGCGCTATGTTTACAGGCCATGTTTTGAAGCGCTACGGATATGCTATGTGCAGGGCTATGTTAAACTGCCCTATTTGAGTGCTAATGATTGGCTATGTGCAGCGCTATGTTGCAATGCCATATGTGAGGCGCTATTGAGTTGCTATGTACAGCGCTATGTTTAAAGGCCATGTTATGAAGCGCTGTTGAATTGCTATGTGCAGCGCTATGCTTAAAGGCCATGTTTTGAAGCGCTATTGAATGGCTATGTGCAGCGCTATGCTTAAATGCCATGTTTTGAAGCGCTATTGAAGTGCTATGTGCAGCGCTCTGCGTAAATGCTGGGTTTGACGCTCCCCAGGATCGACAGGTGTCGCGCTTTGATTCAATGCCAGGTTTTGATGTTTTAATGAACTGCCAATCTATTCCTAATGAAATGCCTTTGATCCTAATGTTGATCTAGATAAAACTGATTAGTTTTATTCAACCTACTGTGTGGTGTCAATTATTGCGTGCGTTTCCTGTCTCAGTGGATGTGTGTGTTATATGGTCACTTTACACGTAAGCCCATGGATGCCTACCTGCTCGTGCCACGCTACCCCCATAGGACCTGGTGACCCCCGGTCCTACACTATTTATTTAGGGTAGGTGCTGGACACTAAATTAATTTACTATTCCTACTCCAGTCACTATTTAATTAAGTTAGGTGCTGGAGACTAAACCTATTTAATTTACAATTCCCACTACAGTTAATATTTAATACGGGTAGGTGCTGGACACTAAACTTAATGTATTAACTATTCCTACTCCAGTCACTATTTAATTAGGGTAGGTGCTGCTCACTAAACCTAATTAATTTTCTATTCCTACTCCAGTCACTATTTATTTAGGCTAGGTGCTGGACACTAAATTAATTTACTATTCCCACTCCAGTCACTATTTAATAGGGGTAGGTGCTGGACACCAACCTTTATGTAATTACTCTTTCTACTCCAGTCAATATTTAATAGGTGTAGGTGTTGGACACTAAAGTTAATTTGATTACTATTCCTACTCCAGTCACTATTTAATAGGTGTAGGTGCTGGACACTAAACTTAATTTAAATACTATTCCAACTCCAGTCACTATTTATTTGGAATACGTGCTGGACACTAAACTTAATTTAATTACTATTCCTACTCTAGTCACTATTTAATAGGTGTAGGTGCTGGACACTAAACTTAATTTAATTAATCTTCCTACTCCAGTCAATATTTAATAGGTGTAGGTGTTGGACACTGAAGTTAATTTGATTACTATTCCTACTCCAGTCACTATTTAATAGGTGTAGGTGCTGGACACTAAACTTAATTTAATTACTGTTCCTACTCCAGTCACCATTTAATTGGAATAGGTGCTGGACACTAAACTTAATTTAATTACTCTTCCTACTCCAGTCAATATTTAATAGGTGTAGGTGTTGGACACTGAAGTTAATTTGATTACTATTCCTACTCCAGTCACTATTTATTAGGTGTAGGTGCTGGACACTAAACTGAATTTAATTACTATTCCTACTCTAGTCACTATTTAATAGGTGTAGGTGCCGGACACTAAACTGAATTGAATTACTATTCCTTCTCCAGTCACTATTTAATAGGTGTAGGTGCTGGACACTAAACTTAATTTAAATACTATTCCAACTCCAGTCACTATTTATTTGGAATACGTGCTGGACACTAAACTTAATTTAATTACTATTCCTACTCTAGTCACTATTTAATAGGTGTAGGTGCTGGACACTAAACTTAATTTAATTACTATTCCTACTCCAGTCACTATTTAATGGGTGTAGGTGCTGGACACTAATCTTAATTGATTTACTATTTCCACTCTAGTCAGTATTTAATTGGGGTTGGTGCTGGACACTAAACTTACTGTAATTACTATTCCTTCTCCAGTCACAATTTAATTGCGGTAGGTGCTGCAGACTAAACCTATTTAATTTACTATTCCCACTCCAGTCAATATTTAATAGGGGTAGGAGCTGGACACTAACATTAATTCATAATCCAGTCACTATTTAATTAGGGTAGGTGCTGCTCACCACACTTAATTAATTTACTATTCCTACTCTAGTCACTATTTAATTAGGGTAGGTGCTGGACACAAATCTTAATTAATTTACTATTCCTACACCAGTCACTTTTTAAAAGGTGTAGGTGCTGGACACTAAATGTAATTGAATTACTATTCCTATTCCAGTCACTATTTAATAGGTGTAGGTGCTGGACACTAATCTTAATTATTTACTATTTCCACTCTAGTCAGTATTTAATTGTGGTTGGTGCTGGACACTAAACTTAATGTAATTACTATTCCTTCTCCAGTCACCATTTAATCGGTGTAAGTGCTGGACACTAAACTTAATATATTTACTATTGCTAATCTAGTCACTATTTAATAGGTGTAGGTGCTGGACACTAAACATAATTTAATTACTATTCCTACTCCAGTCACTATTTAATTGTGGTAGGTGCTGGAGACTAAACCTATTTAATTTACTATTCCCACTCCAGTCAATATTTAATAGGGGTAGCAGCTGGACACTAAATTACTCCAGTCACTATTTAATTAGGGTAGGTGCTGCTCACCACACTTAATTAATTTACTATTCCTACTCCAGTCACTATTTAATTTGGGTAGGTGCTGGACAAAAATCTTAATTAATTTAGTATTCCTACTCCAGTCACTATTTAAAAGGTGTAGGTGCTGGACACTAAACATAATTTAATTACTATTCCTACTCCAGTCACTATTTAATTGTGGTAGGTGCTGGAGACTAAACCTATTTAATTTACTATTCCCACTCCAGTCAATATTTAATAGGGGTAGGAGCTGGACACTAAATTACTCCAGTCACTATTTAATTAGGGTAGGTGCTGCTCACCACACTTAATTGATTTACTATTCCTACTCCAGTCACTATTTAATAGGGTAGGTGCTGGACACAAAACTTAATTAATTTACTATTCCTACTCCAATCACTATTTAATAGGTGTAGGTGCTGGACACTAAACTTAATTTAACTACTATTCATACTCCAATCACTATTTAATAGGCGTAGGTTCTGGACACTAATCTTAATTACTTTACTATTTCCACCTCAGTCAGTATTTAATTGGGGTAGGTGCTGGACACTAAACTTAATGTAATTACTATTCCAACTCCATCACTATTTATTTGGAATACGTGCTGGACACTAAACTTAATTTAATTACTATTCCTACTCTAGTCACTATTTAATAGGTGTAGGTGCTGGACACTAAACTTAATTTAGCTACTATTCATACTCCAATCACTATTTAATAAATGTAGGTGCTGGACTCTAATCTTAATTACTTTACTATTTCCACTCCAGTTAGTATTTAATTGGGGTAGGTGCTGCTCACCACACTTAATTAATTTACTATTCCTACTCCAGTCACTATTTAACTAGGGTAGGTGCTGAACACAAATCTTAATTTATTTACTATTCCTACTCCAGTCCCTATTTAAAAGGTGTAGGTGCTGGACACTAAATGTAATTTAATTACTATTCCTATTCCAGTCACTATTTAATAGGTGTAGGTGCTGGACACTAATCTTAATTAATTTACTATTTCCACTCCAGTCAGTATTTAATTGGGGTAGGTGCTGGACACTAAACTTAATGTAATTACTATTCCTTCTCCAGTCACCATTTAATCGGTGTAGGTGCTGGACACTAAACGTAATGTAATTACTATTGCTAATCCAGTCACTATTTAATTGGAATAGGTGCTGGACACTAAACTTAATTACTTTACTATTTCCACCCCAGTCAGTATTTAATTGGGGTAGGTGCTGGACACTAAACTTAATGTAATTACTATTCCAACTCCAGTCACTATTTATTTGGAATACGTGCTGGACACTAAACTTAATTTAATTACTATTCCTACTCTAGTCACTATTTAATAGGTGTAGGTGCTGGACACTAAACATAATTTAATTACTATTCCTACTCCAGTCACTATTTAATTGCGGTAGGTGCTGGAGACTAAACCTATTTAATTTACTATTCTGGACACTACATTACTCCAGTCACTATTTAATTAGGGTAGGTGCTGCTCACCACAATTATTTAATTTACTATTCCTATTCCAGTCACTATTTAATAGGTGTAGGTGCTGGACACTAATCTTAATTAATTTACTATTTCCACTCCAGTCAGTATTTAATTGGGGTAGGTGCTGGACACTAAACTTAATGTAATTACTATTCCTTCTCCAGTCACCATTTAATCGGTGTAGGTGCTGGACACTAAACGTAATGTAATTGCTATTGCTAATCCAGTCACTATTTAATTGGAATAGGTGCTGGACAATAAACTTAATTTAATTACTATTCCCACTCCAGGCACTATTTTATAGAGGTAGTTGCTTGCCAATAAACTTAGTAATGTACTATTCATACTCCAGTCACTATTCAATTAGGGTAGGTGCTGGTCACTAAACTTAATAATTTACTATTCCTATTCCGTTACTATTTAACTAGGGTAGGTGCTGGACAATAAACATAATCAATTTACTATTCCCACTCCAGTCCCTATTGTATAGAGGTAGGTGCTGGACACTAAATTTAATTTAATTACTAATCCTACTCCCGTCACTATTAAAAGGTGCAGGTGCTGGACACTAAATTTGATTTAATTACAATTCCTACTAATGTCACTATTTAATAGGATTAGGTGCTGGACACTAATATTAATGAATTTACTATTTCTACTCCAGTTAGTATTTAATTGGGGTAGGTGCTGTTCACTAAATTTAATTACTATTCCTACTCCAGTCACTATTTAATAGGTGAAGGTGCTGGGCACTAAACAATTCATTCACTATTCCTACTCCAGTCGCTATTTAATAGGTGTAGGTGCTGGACACTAAGCTTAATTTAATTACTATTCCTACTCCAGTCACTATTTAATTGCGGTAGGTGCTGGGGACTAAACCTATTTAAATTACAATTCCCACTCCCGTCGCTATTTAATTAGGATAGGTGCTGGTCACCAACGTTAATTGATTTACTATTCCTACTCCAGTCACTATTAATTAGGGTAGGTGCTGGACACTAAACTTAATTAATTCACTATTCCTACTCCAATCACTATTTAATAGGTGTAGGTGCTGGACACTAAACTTAATTTAACTACTATTCATACTCCAATCACTATTTAATAGGCGTAGGTTCTGGACACTAATCTTAATTACTTTACTATTTCCACCCCAGTCAGTATTTAATTGGGGTAGGTGCTGGACACTAAACTTAATGTAATTACTATTCCAACTCCAGTCACTATTTATTTGGAATACGTGCTGGACACTAAACTTAATTTAATTACTATTCCTACTCTAGTCACTATTTAATAGGTGTAGGTGCTGAACACTAAACATAATTTAATTACTATTCCTACTCCAGTCACTATTTAATTGCGGTAGGTGCTGGAGACTAAACCTATTTAATTTACTATTCTGGACACTAAATTACTCCAGTCACTATTTAATTAGGGTAGGTGCTGCTCACCACAATTATTTAATTTACTATTCCTACTCCAGTCACTATTTAATTAGGGTAGGTGCTGGACTCCAGTCACTAATTAAGAGGTGTAGGTGGTGGACACTAAATGTAATGTAATTACTATTCCTATTCCAGTCACTATTTAATAGGTGTAGGTGCTGGACACTAATCTTAATTAATTTACTATTTCCACTCCAGTCAGTATTTAATTGGGGTAGGTGCTGGACACTAAACTTAATGTAATTACTATTCCTTCTCCAGTCACCATTTAATCGGTGTAGGTGCTGGACACTAAACGTAATGTAATTACTATTGCTAATCCAGTCACTATTTAATTGGAATAGGTGCTGGACAATAAACTTAATTTAATTACTATTCCCACTCCAGTCACTATTTTATAGAGGTAGTTGCTTGCCAATAAACTTAGTAATGTACTATTCATACTCCAGTCACTATTCAATTAGGGTAGGTGCTGGTCACTAAACTTAATTAATTTACTATTCCTATTCCGTTACTATTTAACTAGGGTAGGTGCTGGATAATAAACATAATCAATTTACTATTCCCACTCCAGTCCCTATTTAATAGAGGTAGGTGCTGGACACTAAATTTAATTTAATTACTAATCCTACTCCCGTCACTATTAAAAGGTGCAGGTGCTGGACACTAAATTTTATTTAATTACAATTCCTACTAATGTCACTATTTAATAGGATTAGGTGCTGGACACTAATATTAATGAATTTACTATTTCTACTCCAGTTAGTATTTAATTGGGGTAGGTGCTGTACACTAAATTTAATTACTATTCCTACTCCAGTCACTATTTAATAGGTGTAGGTGCTGGGCACTAAACAATTCATTTACTATTCCTACTCCAGTCGCTATTTAATAGGTGTAGGTGCTGGACACTAAGCTTAATTTAATTACTATTCCTACTCCAGTCACTGTTTAATTGAGGTAGGTGCTGGAGACTAAACCTATTTAATTTACAATTCCCACTCCAGTCGCTATTTAATTAGGGCAGGAGCTGGTCACCAACGTTAATTGATTTACTATTCCTACTCCAGTCACTATTTATTAGGGTAGGTGAAGGACACTAAACTTAATTAATTTACTATTCCTACTCCAATGACTATTTAATACGTGTAGGTGCTGGACACTAAACTTAATTTAACTACTATTCATACTCCAATCACTATTTAATAGGCGTAGGTTCTGGACACTAATCTTAATTACTTTACTATTTCCACCCCAGTCAGTATTTAATTGGGGTAGATGCTGGACACTAAACTTAATGTAATTACTAGTCCAACTCCAGTCACTATTTATTTGGAATACGCGCTGGACACTAAACTTAATTTAGTTACTATTCCTACTCCATTTACTATTTAATTGCGGTAGGTGCTGGAGACTAAACCTATTTAATTTACTATTCTGGACACTAAATTACTCCAGTCACTATTTAATTAGGGTAGGTGCTGCTCACCACACTTATTTAATTTACTATTCCTACTCCAGTCACTATTTAATTAGGGTAGGTGCTGGACTCCAGTCACTATTTAAAAGGTGTAGGTGGTGGACACTAAATGTAATTTAATTACTATTCCTATTCTAGTAACTATTTAATAGGTGTAGGTGCTGGACACTAATCTTAATTCATTTACTATTTCTACTCCAGTCAGTATTTAATTGGGGTAGGTGCTGGACACTAAACCTAATGTAATTACTATTCCTTCTCCAGTCACCATTTAATCGGTGTAGGTGCTGGAAACTAAACTTAATATAATTACTATTGCTAATCCACTCACTATTTAATTAGAATAGGTGCTGGACTCTAAACTTAATTTAATTACTATTCCCACTCCAGTCACTATTTTATAGAGGTAGTTGCTGGGCAATAAACTTAATTAATGTAGTATTCCTACTCAAGTCACTATTTAATTAGGGTAGGTGCTGGACACAAATCTTAATTTATTTACTATTCCTACTCCAGTCACTAGTTAAAAGGTGTAGGTGCTGGACACTAATCTTAATTAATTTACAATTCCCACTACAGTCAATATTGAATATGGGTAGGTGCTGGACACTAAACTTAATTAATTTATTATTCCTACTCCAGTCACTGTTTAATTAGGGTAGGTGCTGGACACAAAAAATTATTAATTTAATTTTCCCACTCAAGTCACTATTTAATAGGGATAAGTGCTGGACACTAAACTTAATTTGATTACTATTTCTACTCTCTATTTAAAAGGTGGAAGTGCTGAACACTAAATTTAATTTAATGACTATTCCTACTCCAGTCACTATTTAATAGGTGTAGGTGCTGGACACTAACCTTAATTAATTTACTATTTCCACTCCAGTCAGTATTTAATTGGCGTGGGTGCTGGGCACTAAAATGTATTTAATTACTTTTCCTACTCCAGTCACTATTTAATAGCGGTAGGTGCTGAAGACAAAATCTACTTAATTTACAATTCCCACTCCAGTCAATATTTAATTAGGGTAGGTGCTGGTCACCAAACTTAATTCATTTATTATTCCTACTCCAGTCACGATTTAATCAGGGTAGGTGCTTGTCACTAAACCTAAGTATTATACTATTCCTATTCCAGTCACTATTTAATTAGGGTAGGTGCTGGACACTAAATTTAATTACTATTCCTACTCCAGTCACTATTTAATAGGGGTAGGTGTTAGACACTAAACTTAATTGAATTACCATTCCTACTCCAGTGACTATTTAATAGGTGTAGGTGCTGGACACTAAACTTAATTTTTTTACAATTCACACTCCAGTCAGTATTTAATTAGGGGTCGGTGCTGGACACTAAACTTGATTAATTTGATATTCCGACTCCAGTCACTATTTAATTAGGGTAGGTACTGGACACTAAACTTAATTTAATTACTATTCCCACTCAAGTCACTATTTAATTAGGGTAGGTGATGGACACTAAACAAAGTTAATTTACTATTCCTACTCCAGTCACTATTTAATAGGGGTATGTGCTGGACACTAAACTTAATTTAGTTACTATTATACGCCAGTCACTATTTAAAAGGTGTAGATGCAGGACACTAAACTTAATTTAATTACTGTTCCTACTCCAGACACTATTTAGTTAGGGTAGGTGCTGGTCACTAAACTTAATTATTTTACTATTACTAATCCAGTCAGTTTTCAATTAGGGTAGGTGCTGGGCACTAAACTTAGTTAATTTACTATTCCCACTCCAGTCAGTATTTAGTTAGGGTAGATGCTGGACACTAAACTTAATTAATTTACTATTCCCACTCCAGTCAATATTTAATAGGGGTAGGTGCTGGACACTAAAGTTATTTAATTTACTATTCCCACTCCAGTCAGTATTTAATTAGTGTATGTGCTGGACACTGAACTGAATTAATATTCTATTCCCACTTCAATTATTATTTAATTGGGGTAGGTGCTGAACACTAAACTTAATTAATTTACTATTCCCACTCCAGTCAGTATTTAATTAGAGTATTTGCTGGACACTAAACTGATTTAATATTCTATTCCCACTTCAATGATTATTTAATTAGGGTAGGTGCTGCACACTAAACCTAATTAATTTACTATTCCCACTCCAGTCAGTATTTAATAGGGGAAGGTGCTGGACACTTAACACACTTTAATTACAATTCCTACTCTAGTCACTCTTTAACAGGTGTAGGTGCTGGAAACTAAACTTAATTTAATTACTATTCCTACTCCAGTCACTATTTAATAGGTGCAGGTGCTGGACACTGATCTTAATTAATTTACTATTTCCACTCCAGTCACTATTTAATAGGTGTAGATGCTGGGCACTAATCGTAATTAATGTACTATTCCCACTCCCATCAGTATCTAATTAGGGTAGGTGCTGGACACTAAACTTAATTATTTACTATAACCACTCCAGTCTGTTTTTGATTTGAGTAGGTGCTGGACACTAAACTTAATTAATTTACTATTCCTACTCCAGTCAATATTTAATAGGGGTAGGTGCTGGACACAAAACGTATTTAATTTACAATTCCTACTCCAGTCCGTTCTTTATTTGAGTAGGTGCTGGACTCTAAACCTAATTAATAGTACTATTCCCACTCCAGTCAATATTTGAGGTAGGTGCTGGACACTAAACTCATTTATTTTACTATTCCCACTCCAGTCAGTATTTAATTAGAGTATGTGCTGGACACTAAACTTAATTAATATTCTATTACCACTCCAATGATTATTTAATTCGGGTAGCTGCTGGACACTAAACTTAATTAATTTACTATTCCCACTCCAGTCAGTATTTAATTGGGGTAGTTGCTGTACACTAAACTTAATTAATTTACTATTCCCACTCCAGTAAGTATTGAATTGGGGTAGGTGCTGGACACTCAACTTAATTTAATTGCTATTCCAGTCACTATTTAATAGGTGTAGGTGCTGGACACTAAACTGAATTGAATTACTATTCCTTTTCCAGTCACTATTTAATAGGTGTAGGTGCTGGACACTAAACTTAATTTAATTACTATTCCTACTCTAGTCACTATTTAATAGGTGTAGGTGCTGGAGACTAAACCTATTTAATTTACAATTCCCACTCCAGTCAATAATTAATAGGGGTAGGTGCTGGACACTAAACTTAATGAATTCACTATTCCTATTCCAGACACTACTTAATTAGGGTAGGTGCTGCTCGCCACACTTAATTAATTTACTATTCCTACTCCAGTCACTATTTAATTAGGGGAGGTGCTGGACACAAAATGTAATTAAATTACTATTCCTACTCCAGTCACTATTGAATTAGGGTAGGTGCTGGTCACTAAACTTAATTTAATTTCTATTCCTAATCCAGACACTGTTTAATTGGAATAGGTGCTGGGCACTAAACCTAATTTAATTACTATTCCGACTCCAGTCACTATCTAATAGGGGTAGGTGCTGAACACTAAAGTTAATTAATTTACTTTTCATAGTTCAGTCACTATTTAATTATGGTAGGTGCTGGTCACTAAATTTAATTAATTTACTATTCCTACTCCAGTCACTATTTAATTAGGGTAGGTGCTGGACTCTAAACATAATTAATTTACTATTCCCACTCAAGTCACTATTTAAATAGGGGTAGGTGCTGGACACTAAAATTAAGTTAATTACTATTCCTACTCCATTCACTATTTAAAAGAAGTAGGTTCTGGACACTAAATTTAATTTAATTACTATTCCTACTCCAGTCACTATTTAATAGGTGTAGGTGCTGGACACTAATCTTAATTAATTTACTATTTCCACTCCAGTCAGTATTTAATTGGGATAGATGCTGGACACTAAAATTAATCTAATTAGTATTACTTCTCAAGTCACTATGTAATAGGTGTAGGTGCTGGACACTAAACTTATTTTAATGACTGTTCCTTCTCCAGTCACTAATTAATAGGTGAAGGTGCTAGACACTAAACTTAATTTAATTACTATTCCTACTCCAGTCACTATTTAATTGGAATAGGTGCTGGATACTAAACCTAATTTTATTACTATTCCTACTCCAGTCACTATTTAATAGGTGTAGGTGCTGGACACTAAACTTAATTTAAATACTATTCCTACTCCAGTCACTATTTAAATGGTGTAGGTGCTGGACACTAAATTTTATTTAATTACTATTCCTACTCCAGTCACTATTTAATAGGTGTAGGCGCTGGACACTAATCTTAATTAATTTACTTTTTCCACTCTAATCAGTCTTTAATTGGGGTAGGTGCTGGACACTCAACTTAATTAATTTACTATTCCTATTCCAGTCACTATTTAATTAGGGTAGGTGCTGGACAATAAACATAATCAATTTACTATTCCTACTCCAATCCCTATTGAATAGGGGTAGGTGCTGGACACTAAACTTAATTTAATTACTATTCCTCTTCCTGTCACTATTTAAAAGGTGAAGGTGCAGGTGCTGGACACTAAATTTAATTTAATTACTATTCCTACTAATGTCACTATTTAATAGGATTAGGTGCTGGACACCAATCTGAATTAATTTACTATTTCTACTCCAGTCAGTATTTAATTGGGGTAGGTGCTGTACACTAAATTTACTTACTATTCCAACTCCAGTCACTATTTAATAGGTGTAGGTGCTGGACACTAAACTGAATTTAATTACTATTCCTTCTCCAGTCACTATTTACCAGGTGTAGGTGCTGGACACTAAACTTAATTTAATTACTATTCCTACTCAAGTCACTATTTAATTGGAATAGGTGCTGGACACTAACATTAATTTAATTACTATTCCTACTCCAGTCACTATTTAATTGCGGTAGGTGCTGGAGACTAAACCTATTTAATTCTCAATTCCAACTCCAGTTAATATTTAATAGGGTAGGTGGTGGACACTAAACTTAATTAATTTATTTTTCCTACTCCAGTCACTATTTAATTAGGGTAGGAGCTGGTCACTAAACTTAATTAATTTACTATTCCTACTCCAGTCACTATTTAATTAGGGTAGGTGCTGGTCACTAAACTTAATTCATCTACTATTCCTACTCCAGTCAATATTTAATAAGGATACGTGGTGGACACTAAAATTAATTAATTTACTATTCCTACTCCAGTCACTATTTAATTAGGGTAGATGCTGGTCACTAAACTTAATATAATTACTATTCCTACTCCAGTCACTATTTAATTGGAATAGGTGCTGGAAACTTAACTTAATTAATTTACGATTCTTACAACAGTCACTATTTAATTAGGGTAGATGCTGGTCACTAAACTTAATATAATTACTATTCCTACTCCAGTTACTATTTAATTGGAATAGGTGCTGGATAATAAACTTAATGTAATTACTTTTCCTACTCCAGTCACTATTTAATAGGTGTAGGTGCTGGACACTAAAGTTAATTTGATTACTATTCCTACTCCAGTCACTTTTTAATAGGGGTAGGTGCTGGACACTAATTTACTATTCCCACTCCAGTCAGTATTTAATAGGGGTAGCTGCTGGACACTAAACGTAATATAATTACTATTCCTTCTCCAGTCACTATTTAATTAGGGTAGGTGCTGGTCACTAAACTTAAATATTTTACTATTCCAAATCCAGTCACTTTCTAATTGGGGTAGGTGCTGGGAACTAAACTTAATTAATTTACTGTTCCCACACTCGTCAGTATTTAATTAGGGTAGGTGCTGTACACTAAACTTGATTAATTTACTATTCCCACTCCAGTCAGTATTTATTTAGGGATAGGTGCTGGACACTAAACTTAATTAATTTACTATTACTACCACAGTCGCTATTTAATTTGGGTAGGTGCTGGACACTAAACTTAATTAATGTACTATTCCTACTCCAGTCACTATTTAATTGGGGTAGGTGCTGGACACTAAACTTATTTAATTTACTCTTCCCACTCCAGTCAATATTTATTGGGGTAGGTGCTGGACTCTAAACTTAAATTAATTACTATTCCCACTCCAGTCACTATTTTATAGAGGTAGTTGCTGGACAATAAACTTAATTATTTACTATTCATACTCCAGTCACTATTTAATTAGGGTAGGTGCTGGACACATCTTAATTTATTTACTATTCCTACTCCAGTCACTATTTAAAAGGAGTCGGTGCTGGACACTAAATGTAATTTAATTACTATTCCTATTCCAGTCACTATTTAATAGCTGTAGGTGCTGAACACTAATCTTAATTAATTTACTATTTCCACTCCAGTCAGTATTTAATTGGGGTAGGTGCTGGACACTAAAGTTAATGTAATAACTATTCCTTCTCCAGTCACCATTTAATCGGTGTAGGTGCTGGACACTAAACTGAATGTAATTACTATTGCTAATCCAGTCACTATTTAATTGGAATAGGTGCTGGACACTAAACTTAATTTAATTACTATTCCCACTCCAGTCACTATTTTATAGAGGTAGTTGCTTGCCATTAAACTTAGTAATGTACTATTCATACTCCAGTCACTATTTAATTAGGGTAGGTGCTGGACAATAAAAATTATCAATTTACTATTCCCACTCCAGTCCCTATTTAATAGGGGTAGGTGCTAGACACTAAGTTTAATTTAATTACTATTCCTACTCCCGTCACTATTTAAAAAGGGGCAGGTGCTGGACACTAAATTTAATTTAATTACTATTCCTACTAATGTCACTATTTAATAGGATTAGGTGCTGGACACTAATCTTAATTTATTTACTATTCCTACTCCAGTCACTAGTTAAAAGGTGTAGGTGCTGGACACTAATCTTAATTAATTTACAATTCCCACTACAGTCAATATTGAATATGGGTAGGTGCTGGACACTAAACTTAATTAATTTATTATTCCTACTCCAGTCACTGTTTAATTAGGGTAGGTGCTGGACACAAAAAATTATTAATTTAATTTTCCCACTCAAGTCACTATTTAATAGGGATAAGTGCTGGACACTAAACTTAATTTGATTACTATTTCTACTCTCTATTTAAAAGGTGGAAGTGCTGAACACTAAATTTAATTTAATGACTATTCCTACTCCAGTCACTATTTAATAGGTGTAGGTGCTGGACACTAACCTTAATTAATTTACTATTTCCACTCCAGTCAGTATTTAATTGGCGTGGGTGCTGGGCACTAAAATGTATTTAATTACTTTTCCTACTCCAGTCACTATTTAATAGCGGTAGGTGCTGAAGACAAAATCTACTTAATTTACAATTCCCACTCCAGTCAATATTTAATTAGGGTAGGTGCTGGTCACCAAACTTAATTCATTTATTATTCCTACTCCAGTCACGATTTAATCAGGGTAGGTGCTTGTCACTAAACCTAAGTATTATACTATTCCTATTCCAGTCACTATTTAATTAGGGTAGGTGCTGGACACTAAATTAATTTGCTATTCCTACTCCAGTCACTATTTAATAGGGGTAGGTGTTAGACACTAAACTTAATTGAATTACCATTCCTACTCCAGTGACTATTTAATAGGTGTAGGTGCTGGACACTAAACTTAATTTTTTTACAATTCACACTCCAGTCAGTATTTAATTAGGGGTCGGTGCTGGACACTAAACTTGATTAATTTGATATTCCGACTCCAGTCACTATTTAATTAGGGTAGGTACTGGACACTAAACTTAATTTAATTACTATTCCCACTCAAGTCACTATTTAATTAGGGTAGGTGATGGACACTAAACAAAGTTAATTTACTATTCCTACTCCAGTCACTATTTAATAGGGGTATGTGCTGGACACTAAACTTAATTTAGTTACTATTATACGCCAGTCACTATTTAAAAGGTGTAGATGCAGGACACTAAACTTAATTTAATTACTGTTCCTACTCCAGACACTATTTAGTTAGGGTAGGTGCTGGTCACTAAACTTAATTATTTTACTATTACTAATCCAGTCAGTTTTCAATTAGGGTAGGTGCTGGGCACTAAACTTAGTTAATTTACTATTCCCACTCCAGTCAGTATTTAGTTAGGGTAGATGCTGGACACTAAACTTAATTAATTTACTATTTCCACTCCAGTCAATATTTAATAGGGGTAGGTGCTGGACACTAAAGTTATTTAATTTACTATTCCCACTCCAGTCAGTATTTAATTAGTGTATGTGCTGGACACTGAACTGAATTAATATTCTATTCCCACTTCAATTATTATTTAATTGGGGTAGGTGCTGAACACTAAACTTAATTAATTTACTATTCCCACTCCAGTCAGTATTTAATTAGAGTATTTGCTGGACACTAAACTGATTTAATATTCTATTCCCACTTCAATGATTATTTAATTAGGGTAGGTGCTGCACACTAAACTTAATTAATTTACTATTCCCACTCCAGTCAGTATTTAATAGGGGAAGGTGCTGGACACTTAACACACTTTAATTACAATTCCTACTCTAGTCACTCTTTAACAGGTGTAGGTGCTGGAAACTAAACTTAATTTAATTACTATTCCTACTCCAGTCACTATTTAATAGGTGCAGGTGCTGGACACTGATCTTAATTAATTTACTATTTCCACTCCAGTCACTATTTAATAGGTGTAGATGCTGGGCACTAATCGTAATTAATGTACTATTCCCACTCCCATCAGTATCTAATTAGGGTAGGTGCTGGACACTAAACTTAATTATTTACTATAACCACTCCAGTCTGTTTTTGATTTGAGTAGGTGCTGGACACTAAACTTAATTAATTTACTATTCCCACTCCAGTCAATATTTAATAGGGGTAGGTGCTGGACACAAAACGTATTTAATTTACAATTCCTACTCCAGTCCGTTCTTTATTTGAGTAGGTGCTGGACTCTAAACCTAATTAATAGTACTATTCCCACTCCAGTCAATATTTGAGGTAGGTGCTGGACACTAAACTCATTTATTTTACTATTCCCACTCCAGTCAGTATTTAATTAGAGTATGTGCTGGACACTAAACTTAATTAATATTCTATTACCACTCCAATGATTATTTAACTCGGGTAGCTGCTGGACACTAAACTTAATTAATTTACTATTCCCACTCCAGTCAGTATTTAATTGGGGTAGTTGCTGTACACTAAACGTAATTAATTTACTATTCCCACTCCAGTAAGTATTGAATTGGGGTAGGTGCTGGACACTCAACTTAATTTAATTGCTATTCCTATTCCAGTCACTATTTAATAGGTGTAGGTGCTGGACACTAAACTGAATTGAATTACTATTCCTTTTCCAGTCACTATTTAATAGGTGTAGGTGCTGGAGACTAAACCTATTTAATTTACAATTCCCACTCCAGTCAATAATTAATAGGGGGAGGTGCTGGACACTAAACTTAATGAATTCACTATTCCTATTCCAGTCACTATTTAATTAGGGTAGGTGCTGCTCGCCACACTTAATTAATTTACTATTCCTACTTCAGTCACTATTTAATTAGGGGAGGTGCTGGACACAAAATGTAATTAAATTACTATTCCTACTCCAGTCACTATTGAATTAGGGTAGGTGCTGGTCACTAAACTTAATTTAATTTCTATTCCTAATCCAGACACTGTTTAATTGGAATAGGTGCTGGGCACTAAACCTAATTTAATTACTATTCCGACTCCAGTCACTATCTAATAGGGGTAGGTGCTGGACACTAAAGTTAATTAATTTACTTTTCATAGTTCAGTCACTATTTAATTATGGTAGGTGCTGGTCACTAAATTTAATTAATTTACTATTCCTACTCCAGTCACTATTTAATTAGGGTAGGTGCTGGACTCTAAACATAATTAATTTACTATTCCCACTCAAGTCACTATTTAAATAGGGGTAGGTGCTGGACACTAAAATTAAGTTAATTACTATTCCTACTCCATTCACTATTTAAAAGAAGTAGGTTCTGGACACTAAATTTAATTTAATTACTATTCCTACTCCAGTCACTATTTAATAGGTGTAGGTGCTGGACACTAATCTTAATTAATTTACTATTTCCACTCCAGTCAGTATTTAATTGGGATAGATGCTGGACACTAAAATTAATCTAATTAGTATTACTTCTCAAGTCACTATTTAATAGGTGTAGGTGCTGGACACTAAACTTATTTTAATGACTGTTCCTTCTCCAGTCACTAATTAATAGGTGAAGGTGCTAGACACTAAACTTAATTTAATTACTATTCCTACTCCAGTCACTATTTAATTGGAATAGGTGCTGGATACTAAAACTAATTTTATTACTATTCCTACTCCAGTCACTATTTAATAGGTGTAGGTGCTGGACACTAAACTTAATTTAAATACTATTCCTACTCCAGTCACTATTTAAATGGTGTAGGTGCTGGACACTAAATTTTATTTAATTACTATTCCTACTCCAGTCACTATTTAATAGGTGTAGGCGCTGGACACTAATCGTAATTAATTTACTTTTTCCACTCCAATCAGTATTTAATTGGGGTAGGTGCTGGACACTCAACTTAATTAATTTACTATTCCTATTCCAGTCACTATTTAATTAGGGTAGGTGCTGGACAATAAACATAATCAATTTACTATTCCTACTCCAATCCCTATTGAATAGGGGTAGGTGCTGGACACTAAACTTAATTTAATTACTATTCCTCTTCCTGTCACTATTTAAAAGGTGAAGGTGCAGGTGCTGGACACTAAATTTAATTTAATTACTATTCCTACTAATGTCACTATTTAATAGGATTAGGTGCTGGACACCAATCTGAATTAATTTACTATTTCTACTCCAGTCAGTATTTAATTGGGGTAGGTGCTGTACACTAAATTTACTTACTATTCCAACTCCAGTCACTATTTAATAGATGTAGGTGCTGGACACTAAACTGAATTTAATTACTATTCCTTCTCCAGTCACTATTTACCAGGTGTAGGTGCTGGACACTAAACTTAATTTAATTACTATTCCTACTCAAGTCACTATTTAATTGGAATAGGTGCTGGACACTAACATTAATTTAATTACTATTCCTACTCCAGTCACTATTTAATTGCGGTAGGTGCTGGAGACTAAACCTATTTAATTCTCAATTCCAACTCCAGTTAATATTTAATAGGGTAGGTGGTGGACACTAAACTTAATTAATTTATTTTTCCTACTCCAGTCACTATTTAATTAGGGTAGGAGCTGGTCACCAAACTTAATTAATGTACTATTCCTACACCACTCACTATTTTTTTCAGGGTAGGTGCTGGAAACTTAACTTAATTAATTTACTATTCCTACTCCAGTCACTATTTAATTAGGGTAGGTGCTGGTCACTAAACTTAATTCATCTACTATTCCTACTCCAGTCAATATTTAATAAGGATACGTGGTGGACACTAAAATTAATTAATTTACTATTCCTACTCCAGTCACTATTTAATTAGGGTAGATGCTTGTCACTAAACTTAATATAATTACTATTCCTACTCCAGTCACTATTTAATTGGAATAGGTGCTGGAAACTTAACTTAATTAATTTACGATTCCTACAACAGTCACTATTTAATTAGGGTAGATGCTGGTCACTAAACTTAATATAATTACTATTCCTACTCCAGTTACTATTTAATTGGAATAGGTGCTGGATAATAAACTTAATGTAATTACTTTTCCTACTCCAGTCACTATTTAATAGGTGTAGGTGCTGGACACTAAAGTTAATTTGATTACTATTCCTACTCCAGTCACTTTTTAATAGGGGTAGGTGCTGGACACTAATTTACTATTCCCACTCCAGTCAGTATTTAATAGGGGTAGCTGCTGGACACTAAACGTAATATAATTACTATTCCTTCTCCAGTCACTATTTAATTAGGGTAGGTGCTGGTCACTAAACTTAAATTTTTTACTATTCCAAATCCAGTCACTTTCTAATTGGGGTAGGTGCTGGGAACTAAACTTAATTAATTTACTGTTCCCACACTCGTCAGTATTTAATTAGGGTAGGTGCTGTACACTAAACTTGATTAATTTACTATTCCCACTCCAGTCAGTATTTATTTAGGGATAGGTGCTGGACACTAAACTTAATTAATTTACTATTACTACCACAGTCGCTATTTAATTTGGGTAGGTGCTGGACACTAAACTTAATTAATGTACTATTCCTACTCCAGTCACTATTTAATTGGGGTAGGTGCTGGACACTAAACTTATTTAATTTACTCTTCCCACTCCAGTCAATATTTATTGGGGTAGGTGCTGGACTCTAAACTTAAATTAATTACTATTCCCACTCCAGTCACTATTTTATAGAGGTAGTTGCTGGACAATAAACTTAATTATTTACTATTCATACTCCAGTCACTATTTAATTAGGGTAGGTGCTGGACACATCTTAATTTATTTACTATTCCTACTCCAGTCACTATTTAAAAGGTGTCGGTGCTGGACACTAAATGTAATTTAATTACTATTCCTATTCCAGTCACTATTTAATAGCTGTAGGTGCTGAACACTAATCTTAATTAATTTACTATTTCCACTCCAGTCAGTATTTAATTGGGGTAGGTGCTGGACACTAAAGTTAATGTAATTACTATTCCTTCTCCAGTCACCATTTAATCGGTGTAGGTGCTGGACACTAAACTGAATGTAATTACTATTGCTAATCCAGTCACTATTTAATTGGAATAGGTGCTGGACACTAAACTTAATTTAATTACTATTCCCACTCCAGTCACTATTTTATAGAGGTAGTTGCTTGCCATTAAACTTAGTAATGTACTATTCATACTCCAGTCACTATTTAATTAGGGTAGGTGCTGGACAATAAAAATTATCAATTTACTATTCCCACTCCAGTCCCTATTTAATAGGGGTAGGTGCTAGACACTAAGTTTAATTTAATTACAATTCCTACTCCCGTCACTATTTAAAAAGGGGCAGGTGCTGGACACTAAATTTAATTTAATTACTATTCCTACTAATGTCACTATTTAATAGGATTAGGTGCTGGACACTAATCTTAATTAATTTACTATTCCTACTCCAGTCACTATTTAATAGGTGTAGGTGCTGGACACTAAACTGAATTCAATTACAATTCCTTCTCCAGTCACTATTTAATAGGTGTTTGTGCTGTACACTAAACTTAATTTAATTACTATTCCTACTCCAGTCACTATTTAATTGGAATAGGTGCTGCACACTAAACTTAATTTAATTACTATTCCTACTCTAGTCACTATTTAATAGGTGTAGGTGCTGGACACTAAATTTCACTTAATTACTATTCCTACTCCAGTCACTATTTAATTGCGGTAGGTGCTGGAGACTAAACCTATTTCATTTACAATTCCCACTCCAGTTAATATTTATTGGGTAGGCGGTGGACACTAAACTTAATTAATTTATTTTTCCTTCTCCAGTCACTATTTAATTAGGGTAGGTGCTGGTCACTAAACGTAATTAATATACTATTCCTACACCACTCACTATTTTTTAGGGTAGGTGCTGGAAACTTAACTTATTGAATTTACTATTCCTACTCCAGCCACTATTTAATTAGGGTAGGTGCTGGACACTAATCCTAATTAATTTACTATTTCTACTCCAGTCACTATTTAATAGGTGTAGGTGCTGGACACTAAACTGAATTCAATTACAATTCCTTCTCCAGTCACTATTTAATAGGTGTTGGTGTTGGTGCTGTACACTAAACTTAATTTAATTACTAATCCTACTCCAGTCACTATTTAATTGGAATAGGTGCTGCACACTAAACTTAATTTAATTACTATTCCTACTCTAGTCACTATTTAATAGGTGTAGGAGCTGGACACTAAATTCCACTTAATTACTATTCCTACTCCAGTCCCTATTTAATTGTGGTAGGTGCTGGAGACTAAACCTATTTCATTTACAATTCCCACTCCAGTTAATATTTAATAGGGTAGGTGGTGGACACTAAACTTAATTAATTTATTTTTCCTTCTCCAGTCACTATTTTTTTAGGGTAGGTGCTGGAAACTTAACTTAATGAATTTACTATTCCTACTCCAGCCACTATTTAATTAGGGTAGGTGCTGGTCACTAAACTTAATTCATTTACTATTCCTACTCCAGTCACTATTTAATAGGGATACGTGGTGGACACTAAAATTAATTAACTAACTAACTAAAACCTACTCCAGTCACTATTTAATTAGTGTACGTACTGGACTCTAAACTTAATTAATTTACTATTTCTACAACAGTCACTATTTAATTAGGGTAGATGCTGGTCACTAAACTTAATTTAATTACTATTCCTACTCCAGTCACTATTTAATTGGAATAGGTGCTGGACAATAAACCTAATTTAATTACTCTTCCTACTCGAGTCACTATTTAATAGGTGTTGGTGCTGGTCACTAAACTTAATTAATTTACTATTCCTACTTTTGTCACTAGTTAATAGGGGTAGGTGCTCAACACTAAACTTAAGTTAATTACTATTCGTACTCCCATCAATATTAAAAAGGTGTAGGTGCTGGACACCAATCTTAATTAATGTATTTTTCCACTCCAGTCAGTATTTAATTGGGGTAGGTGCTGGACACTCTGCTTAATTAAATTACTATTCCTACTCCAGTCACTATTTAATAGGTGTAGGTGCGCGACACTAAACTGAATTTAACTACTATTCCTTCTCCAGTCACTATTTAATAGGTGTAGGTGCTGGAAACTAAACTTAATTTAATTACTATTCCTACTCTAGTCAATATTTAATAGGTGTAGGTGCTGGATACTAAACTTAATGTAATTACTATTCCTACTTCAGTCACTATTTAATTGAGGTAGGTGCTGGAGACTAAACCTATTTAATTTACAATTCCCACTCCAGTCAATATTTAATAGGGATAGGTGCTGGACACTAAACTTAATTAATTTACTATTCCTATTCCAGTCACTATTTAATTAGGGTAGGTGCTGCTCACCACACATAATTAATTTATTATTCCTACTCCAGTCACTATTTAATTAGGGTAGGTGGTAGACACAACATTTAATTAAATTACTATTCCTACTCCAGTCACTATTGAATTAGGGTAGGTGCTGGTCACTAAACTTAATTTAATTACTATTCCTAATCCAGACACTATTTAATTGGAATAGGTGCTGGACACTAAACCTAATTTAATTACTATTCCGACTCCAGTCACTATCTAATAGGGGTAGGTGCTGGACAATAAAGTTAATTAATTTACTTTTCATACTCCAGTCACTATTTAACTATGGTAGGTGCTGGTCACTAAATTTAATTAATTTACTATTCCTACTCCAGTCACTATTTAATTAGGGTAGGTGCTGGACTCTAAACATAATTAATTTACTATTCCCTCTCAAGTCACTATTTAATAGGGGTAGGTGCTGGACACTAAAGTTAATTTAATTACTAATCCTACTCCCATCAGTATTTAAAAGGTGCAGGTGCTGGACACTAAATGTAATTTAATTACTATTCCTACTAATGTCACTATTTAATAGGATTAGGTGCTGGACACTAATCTTAATTAATTTACTATTTCTACTCCAGTCAGTATTTAATTGGGGTAGGTGCTGTACACTAAATGTAATTACTATTCCTACTCCAGTCGCTATTTAATAGGTGTAGGTGCTGGGCACTAAGCTTAATTTAATTACTATTTCTACTCCAGTCACTATTTCATTGTGGTAGGTGCTGGAGATTAAACCTATTTAATTTACAATTCCCACTCCAGTCGCTATTTAATTAGGGCAGGTGCTGGTCACCAACGTTAATTGATTTACTACTCTAATCCAGTCACTATTTATTAGGGTAGGTGCTGGACACTAAACTTAATTAATTTACTATTCCTAGTCCAATCAATATTCAATAGATGTAGGTGCTGGACACTAAACTTAATTTAACTACTATTCATACTCCAATCACTATTTAATAGGTGTAGGTGCTGGACACTAATCTTAATTACTTTACTATTTCCACTCCAGTCAGTATTTAATTGGGGTAGGTGCTGGACACTAAACTTAATGTAATTACTATTCCAACTCCAGTCACTATTTATTTGGAATACGTGCTGGACACTAAACTTAATTTAATTACTATTCCTACTCTAGTCACTATTTAATTGGTGTAGGTGCTGGACACTAAACATAATTTAATTACTATTCATACTCCAGTCACTATTTAATTAGGGTAGGTGCAGGACTCCAGTCACTATTTAAAAGGTGTAGGTGCTGGACCCTAAATGTAATTAATTACGATTCCTATTCTAGTCACTTTTTAATAGGTGTAGGTGCTGGACACTAATCTTAATTTAATTACTATTCCTGCTCCAGTCACCATTTAATAGGTATAGGTGCTGGTCACTAAACTTAATGTAATTACTATTGCTAATCCAGTCACTATTTAATTGGAATAGGTGCTGGACAATAAACTTAATTATTTACTATTCATACTCCAGTCACTATTTAATTATGGTAGGTGCTGCTCACCACACTTAATTAATTTACTATTCCTACTCCAGTCACTATTTAATTAGGGTAGGTGCTGGACACAAATCTTAATTTATTTACTATTCCTACTCCAGTCACTATTTAAAAGGTGTAGGTGCTGGACACTAAATTTAATTTAAATACTATTCCTATTCCAGTCACTATTTAATAGGTGTAGGTGCTGGACACTAATCTGAATTATTTACTTTTACCACTCCAGTCAGTATTTAATTGGGGTAGGTGCTGGACACTACACTTAATGTAATTACTATTCCTTCTCCAGTCACCATTTAATCGGTGTAGGTGCTGGAAACTCAACTTAATGAAATTACTATTGCTAATCCAGTCACTATTTAATTGGAATAGGTGCTGGACACTAAACTTAATTTAATTACTATTCCCACTCCAGTCACTATTTTATAGAGGTAGTTGCCTGCCAATAAACTTAGTAATGTACTATTCATACTCCTGTCACTATTCAATTAGGGTAGGTGCTGGTCACTAATCTTAATTAATTTACTATTCCTATTCCGTTACTTTTTAATTAGGGTAGGTGCTGGACAATAAACATAATCAATTTACTATTCCCACTCCAGTCCATATTTAATAGGGGTAGGTGCTGGTCACTAAATTTAATCTAATTACTATTCCTACTCCCGTCACTATTTAAAAGGTGCAGGTGCTGGACACTTAATTTAATTTAATTACTATTCCTACTATTGTCACTATTTAATAGGATTCGGTGTTGGACACTAATCTTAATTAATTTACTATTTCTACTCCATTCAGTATTTAATTGGGGTAGGTGCTGTACAATAAATGTAATTACTATTCCTACTCCAGTCACTATTTAATAGGTGTAGGTGCTGGACACCAAACTGAATTCAATTACTATTCCTACTCCAGTCGCTATTTAATAGGTGTAGGTGCTGGACACTAAGCTTAATTTAATTACTATTCCTACTCCTGAGGAAATATGAATTTTGTGATCAGTTATGTCCCCTATCGTAGACCCCAACGGCTCCATGTGCATGCTATAAGTACATGTATGTTCCCTCCTGCTCCAGTTTTGAAGACGCAAATATATGTGCGTCCACCGTCAACATGTCCTCTTTCAGATCCACCATGAATGGGTCAGATATTCCATTCCTAAGTATGAAAGGCCACCGACTTTATATGGTTCACTTTCCACATTTTACAGATTCAGGCGAGTAGGCCCCGAATTCTGTCATCAAGCCTTTTCCTGCCTTTTGCTTCTGAAAGCTCCAGTCTGAGCCTGCATCTGTGACCATGAACTTTGTCCTACTCCCTGCGCGGCTAACGGTGCCTGATCCAGCATATCGCCTGCCAAAAACTGTATTTCACCTTCAAGATTATCTCCTCCGCTCCTCATCCGATGCATTCCTGTCTAGTAGTTTAGGTAAACATTCCTCCAGCTACCGTTCAAAGGGGCCAGGCCTCGCTGTCCTCATGCAAGAAATTCATAGCCCCGTTACCATGGAATATTCCTACACCCTCGCATCTAGTGTAGACACTTAGACGCTTGCACACGCACTAACAGTCAGTATAGAATAGATTCTATCCTAGAGACCTCTCCTTTTGGATAACACAGTTCTTTAAACATAGGATATTAGATATGATTTGGGATTAGGTTGACATAACCCCAGACTTCTGTCTCCACATGTAGAGCTAAATGTCAAGTCCCCTTCACCCTCCAGTTGCACGTCAATCACACGTCATGCGGCTGCGCGCGCATCTTTGCCAAACATTTCTGCTGACATTGCAGGATTCTTTTATGGATCCACCCATTTGTGACATCATGTTTAATGACGTATTTTAGTTACACCCATGTTTACGCCTCTATTAGTTACGTATGCACAGTTTATCTGTATTATCAGATGTCACGCCTCTTGCATCTGTTTCACTGTAATGTATTTTCTATAAAACTGCCTATCTGTCAATAATGTATGCCCCTTCCTTCCTGAACTTTCGTGGTGACGGAATAGAATGCCTACAATTCGAATTGTATTCCTTTGTATAGGAATAAAGCCTTTTAAAACCTCTAATACCACGGATTCTGCCTCTTATATTTACTGAGTTATTCTTAATAGACTTTACCGCATAAAAAATAGTACCGGTAACGAAATATTTACCACATAAATTGGCGCCCGAACAGGGACACTTTCTCATCTCACGCGCCGGCGGTGCGTTGCAGGCCCGGTCTCCTGCCACAGCTGAACGGACAAAAACGCGTACCTGCAGGATTTCCTGTATCTCCCTCCGGCCAAGCGGGGACGACTGAGGCTGCGATCAACACCCAGACGAGGCGGTGAGAAGTGCGAAGTATCCCGACCAGAGCCTAGCTGAGAGAGCAAGATCCGAGGTATACAGAGTCCCACCAAGTTCCGAAGTTCCGAGTCCAGTCGAGTCGAGTCCAGTCCGGTCCAGTTTCAGTTCCGTTCCGAGGCCTTCCGTTCCGAGCTACCCGGTGAGTACCATTACCGGGGAGGCATTTAACGTGCACATAGTCTGTGCCGGTCAAGACGGGTTTGGGTACACAAATCCGGTCTGCACTGTTTTAGCAGTGTATCTGTACTGTTTAGCAGTATATATAGTATGTCTTGCATATAAATAAGTATTATCTAGCGTCAGTATTATGTCAGTAACCAGTTTTCTATTAGTTATCATTGTTCGTGAAACTGTTAAGTATTAAATGTTTTAAATACGTTCTATATATTGTGGTGTGAATGACTGTTCATTATTGTGTTTTCTTGTATAAAGTGTGTTCTAGTAATAAGGTCTAAAAATGCCGCTCTTTTCGAAACTAAGACAGATCAAAACTAGAAAAGGTGTACTCGAAGAAGCCGTTCCCATTCCACCTAGGGACACTCCAGGATACTTTATGTATCATAAGCATGGCCTAGACGCCGTATTATTTCTTGATTTATGGGTGGACTACACCAAAGAATTACCAGAGAGTCAGAGATGGCCCGCAGCGGGGACCTGGGATGCAGATTGCATCATGAGAGTAGAAGAAGAATTATGGAAAAAGAAAGCCAGACAGTCACAGAAAGATGCCATTGAATTATGGCGTAAAGAATCATATAGACGTACAGAAAAAGCACTCAGACAGGAAGAGAAAGGTAGAGAGAATTCAAATAAAACCCGAGAAAATCTATTACTTGAGGAAGGTACCCGAGTAAAATCAGAACAAGTAGATAGACAAAGAAACGCTCTTATGAATGGTATGTATCCTCTCCTGGCCGAAGGGTTACCTAAGGCCACTCCGGAAATACCAAAAGACTTAACTCCTCCATTGCTCCCGATAAAAGCACATCCCAAATCACATCCCAAAACAGCAAAGGACGTTTTCCTTTCCTCCTATTTAGATGACGCAGCTCCCGAGTATGCTAATGCCATACCACCCACACCGATTGCCGATGGTGTTCAACACCAAGAGCATTCGTCTATATCCCCGCAACTACAAACTCCTACACAAGTTCAAACAGGTCCGTCCGTTTCTACAGTTTTTCCCGCATCTACAATCTCTATCCTACGCACAACGAATCCTTTCGTGCCTAGCACCTCAGATGGTGCTACAGGAGGTACGACAGACATGTTTGCCACCCCGCCACGAAATAAACAGACCCTTAGAGATTTAGCACTCCAACGTACACCCCAACTAGCGACATCCGACATGTTTAAAGAACAGCTAGTGGGTTGTAGATACGACCCAGTACCAGGTAGACAGGATAAATTGCTCATATCATCACTACGTATAAGACGAGCTACATTATATTTAATGACAATACCAGGAATGGGTGAACACCTAGACGAAATATATCGCTTTGTCCAAACAGGGCAAGGTCCAGAAAGTATTAACGAAGCTATGGAATACCAGAAAGTGGATGTCCAAAGACAACTACTACGTTTTTTCATAAATTGTGTAATTAGGAATCAAGACAGGCCAGGGGCAGATCACGATACCATGCAAAGACTTGCCAAATGGGGTCAGAACATATCAGAAGAGAAACATGATAGACAGGCGTGTATAATCGCCATGTGTCGAAAGATCCGCAAGGAAGTAGAACGAATACATAAAGAAAGACGAGAAACAGACAGAGTAGAATCAGAAGAAGAGGAGGAGCAAGAGTCAGAGCAAGTAGAAACGATAGCTTATGTAGGTAGAGGAAGACCCCATAATAATACCAGAGGTTTTAACGATCCGATACGTCCAATACGTCCAGAATATAATAGACATTTTCCAAACCCTATGTTAAATACAAAATCCCCTGAACACCTATTCCAAGCCGCTGATAAATTACTCCGAGATCGAAGGGGGTACCACATGCTCGATTCCATGGACGAACAAGAATTAGCCAGGTCAGCAGTACAATGGGCTGACGGTCCCGGCAAATACAATGATGATGTACTTGCACACACGTTTCTGAATCTAGACCCATATGAACAGCGTTTAGCTAGTATATACATGATTCAACACCTCCTTATATTATATAAAAGCCAACACTCCGATCCAGGACCCTTACCTGACATATTGTCAGAACTACTCACGAACATATGGAGAGGGTCAGGTACTGATTTGATTAAAGAAATACTAGAATCCCGAAACCAATATTTAAATTTCGTATGCCCAGAACACGTTCCAGTTCCCATTATGGGAAGAAAAATGTATCACATAGATAGACAGAATCCGTTACGCGAAGTGCACCCAATAAGAGGTGCCGGTGATAATTTTACACGCGTATTTGTGTACACGCCTATAACTAAATTAGAATTATTAGAAATGAAGAAAGTCGTACCCAGCCATGACAAGGACCCAGCAGGTTTCCACCGTGAGATAAAGGACATGTTACTCATGGGAGAGTATACCTACCCCGACATTATGAAAATATTAAAAGTCCTATTACCCGCCGGTGTTTATGAGAAACTCAAAGAAAAAGAATGGGAGGTGGGAGACCAAAAGATAGATTGGACAGCGTTGGAAAACGAAGAAAAAGCCCGAGCTGCGGGAGCAGGGCTTGGGGAAAAGACTACAGCACTAGCAGGATTACTAATACAGGTACTGCCACGTTTATTAACTACGAAAAAGGAAGACTGGGGTGCAATCTCAGCCTGTAAACAAAAGCCAGACGAAGACACTAGTGATTTCTATTCCCGATTTGAAAAATGTTTTGGTATAAATAGTGGCATAAAAGCAAGTAGTGAGTCATATCCACATCTGTTTGTGACAAAATTAGTTGAGAATTCCCTGTTGCAAGTCAAGAATAGAGTATTGAAATTCGAAAGTACCTGGCAAGGTAATACCCCATCACAGATGTTACAGATGTTACAATATCACCACAATAGAATTAGAGAAGAACAAGAACACGAACAAAGACGTATGAAAGATACAAAAATGAAAATGCTTGTTGCACAGTCAGTTCCAGCTGAGAGTCATCAAAAGGGTGATTCCGCAGGTCCTGCGAAAGGGACATGCAACTATTGTAAACAACCAGGTCATTATATACACGATTGTCCAGTCCTGAAACATAATATTGCCACAGGTAGAACGCAGGAGAGACCACGTCTACCTAGACAGGATCAGAATCAACAACAAATCCCTCAGCATGCACAACCTAGGTTAGCTCCGCAACAACTAGCTCCGCAACAGACAGCTCCACAACAGATCGTAGCACCACCACAAGCGCAGCCTATTGCTGCAACACAAGCGACAACACAACAGATGTATCAGTATGCACAAGCAGATTATCCCGATTATCAGCGATACTCATGAGATAGCCTAGAGAGGGAAGTTGGCTTACCCCTTATTGAGGTTCCTGTAGACCAAGAGGGACCTTATGTACATAGTGAACTATTAGAGGAAGACAGAAAGTTTTTACTTGATACAGGGGCAAGCAGAACAACTATAAGACGCAGTGAAGTTCCAGGGGCACCCCTCTCAGGCTCACAGAATATTTCCCTTGGATTCTCAGGAAAACCTATAATTAATGATGTAACACAACCTCTTCCACTTACAGTCGGTCCATTGACACGTACTACAGATTTGTTGCTTACTAAATCATGTCCAGAAAACTTGTTAGGTATAAAAACATTGAAAGCTCTAGGAGCTATAATATGTTGTTCTCCGGAAGGAGTACGACTATTTTTACGTGACTTTAAAGGTCACTACGTGTCCAGAGACATGGATCACCGACTGCAGAATTTACCTACACATTTATGGGCACAAGGCCCCACTGATGTTGGTTGCATGAACATTACACCATATCGAGTTACACTGAAAACAGGAATAGTACTACCACGAATGCGACAATACAAGTTACCACCGGATGCTGTAGTGGCTTTACTGCAAATCATTGATGAGCTCATTGCACAAGGAGTGGTTGTCGAAACAGACTCCAATGTATGTAATTCTCCGATAATTCAGATTCTTAAAAGAACGGATCCAAAAGCACCACCAGTATATCGATTAGTTATTGATCTGCGCGAATTAAATAAATGTATTGTACCACAATACCCTGTGGTCCCAGATATCTCTTCATTACTCACAGCTATTGACTCAGAAGCAACGTTCTTCACTGTAATTGATCTCAAGAATGCTTTCTTTAGTGTCCCAATAGATCCGGAAAGTCAATACTTGTTCGGATTCAGTTTAAATGGACGAAGTTTTAAATTCACACGCGCACCTCAAGGATTTACAGAAAGCCCCAGCATCTATAGCCAAGCACTGAAACGAGAACTTGACAGTATCCACATGCCAGTTAACACTGCCTTGCTTCAATATGTCGATGATCTGCTGATCACCGCTCGAAGCGAACGTGAATGTGAAAAAGCGTCACTGACGGTTTTGAAATTTCTAGCCGACAAGGGGCACAAGGTGTCCCCTTCTAAGCTGCAATTCTGTGTCCAGCGAGTTGTTTACCTTGGGCACTCGCTGTCCAAGGAGGGAAGGCAGCTTACATCTGACCGCATCCAGTTAATTGCTAACATGTCAGTACCCAAAACACAAAAGGAGGTGCGGGCTTTTATAGGCCTCACTTCATACTGTAGGCAGTGGATCCCTCAATATGCATTTCTAGCAAAACCACTCTTCCAGTTGACAACACAGGAGGCAGCCACATCGACTGTCCTCCCTTGGACTCCAGAACATACACACGCCTTTGAAAGCTTAAAGAAAGCTTTATGCCAAGCACCTGTCTTAGCAACACCATGTTACAATAAACAGTTTACACTCTTTGTTACAGAACGCGAAGGTACTGCCTTGTCAGTACTCACTCAGGAACAAGCAGGATCACACAAACCATGTGCTTATTTCTCTAGTACATTAGATCCAGTAGCTCAGGCACTTCCAGCGTGCCTGAAATCGGTGGCAGCAACAGCTTTAGCTATCAGACAAAGCGATGCCATAGTGTTAGGACACCAATTGACAGTACAAGTACCACACGCAGTAGAGGTTCTTTTGAACCGCACACAAACACAACACTTGACTATAGCGAGACTCACCGGTTACGAACTGACGTTGTTTCAGCCACACATAGAAATCAGACGTTGTAATACGTTAAATCCTGCCACACTGTTACCAGTGGGCGGAACAGATCCATTGGCACATGATTGTGTCGAAGTCATTACTATTACGACGAAACCCAGACAAGACTTGACAGATATCCCTTTGTCAGATCCAGACTTGACATTATATGTAGATGGGTCATGTATGAGAACAAGTACAGGAGAGTTAGTGGCCGCTTACGCAGTCACAACAGACACTGAAGTCATTGAAACAAATTGCATTAACACTTTGTCAGCTCAAGCAGCAGAGCTCATCGCTCTGACACAAGCCTGTATTCAAGCCAAAAATAAGAAAGTCAACATATACACGGATTCACGTTATGCATTCGGAGTCGTCCATGACTTCGGCGTACTGTGGCGAGAGAGAGGTTATTTAACTTCTCACGGTGCCCACATCCAACACGGACCCCTCATTCAAGCCCTATTAGACGCGATTCATCTACCTACTGCAATATCGATTATGAAATGCAAAGCCCATACAAAGGTTACCGATATCATTTCTCAGGGTAATGACCTAGCTGACGGAACAGCTAAACAGACTGCTCAGACTCAGACTCACACAACTGACATGACAAAGACAATAGTTACGACGCCAACACATTGCATGACAGTTAAGGATCCCGCCCTTGATGTAATTGACATACAGACACATGCTACACCAGAAGAAATAAAGAAATGGACTGAATTAGGAGGGATCCAAACAGATCAAGGATGGATGACGAAGGAAAAATCTATATGGTTTCTTCCCGACTCCATGGTTCAAGTTATCATTCACACAATACATAGTCCAGCGCACCTAGGAGAAAAAGCTATGCTAGACAGCATTCAACACATTTGGTTCAACAAACATTTACGAACAGCAGCTAAACAAAAAGTTCGTACCTGTATGATATGTTGTCAGTTTAATCCAGGTAAAAGCATCCCCGTAGAGCAGGGTGGATTTCAAACCCCCGATCATGCTTTTGAAGTCCTCCAGATGGATTATATCCAGATGGAACGATGTCGAGGATTCAAATATGTTCTCGTAGTTGTCTGTGCTCTTTCCCGTTGGACAGAAGCATATCCGGTTTCAGATTACACTGCCCCGACTACTGCCAAACAGTTAGTTCGAGAATTCTTCCCACGGTACGGTTTACCACGTGTTGTCTACTCAGATAACGGCCAGCCGTTCTCATCCGAATTAATGAAACACGTTTCCCTTTTATTAGGCTACCAATGGAAATTCCACTGTGTCCGACATCCCGAGGCGGCAGGTCTCGTGGAACGTCATAATCAAACTCTGAAAATTAGATTGTCCAAAATATGTAGAGAAAAAGGAGTTGATTGGATAGTAGCCTTACCAGTTGCGCTCTTTTACATGAGAATGGTAGCACATTCTCGAACAGGGCTATCCCCATACGAGGTGATCTTCGGTAGACCACCAAATATGTGGGGGACGCCTATACCGCGCAAAATCACTGATGTTGACTGTAATATGCTGACAGATTACCTGGCTTCCTTGATGTCTGCACTACAATCTTGTCGTTCACAGGTATCCGCAGCTTTTCCCGACAATACTGAGGTAAAGCCCCATGACGTGGTCCCTGGTGACCTGGTCCTGGTCAGGAATTTCGACCGGAAGACCCAACTGGATCCTAGGTGGAAGTCGCCTAAGTTAGTTCTACTGACTACAAGGACAGCCGTGAAGATCGAAGGACGGAAAGGGTGGTTGCACTCGAGTCATATCAAGAAATTTTATGGACTACCATCCAGTGTAGATACTCAACCCTGTATTCCCTCACAGACAGACTCAAAGCTCCCCTTGGTTGAATTAACAAAACCAGAACTTTACAAACTGAAATTGAGGTCTAGTAAGTCAGACAATTTGATTGTTTAAGTCCTCTCCAAGGTGAATCGGTTGAATTTGTCTCTGACATGTATCCTCTAGACCGGAATAGAGAAAGAAATCATCAGATGCAGCTCAAGAAGCATGCGTATTGTAAATCATTTCGTAGTCACTGCACAGTAACATTATTAATTTTGTTTTTTCTAAGTCTTCTGATCATCATTGTCAGCATACTATTGCACATGTATTACCCTATTTTTAAGCGTGCTTACAATATAACTGCAGAACATTCTTTTAGCGAATTACCTCCACATGAATTGTCCTATAGATTTGCGCTGCGCAACAACACATTCATTAGTATGTTACATCATTCCCATCAAACCAGCAATGCCACAAATTGTTGGATATGTGGCCGACTCCCTCCCTATCAGAACTATAAGGGAGTTTTGCCCCTCTTTCCCTATCCGTTCACACACAATGGCTCCTGTGGAGCATGGTTTAGTTTGATTAATTCCCTAGATTCAAATTCCGCAGTTTATCAAGACAACTGGGTATGGGGAAACCTGAACCTAGTTTTACTTAAAGTCTGCTACCCTAACAAGGAGGGACTTCCCAGAAGAACAGGAACTGATCTAGAAAATGAAGTATATGGATTAGGTAATTTTACACTTAACCTCATGATCCTGAACGTTGAATCTGAAGCTACACCAATCTTGCCCGCCATGTCAGTATTCCCAGTAAAAGGGGAATTATGTATCAGAAAGAATGGTTCCATACACATGGGCCATAGTAAATGCACCACTGTAATAAAATTCAGTGATCAAGGCAAGTCTACATTTAGAGCTTCCCATCATTCCTACTTCATATGTGGCCAGACCGCATATATATGTCTACCTCTAGATTGGGATGGTACCTGTTACATAGCATTCCTTCTGCCACCTGTTTTCCTAGCTCCTCCTGATTATCATAGAAATACCCATTTAGTACACAATAGACAGCAGAGAGATCTCCCAATTGTCGATTACACTGAAACAGCATGGGAAAAATACACAGATTTCAATAAAGGTTTCTTTCCCTATATAGGTACAGTTACTAATAGTAAGCTGATACGTAGATTAACCAGAACCCTTGAAGCAGTAGTGAACGAAACTATTTCCGCCTTAGGCAATTTAACAGAAGAGCAGTCTGCTATGCGGATTGTTGTGCTTCAAAATCGTCTTGTCCTTGACGTCATCCTGGCCGATAGGGGCGGAGCTTGTAGGGTCATCGGATCAAGTTGCTGCATTTTCATACCAGAAAATTCGCCGTCGGTATATAAAGCCATAACTCGCCTTCATAAGATTGTAAGCCAGATACACCAGAGTCCAGGCACCTGGACTTGGTCCGGTTGGTTCTGGGGCGTGTTGTCAGCCTGGGGATGGAGAATCCTATCCTTCCTAGGTATTGGCTTTCTCATACTATTCAGTTGCTGCTTATGTCTACAATGTGGGCCAGCGATTTGTGGTCTGTGTGCCACCTCGTGTATCCCACATCCAAGTTTTCGTTCGAGATCCCGGAAGAAGAAAGAAGAACAAATGATGCTATATGAACAGATCGATGGATTGATGAAGATCGATATCTCCTAAGGGTCCGAAGGGGACAAGGAGGGAATGAGGAAATATGAATTTTGTGATCAGTTATGTCCCCTATCGTAGACCCCAACGGCTCCATGTGCATGCTATAAGTACATGTATGTTCCCTCCTGCTCCAGTTTTGAAGACGCAAATATATGTGCGTCCACCGTCAACATGTCCTCTTTCAGATCCACCATGAATGGGTCAGATATTCCATTCCTAAGTATGAAAGGCCACCGACTTTATATGGTTCACTTTCCACATTTTACTGATTCAGGCGAGTAGGCCCCGAATTCTGTCATCAAGCCTTTTCCTGCCTTTTGCTTCTGAAAGCTCCAGTCTGAGCCTGCATCTGTGACCATGAACTTTGTCCTACTCCCTGCGCGGCTAACGGTGCCTGATCCAGCATATCGCCTGCCAAAAACTGTATTTCACCTTCAAGATTATCTCCTCCGCTCCTCATCCGATGCATTCCTGTCTAGTAGTTTAGGTAAACATTCCTCCAGCTACCGTGCAAAGGGGCCAGGCCTCGCTGTCCTCATGCAAGAAATTCATAGCCCCGTTACCATGGAATATTCCTACACCCTCGCATCTAGTGTAGACACTTAGACGCTTGCACACGCACTAACAGTCAGTATAGAATAGATTCTATCCTAGAGACCTCTCCTTTTGGATAACACAGTTCTTTAAACATAGGATATTAGATATGATTTGGGATTAGGTTGACATAACCCCAGACTTCTGTCTCCACATGTAGAGCTAAATGTCAAGTCCCCTTCACCCTCCAGTTGCACGTCAATCACACGTCATGCGGCTGCGCGCGCATCTTTGCCAAACATTTCTGCTGACATTGCAGGATTCTTTTATGGATCCACCCATTTGTGACATCATGTTTAATGACGTATTTTAGTTACACCCATGTTTACGCCTCTATTAGTTACGTATGCACAGTTTATCTGTATTATCAGCTGTCACGCCTCTTGCATCTGTTTCACTGTAATGTATTTTCTATAAAACTGCCTATCTGTCAATAATGTATGCCCCTTCCTTCCTGAACTTTCGTGGTGACGGAATAGAATGCCTACAATTCGAACTGTATTCCTTTGTATAGGAATAAAGCCTTTTAAAACCTCTAATACCACGGATTCTGCCTCTTATATTTACTGAGTTATTCTTAATAGACTTTACCGCATAAAAAATAGTACCGGTAACGAAATATTTACCACACTATTTAATTGCGGGTAGGTGCTGGAGACTAAACCTTTTTAATTTACAATTCCCACTCCAGTCGCTATTTAATTAGGGCAGGTGCTGGTCACCAACGTTAATTGATTTACTATTCATACTACTGTCACTATTTATTAGGGTAGGTGCTGGACACTAAACTTAATTAATTTACTATTCCTACTTCAGTCACTATTTAATTAGGATAGGTGCTGGTCACTAAACTTAATTCATTTTCTATTCCTACTCCAGTCACTATTTATATGGGGTAGGTGCTGGACACTAAATTAATCTACTATTCCCACACCAGTCAGTATTTAATTAGGGGTAGGTGCTGGACACTAAACTTAATTTAATTACTCTTACTACTCCAGTCACTATTTAATAGGTGTAGGTGCTGGACACTAAAGTTAATTTGATTACTATTCCTACTCCAGTCACTATTTAATTGCAGTATGTGCTGGAGACAAAACCTATTTAATTTACAATTCCCACTTCAGTCAATATTTAATTTGGGTAGGTGCTGGACACTAAACTTAATTAATGTATTATTCCTACTCCAGTCACTGTTTAATTAGGGTAGGTGCTGGTCAACAATCTTAATTATTTACTATCACTACTCCAGTCAGTATTTAGTTGGGGTAGGTGCTGTACTCTAAACTTAATTTAATTACAATTCCTACTCCAGTCACCATTTAATAGGTGTAGGTGCTGGACACTAAACTTAATGTAATTACTTTTGCTAATCCAGTCACTATTTAATTGGAATAGGTGCTGGACACTAAACTTAATTTAATTACTATTCCCACTCCAGTCACTATTAATTAGGGTAGATGCTGGACACAAAAAATTATTAATTTACTTTTCCCACTCAAGTCACTATTTAATAGGGGTAAGTGCTGGACACTAAACTTAAGTTGATTACTATTTCTACTCCCGTCACTATTTAAAAGGTGGAAGTTCTGGACACTAAATTTAATTTAATTACTATTCCTACTCCAGTCACTATTTAATAGGTGCTGGACATAACCTTAATTAATTTACTATTTCCACTCCAGTCAGTATTTAATTGGCGTGGGTGCTGGGCACTAACATTTATTTAATTACTTTTCCTACTCCAGTCACTATTTAATAGCGGTAGGTGCTGAAGACAAAACCTACTTAATTTACAATTCCCACTCCAGCCAATATTTAATAGGGGTAGGTGGTGGACACTAAACTTAATGAATTTACTTTTCCTACTCCAGTCACTATTTAATTAGGGTAGGTGCTGGACACTAAATTAATTTGCTATCCCTACTCCAGTCACTATTTAATAGGGGTAGGGGTTGGACACTAAACTTAATTGAATTACCATTCCTACTCCAGTCACTATTTAATAGGTGTAGGTGATGGACACTAAACTTGATTAATTTAATATTCCGACTCCAGTCACTATTTAATTAGGGTAGGTGCTGGACTCTAAACATAATTAATTTACTATTCCCACTCAAGTCACTATTTAAATAGGGGTAGGTGCTGGACATTAAAATTAAGGTAATTAGTATTCCTACTCCATTCACTATTTAAAAGGAGTAGGTTCTGGACTCTAAATTTAATTTAATTACTATTCCTACTCCAGTCACTATTTAATAGGTGTAGGTGCTGGACACTAATCTTAATTAATTTACTATTTCCACTCCAGTCAGTATTTAATTGGGGTAGATGCTGGACACTAAAATTAATCTAATTAGTATTACTTCTCAATTCACTATTTAATAGGTGTAGGTGCTGGACACTAAACTTATTTTAATGACTGTTCCTTCTCCAGTCACTAATTAATAGGTGAAGGTGCTAGACACTAAACTTAATTTAATTACTATTCCTACTCCAGTCACTATTTAATTGGAATAGGTGCTGGATACTAAACCTAATTTTATTACTATTCCTACTCCAGTCACTATTTAATAGGTGTAGGTGCTGGACACTAAACCTAATTTAATTACTATTCCTACTCCAGTCACTATTTAAATGGTGTAGGTGCTGGACACTAAATTTTATTTAATTACTATTCCTACTCCAGTCACTATTTAATAGGTGTAGGCGCTGGACACTAATCTTAATTAATTTACTTTTTCTACTCCAATCAGTATTTAATTGGGGTAGGTGCTGGACACTCAACTTAATTAATTTACTATTCCTATTCCAGTCACTATTTAATTATGGTAGGTGCTGGACAATAAACATAATCAATTTACTATTCCTACTCAAATCCCTATTGAATAGGGGTAGGTGCTGGACACTAAACTTAATTTAATTACTATTCCTCTTCCTGTCACTATTTAAAAGGTGCAGGTGCAGGTGCTGGACACTAAATTTAATTTAATTACTATTCCTACTAATGTCACTATTTAATAGGATTAGGTGCTGGACACTAATCTTAATTAATTTACTATTTCTACTCCAGTCAGATTTAATTGGGGTAGGTGCTGTACACTAAATTTAATTACTATTCCAACTCCAGTCACTATTTAATAGGTGTAGGTGCTGGACACTAAACTGAATTTAATTACTATTCCTTCTCCAGTCACTATTTACCAGGTGTAGGTGCTGGACACTAAATTTAATTTAATTACTATTCCTACTCAAGTCACTATTTAATTGGAATAGGTGCTGGACACTAACATTAATTTAATTACTATTCCTACTCTAGTCACTATTTAATAGGTGTAGGTGCTGGACACTAAACATAATATAATTACTATTCCTACTCCAGTCACTATTTAATTGTGGTAGGTGCTGGAGACTAAACCTATTTCATTCACAATTCCCACTCCAGTTAATATTTAATAGGGTAGGTGGTGAACACTAAACTTAATTAATTTATTTTTCCTACTCCAGTCACTATTTAATTAGGGTAGGAGCTGGTCACCAAACTTAATTAATGTACTATTCCTACACCACTCACTATTTTTTTCAGGGTAGGTGCTGGAAACTTAACTTAATTAATTTACTATTCCTACTCCAGTCACTATTTAATTAGGGTAGGTGCTGGTCACTAAACTTAATTCATCTACTATTCCTACTCCAGTCAATATTTATTAGGGATACGTGGTGGACACTAAAATTAATTAATTTACTATTCCTACTCCAGTCACTATTTAATTAGGATAGATGCTGGTCACTAAACTTAATATAATTACTATTCCTACTCCAGCCACTATTTAATTGGAATAGGTGCTGGAAACTTAACTTAATTAATTTACGATTCCTACAACAGTCACTATTTAATTAGGGTAGATGCTGGTCACTAAACTTAATATAATTACTATTCCTACTCCAGGCACTATTTAATTGGAATAGGTGCTGGATAATAAACTTAATGTAATTACTCTTCCTACTCCAGTCACTTTTTAATAGGGGTAGGTGCTGGACACTAATTTACTATTCCCACTCCAGTCAGTATTTAATAGGGGTAGCTGCTGGACACTAAACGTAATATAATTACTATTCCTTCTCCAGTCACTATTTAATTAGGGTAGGTGCTGGTCACTAAACTTAAATATTTTACTATTCCAAATCCAGTCACTTTCTAATTGGGGTAGGTGCTGGGAACTAAACTTAATTAATTTACTGTTCCCACACTCGTCAGTATTTAATTAGGGTAGGTGCTGTACACTAAACTTGATTAATTTACTATTCCCACTCCAGTCAGTATTTATTTAGGGATAGGTGCTGGACACTAAACTTAATTAATTTACTATTACTACCACAGTCGCTATTTAATTTGGGTAGGTGCTGGACACTAAACTTAATTAATGTACTATTCCTACTCCAGTCACTATTTAATTGGGGTAGGTGCTGGACACTAAACTTATTTAATTTACTCTTCCCACTCCAGTCAATATTTATTGGGGTAGGTGCTGGACTCTAAACTTAATTTAATTACTATTCCCACTCCAGTCACTATTTTATAGAGGTAGTTGCTGGACAATAAACTTAATTATTTACTATTCATACTCCAGTCACTATTCAATTAGGGTAGGTGCTGGACTCATCTTAATTTATTTACTATTCCTACTCCAGTCACTATTTAAAAGGTGTCGGTGCTGGACACTAAATGTAATTTAATTACTATTCCTATTCCAGTCACTATTTAATAGCTGTAGGTGCTGAACATTAATCTTAATTAATTTACTATTTCCACTCCATTCAGTGTTTAATTGGGGTAGGTGCTGGACACTAAACTTAATGTAATTACTATTCCTTCTCCAGTCACCATTTAATCGGTGTAGGTGCTGGACACTAAACTTAATGTAATTACTATTGCTAATCCAGTCACTATTTAATTGAAATAGGTGCTGGACAATAAACTTAATTTAATTACTATTCCCACTCCAGTCACTATTTTATAGAGGTAGTTGCTTGCCATTAAACTTAGTAATGTACTATTCATACTCCAGTCATTATTCAATTAGGGTAGGTGCTGGTCACTAAACCTAATTAATTTACTATGCCTATTCCGTCACTATTTAATTAGGGTAGGTGCTGGACAATAAAAATTATCAATTTACTATTCCCACTCCAGTCCCTATTTAATAGGGGTAGGTGCTGGACACTAAATTTAATTTAATTACTATTCCTACTCCCGTCACTATTTAAAAGGTGCAGGTGCTGGACACAAAATTTAATTTAATTACTATTCCTACTCCAGTCACTATTTAATAGGTGTAGGTGCTGGACACTAAACTGAATTCAATTACAATTCCTTCTCCAGTCACTATTTAATAGGTGTTGGTGCTGTACACTAAACTTAATTTAATTACTATTCCTACTCCAGTCACTATTTAATTGGAATAGGTGCTGCACACTAAACTTAATTTAATTACTATTCCTACTCCAGTCACTATTTAATTGCGGTAGGTGCTGGAGACTAAACCTATTTCATTTAAAATTCCCACTCCAGTTAATATTTAATAGGGTAGGTGGTGGACACTAAACTTAATGTATTTATTTTTCCTTCTCCAGTCACTATTTAATTAGGGTAGGTGCTGGTCACTAAACGCAATTAATGTACTATTCCTACACCACTCACTATTTTTTAGGGTAGGTGCTGGAAACTTAACTTAATGAATTTACTATTCCTACTCCAGCCACTATTTAATTAGGGTAGGTGCTGGACACTAATCCTAATTAATTTACTATTCCTACTCCAGTCACTATTTAATAGGTGTAGGTGCTGGACACTAAACTGAATTCAATTACAATTCCTTCTCCAGTCACTATTTAATAGGTGTTGGTGTTGGTGCTGTACACTAAACTTAATTTAATTACTTTTCCTACTCCAGTCACTATTTAATTGGAATAGGTGCTGCACACTAAACTTAATTTAATTACTATTCCTACTCTAGTTACTATTTAATAGGTGTAGGTGCTGGACACTAAATTCCACTTAATTACTATTCCTACTCCAGTCACTATTTAATAGGTGTAGGTGCTGGACACTAAACTGAATTCAATTACAATTCCTTCTCCAGTCACTATTTAATAGGTGTTGGTGCTGTACACTAAACTTAATTTAATTACTATTCCTACTCCAGTCACTATTTAATTGGAATAGGTGCTGCACACTAAACTTAATTTAATTACTATTCCTACTCCAGTCACTATTTAATTGCGGTAGGTGCTGGAGACTAAACCTATTTCATTTACAATTCCCACTCCAGTTAATATTTAATAGGGTAGGTGGTGGACACTAAACTTAATTAATTTATTTTTCCTTCTCCAGTCACTATTTATTTAGGGTAGGTGCTGGAAACTTAACTTAATGAATTTACTATTCCTACTCCAGCCACTATTTAATTAGGGTAGGTGCTGGTCACTAAACTTAATTAATTTACTATTCCTACTCCAGTCACTATTTAATAGGGATACGTGGTGGACACTAAAATTAATTAACTAACTAACTAAAACCTACTCCAGTCACTATTTAATTAGTGTACGTGCTGGACTCTAAACTTAATTAATTTACTATTTCTACAACAGTCACTATTTAATTAGGGTAGATGCTGGTCACTAAACTTAATTTAATTACTATTCCTACTCCAGTCACTATTTAATTGGAATAGGTGCTGGACAATAAACTTAATTTAATTACTCTTCCTACTCGAGTCACTATTTAATATGTGTAGGTGCTGGACGCTAAAGTTAATTTGATTACTATTCCTACTCCAGTCACTATTTAATAGGTGTTGGTGCTGGTCACTAAACTTAATTAATTTACTATTCCTACATTTGTCACTAGTTAATAGGTGTTCAACACTAAACTTAAGTTAATTACTATTCGTACTCCCGTCAATATTAAAAAGGTATAGGTGCTGGACACCAATCTTAATTAATGTATTTTTCCACTCCAGTCAGTATTTAATTGGGGTAGGTGCTGGACACTCTACTTAATTTAATTACTATTCCTACTCCAGTCACTATTTAATAGGTGTAGGTGCGCGACACTAAACTGAATTTAACTACTATTCCTTCTCCAGTCACTATTTAATAGGTGTAGGTGCTGGAAACTAAACTTAATTTAATTACTATTCCTACTCTAGTCAATATTTAATAGGTGTAGGTGCTGGATACTAAACTTAATGTAATTACTATTCCTACTTCAGTCACTATTTAATTGAGGTAGGTGCTGGAGACTAAACCTATTTAATTTACAATTCCCACTCCAGTCAATATTTAATAGGGATAGGTGCTGGACACTAAACATAATTAATTTACTATTCCTATACCAGTCACTATTTAATTAGGGTAGGTGCTGCTCACCACACATAATTAATTTACTATTCCTACTCCAGTCACTATTTAATTAGGGTAGGTGGTAGACACAACATCTAATTAAATTACTATTCCTACTCCAGTCACTATTGAATTAGGGTAGGTGCTGGTCACTAAACTTAATTTAATTACTATTCCTAATCCAGACACTATTTAATTGGAATAGGTGCTGGACACTAAACCTAATTTAATTACTATTCCGACTCCAGTCACTATCTAATAGGGGTAGGTGCTGGACAAGAAAGTTAATTAATTTACTTTTCATACTCCAGTCACTATTTAATTATGGTAGGTGCTGGTCACTAAATGTAATTAATTTACTATTCCTACTCCAGTCACTATTTAATTAGGGTATGTGCTGGACTCTAAACATAATTAATTTACTATTCCCACTCAAGTCACTATTTAATAGGGGTAGGTGCTGGACACTAAAGTTAATTTAATTACTAATCCTACTCCCATCAGTATTTAAAAGGTGCAGGTGCTGGACACTAAATGTAATTTAATTACTATTCCTACTAATGTCACTATTTAATAGGATTAGGTGCTGGACACTAATCTTAATTAATTTACTATTTCTACTCCAGTCAGTATTTAATTGGGGTAGGTGCTGTACACTAAATGTAATTACTATTCCTACTCCAGTCGCTATTTAATAGGTGTAGGTGCTGGACACTAAGCTTAATTTAATTACTATTTCTACTCCAGTCACTATTTCATTGCGGTAGGTGCTGGAGATTAAACCTATTTAATTTACAATTCCCACTCCAGTCGCTATTTAATTAGGGCAGGTGCTGGTCACCAACGTTAATTGATTTACTATTCTAATCCAGTCACTATTAATTAGGTTAGGTGCTGGACACTAAACTTAATTAATTTACTATTCCTAGTCCAATCACTATTTAATAGATGTAGGTGCTGGTCACTAAACTTAATTTAACTACTATTCATACTCCAATCACTATTTAATAGGTGTAGGTGCTGGACACTAATCTTAATTACTTTACTATTTCCACTCCAGTCAGTATTTAATTGGGGTAGGTGCTGGACACTAAACTTAATGTAATTACTATTCCAACTCCAGTCAATATTTATTTGGAATACGTGCTGGACACTAAACTTAATTTAATTACTATTCCTACTCTAGTCACTATTTAATTGGTGTAGGTGCTGGACACTAAACATAATTTAATTACTATTCATACTCCAGTCACTATTTAATTAGGGTAGGTGCAGGACTCCAGTCACTATTTAAAAGGTGTAGGTGCTGGACCCTAAATGTAATTAATTACTATTCCTATTCTAGTCACTATTTAATAGGTGTAGGTGCTGGACACTAATCTTAATTAATTTACTATTTCCACTCCAGTCAGTATTTAATTAGGGTAGGTGCTGGACACTAAACTTAATGTAATTACTATTCCTTCTCCAGTCACCATTTAATCGGTGTAGGCGCTGGAAACTAAACTTAATATAATTACTATTGCTAATCCAGTCACTATTTAATTAGAATAGGTGCTGGACACTAAACTTAATTTAACTACTATTCATACTCCAATCACTATTTAATAGGTGTAGGTGCTGGACACTAATCTTAATTACTTTACTATTTCCACTCCAGTTAGTATTTAATTGGGGTAGGTGCTGGACACTAAACTTAATTTATTTACTATTCCTGCTCCAGTCACCATTTAATAGGTATAGGTGCTGGTCACTAAATTTAATGTAATTACTATTGCTAATCCAGTCACTATTTAATTGGAATAGGTGCTGGACTCTAAACTTAATTTAATTACTATTCCCACTCCAGTCACTATTTTATAGAGGTAGTTGCTGGACAATAAACTTAATTATTTACTATTCATACTCCAGTCACTATTTAATTATGGTAGGTGCTGCTCACCACACTTAATTAATTTACTATTCCTACTCCAGTCACTATTTAATTAGGGTAGGTGCTGGACACAAATCTTAATTTATTTACTAATCCTACTCCAGTCACTATTTAAAGGGTGTAGGTGCTGGACACTAAATTTAATTTAAATACTATTCCTATTCCAGTCACTATTTAATGGGTGTAGGTGCTGGACACTAATCTGAATTAATTTACTATTACCACTCCAGTCAGTATTTAATTGGGGTAGGTGCTGGACACTAAACTTAATGTAATTACTATTCCTTCTCCAGTCACCATTTAATCGGTGGAGGTGCTGGACACTAAACTTAATGTAATTACTATTGCTAATCCAGTCACTATTTAATTGGAATAGGTGCTGGACACTAAACTTAATTTAATTACTATTCCTACTCCAGTCACTATTTTATAGAGGTAGTTGCTTGCCAATAAACTTAGTAATGTACTATTCATACTCCAGTCACTATTCATTTAGGGTAGGTGCTGGTCACTAAACTTAATTAATTTACTATTCCTATTCCGTCTCTATTTAATTAGGGTAGGTGCTGGACAATAAAAATAATCAATTTACTATTCCCACTCCAGTCCCTATTTAATAGGAGTAGGTGCTGGACACTAAATTTAATTTAATTACTATTCCTACTCCCGTCACTATTTAAAAGGTGCAGGTGCTGGACACTAAATTTAATTTAATTACTATTCCTACTAATGTCACTATTTAATAGGATTAGGTGCTGGACACTAATCTTAATTAATTTACTATTTCTACTCCAGTCAGTTTTTAATTGGGGTAGGTGCTGTAGACTAAATGTAATTGCTATTCCTACTCCAGTCACTATTTAATATGTGTAGGTGCTGGACACTAAACTGAATTCAATTACAATTCCTTCTCCAGTCACTATTTAATAGGTGTTGCTACTGGACACTAAACTTAATTTATTACTATTCCTACTCCAGTCACTATTTAATTGGAATAGGTGCTGCACACTAAACTTAATATAATTACTATTCCTGCTCTAGTCACTATTTAATAGGTATAGGTGCTGGACACTAAATTTCACTTAATTACTATTCCTACTCCAGTCACTATTTAATTGCGGTACGTGCTGGAGACTAAACCTATTTCATTTACAATTCCCACTCCAGTTAATATTTAATAGGGTAGGTGGTGGACACTAAACTTAATTAATTTATTTTTCCTTCTCCAGTCACTATTTAATTAGGGTAGGTGCTGGTCACCAAACTTAATTAATGTACTATTCCTACACCACTCACTATTTTTTTAGGGTAGGTGCTGGAAACTTAACTTAATTAATTTACTATTCCTACTCCCGTCACTATTTAATTAGGGTAGGTTATGGTCACTAAACTTAATTCATTTACTATTCCTACTCCAGTAACTATTTAATTAGGGTAGGTGCTGGACTCTAAACATAATTAATTTACTATTCCCACTCAAGTCACTATTTAATAGGGGTAGGTGCTGGACACTAAAGTTAAGTTAATTACTATTCCTACTCCAGTCACTATTTAAAAGGTATAGGTTCTGGACACTAAATTTCATTTAAATACTATTCCTACTCCAGTCACTATTTAATAGGTGTAGGTGCTGGACACTAATCTTAATTAATTTACTATGTCCACTCCAGTCAGTATTTCATTGGGGTAGATGCTGGACACTAAAATTAATGTAATTAGTATTCCTTCTCAATTCACTATTTAATAGGTGTAGGTGCTGGACACTAAACTTATTTTAATGACTGTTCCTTCTCCAGTCACTAATTAATAGGTGTAGGTGCTAGACACTAAACTTAATTTAATTACTATTCCTACTCCAGTCACTATTTAATAGGTGTAGGTGCTGGACACTAAACTTAATTTAATTACTATTCCTACTCCAGTCACCATTTAAATGGTGTAGGTGCTGGACACTAAATTTTATTTAATTACTATTCCTACTCCAGTCAATATTTAAGAAGTGTAGGTGCTGGACACTAATCTTAATTAATTTACTTTTTCCACTCCACTCAGTATTTAATTGGGGTAGGTGCTGGACACACAACTTAATTTAATTACAATTCTTACTCCAGTCACTATTTTATAGAGGTAGTTGCTGGCCAATAAACTTAGTAATTTACTATTCTCACTCCAGTCACTGTTTAATTAGGGTAGGTGCTGGTCACTAGACTTAATTAATTTACTATTCCTATTCCAGTCGCTATTTAATTAGGGTAGGTGCTGGACAATAAACATAATCAATTTACTATTCCTACTCCAATCCCTATTTAATAGGGATAGGTGCTGGACACTAAACTTAATTTAATTACTATTCCTACTTCCCTCACTATTTAAAAGGTGCAGGTGCTGGACACTAAATTTAATTATTCCTACTAATGTCACTACTTAATAGGATTAGGTGCTGGACACTAATCTTAATTAATTTACTATTTCTACTCCAGTCAGTATTTAATTGGGGTAGGTGCTGTACACTAAATTTAATTACTATTCCAACTCCAGTCACTATTTAATAGGTGTAGGTGCTGGACACTAAACTGAATTTAATTACTATTCCTTCTCCAGTCACTATTTAATAGGTGTAGGTGCTGGACACTAAACCTAATTTAATTACTATTCCTACTCTCGTCACTATTTAATAGGTGTAGGTGCTGGACACTAAACTTAATATAATTACTATTCCTACTCCAGTCACTATTTAATTGCGGTAGGTGCTGGAGACTAAACTTATTTCATTTACAATTCCCACTCCAGTTAATATTTAATAGGGTAGGTGGTGGATACTAAACTTAATTAATTTATTTTTCCTACTCCAGTCACTATTTAAATAGGGTAGGAGCTGATCACCAAACTTAATTAATGTACTATTCCTACACCACTCACTATTTTTTTCAGGGTAGGTGCTGGAAACTTAACTTAATTAATTTACTATTCCTACTCCAGTCACTATTTAATTAGGGTAGGTGCTTGTCACTAAACTTAATTCATTTACTATTCCTACTCCAGTCACTATTTAATAGGGATACGTGGTGGACACTAAAATTAATTATTTTACTCTTCCTACACCGGTCACTATTTAATTAGGGTAGAGGCTGGTCACTAAACTTAATTTAATTACTCTTCCTACTCCTGTCACTATTTAAAAGGTGCAGGTGCTGGACACTGCATTTAATTTAATTACTATTCCTACTAATGTCACTATTTAATAGGATTAGGCGCTGAACACTAATCTTAATTAATTTACTATTTCCACTCCAATCCCTATTTAATAGGGGTAGGTGCTGGACACTAAACTTAATTTAATTACTATTCCTACTCCTGTCACTATTTAAAAGGTGCAGGTGCTGGACACTGCATTTAATTTAATTACTATTCCTACTAATGTCACTATTTAATAGGATTAGGCGCTGAACACTAATCTTAATTAATTTACTATTTCCACTCCAGTCAGTATTTAATTGGGGTAGGTGCTGGACAATAAACTTAATGTAATTACTATTCCTTCTCCAGTCACCATTTATTCGGTGTAGGTGCTGGACACTAAACTTAATGTAATTACTATTGCTAATCCAGTCACTATTTAATTGGAATAGGTGCTGGACACTAAACTTAATTTAATTACTATTCCCACTCCAGTCACTATTTTATAGAGGTAGTTGCTTGCCAATAAACTTAGTAATGTACTATTCATACTCCAGTCACTATTCATTTAGGGTAGGTGCTGGTCACTAAACTTAATTAATTTACTATTCCTATTCCGTCTCTATTTAATTAGGGTAGGTGCTGGACAATAAAAATAATCAATTTACTATTCCCACTCCAGTCCCTATTTAATAGGAGTAGGTGCTGGACACTAAATTTAATTTAATTACTATTCCTACTCCCGTCACTATTTAAAAGGTGCAGGTGCTGGACACTAAATTTAATTTAATTACTATTCCTACTAATGTCACTATTTAATAGGATTAGGTGCTGGACACTCATCTTAATTAATTTACTATTTCTACTCCAGTCAGTTTTTAATTGGGGTAGGTGCTGTAGACTAAATGTAATTGCTATTCCTACTCCAGTCACTATTTAATATGTGTAGGTGCTGGACACTAAACTGAATTCAATTACAATTCCTTCTCCAGTCACTATTTAATAGGTGTTGCTACTGGACACTAAACTTAATTTATTACTATTCCTACTCCAGTCACTTTTTAATTGGAATAGGTGCTGCACACTAAACTTAATATAATTACTATTCCTGCTCTAGTCACTATTTAATAGGTGTAGGTGCTGGACACTAAATTTCACTTAATTACTATTCCTACTCCAGTCACTATTTAATTGCGGTACGTGCTGGAGACTAAACCTATTTCATTTACAATTCCCACTCCAGTTAATATTTAATAGGGTAGGTGGTGGACACTAAACTTAATTAATTTATTTTTCCTTCTCCAGTCACTATTTAATTAGAGTAGGGGCTGGTCACCAAACTTAATTAATGTACTATTCCTACACCACTCACTATTTTTTTAGGGTAGGTGCTGGAAACTTAACTTAATTAATTTACTATTCCTACTCCCGTCACTATTTAATTAGGGTAGGTTATGGTCACTAAACTTAATTCATTTACTATTCCTACTCCAGTAACTATTTAATTAGGGTAGGTGCTGGACTCTAAACATAATTAATTTACTATTCCCACTCAAGTCACTATTTAATAGGGGTAGGTGCTGGACACTAAAGTTAAGTTAATTACTATTCCTACTCCAGTCACTATTTAAAAGGTATAGGTTCTGGACACTAAATTTCATTTAAATACTATTCCTACTCAAGTCACTATTTAATAGGTGTAGGTGCTGGACACTAATCTTAATTAATTTACTATGTCCACTCCAGTCAGTATTTCATTGGGGTAGATGCTGGACACTAAAATTAATGTAATTAGTATTCCTTCTCAAGTCACTATTTAATAGGTGTAGGTGCTGGACACTAAACTTATTTTAATGACTGTTCCTTCTCCAGTCACTAATTAATAGGTGTAGGTGCTAGACACTAAACTTAATTTAATTACTATTCCTACTCCAGTCACTATTTAATAGGTGTAGGTGCTGGACACTAAACTTAATTTAATTACTATTCCTACTCCAGTCACCATTTAAATGGTGTAGGTGCTGGACACTAAATTTTATTTAATTACTATTCCTACTCCAGTCAATATTTAAGAAGTGTAGGTGCTGGACACTAATCTTAATTAATTTACTTTTTCCACTCCAGTCAGTATTTAATTGGGGTAGGTGCTGGACACACAACTTAATTTAATTACAATTCTTACTCCAGTCACTATTTTATAGAGGTAGTTGCTGGCCAATAAACTTAGTAATTTACTATTCCCACTCCAGTCACTGTTTAATTAGGGTAGGTGCTGGTCACTAGACTTAATTAATTTACTATTCCTATTCCAGTCGCTATTTAATTAGGGTAGGTGCTGGACAATAAACATAATCAATTTACTATTCCTACCCCAATCCCTATTTAATAGGGATAGGTGCTGGACACTAAACTTAATTTAATTACTATTCCTACTTCCCTCACTATTTAAAAGGTGCAGGTGCTGGACACTAAATTTAATTATTCCTACTAATGTCACTACTTAATAGGATTAGGTGCTGGACACTAATCTTAATTAATTTACTATTTCTACTCCAGTCAGTATTTAATTGGGGTAGGTGCTGTACACTAAATTTAATTACTATTCCAACTCCAGTCACTATTTAATAGGTGTAGGTGCTGGACACTAAACTGAATTTAATTACTATTCCTTCTCCAGTCACTATTTAATAGGTGTAGGTGCTGGACACTAAACCTAATTTAATTACTATTCCTACTCTCGTCACTATTTAATACGTGTAGGTGCTGGACACTAAACTTAATATAATTACTATTCCTACTCCAGTCACTATTTAATTGCGGTAGGTGCTGGAGACTAAACTTATTTCATTTACAATTCCCATTCCAGTTAATATTTAATAGGGTAGGTGGTGGATACTAAACTTATTTAATTTATTTTTCCTACTCCAGTCACTATTTAAATAGGGTAGGAGCTGATCACCAAACTTAATTAATGTACTATTCCTACACCACTCACTATTTTTTTCAGGGTAGGTGCTGGAAACTTAACTTAATTAATTTACTATTCCTACTCCAGTCACTATTTAATTAGGGTAGGTGCTTGTCACTAAACTTAATTCATTTACTATTCCTACTCCAGTCACTATTTAATAGGGATACGTGGTGGACACTAAAATTAATTAATTTACTATTCCTACTCCATTCACTATTTAATTTGGGTAGGTGCTGGTCACTAAACTTAATTCATTTACTATTCCTACTCCAGTCACTATTTAATAGGGATACGTGGTGGACACTAAAATTAATTATTTTACTCTTCCTACACCGGTCACTATTTAATTAGGGTAGAGGCTGGTCACTAAACTTAATTTAATTACTCTTCCTACTCCAGTCACTATTTAATAGGTGTAGGTGCAGGACACTAAAGTTAATCTGATTACTATTCCTACTCCAGTCACTATTTAATAGGTGTAGGTGTTGGTCACTAAACTTAATTAATTTACTATTCCTACTCAAGTCACTATTTAATAGGGGTAGGTGCTGGACACTAAACTTAAGTTAATTACTATTCGTACTCCCGTCACTATTAAAAAGGTGTAGGTGCTGGACACTAAATTTAATTTAATTACTATTCCTACTCCAGTCAATATTTAATAGGTGCAGGTGCTGGACACTAATCTTAATTAATTTACTTTTTCCACTCCAGTCAGTATTTAATTGGGGTAGGTGCTGGACACTAAAATGAATTTATTTAATATTCCTACTCCAGTCACTATTTAGGTGCCGATTCCGATCCGTCCGACTCGTATCCGTATATTTTTACGTACAAATCGTACAAGTACCTGACAAAGTGCGAAGTACGATTCGTACCTGAAAAATACATACGAATTGCGTCGGGAAAATGGTCCGAGAGGGAGCCGTAAATTTTTACATCTGAATAGCGTCGGGAAAAGTGTCCTATAGGGAGATGGACAGTTTTACGTGCAAATCGTAAAACAGAAGTCCGAGCGCGCAAGTACGATCCGTACCGCCCGTCCGAATACACAACCGCATGTAAAAGGCCCCGTACGGAGCGAACGCTGTAGCCTACATGTACACGGGTAAACTTGTGCCCGAATACGAGTCGTACAGCCCCCCTCACCCCGCACATGTCAGCACCGTACCCCCGTCTGTCAGCACCGTCCCCCCCTCCGCACCGTACCCCAACACCATAGCACAGCCCCGCACCTGTACACACCATACCCCAACACCGTAGCCCAGCCCCGTACATGCATGCACCGTACCCCAACACCGTAGCCCAGCCCGTACCTGTACGCACTGTACCCCAAAATCGTAGCCCAGCCCTGTACCTGTACGCACTGTACCCCAACACCGTAGCACAGCCCCGCACCTGTATTCACCGTACCCCAACACCGTAGCCCAGCCCCGTACCTGTACGCACCGTACCCCAACACCGTAGCACAGCCCGCACCTGTACGCACCGCACCCCAACACTGTAGCACAGCCCGCACATGTACGCGCCGCTCCCCGACACCGTAGCCACAGCCCGCACCTGTACGCGCCACATCTCAACACCGTAGCACAGCCCCGCACCTGTACGCACCGTACCCCAATACCGTACCCCAGCACCCTCACTCAGAATCGTGTATGTACGGACCATACCTACGCGAAAAAGACTCGTACAGAACCAGGACACAGTAAAACAGCACAAGGAGGGTCAATTCGACTCGCACAACACCACAAAACACGTCAACATGACAAAATACATCTCTATGACTGACCTGCCACATCCAAACAGCCAAAATGAGGACCAAATCACAACCACCTCTTATAACACACCCACCACAAATTCAAACACAGCCACACCCAAAAATGGACCAATAAAAAGGGCCCACACGCACAACCCATGAGCCATTGCAACAGACCCCACAGACAAACAACTGCACCTTACTCACACCTAAACTACACCTTCTCTTACACACCTTCACACAACCTCCTTCACAAACACCCCCTCTTCACCTTCACACACACACCATCACATTCACACCCACACACCCACAACCATCCACACCCACACCCCACACCATGCCCACTGACAAGAATCCAAAGTTCACTACGGCGGAGCTGGAGCTCCTTGTCAACGAAGTCATCAGAGTCGAGCCACAGCTGTTTGGAACATTGGTCAGACAGACCAGCATAGCCCAAAAAACCAGCCCGAATACGAGTGGTACAGCCCCCCTCTCCCTGCACATGTCAGCACCGTACCCCCGTATGTCAGCACCGTCCCCCCTCCGCACCGTACCCCAACACCATAGCACAGCCCCGCACCTGTACGCACCGTACCCCAACACCGTAGCCCAGCCCCGTACATGCACGCACCGTACCCCAACACCGTAGCCCAGCCCGTACCTGTACGCACCGTACCCCAAAATCGTAGCCCAGCCCCGTACCTGTACGCACTGTACCCCAACACCGTAGCACAGCCCCGCACCTGTATGCACCGTACCCCAACACCGTAGCCCAGCCCCGTACCTGTACGCACCGTACCCCAACACCGTAGCACAGCCCGCACCTGTACGCGCCGCACCCCAACACCGTAGCACAGCCCGCACCTGTACGCACCGCACCCCAACACCGTAGCACAGCCCCGCACCTGTACGCACGGTACCCCAACACCGTAGCACAGCCCGCACCTGTACGCGCCGCACCCCATCACCGTAGCACAGCCCGCACCTGTACGCGCTGCACCCCAACACTGTAGAACAGCCCGCACCTGTACGCGCAGCACCCCAACAGCGTAGCACAGCCTGCACCTGTATGCGCCGCACCCCAACACCGTAGCACAGCCCGCACATGTACACGCCGCACCCCGACACCGTAGCACAGCCCGCACCTGTACGTGCCACACCCCAACACCGTAGCACAGCCCCGCACCTGTACGCACCGTACCCCAATACCGTACCCCAGCACCCTCACTCAGCATCGTGTATGTACGGACCATACCTACGCGAAAAAGACTCATACAGAACCAGGACACAGTAAAACAGCACAAGGAGGGTCAATTCGACTCGCACAACACCACAAAACACGTCAACATGACAAAATACATCTCTATGACTGACCTGCCACATCCAAACAGCCAAAATGAGGACCAAATCACAACCACCTCTTATAACACACCCACCACAAATTCAAACACAGCCACACCCAAAAATGGACCAATAAAAAGGGCCCACACACACAACCCATGAGCCATTGCAACAGACCCCACAGACAAACAACTGCACCTTACTCACACCTAAACTACACCTTCTCTTACACACCTTCACACAACCTCCTTCACAAACACCCCCTCTTCGCCTTCACACACACACCATCACATTCACACCCACACACCCACAACCATCCACACCCACACCCCACACCATGCCCACTGACAAGAATCCAAAGTTCACTACGGCGGAGCTGGAGCTCCTTGTCAACGAAGTCATCAGAGTCGAGCCACAGCTGTTTGGAACATTGGTCAGACATACCAGCATAGCCCAAAAAACCAGCCTGTGGCAGAGGATCGTCGATAAGGTGAATCCTGTTGCAGCCATCCGAAAGACCAGGCATGAATGCCAAGCCAGGTGGTACGATCTGCGCAGGGAAGTCAAGAGGAAAATGAACGAGGAATACGCCCAGAGTGACATCACTGGAGGCGGGCTGCCCCGCAGACCCGTACATTACCATCCCTGGGAGGAGAAGGTGATGGCCACGCTTCCGCCGGTGGGAGTACACAGAGTCGAAGGAGTCGCAGAGCCTGGTGAGTACACAAACAACTCACGTAACATGGGGGGAATGGCATCCACACCCCAACTACAACAAATGCACTCACCTACCCCCAAGCCCTCACCGCACACAACCACACCCTAAAAACCACGCTCATGCCACTAACGTCTCCATGCCCCATTCACAAATAAAGGCAATGCCATGTCCCAGGCCACACCAACCACAAACCCAAGACTGGATGTCCGGGATGCTGGGAGGGTGGGGCTCACACAACACATTGTGCAACTCAGAACCAGACACCAATGCCCACAGCCGATATGGCCTAGGTACATACCCATGCACCATGCCCAATGCACAGGGACTGGCAAAATAATGACAAGGTAGCTGACACTTGGCCCTGCTGTAGGCAGCACAAGGCCCTCCTGCGACCACTGTACATTCAAACAACAACTCCACTAGCTCACATACCCAGCACAGGAACTCACACACACTGTCATGCCAGCATACACCATGAGGGGACAGACACATCACCAGGGAGACCCAATGACAAATCACACTACACACAACAGCAGGCCTGGTCACACACCCCCCCTCACACAAGCACACACCCCCGGGGCAGGCAACGGATTTACCCACTCTCACAATGGACATGTGACACAACAAGACCAATCCATAGCCAAATAAGCATCCCAGCAAAAAATCTACTGGCAAACACTCAGGAGCACATACCAACCTGTCCCCCGCAACATACCCATCCCCAAGTGTACATTGAGAGGAATGCTAGGCACATCCAACCACCTGGAGGAACTGTGACTACTTGAATATGTATGAAACATGGATGTGGCATGAAACAGCATTAACATTGTCTCTCTCTCATACACAGGGCAATGTCATCGACCTCCCCCCAACAATGGGGGGGAACAATCACAGTCCCAGGCTCAGCGTGAAGATGATCCCACCGGCAGTGACGACTCTCACCACTCCGTGGATTACCCCGACCAACCTGGCCCCTCTGGTGCCCAAGCCCCTGCAGCACCTGCGTCAGGTACATCCGTGCCAACCACCACCCCCATTCCTGCCACATCCCAGGAGACACCCAGGAGCCCTGCTCACACCGAACAATACAGCCAGTCTGACCAGGAGGGACAAGGTTCTCCGGGCACCCAGGAGGAGGCAGACGACCACGCTAATGCCATCCCTCAGGGGTCCCATAGACCCGATGTGCCCACAACGGCAGGCCTGGCTCGTGTGGGCAGGGGTGGTGGGAGTGGAGGCAGGCGGAGGCGAGAACCTGACCAGCCAGCTGAGGGAACCGGTATGGCACACATGCGCACATCCTGGACACATACCGGCGTGACACCAGGGGCATCAGCCAGGTTGTGTCGAGCCTCACAGACATCAAGGGGACCCTCGACGAGATGAAGAACCTGCAGGCCGAGCAACATGCAGTCAACAACAACACCAAGAACGGATGGAGGCAAGACTGGCTGAGCTCCTGGCAGTGCAAACGGACATGAGCCGTTCACTTCCTCGGATTGCCGACAACATGGGCAACCCTCCCTGTGACACCAGGCGGAGACCAGCACCAGCCACAGGGAGGGAGGAGGAGGAGGAGGATTCCTCCGACGGATCATCACAGACATCGTCAAGGCCTGCATCTGAGGGTCCCCGGAGGAAGGTGGGTCATCCACGGAAAAGACCGTGAGAGTCAGCGGACCCTCCACATCTCCCAGGTCACCTGGCCCTCTGGCGCAACAGCACCACCTCACCCAATGGCATTCTCTGCCACATGGACTTGCTGGTCACAGTCTGACCAATGATGACCAACACTGTGGTCTGGACTCTGATGACTCCAACTGACAAGGATGCCATCTCCCCCTGTGAACTTTGGATTCTATGCACCCGGTAGAGCACCTTACTTCATCCACCAAAAGACTTACCCCACCAAAAATAAATACTTTATTTTGTCATGAGATGTTGCTGTCATTTGGCATTATTCACCAACATATGTGTGTGTAAATGTCAAACTATGCCTGAGTGTTGAACTAACTCCACACATCCATACCCTGGGAACGGAGTCTGGTACAGGACACACATGGGTCACAATGTATCATTCAATGCAGACATGGAGCACAATACCTGTGATGGCCTCAAGCTGTGAGGGGGTGCTAGGGAAACTGTGAGGACACACCTATTTGGAAGAGTAACATTAAGGCGTAGAGGTCATGCCTCATTTGGAGGTTCCCGGGGAGGGAGTCCCAGGTATGTGTTCCCAGGTGGGAGAACTATGACCTGCATGCAGGAGTACGGTGGATCAGAAGAATGGTGGCCAGGTCAAGGTTGGATTCACGGAGATGGCACTACGGGGTCTCGGATGACAGTGGTACAAGGTTGGTTTTGGGTCAGGGTTGTGGCCTGCCTCCTGAGTGTGGGTGAGGAGTCTGAAGGTCATCCTGCAGCACACAGTGATCCATTGCAGCTATCTCTGCTGGACGGTGATGTGGCTGGGGCGCGAGATGTTGACGCTGAGGTGTGCAGAGGCAGCCTGGATGTGGACAAGTGTCCCTGGATTTTGGATGTGGCTGCTCCGTAGAGGGCAGGGCAGTATTTGACACGGATGTTGTTGTGGACCTGGGGGATGGTCCGTCTTACCTTGGAGTGGATCTATCTGGGGATCATATGCATAATGCTGAGGGTGTTGCAGTGTGAGGTACAGATGCTGGTGATTACCATGGCAAATTAGAGCAAGCAATCCATGATGCACAACATCTTGTGTGCGTGGACACTGGGTGCCTGTGCAGGGCTTCTGTGGGTGGGACACAAGCAGTTGAGCCAGCTGTAAGGGGACAATCCTCAAACCTCAGTCCTGTACAAGTCCAGCCTCAGGTGGCTGCTGTCCTGCCATTCATCAATGGATCCCATGCAATCTTGAATATTGGAACTGGAAATGTCTGCGTCCTTGGTGAGGGTGAGGAGCGCCTGGCTGTCAATGGCATACGAGTTGATGATGAGGGCGTGTGCGCATGTGATGGTGGATAGGGGGGTCCTGGACACATTGTAGATTGACACGCTGAAAGATGATACCTGTGCCATGTGCCTCACGACGAAAGCATACTACATGCAGAAGCCTTGAGTCCCACTCCCATGTCCTTGCAGGGGTACAGATCCGGTGGGGAGTAGGAGGGACATGACCTGGTGGGTGTGACAGGTCCTGGAAGGCATGGCAGCGCTGTGTAGGCAGTCGGAGTTGCACACTCATCATGCAAAGGTGTTGTGTGTGCGCTCAGTGCATGCCTGAGAGCAGGCGGGAGATGTGTGGATGGACCTTGCTTGGAGGGTGGCTGCAACATCACACTGTAGTGTGATGTGGGTCATGCAAGGACCTGAGGGTCGTGCAATGTGCACATTGCATGTGCAGATGGTCCAGCCTTTGGTACCACATGGCCGCAACTGTGGCACAGACAAGCCGAAGACAGCCAAATGAATGTGTTGAGGGAGGAAGGGAGGAGCACCTTTGATGTGTGTGTGTTGCCAAATCTGGAAACTACGTGTGCCCTTGCTGCAGTGGCTGCAACAGCAGGCGGCATGTCTTGGGAATTATGCCACAATATCCACACAAAGACTAGGATGTCAGAAAGGACTACTGCAACAGGTCAAGGAAGGAGTTACCGGTTTGCAATGGCACACACAGAGACAAAGGATGCACAATCACCAAAGATGACTGACACCGGATCATGAAACTGAATGCCGAGCTGCGCACAGGAAACACACCCCAGAAGGTGTTGACGGCCCGTGGGGGGGACTAACATGCCAAAACACATACACAGCCAAGGACATCATGCACAATAGAGAATCAAATACATGAAGAACAGCATGCAGGTTGCTAATCTACACATAGACTCATATGCACAATCCTTGACAACCATGCCAGAGATGCCTCATGCACAGTGGCAAGAGACCTGCATTGATAGAGATGAGGCACCTTGGAGGCTGAGGAACACCTTTATTACTCATGCTCACACCTATGCAAAAGCATCAACATTAACAGACTCACAGGTCTATTGGATTAACATGTGGGACCTACACCGGACACCCCCTTTGCACCACAGATGCTGTAAATCCATTGTACTGGCACACAAGTGAAGGGGTTGAGCCAAACATCCCCTGCTGCACACGGAGAGGCCGCAATTCCCCATTGAGCATCATATGGGGATGTCCCGCAATATGTCCACCCGTAGCCTCCCGTATGTTTCAGAGGGAAGTTGTACACACATTGATGCCTTCATCACAAACAACAATCCCATAACAGATGACTGTCACGAAGTGTGACTATCAATTCATGTGAGTCATGCCACATGTCATGTGCCCCATGGTGAGTCGACATGTATGCATAGTAACATAACCTGCACAGGAGCAGTGCCCACACATTACAAACAACTACCACACCCAAAAAGCCTTGCTGCAATCCTTACCCAAAGGAGAATTTTTACCATGTCCGTGCATGTAACGCTGATTGAGCACACATTGCATTACTCATGAGGAATAGCAGAAGCACAATGATGCCACGAGCAGACAGCATGCGCAAATACCTGGGGATGAGAGACACACAAGAAGTCAGGAAAAACATAGTCATCCGCATGCATGGTCATGAATAAGGTTGACACCATGCCAGTTGTCAATTGAGTGTGTCAGCTAAAATGTGTGGAATGACATCAGCACTCGAGTGACACATCAGCACACACCTCAAAGTCACTTAGCATACAGTCAGCTGGACACACACATTGCAACACATGCCACACAAGGCTCAAAGCGTGCACACTCAGACCCAGGGACTCACCATTATGAGAAGAAGTTGCGTATGAGCTGACTCCGGATGTCCTCCTCCTCCTCCTCCTCCTCACTTGCCTCATGACCAAGGCCGTCATCCTCCACGGGTGGATGTTCCTGCTCATCGGGATCCAGGATGAGTGGCACAGCTTTCTCCACTGCTATATTGTGCAGCATGCAGCACACGAGGAAGATTTTGCAGACCTTCACCGGTGCATATGGGAGGGACCCTCCGGTCTTTTGGAGGCACCGGAATCGGCTCTTCAGGAGGCCAGATGTCCTCTCAATCACTCGCCTGGTCTGCCCATGGGCGTTGTTGTAACGGTGATCTGCAGCTGTTCTCGGGTTGCGGAGAGGCATCACCAGCCATGGCATGTTGGGATAGCCAGAGTCCCCTACATGGAAACATCATGTAAAGAAGTGGGTCAGGAGATGCAGTCACATACTAAGATAACGCTGAATACTGGACAAACAGAGTCTACTCACCAACAAGACATGCTCGTTTGTTGTGCAGCTGCAGCATCATTTCTGGCACCCTGCTACGCCTCATGATGTAGGCATCTTGTGCTGACCCTGGAAAACGTGCACAGACATGGGAAATCACCATGTTAGCAAGACACACCATAAGGGCATTAATGGAGTGGTAATGTTTACGGTTACGGAAGGCTACCTCCTGTGCATGTGGTGGTACCAAAGCCACATGTGTCCCTTCAATGGACCCAATTACATGGGGCATCCCTCCCAGGGCATAGAACTCACCCTTGATACCTGTCAACAACTCACGAGTTGGAAAATGGATGAATTCATCCAGGTGCTCCAAAATGGCTTCTAAAACATCATGCAGGACACGGCTGAACATGGTCTGAGACATGCCACCCACATCAGCTATGGTCAATTGAAACGTACCGGTGGCAAAGAAATGTAGGGATGACATCACCTTCATCTTGGGGGTCAGCGCAATCGGATAACTGTGTCGCGGTTGGAGGTGTGGTGGCAGCCTGTTTGTCAGGTCCACAATTAACCGTTGGGGGGATCGGTAGCGGCGTATGCAGTCACGTTCCCTCATGGCAGCCAAGTCTGGCATTGGTCGGGAGAGAGGCGGTGCCCTGCAGAAAATTGGAAGGAATAACGAAGATTGAGTACATTACTACACCAATGTCAATGAACTGAGCACATAATCAACAGCTAATACACATATGCCACATACAGAGTCTGGTCTGTGCAATACATCCTGCACACGTATGCCAGTCAGGTGATACTCCTACCAAGAGCCAGCTACAAACATGGATTGTCAAGGTCTACATGACATGCCATGAAAGTAGCTGTGGGCCAGTGTGAGTGAACAGCCAGACACATTGCAGGAGTGACATACATCCACATATGTGCATTTGAAGGATGTCATCTCATACAGACAGCTGCCGGCAAGCTAGGCGCACAGTTCACATGTCATGGAAAAAGGACAGACCACACACCTTGCCATGAAGGGGTACATGTCAAATATGATCACACAGACATTGAGACTACGCAGATATGTCCTAAGCTCGCAAGTCCTTGTTAGATGCATACAGACACACGTCACGTGTTATTCCACATTTGTCCTGGAGTGCGTAATAGTGTGACATGGGCATCTACACACAGACACATGTTGGATGCAGCTACAGCAGATGCCGTTGACGAAACACCAACAGCAAGATCATGGGAACACATGACATAGTCACATCGTGGCACGCTGGTAGTGAGATGTCAGGTGTCATCATCCGTGTACCTGGCATCAGGGGACATTGGCGGGTGTTGGGGACTGTGCCATGCCAGTGATGCAGTGCTTGACAAGTTTGAAATACATGCACACATGTAAAAGGTGTGAAGGGGAAGTGCGCCACATGGTGCCCCATCACACATGACATGTGTACACACTTCATCACACAACTATTGGGTTAAAACATGAGGAGACATGTGCCAGCTCACTGCCTGACACACCTAGGCCCTACACATGATGCACTGACAATGACTTGATGTCTATCCTTGTGCGAGTCATACACCTCCATTCCTTTCCTGTGCGCCTCCTATCACCAGTGTAAGCTGTGAAACGCACCGTACACACGCTCTGAGGCCGTGTGTACGGTCGTATCACAATATGGGGTTTGGGTAGGAGTACACGTGTGTGCAAGGACCGTACACACGTACGTGTACACACTGGTCCTATCCCCATGGTAGTGTTGGCGTAGGTGTACGCCATAGAGATAGGGCTCGTACCCATGTATGTACGGCCCGTGGCACTATGGCGTACGCCTACGGCAACACTACCATAGTGCTACGGGCCGTACCCGCGCAGGTACGGCCCGTAGCACTATGGTAGTGTTGCCGTAGGCGTACGCCATAGAGATACAGGCCGTACATATGCGGGTACGAGCCCTATCTCTATGGCGTACGCCTACGCTAACACTACCATAGTGCTACGGGCCGTACCCGTGCGGGTACGGCCCGTAGCACTAGGGTAGTGTTGCCGTAGGCGTACGCCATAGAGATACGGGCCCTACACACATGTGTACGGCCCGTATCACAATGGCGTACGCCTACGGCAACACTACCAAAGAGATACGGGCCCTACACACGTGTGTACGGACCGTATCACTGGAGTAGTGGTGCCCTAGGGGTACGTGTGGAACGCACCGTACCTGTGTGTGGATAGTGAAATTAGATAGGGGACACATGAGGGACAAGTATAAGGGCCTAAATGCATGCAGGTTGTCATGGAGACCGAGTTTCCAGTTAAAAATTTTGCATCAGGTGGGCAGCAAAAGTTGGTTGGAGACAATATACTATGTTGCAAAGTGGTTGTTGACTTGACATAATGCTCAAATTTTGAACCATGCAAAGGCCCTCACTGGGGTAGGTTTAAAGGGATTGGATGAAACGTAGGATGCAAATGAGATTGACCAATCACTCTGTACTCCTGTAAATGAAACAGCCCAGCAAGGGAGATATAAGGCAGCCAGGACCCATGAGAGAGCACTTGCCTGCACAACCTTTCATTCCACACCACTGCTGCTGCTCGTGATTCCTCTGGCACCATGTCCAGGTCTGTGGAGAGGGCCCAGCCTTTCACCCAAGAGGAGAATGAGGCGTTGCTGGACGTCATCCTCCCACAGTACCCCTGCCCATATGGGAGACCAGGGGAGCAGGTGAGTGCTGACTCCACTAGCTGTGACTGTGCCCCTTTTCGTGTCTGTCACTTCTGGCATTGTGTCCAGGTGTAACAGACATGCAATGTTGTTCATGGTGGGTTCCGGGGCGGGGGGTAATGCCTTATGTCTCCCATGCAGAGCCTGATGTGGTTCATGTCTGCACTCCTCACTTGCATTGTGCTTACTGTGACAATCACTGCATGGTGCATGCCACATTCAGCCTGGCTAATCCCCTTGGGAATGTTGTTTCCATAGTCCTGATGTGATTCTGTGGTCCCCCCAGTGTGACAGGTGACTGTACCCACAGATGTGTGTGAGTTGAGTGTACCTGTGGTGATAGTGTCTAAATGATGTGTACAGCCCCTGGACATTGGTGTGTGTGTAAGTCCCCTGTCATGTGGGTGAGTGTCTATGTGGAGTGTTGCACCCCAGCTGCATGGAGGATGCATATGCCCTACCCATCTGATGTGAGCAGGGAGCCGTGCTGTGTGTCTGACGTGCTGAGCTAGGCCCACACCTGTGACTCCCCCAGTCAAGTGGCACATGTGCAGAGTGATGTTTGTACCCGCAGTTGCCAATGGCAGGTGATTGTCCTGTGCCTGTGTTTGTCTGTGTACTCCGCTGAGGTTGCGTCAGTGGCCTGGGGCATGTGACTGCTTTGAGGTGCTGTCCATTATCCTGGTGTTGCTTGTGATGCACAGTGTGAGCCATGACCCTCTGGGCCGGTCACCCCACGCACCGCGCACACTCCCCGTGAGTGAGCCCAGGCTGCCCCCGATCCCGCCGAGTGCCGCCGCTGCCCGCAGCTGTGCTCCTGGTCCTTGACCGTTGTATTTTGTATTTTTCCTCTGTAGCGTTTGCATTTTGTATTTTGCCTCTGTTTATCGTGTGTTTTGCCCCACTTGTTGTGCCCAGCCCCTGCCGCGTTTCCCGCCCTCTCCCCGCCGCTGCTCCCCTGCGGCCCCACCCCCTTCTCTCTCTGTGTCCCTTCCCATTCGCCGCCCCGCTCCCTCCCACTTCGCCATTTATGGCGGAGTGCACGCGTACGCGCAGCGTTCATGCGCAGCGGGTGCACCGACGGTGCGCCGAAGGCGCGCCAAAGGCAAGCCAGTCTGCGCCCGTCCACGCCAGGACCGCGCCCAGCGCCAGAAACCCTGGCCCCCGCAGATGCCAGCCCACCCGCCGGACTTACGACGCCGCCACCCTCAACGCACTCAACACTGGCCGGATCCCCGGTTGCAACCGAGCCACGACCAACTCCGACGATACCCTCACAGCCGCCGAACATCTGCACTTCCAGATACACACCAACCCCAAGACCACACTCAGAGGCACCCTCATCTACAGACCCCCAGGACCTCGCACACAATTCAGCGAAGACATTGCAGACTTCATCAGCCCGCAAGCCCTCTCCTCCGCTGACTACATCCTCCTAGGGGACCTCAACTTCCACCTGGAGAACAACAATGACAGCAACACCGCCGCCCTACTGGAGATCCTCACCAACCTCGGACTCAAGCAACTGGTGAACACCCCCACCCACCACGCCGGCCACACGCTCGACCCCATCTTCTCCTCCAGCAAGCACATCTCCTTCAGCCACTCAACCGGACTACACTGGACAGACCACAACTGCGTCCACTTCAGCTTCAGGAGAACCACGACCCACCACCACCCGCAACAGGTTCCCTGCAAGAGCTGGAACAAGATCACCACCGACCAGCTCACCACATCCCTGAGCCAGAACCCTCCCCCGAGCACAACGGACCCCAATCAAGCAGCCAACAACCTCACACAGTGGATCGCCAACTGCGCGGACGACCTCGCACCACTGAAAAACCATCCCAGCAGGCCCGGCAGTAAGATAGCCTCTTGGTTCAACGACGATCTCAAGAACTCAAAGAAGAACTGCCGTACCCTCGAGAAAGCCTGGTGCAAAGACCCGACTACAGACAACATGACCGCCCTCAAGCACGCCACCCGCAAACACCACCAGCTGATCCACACCACCAAGAAGACAGCATTTAAGGAACGACTAGACAACAACGCCCACAACAGCAAGGAACTCTTCAGCAACGTCAAAGAGCTCTCCAACCCCAGCGCCGGAAACAACGACATCACTCCCTCGCAAGACCTCTGCGACTCACTCGCCTCGTTCTTCCACAGCAAGATCGCCGACATACACAACAGCTTCGTCACCCAACCACCGTACCGACGCCCCCCACTACCACCCTCCGCGCCTGGACCCCGGTCAGCACCGAAGACACCATCCACACGATGAACACCATCCACTCCGGATCACCAACCGACCCATGCCCCCACCACGTCTTCAACAAGGCAGACTCCATCATCGCACCCCAACTCCGGGACATCATCAACTGCTCCTTCATCACCGCCACCTTCCCGGAGAGCTGGAAGCATGCCGAACTCAGTGCCCTCCTGAAGAAACCATCAGTGGACCCCACCGATCTCAAGAACTACCACCCCATATCGCTCCTCCCTTTTCCTGCCAAAGTCATCGAGAAGACCGTCAACAGACAGCTTGCTGCCTTCCTCGAGACGAACGGATCCCTCGTCCACTCGCAGTCCGGTTTTCGAGCCAACCACAGCACCGGGACCGCCCTCTTCGCAGCCACTGACGACATCCGAGCCCTGCTCGACAACGGGGAAACAGCGGCCCTCATCCTCCTGGACCCCTCCGCAGCGTTCGATACTGTCTGGCCACCGCACCCTAGTGCAGCGCCTCAGCAACATCGGAATACAAGAGAAGGCACTGGAGTGGATCATCTCGTTCCTCGCCGGAAGAACCCAGAGAGTCCGCCTCCCCCGTTCAGATCCGAGGCCACCGAAGTCATCTGCGGCGTACCACAAGGATCATCACTCAGCCCCACTCTCTTCAACATCTACATGAGCCCCCTCGCGGCCATCGCACGCCAACACAACCTCAACATCATCTCCTACGCCGACAACACCTAGCTGATCCTCTCCCTCACCAACGACCCCGCCACCGCCAGAACCAACCTACACAAAGGGATGAAAGAAGTTGCCGAGTGGATGAGGAACAGCCGCCTGAAACTGAATTCAGACAAGACGGAAGTCCTCATCCTTGGATCATCACCATCTGCCTGAGACGACTCCTGGTGGCCCCCTGCCCTGGGCAGCGCACCCAAACCAACTGACTACGCACGCAACCTGGGCTTCATCCTGGACTCCTCCCTCTCGATGACCAGACAAGTCAACGCCGTCTCATCGTCATGTTTCAACATCCTACGCATGCTCCGAAAGATCTTCCGATGGATTCCCACCGAAACCAGGAAGACGGTCACCCAGGCACTCGTCACCAGCCGACTGGACTACGGAAACACCCTCTACACCGGAACCACAGCCAAACTACAGAAAAGACTCCAACGCATCCAGAACGCCTCCGCATGACTCATCCTGGACATCCCCCGACACAGCCACATCTCCGGACACCTGAGAGACCTGCACTGGCTCCCTGTCAGCAAGAGAATCACGTTCTGACTCCTCACCCACGCACACAAGGCCCTCCACAACCTGGGCCCCAGGTACCTCAACGACCGCCTGACCTTCTACACTCCCACCCGCCAGCTACGATCGACCTGCCACGCCTTCGCCACCGTTCCACGCATCCGAAGAGCCACCACGGGAGGAAGATCCTTCTCCTACCTGGCAGCCAAGACTTGGAACTCCCTCCCCATCCACCTCCGTCTGACCCAAGACCACCTCTCCTTTAGGAAGCAACACAAGACCTGGCTGTTCGAGCAGTAGCGGACCCCCCTTCCCCAAGCGCCTTGAGACCCTCCGGGTGAGTAGCGCGCTATACAAATTTCTTGATTGATTGATTGATCATTGATTCTGTCGCACCCCTCATGCCACCTGTGTACTTTAAATGCCACGTAGTGCATTTGGCCTTCCCCAGAGGATAATGTCCCTATGACAAAGGTGCAATGAGTTTGCTGCATACTATGCCCTGTTCAAACAAGCCCAATTGTTCTAATGTGTGTCTCTGACATGGAGCAGGTGTATTGATGTTGTCTCACTTTGTCATCCTCACAGGTAGCCACCTACGCCAAGGGGGAGATTTGGAAGCGGGCCGTCAAGGCCGTGAGGTCGGTGGAGGGTCGCAGTCGGCGCCTGGTCCAGGTGAGGAAACGCTGGCAGGATATCCGGTGCTGGACCAGGAGGATTGCCCGGGTCCTGCTGGAGGACTCACCTCCACGCAAACACGGCGGGTGCCGGCGCCTGACCAACCAAATGAAGCGTGTCCTGGCGGTGGTCTTCCCTGACATGGATAGGCAGCTACAGGAGAAGCAGCAGCAGGAAGGGGTAGGTACATGTGTGTTTGTTGTGTGTCACCAGCTTTTGGAAGTGCTCAGTCGCCTGGATACACTGCCAGGGTTTATGTGTGCAGTGCATATCCTGTTCCCCAAAGTCAACCGGTCCTGTTCTTCCTCCCTTCCCCTCCTTGACATGTGTTCCGTGGTCTGTGTGTAGTCACTCTTGCACAAGGTAATCTAGGCTGGCAGGTAATCCAGGTGCCCAATGCTTTCAGCATCATGTGTGGGGGTGGTCTGTGACATGTGTTGGGACCTTGCCTGTGCCCTGTCCAGTTCAGTCATTTTGGGGTCCATGATTGTTTGCACTGATGCAGAGTCTCAACATAGGAGTGTGAGGCTTAAAATGAACTGCCTTGCAGCATGCATGACCGATGTTGTGGCCTCAGACATGATGTGCATGAGGGGGAGATATGCATAGGGCGGGGACGGTTGCTCCTGTTGCAGTCAGATCTATCCAGGACCATGGAGCAGTGTGGCCACTAAAGTCCCCTGAGACACCTTTTCCTAGGAATCATGTGTATCATCCAACACATTCTCAGTGTCTTCAGCATAGGTTGGCCTCTGTGGCATTGTACCCTGGCAACATTTGTATTTACGTAAAGTGTGCTACATGTGTAAACTGTACAGGGTGACCCAATGTGGCTTGTGCATCCTCACACTGGCCAGTGCCTGTGTGTCTGTGTACAACTATCTGATGATGGTTGTTTGTCAATATTATGTGTGGTCCGCCCCACGAGGGGTAGTTAGAGTGCAATTAGGATTTAATGGAGCCCATTTTTGTGATCCCTGATTAAGAGGTGTAAGTCCTTCCTCTGTCTCAATCACATTGTCTCAGGTGGGGGGGGTTTGTGCGGGCAAGGCCTACATGTCCAAAGCTTATGTCTCCTTGCCAGGTCTGGCCTGTGTGTGATGATAGTCGGAACAGACACTCAACAAGTATTGACCCAGTCATGTTGTGCAGGGTTTAATGTTTGTGCTTTGCAGCATGTGTCAAAAGTTAAAAGACATGGTTCCTGCTTATCCATTTTTGGCAACGGTGTGTGGTCCAGATGCTGTGCTCCACTGTCCAGAGACACTAGCTTCTCTGTATAATTCGATATCAAGTTCTTTGCTGTTGTGTCATGTTCTCCATTGTATCAAAGTGGCATGGTGGGTCAACCAACTGTGTAGTGCAGGGCCTACATATGTGCATAGTATTGTAGATGTTACTCATAATGCTTTTCATGCTATGCACTGTGACCTGTGTAGTTTGGACTCATGTGTCATATGTATACAGGTGTCTGAATATTTCCTATCTCTTCACCTTGCCCACAGCATTGTCGGGGGACACCGAGGGAGACACTGGCATGGACGTAGAGGAGGGATCCAGCACCGGTGCTACCAGTGCTGGGGAGTCTGGTGCAGCAAGTGGCACGAAGGGCGAGGGGAGTCAGGCGGAGGACCTGCCCAGTCCCAACACCGACTATGACACTGACGGGTCCGAGGCTGAGCTCCCAGAGGGGGCGGAGGCTGCTCCCACAGCTGAAAGCAGCAGTACATCTCTCGCCGCCCCCTCCATTCCCATCACCGCCCTCCCACTTGCTCGGGTCCCTTCTGTCCGTGCTAGGCGACCACATGTCTCCTTCGTGCCAGGCACCGCACCCCCTGCCCCTGTCTCCCCTGCTGCCATCAATGCCGAGTCGGTGGACATCCTGCGGCAGTTGCAGGTTGGTCAGACATCGCTGCTTAATGTCCTCCATGGCCACACCAGACGGCTGACACAGATGGTGTCGTACATGGAGGGCATGTCATCAGCGATGTCTGACCAACGGATGTTGCTGAGGTCCATGGACTCGTCACTGACGGCAGCAGTGGGTCTCCTGCAGCACTCCGTCCCCACCTACCCCTGCCCCATCCACACTTCCCACTCCCATGCCTGTCCCAAGCACACCCAGACATCCCCATGCATGCACCCTCCATGCAGCACACCAACAGGGAAGGCCAAGCGCACACCTCCAGTCACGCACACACAGGGGGAAGTAGGCACACCCACTGGGTCGGGGGAAAACGGCAGCCACGCAGCCACAGTGGGAGTCCGCAGTCCTCACGACCCACTTCCTCCAAAACCACTCCCCTTAGCTCCCCTGCCCAACAGTCGGACAAAGAGTCCTTCATGGCCAGTCTGTCCCTCAGCCCCAGTGTCACACCACCCCGCAAGCGGTCGAGAAAGTCCCCAGGCAGGGGAGTTGAGTCCCCCCCCTGTCCACACCCTCCCCCAGTACCGCTGCAACCCATCCCTCCGACCCCCCCCCTTCTTGGGGCCTGTGGTTCCTTCGGGTGCAGGGGAGACGCTGACAGACCTTGCAACCGTGTGCAGCACCATCCTAACCACCACCTTTGGTGCTGCCCCACCCCCTGTGGTGGAGTTGTCCGTCCCTGCACCCACAACACCTACCCTTGCCCCTCCTGTCCCTGCGGTGGCTGGTCCTTCCCCCCCCACATGATGCCCCCCCCCCTGTGGATGGAAAGGAACTCTGAACTGTGCAGACAAGCTAGGGGAGACGCGTCCCAATGTGTCCCCCCCCCCGGAATTCGCATATGGACTGGCCTATGGGCCTTGTATATAGTGTACATTTCAAATCCACTCTTTTTTTATGCTGAATAAAGTATTTTGTTTTTAATTTGCACACGAATGCTTTTCCGGTATTGCTGTTGGTGCTGCTGCTCCCTGAGTTGGGGTGGTGATAATGTGTTAGGTGTCTGGGAAATGTTGTAGTGTGCTGCCCATGGGGAGGACCCTGGTCTCTGCAAATAATCTTTGGTCATGTAAGCTCTTACTGTATGGTGACATTGTCCCAAGGAGTGTTCCTTCCTCTGTGGCACCTGACTTCTTCCCTGCAGGGTGTTTCCCAAATGTTGTGCTGACCTGTGTGTACATTTCCTTGCTGTGTGAGGGATCCCTTAAACTTTGCCCATGCCTGCTCAGCAATGTCTCCGCCTGCATCGTCTGTGCCATCCTTGGTAGTCACTGTACTTGTGCATGGAGTATGTTGCCATGGCTTAATGTGGACATGGTCCCTTTTGCGCACTATGCATGTGTGTACTCCCGGCCTAGCACACATGTGTTACTTGTTCTGCAGGGTATTTTGGCACCTGAATGACAATTGTGGGCATTGTATCTGTGGGTACTCCACCCTTTTCCTTCCATAGGAGGCAACAACTTGTTGGCTGCCCCAGCACCTGTACATTCCTATCAGTCCTGGAATGTGGGTGACAGTGTTTGTTCCCTTAGGCTCTCTTAGTTTAGTGGGGTTTCACATGAGGATACAGTCTTGTTGCATGATCTCAGTGTGTGTATTGTGCTGCTACCGCTAGGGGTGGGTATGCATGTGTAATTTGTCATCACACCCACATGTGGTGTGTCATGCAGTGGGGGAAGGACATCCATCCTCATGGGAGTGGGACACTGCTCTCAGTGATGTGTTGTCATGGCACTATCAACATAGTCGCACATTGTGGATGCCTTCATGCACCCATGGAGTTTTGCTAATGGGAGGATGATGTACACACCCCCATGTCTCTGTCCACTGCTGGGAGGCCTCTGCACCCACCCCTCAATTGTCTGGGCACTGCTGGGAGTGATAGGCACCCACCCGTCATATGTCTGGGCACTTCTGAGGGTCCTCTGCACCCACCCCTCATATGTCTGGGCACTGCTGGGAGTCCTCTGCACCCACCCCTCATATGTCTGGGCACTGCTGGGGGTCCTCTGCACCCACCCCTCATATGTCTGGGCACTGCTGGGAGTCCTCTGCACCCACCCCTCATATGTCTGGGCACTGCTGGGAGTGATATGCACCCACCCCTCATATGTTTGGGCACTGCTGGGAGTCATAGGCACCCACCCCTCATATGTTTGGGCACTGCTGGGAGTGATAGGCACACACCCCTCATATGTCTGGGCATTGCTGGGAGTGATAGGCACACACCCCTCATATGTCTGGGCACTGCTGGGAGTGATAGGCACAAGCCCCTCATATGTCTGTCCACTGCTGGGAGGCCTCTGCACCCACCCCTCATTTGTCTGGGCACTGCTGGGAGTGATAGGCACCCACCCCTCATATGTCTGGGCACTGCTGGGAGTCCTCTGCACCCACCCCTCATATGTCTGGGCACTGCTGGGAGTCTTCTGCACCCACCCCCTCATATGTCTGGGCACTGCTGGAGTCCTCTGCACCCACCCCCTCATATGTCTGGGCACTGCTGGGAGTGATAGGCACACACCCCTCATATGTATGGGCACTGCTGGGAGTCCTCTGCACCCACCCCTCATATGTCTGGGCACTGCTGGGAGTGATAGGCACACACCCCTCATATGTCTGGGCACTGCTGGGAGTGATAGGCACCCACCCCTCATATGTCTGGGCCCTGCTGGGAGTCCTCTGCACCCACCCCTCATATGTTTGGGCACTGCTGGGAGTCCTCTGCCCCCACCCCTCATATGTCTGGGCACTGCTGGGAGTCCTCTGCACCCACCCCTCATATGTCTGGGCACTGCTGGGAGTGATAGGCACACACCCCTATGTCTCTGTCCACTGATGTGGATCGTAGCACGACACCCACCCACCCGCCCACATGCTCTGGAGGCCTGTGTACAGGCCGTACCACCATTGTTGGGGTGCCGTAGGGGTACGGCCCGTACCCAGGCCTATAGAGCGTGGGTACGGCTCGTACCACGCGTACCCCTATGTACCACCATTGTTGGGGTGACGTAGGGGTACACGTGGTGCGACCCGTACCCACGCTCTTCAGGCCTAGGTACGGGCCGTACCACCATTGTTGGGGTGACGTAGGGGTACGTGTGGTGCGACCCGTACCCACACTCTTCAGGCCTGGGTATGGTCCGTACCACCATTGTTGGGGTGACGTAGGGGTACGCGTGGTGCGACCCGTACCCACGCTCTTCAGGCCTGGGTACGGGCCGTACCACCATTGTTGGGGTGACGTAGGGGTAGGTGTGGTACGACCCGTACCTACACTCTTCAGGCATGGGTACGGTGCGTACCACAATTGTTGTGGTGACGGGACGCGTCCACGTCCACTTCTGTTGTGGCGGGACGCAGGCCTTGGTGGACACGCCCCCCCGAGTGACCAGTCCCTGGAGGTACGGTATGTACAGGGCATGTATACATTTTGCCTTGGGTGGGGGTTATGTTTCCTGCCTTTGCCCCCCACCTTTGCCCCTGGGTGTTGTTCTGACCTTCTGCGGCGTCTGCGTCGGTTCCTGTGCACCAGGTCGTAGGCTATGAGGGCCGGGATGACACGTAGGATGGGGTCCATGGCTGTCCGTCGCGTACAGGTGCTCCTTCCTCACGTCCTCCTCAATTTCCCGGCAATTTTTGGCTCCTGTAAAAAATGCTACGTGCGGAGTGACGTAGGCACAAATCGTACTTGCTGATTCGTAAAATGCTGCCTGACTCTGTCCGGACGTCACGTACGCGGTGTCCCAGATCGGAATTGTGGGTATATTTTAGCCGGTCGGTGTTTTGTACAAATCGTATGGAAATGGTATTTCTGTACGAATCGTACTTGCGGGTTTGTAAGGTGGTTTTCCCGGGTACGAGTCGGACGGATAAAACGCTCCGTACGACGGTTTTTACAGGATCGGAATCGGCACCTTAATAGGGGTAGGTGCTGGACACTGAACTTAATTTAATAACTATTCCTTCTCCAGTCACTATTTAATAGTTGCAGGTGCTGGACACTAAACTTAATTTAAATAGTATTCCTACTCCAGTCACTATTTAATTGGAATAGGTGCTGGACACTAAATTTAATTTAATTACTATTCCTACTCCAGTCACTATTTAATAGGTGTAGGTGCTGGACACTAAGCTTAATGTAATCACTAGTCCTACTCCAGTCACTATTTAATTGCGGTAGGTGCTAAAGACTAAACCTATTTAATTTACAATTCCCACTCCAGTCGCTATTTAATTAGGGCAGGTGCTGGTCACCAAAGTTAATTGATATACTATTCCTACTCCAGTAACTATTTATTAGGGTAGGTGCTGGACACTAAACTTAATTAATTTACTATTCCTACTGCAGTCACTATTTAATTAGGATAGGTGCTGGTCACTAAACTTAATTCATTTTCTATTCCTACTCCAGTCACTATTTATATGGGGTAGGTGCTGGACACTAAATTAATTTACTATTCCCACTCCGTATTTAATTAGGGGTAGGTGCTGGACACTAAACTTAATTTAATTACTCTTACTACTCCAGTCACTATTTAATAGGTGTAGGTGCTGGACACTAATGTTAATTTGAATACTATTCCTACTCCAGTCACTATTTAATTGCGGTATGTGCTGGAGACAAAACCTATTTAATTTACAATTCCCACTCCAGTCAATATTTAATAGGGGTGGGTGCTGGACACTAAACTTAATTAATTTATTATTCCTACTCCAGTCACTGTTTAATTAGGGTAGGTGCTGGTCAACAATCTTAATTATTTACTATCCCTACTCCAGTCAGTATTTAGTTGGGGTAGGTGCTGTACTCTAAACTTAATTTAATTACTATTCCTACTCCAGTCACCATTTAATAGGTGTAGTTGCTGGACACTAAACTTAATGTAATTACTATTGCTAATCCAGTCACTATTTAATTGGAATAGGTGCTGGACACTAAACTTAATTTAATTACTGTTCGCACTCCAGTCACTATTTTATAGAGGTAGTTGCTTGACAATAAACTTAATTAATTTACTATTCATACTCCCGTCACTATTTAATTAGGGTTGGTGCTGGTCACTGAACTTAATTAATTTACAATTCATACTCCAGTCACTATTTAATTAGGGAAGCTGCTGGACACTAAAAATAATTCATTTACTTTTCCCACTCAAGTCACTATTTAATAGGGATAGGTGTTGGACACTAAACTTAAGTTAATTACTATTCCTACTCCCGTCACTATTTAAAAGCTGGAGGTGCTGGACACTAAATTTAATTTAATTACTATTCCTACTCCAGTCACTATTTAATAGGTGTAGGTGCTGGACCCTAATCTTAATTAATTAACTATTCCCACTCCACTCAGTATTTAATTGGCGTGGGTGCTAGACACTAACATTCATTTAATTACTATTCCTACTCCAGTCAATATTTAATTGTGGTAGGTGCTGGAGATTAAACCTATTTAATTTACAATTCCCACTACAGTCAATATTTAATAGGGGTAGGTGCTGGACACTAAACTTAATTAATTGACTATTCCTACTCCAGTCACTGTTCAATTAGGGTAGGTGCTGGTCAACAATCTTAATTAATTTACGATCCCTACTCCAGTCACTATTTAATTAGGGTAGGTGTTGGACACTAATCTTACTTAATTTACTTTTCCTACTCCAGTCACTATTTAATTAGGGTAGGTGCTGGTCACTTAACTTAATTTAATTACTATTCCTAATCCAGTCACTATTTAATTGGAATAGGTGCTGGACGCTAAACTTAATTTAATTACTTTTTCCACTCCAGTAACTATTTAGTAGGGGTAGGTGATGGACAATAAACTTAATTAATTTACTATTCATACTCCAGTCCCTATTTAATTAGGGTCGGTGCTGGACACTAAACTTAAGTTAATTACTATTCCTACTCCCGTCACTATTTAAAAGATGGAGTTGCTGGACAATAAATTTAATTTAATTACTATTCCTACTCCAGTCACTATTTATTAGGTGTAGGTGCTGGACACTAACCTTAATTAATTTACTATTTCCTCTCCAGTCAGTATTTAATTGGCGTGGGTGCTGGACACTAAAATTAATTTAATTACTATTTCTAATCTAGTCACTATTTAATTGCGGTAGGTGCTTGAGACTAAACCTTTTTCATTTACAATTCCCACTCCAGTCAATATTTAATAGGGGTAGGTGGTGGACACTAAACTTAATTAATGTACTTTTCCTACTCCAGTCACTATTTAATTAGGGTAGGTGCTGGTCACCAAACTTAATTAATTTACTATTTCTAATCCAGTCACTATTTAATTGGAATAGGTACTGGACACTAAACTTAATGTAATTACTATTCTCACTCCAGTCACTATTTATATAGGGGTGGGTTCTGGACAATAAACATAATTAATTTACTTTGCATACTCCAGTCACTATTTAATTAGGGTAATGCTGGTCACTAAACTTAATGTAATTACAAGTCCTACTCCAGTCACTATTTCACAGGTGTAGGTACTAGAAATTAAACGTAATTTAATACGGGTAGGTGCTGGACACTAAGCTTAATTTAATTAGAATTTCTACTCCAGTCACTATTTATTAGGTGTGGGTGCTGGACACTAATCTTAATTATTTATTATTTCCACTCCAGTCAGAATTTAATTGGGGTAGGTGCTATACACTAAACTTAATTTAATTACTATTCCTTCTCCAGTCACTATTTAATAGGTGTAGGTGCTTGACACTAAACTTAACTTAATTACTATTCCTACTCCAGTCACTATTTAATACGTTTAGGTGCTGGATACTAAATTTGATTAATTTACTGTTTCCACTCCAGTCAGTATTTAATTAGGGGTAGGTGTTGGACACTGAACTTGATTAATTTACTATTCCTACTCCAGTCATTATTTAATTGCAGTAGGTGCTGGAGACTAAACCTATTTAATGTACTATTCCCACTCCAGTCAATATTTAATAGAGTTAGGTACTGGACATTAAACTGAATTAATGTACCATTCCTACTCCAGTCACTATTTACTAGGCGTAGGTGCTGGACACTAAACTTAACTTAATTACTATTTCTACTCCAGTCACTATTTAATACGTTCAGGTGCTGGACACTAAATTTAATTAATTTACTATTCCCACTCCAGTCAGTATTTAATTAGGGGTAGGTGTTGGACACTAAAATGAATTAATTTACTATTCCTACTCCTCTCAGTATTTAATTAGGGTAGGTGCTGGTCACTAAACTTAATTATTTTACTATTCCGACTCCAATCACTATTTAATTAGGGTAGATGCTGGACAATAAACTTAATTAATTTACTATTCCCACTCCAGTCAATATTTAATTAGTGTAGTTGCTGGTCTCTAAACTTAATTAATTTACTATTCCTACTCCAGTCACTATTTAATTAGGGTAGGTGCTGGACACTAAACTTAATTAATTTACTATTCCCACTCCAGTCACTATTTAATAGGGGTAGTTGCTGGACACTAAACGTAATTGAATTACTATTCCTACTTCAGCCACTATTTAATAGGTGTAGGTACTGGACACTAAATGTAATTAATTTACTTTTTCCACTCCAGTCAGTATTTAATTAGGGATAGGGGCTGGACACTAAACTTGATTTATTTACTATTCCTACTCCAGTCACTATTTAAATTGTTTAGGTGCTGGACACTAAATTAATTTAATTACTATTCCTACTCCAGTCACTATTTAATTAGGATAGGTGCTGGACACTAAATATAATTGATTTACTATTCCCACTCCAGTCCCTATTTAATACGGGTAGGTGCTGGACACTAAGCTTAATTTAATTACTATTCCTACTCCAGTCACTATTTAAAAGATGTAGGTGCTGGACACTAAATTTAATTTAATTACAATTTCTACTCAAGTCACTATTTAATAGGTGTGGGTGCTGGACACTAATCTTAATTAATTGACTATTTCCAATCCAGTCAGTATTTAATTGCGGTAGGTGCTGTACACTAAAATAATGTAATTACTATACCTTCTCCAGCCACTATTTAATAGGAGTAGGTGCTGGACACCAGACTTAACTTAATTACTATTCCTACTCCAGTCACTATTTAATTAGGGGTAGGTGCTGGACACTAAACTTGATTAATTTACTATTCCTACTCCAGTCACTTTTTAATTAGGGTGGATGCTGTACACTAAACTTCATTGAATTACTATTCCTACTCCAGTCACTATTTAATAGGTGTAGGAGCTGGACACTAAACTTAATTAATTTACTATTCCCACTCCAGGCAGTATTTATTTAGAGGTAGGTGCCGGACACAACATGATTAATTTACTATTCCCACTCCAGTCACTATTTAATAGGGGTAGGTGCTTGACACTAAACTTAATTTTATTACTATTCCTACTCCAGTCACTATTTAAAAGATGTAGGTGCAGGACACTAAATTTAATTAATTTACTAATCTCACTCCAGTCACTATTTACTTAGGATTAGGTGCTGGACACTAAACGTAATTGAATTACTATTCCTACTCCAGTCACTATTTAATAGGTGTTGGTACTGGACCCAAAACTTAATTAATTTACTTTCCCACTCCAATCAGTATTTAATTAGGGGTAGGGGCTGGACATTAAAGTTAATTAGTTTACTATTCCCACTCCTGGCCCTATTTAATACGGGTAGGTGCTGGACAAAAAGCTTAATATAATTACTATGCCTACTCCAGTCACTATTTAAAAGGTGCAGGTGCTGGACACTAAATTTAATTTATTTAACATTTCAATTCCAGTCACTATTTAATAGGTGTGGGTGCTGGACACTAATCTTAATTAATTTACTATTTCTACTCCAGTCATTATTTAATTGGGGTGGGTGCTGTACACTAAACTTAATGTAATTACTATTCATACTCCAGTCACTATTTAATAGGTGTAGGTGCTGGACACTAAACTTAACTTAATTTCTATTCCTACTCCAGTCACTATTTAATACGTTCAGGTGCTGGACACTAAATGTAATTAATTTACTATTTCCACTCCAGTCAGGATTTAATTAGGGGTAGGTGTTGGACACTAAATTTGATTAATTTACTATTCCTACTCCAGTCACTATTTAATACGGGTAGGTGCTGGACACTAAGCTTAATTAATTTACTATTCCCACTCCAGTCACTATTTAATTAGGGTAGGTACTGGTCACTAAACTTAATTAATTTACTATTCCTACTCCAGTCACTATTTAATTAGGGTAGGTGCTGGACACTAAACCTATTTAATTTACTATTCCCACTACAGTCAATATTTAATAGGGGTAGGTGCTGGACACTAAACTTAATTAATTGACTATTCCTACTCCAGTCACTGTTCAATTAGGGTAGGTGCTGGTCAACAATCTTAATTAATTTACGATCCCTACTCCAGTCACTATTTAATTAGGGTAGGTGTTGGACACTAATCTTACTTAATTTACTTTTCCTACTCCAGTCACTATTTAATTAGGGTAGGTGCTGGTCACTTAACTTAATTTAATTACTATTCCTAATCCAGTCACTATTTAATTGGAATAGGTGCTGGACGCTAAACTTAATTTAATTACTTTTTCCACTCCAGTAACTATTTAGTAGGGGTAGGTGATGGACAATAAACGTAATTAATTTACTATTCATACTCCAGTCCCTATTTAATTAGGGTCGGTGCTGGACACTAAACTTAAGTTAATTACTATTCCTACTCCCGTCACTATTTAAAAGATGGAGTTGCTGGACAATAAATTTAATTTAATAACTATTCCTACTCCAGTCACTATTTATTAGGTGTAGGTGCTGGACACTAACCTTAATTAATTTACTATTTCCTCTCCAGTCAGTATTTAATTGGCGTGGGTGCTGGACACTAAAATTAATTTAATTACTATTTCTAATCTAGTCACTATTTAATTGCGGTAGGTGCTGGAGACTAAACCTTTTTCATTTACAATTCCCACTCCAGTCAATATTTAATAGGGGTAGGTGGTGGACACTAAACTTAATTAATGTACTTTTCCTACTCCAGTCACTATTTAATTAGGGTAGGTGCTGGTCACCAAACTTAATTAATTTACTATTTCTAATCCAGTCACTATTTAATTGGAATAGGTACTGGACACTAAACTTAATGTAATTACTATTCTCACTCCAGTCACTATTTATATAGGGGTGGGTTCTGGACAATAAACATAATTAATTTACTTTGCATACTCCAGTCACTATTTAATTAGGGTAATGCTGGTCACTAAACTTAATGTAATTACAAGTCCTACTCCAGTCACTATTTCACAGGTGTAGGTACTAGAAATTAAACGTAATTTAATAAGGGTAGGTGCTGGACACTAAGCCTAATTTAATTAGAATTTCTACTCCAGTCACTATTTATTAGGTGTGGGTGCTGGACACTAATCTTAATTAATTTATTATTTCCACTCCAGTCAGAATTTAATTGGGGTAGGTGCTATACACTAAACTTAATTTAATTACTATTCCTTCTCCAGTCACTATTTAATAGGTGTAGGTGCTTGACACTAAACTTAACTTAATTACTATTCCTACTCCAGTCACTATTTAATACGTTTAGGTGCTGGATACTAAATTTGATTAATTTACTGTTTCCACTCCAGTCAGTATTTAATTAGGGGTAGGTGTTGGACACTGAACTTGATTAATTTACTATTCCTACTCCAGTCATTATTTAATTGCAGTAGGTGCTGGAGACTAAACCTATTTAATGTACTATTCCCACTCCAGTCAATATTTAATAGAGGTAGGTGCTGGACACTAAACTTCATTAATTTACTATTCCTACTCCAGTCACTATTTAATATGGGTAGGTGCTGGACACTAAGCTTAATTTAATTACTATTTCTACACCAGTCACTATTTAAAAGGTGTAGGTGCTGGACACTAAATTTAATTTAATTACAATTTCTACTCCATTCACTATTTAATAGGTGTGGGTGCTGGACACTAATCTTAATTTACTATTTCCACTCCAGTCAGTATTTAATTAGGGTAGGTGCTGGACACTAAATTTAAATAATTTCCTATTTCCACTCCAGCCACTATTTAAGTAGGGTAGGTACTGGACATTAAACTGAATTAATGTACCATTCCTACTCCAGTCACTATTTACTAGGCGTAGGTGCTGGACACTAAACTTAACTTAATTACTATTTCTACTCCAGTCACTATTTAATACGTTCAGGTGCTGGACACTAAATTTAATTAATTTACTATTCCCACTCCAGTCAGTATTTAATTAGGGGTAGGTGTTGGACACTAAAATGAATTAATTTACTATTCCTACTCCTCTCAGTATTTAATTAGGGTAGGTGCTGGTCACTAAACTTAATTATTTTACTATTCTGACTCCAATCACTATTTAATTAGGGTAGATGCTGGACACTAAACTTAATTAATTTACTATTCCCACTCCAGTCAATATTTAATTAGTGTAGTTGCTGGTCTCTAAACTTAATTAATTTACTATTCCTACTCCAGTCACTATTTAATTAGGGTAGGTGCTGGACACTAAACCTAATTAATTTACTATTCCCACTCCAGTCACTATTTAATAGGGGTAGTTGCTGGACACTAAACGTAATTGAATTACTATTCCTACTTCAGCCACTATTTAATAGGTGTAGGTACTGGACACTAAATGTAATTAATTTACTTTTTCCACTCCAGTCAGTATTTAATTAGGGATAGGGGCTGGACACTAAACTTGATTTATTTACTATTCCTACTCCAGTCACTATTTAAATTGTTTAGGTGCTGGACACTAAATTAATTTAATTACTATTCCTACTCCAGTCACTATTTAATTAGGATAGGTGCTGGACACTAAATATAATTGATTTACTATTCCCACTCCAGTCCCTATTTAATACGGGTAGGTGCTGGACACTAAGCTTAATTTAATTACTATTCCTACTCCAGTCACTATTTAAAAGGTGTAGGTGCTGGACACTAAATTTAATTTAATTACAATTTCTACTCAAGTCACTATTTAATAGGTGTGGGTGCTGGACACTAATCTTAATTAATTGACTATTTCCAATCCAGTCAGTATTTAATTGCGGTAGGTGCTGTACACTAAAATAATGTAATTACTATACCTTCTCCAGCCACTATTTAATAGGAGTAGGTGCTGGACACCAGACTTAACTTAATTACTATTCCTACTCCAGTCACTATTTAATTAGGGGTAGGTGCTGGACACTAAACTTGATTAATTTACTATTCCTACTCCAGTCACTTTTTAATTAGGGTGGATGCTGTACACTAAACTTCATTGAATTACTATTCCTACTCCAGTCACTATTTAATAGGTGTAGGAGCTGGACACTAAACTTAATTAATTTACTATTCCCACTCCAGGCAGTATTTATTTAGAGGTAGGTGCCGGACACAACATGATTAATTTACTATTCCCACTCCAGTCACTATTTAATAGGGGTAGGTGCTTGACACTAAACTTAATTTTATTACTATTCCTACTCCAGTCACTATTTAAAAGATGTAGGTGCAGGACACTAAATTTAATTAATTTACTAATCTCACTCCAGTCACTATTTACTTAGGAGTAGGTGCTGGACACTAAACGTAATTGAATTACTATTCCTACTCCAGTCACTATTTAATAGGTGTTGGTACTGGACCCAAAACTTAATTAATTTACTTTCCCACTCCAATCAGTATTTAATTAGGGGTAGGGGCTGGACATTAAAGTTAATTAGTTTACTATTCCCACTCCTGGCCCTATTTAATACGGGTAGGTGCTGGACAAAAAGCTTAATATAATTACTATGCCTACTCCAGTCACTATTTAAAAGGTGCAGGTGCTGGACACTAAATTTAATTTATTTAACATTTCAATTCCAGTCACTATTTAATAGGTGTGGGTGCTGGACACTAATCTTAATTAATTTACTATTTCTACTCCAGTCATTATTTAATTGGGGTGGGTGCTGTACACTAAACTTAATGTAATTACTATTCATACTCCAGTCACTATTTAATAGGTGTAGGTGCTGGACACTAAACTTAACTTAATTTCTATTCCTACTCCAGTCACTATTTAATACGTTCAGGTGCTGGACACTAAATGTAATTAATTTACTATTTCCACTCCAGTCAGGATTTAATTAGGGGTAGGTGTTGGACACTAAATTTGATTAATTTACTATTCCTACTCCAGTCACTATTTAATACGGGTAGGTGCTGGACACTAAGCTTAATTAATTTACTATTCCCACTCCAGTCACTATTTAATTAGGGTAGGTACTGGTCACTAAACTTAATTAATTTACTATTCCTACTCCAGTCACTATTTAATTAGGGTAGGTGCTGGACACTAAACTTAATTAATTTACTATTCCCACTCCAGTCACTATATAATAGGGTTAGGTGCTGGACACTAAACGTAATTGAATTACTATACCTACTCAAGTCACAATTTAATAGGTGTAGGTACTGGACACTAAATTTAATTAATTTACTTTTCCCACTCCAGTCAGTATTTAATTAGGGGTAGGGGCTGGACACTAAACTTGATTAATTTACTATTCCTACTCTAGTCACTATTTAATTTGGGTAGGTGCTGTACACTAAACTTAATTTAATTACTATTCCTACTCCAGTCACTATTTAATAGGCGTAGGTGCTGGACACTTAACGTAACTTAATTACTATTTCTACTCCAGTCACTATTTAATACGTTCAGGTGCTGGACACTAAATTGAATTAATTTACTATTCCCACTCCAGTCAGTATTTAATTAGGGGTAGGTGATGGACACTAAAATTAATTAATTTACTATTCCTACTGCTGTCACTATTTAATTAGGGTAGGTGCTGGTCACTAAACTTAATTCTTTTACTATTCCGACTCCAATCACTATTTAATTTGGATAGATGCTGGACACTAAACTTAATTAATTTACTATTCCCACTCCATTCACTATTTAATTAGGGGTAGGTGCTGGACACTAAACTTGATTAATTTACTATTCCTACTCCAGTCACTTTTTAATTAGGGTGGATGCTGTACACTAAACTTCATTGAATTACTATTCCTACTCCAGTCACTATTTAATAGGTGTTGGAGCTGGACACTAAACTTAATTAATTTACTATTCCCACTCCAGGCAGTATTTATTTAGAGGTAGGTGCCGGACACAACATGATTAATTTACTATTCCCACTCCAGTCACTATTTAATAGGGGTAGGTGCTTGACACTAAACTTAATTTTATTACTATTCCTACTCCAGTCACTATTTAAAAGATGTAGGTGCAGGACACTAAATTTAATTAATTTACTAATCTCACTCCAGTCACTATTTACTTAGGAGTAGGTGCTGGACACTAAATGTAATTGAATTACTATTCCTACTCCAGTCACTATTTAATAGGTGTTGGTACTGGACCCAAAACTTAATTAATTTACTTTCCCACTCCAATCAGTATTTAATTAGGGGTAGGGGCTGGACATTAAAGTTAATTAGTTTACTATTCCCACTCCTTGCCCTATTTAATACGGGTAGGTGCTGGACAAAAAGCTTAATATAATTACTATTCCTACTCCAGTCACTATTTAAAAGGTGCAGGTGCTGGACACTAAATTTAATTTATTTAACATTTCAATTCCAGTCACTATTTAATAGGTGTGGGTGCTGGACACTAATCTTAATTAATTGACTATTTCTACTCCAGTCATTATTTAATTGGGGTGGGTGCTGTACACTAAACTTAATGTAATTACTATTCATACTCCAGTCACTATTTAATAGGTGTAGGTGCTGGACACTAAACTTAACTTAATTTCTATTCCTACTCCAGTCACTATTTAATACGTTCAGGTGCTGGACACTAAATGTAATTAATTTACTATTTCCACTCCAGTCAGGATTTAATTAGGGGTAGGTGTTGGACACTAAATTTGATTAATTTACTATTCCTACTCCAGTCACTATTTAATACGGGTAGGTGCTGGACACTAAGCTTAATTAATTTACTATTCCCACTCCAGTGACTATTTAATTAGGGTAGGTACTGGTCACTAAACCTAATTAATGTACTATTCCTACTCCAGTCACTATTTAATTAGGGTAGGTGCTGGACACTAAACGTAATTAATTTACTATTCCCACTCCAGTCACTATATAATAGGGTTAGGTGCTGGACACTAAACGTAATTGAATTACTATACCTACTCAAGTCACTATTTAATAGGTGTAGGTACTGGACACTAAATTTAATTAATTTACTTTTCCCACTCCAGTCAGTATTTAATTAGGGGTAGGGGCTGGACACTAAACTTGATTAATTTACTATTCCTACTCTAGTCACTATTTAATTTGGGTAGGTGCTGTACACTAAACTTAATTTAATTACTATTCCTACTCCAGTCACTATTTAATAGGCGTAGGTGCTGGACACTTAATGTAACTTAATTACTATTTCTACTCCAGTCACTATTTAATACGTTCAGGTGCTGGACACTAAATTGAATTAATTTACTATTCCCACTCCAGTCAGTATTTAATTAGGGGTAGGTGATGGACACTAAAATTAATTAATTTACTATTCCTACTGCTGTCACTATTTAATTAGGGTAGGTGCTGGTCACTAAACTTAATTCTTTTACTATTCCGACTCCAATCACTATTTAATTAGGATAGATGCTGGACACTAAACTTAATTAATTTACTATTCCCACTCCAGTCACTATTTAACTAGTGTAGGTGCTGGTCACTAAACTTAATTAATTTACTATTCCTACTCCAGTCACTAGTTAATTAGGGTAGGTGCTGGACACTAAACTTAATTAATTTACTATTCCCACTCCAGTCACTATTTAATAGGGGTAGGTTCTGGACACTCAACGTAATTGAATTACTATTCCTACTTCAGCCACTATTTAATAGGTGTAGGTACTGGACACTAAATGTAATTGATTTACTATTTCCCACTCCAGGCAGTATTTAATTAAGGGTAGGAGCTGGACACTAAACTTGATTAATTTACTATTCCTACTCCAGTAACTATTTAATTTGGGTAGGTGCTGGACACTAAACTTAGTTTAATTACTATTCCTACTACAGTCACTATTTAATTAGGATAGATGCTGGACACTAAACATAATTGATTTACTATTCCCACTCCACTCCCTATTTAATACGGGTAGGTGCTGGACACTAAGCTTAATTTAATTGCAATTTCTACTCCAGTCACTATTTAATAGGTGTGGGTGCTGGACACTAATCTTAATTAATTTACTATTTCCACTCCAGTCAGTATTTAATTGGGGTAGGTGCTGTACACTAAACTTAATTTAATTAGTATTCCTTCTCCAGTCACTATTTAATAGGTGTAGGTGCTGGACACTAAACTTAACTTAATTACTATTCCTACTCCAGTCACTATTTAATACGTTCAGGTGCAGGATACTAAATTTAATTAATTTACTGTTTCCACTCCAGTCAGTATTTAATTAGGGGTAGGTGTTGGACACTAAACTTGATTAATTTACTATTCCTACTGCAGTCATTATTTAATTGCGGTAGGTGCTGGAGACTAAACCTATTTAATGTACAATTCCCACTCCAGTCAATATTTAATAGGGGTAGGTGCTGGACACTAAACTTCATTAATTTACTATTCCTACTCCAGTCACTATTTAATATGGGAAGGTGCTGGACACTAAGCTTAATTCAATTACTATTCCTACTCCAGTGACTATTTAAAAGGTGTAGGTGCTGGACACTAAATTTATTTAATTACAATTTCTACTCCATTCACTATTTAATAGGTGTGTGTGCTGGACACTAATCTTAATTTACTATTTCCACTCCAGTCAGTATTTAATTAGGGTAGGTGCTGGACACTAAATTTAATTCATTTGCTATTCCCACTCCAGCCACTATTTAATTAGGGTAGGTACTGGACATTAAACTTAATTAATGTACTATTCCTACTCCAGTCACTATTTAATGAGGGTAGGTGCTTTACACTAAACTTATTTAATTTTCTATTCCCACTCTAGTCAATATTTATTGCGGTAGGTGCTGGACACTAAACTTAGTTAATTTACTATTCCCACTCCAGTCACTATGTAATAGGGGTAGGTGCGGGACACTAATTTACTATTCCCACTCCAGTCAGTATTTAATAGGGGTAGGTGCGGGACACTAAACTTAATAATTTACTATTCCCACTCCAGTCACTATTTAATTAGGGAAGATGCTGGTCACTAAACTTCATTAATTTACTATTCCTACTCCAGTCACTATTTAATTAGGGTAGGTGCTGGACACTAAACTTAATTAATTTACTATTCCCACTCCAGTCACTATTTAATAGGGGTAGGTGCTGGACACTAAAAGTAATTGAATTACTATTCCTACTTCAGCCACTATTTAATAGGTGTAGGTACTGGACACTAAATGTAATTAATGTACTTTTCCCACTCCAGTCAGTATTTAATTAGGGATAGGGGCTGGACACTAAACTTGATTAATTTACTATTCCTACTCCAGTCACTATTTAATTTGTTTAGATGCTGGACACTAAGTTAATTTAATTACTATTCCGGCTCCAGTCACTATTTAATTAGGATAGGTGCTGGACACTAAACATAATTGATTTACTATTCCCACTCCAGTCCCTATTTAATACGGGTAGGTGCTGGACACTAAGCTTAATTTAATTACTATTCCTACTCCAGTCACTATTTAAAACGTGTAGGTGCTGGACACTAAATTTAATTTAATTACAATTTCTACTCAAGTCACTATTTAATAGGTGTGGGTGCTGGACACTAATCTTAATTAATTTACTATTTCCACTCCAGTCAGTATTTAATTGGGGTAGGTGCTGTACACTAAACTTAATGTAATTACTACACCTTCTCCATTCACTATTTGATAGGTGTAGGTGCTGGACACTAAACTTAACTTAAAAACTATTCCCACTCCAGTCACTATTTAATACGTTCAGGTGCTGGATACTAAATTTAATTAATTTACTGTTTCCACTCCAGTCAATATTTAATTAGGGGTAGGTGTTGGACACTAAACGTATTTAATTTACTAATCCCACTCCAGTTAATATTTATTGGGGCAGGTGCTGGACACTAAACTTAATTAATTTACTATTCCCACTCCAGTCACTATTTAACAGGGGTAGGTGCTGGACACTGATTACTATTCCCACACCAGTCAGCATTTAATAGGGGTAGGTGCTGGACACTCAACTTAATTGAATTACTATTCCTACTCTAGTCACAACTTAATTAGGGTAGGTGCTTGTCACTAAACTTAATATTTTACTGTTCCTAATCCAGTTACTTTATAATTGGGGTAGGTGCTTGGCACTAAACTTGATTAACTTACTATTCCTAATCCAGTCACTATTTAATTAGGGTAGGTGCTGGACACTAAAATTAATTTAATTACTAATCCTACTCCAGTCACTATTTAATTGTGGTTGGTGCTGTAGACTAAACCTATTAATTTACTATTCCCACTCCAGTCACTATTTAATAGGGGTAGATGCTGGACACTAAACTTAATTAATTTACTATTCCCACCCCAGTCAGTATTTAAATGGGATAGATACTGGAAAGTAAACGTAACTAATTTACTATTCCCACTCCAGTCAGTATTTAATAAGGGTAGGTGCTGGAAACTCAACTTAATTCAATTACTATTCCTACTCCAGTCAATATTTGATTGGGGTGGGTGCTGGTCAATTACCTTAATTAATCTACTATTCCCACTCCAGTCAGTATTGAATTGGGGTAGGGGCTGAACACTAAACTTAATTAATTTACTATTTCCACTCCAGTCAGTATTTAATTAGAGCAGGTGCTGGACAATAAGCTTATTTAATTTACTATTCCCACTCCAGTCAATATTTATTGGGGTAGGTGCTGGACACTAAACATAATTAATTTACTATTCCCACTCCAGTCACTATTTAATAGGGGTAGGTACTGGGCACTAATTTACTATTCCCACTCCAGTCAGTATTTAATAGGGGTAAGTGCTGGACACTAAAATTAATTTAATTACTATTCCTAATCCAGTCAGTTTTTAATTGGGGTAGGTGCTGGGAACTAAACTTAATTAATTTACTATTCCCACTCCAGTCAGTATTTAATTAGGGTAGATGCTGGACACTAAATGTAATTAATGTATTTTTCCCACTCCATTCAGTATTTAATTAGAGCAGGTGCTGGACACTAAACTTATTTAATTTACTATTCCCACTCCAGTCAATATTTATTGGGGTAATTGCTGGACACTAAACCTAATAAATGTTTTATTCCCACTCCAGACACTATTTAATAGGGGTAGGTACTGGAAACGAATTTACTACTCCCAATCCAGTCAGTATTTAATAGGGGTAGGTGCTGGACACTAAAATTAATTTAATTACTATTCCTAATCCAGTCAGTTTTTAATTGGTGTAGGTGCTTGGCACTAAACTTATTTAATTTACTATTCCTATTCGAGTCGCTATTTAATTAAGGTAGGTAATGGACAGTAAACTTAATTATTTCCTATTCCTACTCCAATCACTATTTAATTAGGGTAGGTGTTGGACACTAAACCTATTTAATTTACAATTCCCACTCCAGTTAATATTTGTTGGGGTAGGTGCTGGACACTAAACTTAATTAATTTACTATTCCCACTCCAGTCACTCTTTAATAGGGGTAGGTGCTGGACACTAATTTACTATTCCCACTCCAGTCAGTATTTAATAGGGGTAGGTGCTGGACACTCAACTTAATTGAATTACTATTCCTACTCTAGTCACTATTTAATTTGGGTAGGTGCTGGACACTAAACTTAATTTAATTACTATTCCTACTCCAGTCACTATTTATTTAGGATAGGTGATGGACACTAAACATAAATGATTTATTATTCCCACTCCAGTCCCTATTTAATACGGGTAGGTGCTCGACACTACGCTTAATTTAATTACTATTCCTACTCCAGTCACTATTTAAACGGTGTAGGTGCTGGACACTGAATTTAATGTAATTACAATTTCTACTCCATTCACTATTTAATAGGTGTGGGTGCTGGACACTAATCTTAATTTACTATTTCCACTCCAGTCAGTATTTAATTAGGGTAGGTGCTGGACACTAAATTTAATTCATTTCCAATACCCACTCCAGCCACTATTTAATTAGGGTAGGTACTGGACATTAAACTTAATTAATGTACTATTCCTACTCCAGTCACTATTTAATGAGGGTAGGTGCTTTACACTAAGCTTATTTAATTTTCTATTCCCACTCTAGTCAATATTTATTGCGGCAGGTGCTGGACACTAATCTTAGTTAATTTACTATTCCCACTCCAGTCACTATGTAATAGGGGTAGGTGCTGGACACTAATTTACCATTCCTACTCCAGTCAGTATTTAATAGGGGTAGGTGCGGGACAATAAATTAATTTAATTACTATTCCTACTCAAGTCACTATTTAATTAGGGAAGATGCTGGTCACTAAACTTAATTATGTAACTAGTCCTAATCCAGTTAGTTTTTAATTGGGGTATGTGCTGGACACTGAACTTAATTAATATACTATTCCCACTCCAATGATTATTTAATTGCGGTAGGTCCTGGACACTAAACTTAATTATTTACTATTCCCACTCCATTCACTATTGAATTAGGGTAGGTGCTGGACACTAAATGTAATTAATGTATTATTCCCACTCCAGTCAGTATTTAATTAGGGGTATGTGTTGGACACTAAACCTAATTAATTTCCTATTCCTACTCCAGTCACTATTTAATTAGGATAGGTGCTGGACACTAAGCGTATTTAATTTACTAATCCCACTCCAGTTAATATTTATTGGGGTAGGTGCTGGACACTAAACTTAATTAATTCAATATTCCCACTCCAGTCACTATTTAACAGGGGTAGGTGCTGGACACTGATTTACTATTCCCACTCCAGTCAGCATTTAATAGGGGTAGGTGCTGGACACTCAACTTAATTGAATTACTATTCCTACTCTAGTCACTACTTAATTAGGGTAGGTGCTGGTCACTAAACTTAATTTTTTTACTGTTCCTAATCCAGTTACTTTTTAATTGGGGTAGGAGCTGGGCACTAAACTTAATTAATTTACTTTTCCCACTCCAGCCAGTATTTAATTAGAGTAGGTGCTGGACACTAAACTTGATTAACTTACTATTCCTAATCCAGTCACTATTTAATTAGGGCAGGTGCTGGACACTAAAATTAATGTCATTACTAATCCTACTCCAGTCACTATTTAATTGCGGTTGGTGCTGTAGACTAAACCTATTAATTTACTATTCCCACTCCAGTCACTATTTAATAGGGGTAGATGCTGGACACTAAACTTAATTAATTTACTATTCCCACCCCAGTCAGTATTTAATTGGGATAGATACTGGAAAGTAAACATAATTAATTTACTATTCCCACTCCAGTCAGTATTTATTAAGGGTAGGTGCTGGAAACTCAACTTAATTCAATTACTATTCCTACTCCAGTCAATATTTGATTGGGGTGGGTGCTGGTCACTTACCTTAATTAATGTACTATTCCCACTCCAGTCAGTATTGAATTAGGGTAGGTGCTGGACAGTAAATGTAATTAATGTACTATTCCCACTCCAGTCAGTATTTAATAGGGGTAGGTGCTGGACACTAAAATTAATTTAATTACTATTCCTAATCCAGTCAGTTTTTAAATGGGGTAGGTTCTGGGAACTAAACTTAATTAATTTACTATTCCCACTCCAGTCAGTATTTAATTAGGGTAGGTGCTGGACACTAAATGTAATTAATGTATTATTCCCACTCCATTCAGTATTTAATTAGAGCAGGTGCTGGACACTAAACTTATTTAATTTACTATTACCACTCCAGTCAATATTTATTGGGGTAATTGCTGTACACTAAACCTAATTAATTTACTACTCCCAATCCAGTCAGTATTTAATAGGGTAGGTGCTGGACACTAAAATTAATGTAATTACTATTCCTAATCCAGTCAGTTTTTAATTGGTGTAGGTGCTTGGCACTAAACTTATTTAATTTACTATTCCTATTTGAGTCGCTATTTAATTAAGGTAGGTACTGGACAGTAAACTTAATTATTTCCTATTCCTAATCACTATTTAATTAGGGTAGGTGTTGGGCACTAAACCTATTTAATTTACAATTCCCACTCCAGTTAATATTTGTTGGGGTAGGTGCTGGACACTAAACTTAATTAATTTACTATTCCCACTCCAGTCACTCTTTAATAGGGGTAGGTGCTGGACACTAATTTACTATTCCCACTCCAGTCAGTATTTAATAGGGGTAGGTGCTGGACACTCAACTTAATTGAATTACTATTCCTACTCTAGTCACTATTTCATTTGGGTAGGTGTTGGTCACTAAAATTATTTTACTGCTCCTAATCCAGTTAATTTTTAATTGGGGTAGGTGCTGGGCACAAAACTTAATTAATGTACTTTTCCCACTGCAGCCAGTATTTAATTAGGGTAGGTGCTGCACACTAAACATAATTAATTAACTTTTCCTACTCCAGTCACTATTTAATTAGGGTAGGTGCTAGTCACTAAACAAAATTAATTTACCATTCCTACGCCAGTCACTATTTAATTAGGATAGGTGCTGGACACTAAAGTTAATTAATTTACTATTCCCACTCCAGTCACTATTTAATAGGGGTAGGTGCTGGACACTAAACCTAATTGAATTACTATTCCTACTCCAGTCACTATTTAATAGGTATATGTACTGGACACTAAACTTAATTAATTTACTTTTCCCACTCCAGTCAGTATTTAGCTAGGGGTAGGGGCTGTACAGTAAACTTGATTAATTTACTATTCCTACTCCAAACACTATTTAATTTGGGTAGGTGCTGGACACTAAACTTAATTGAATTACTATTCCTACTCCAGTCACTATTTAATTAGGATAGGTGCTGGACACTAAACATAATTAATTTACTATTCCCACTCCAGTCCCTATTTAATACGGGTAGGTGCTGGACACTAAACTTAATTGAATTACTATTCCCACTCCAGTCACTATTTAATTAGGATAGGTGCTGGACACTAAACTTAATTTACTATTCCCACTCCAGTCAGTATTTATTTAGAGGTAAGTGCTGGACACAACATGATTAATTTATTATTCCCACTCCAGTCACTATTTAATAGGGGGAGGTGCTGGACACTAAACTTAATTTAATTACTGTTCCTACTATAGTCAATATTTAATAGGTGTAGGTGCTGGGCACTAAACTTAATTTAATTACTTTTCCTTCTCCAGTCACTGTTTAATAAGTTCAGGTGCTGGACACTAAATGTAATGAATGTACTCTTCCCACTCCAGTCACTATTTAATTAGGGGTAGGTGATGGACACTAAACTTGATTAATTTAAAATTCCTACTCCAGTCAATATGTAATTGCGGTAGGTGCTGGAGACTAAACCTATTTAATGTACTATTCCCACTCCAGTCAATATTTAAAAGGGGTAGGTGCTGGACACTAAACATAATTAATTAACTTTTCCTACTCCAGTCACTATTTAATTAGCGTAGGTGCTAGTCACTAAACTTAATTAATTTACTATTCCAACTCCAGTCACTATTTAATACGGGTAGGTGCTGGACACTAAGCTTAATTAATTTACTATTCCCACTCCAGTCACTATTTAATTAGTGTAGGTGCTGGTCACTAAACTTAATTAATTTACTATTCCCACTCCAGTCACTATATAATAGGGGTAGGTGCTGGACACTAAACGTAATTGAATTACTATACCTACTCAAGTCACTATTTAATAGGTGTAGGTACTGGACACTAAATTTGATTAATTTACTTTTCCCACTCCAGTCAGTATTTAATTAGGGGTAGGGGCTGGACACTAAACTTGATTAATTTACTAATCCTACTCTAGTCACTATTTAATTTGGGTAGGTGCTGGACACTAAACCTAATTTAATTACTATTCCTACTCCAGTCACTAATTAATTTGGATAGGTGCTGGACACTAAACATAATTGATTTACTATTCCCAAACCAGTCCCTATTTAATACGGGTAGGTGCTGGACACTAAACTTAATTTAATTACTATTCCTACTCCAGTCACTATTTAATAGGTGTAGGTGCTAGACACTAAAGCTAATTTCATTACTATTCCTATTCCATTCACCATTTAATTGCGGTAGGTGCTGGAGACTAAACGTATTTAATTTACAATTCCCACTCCAGCCAATATTTAATAGGGGTAGGTGCTGGACACTAAACTTAATGAATTTACTATCCCTACTCCAGTCACTATTTAATTAGGGTAGGTGCCGGTCACCAAACTTAATTCATTTACTATTCCTTCTCCAGTCACTATTTAATTAGGGTAGGTGCTAGTCACTAAACTTAATTAATTTACTTTTCCCACTGCAGTCAGTATTTATTTAGGGGTAGGGGCTGGACAGTAAACTTGATTAATGTACTATTCCTACTCCAGTCACTATTTAATTTGAGTAGGTGCAGGACACTAAACTTAATTGAATTACTATTCCTACTCCAGTCACTATTTAATTAGGATAGGTGCTGGACACTAAACATAATTAATTTACTATTCCCCCTCCAGTCCCTATGTAATACGGGTAGGTGCTGGACACTAAACTTAATTGAATTACTATTCCTACTCCAGTCACTATTTAATAGGTGTAGGTGCTGGACACTAAACTTAATTAATTTACTATTCCCACTCCAGTCAGTATTATTTAAAGGTAAGTGCCGGACACAACATGATTAATTTATTATTCCCACTCCAGGCACTATTTAATAGGGGTATGTGCTGGACACTAAACCTAATTTAATTACTGTTCCTACTCCAGTCACTATTTAAAAGATGTAGGTGCAGGACACTAAATTTAATTTAATTACTATTCCTACTATAGTCAATATTTAATTAATAGGTGTAGGTGCTGGGCACTAAACTTAATTTAATTACGTTTCCTTCTCCTTTCACTGTTTAATAAGTTCAGGTGCTGGAAACTAAATTTAATTAATTTACTCTTCCCACTCCAGTCACAATTTAATTAGGGGTAGGTGCTGGACACTAAACTTGATTAATTTAAAATTCCTAATCCAGTCAATATTTAATTGCGGTAGGTTCTGGAGACTAAACCTATTTAATTTACTATTCCTACTCCAGTCAATATTTAATAGGGGTAGGTGCTGGACACTAAACATAATTAATTAACTTTTCCTACTCCAGTCACTATTTAATTAGCGTAGGTGCTAGTCACTAAACTTAATTAATTTACTATTCCCACTCCAGTCAATATTTAATAGGGGTTGGTACTGGATACTAATTTACTATTCCCACTCCAGTCAGTATTTAATAGGGGGAGGTGCTGGACACTTAAATTATTTTAATTACTATTCCTAATCCAGTCAGTTTTTAAATGGGGTAGGTGCTGGGCACTAAACTTAATTAATTTACTAGTCCCACTCCAGTCAGTATTTAATTAGGGTAGGTGCTGGACACTAAATGTAATTAAGGTATTATTCCCACTCCATTCAGTATTTAATTAGAGCAGGTGCTGGACACTAAACTTATTTAATTTACTATTCCCACTCCAGTCAATATTTATTGGGGTAGGTGCTGGACACTAAACATAATTAATTTTCCATTACCACTCCAGTCACTATTTAATAGGGGTAGGTACTGGAAACTAATTTACTATTCCCACTACAGTCAGTATTTAATAAGGGTAGGTGCTGGACACTAAAATGTATTTAATTACTATTCCTATTCAAGTCACTATTTAATTAAGGTAGGTACTGGACAGTAAACTTAATTAATTTCCTTTTCCTACTCCAATCACTATTTAATTAGGGTAGGTGCTGGACACTAAACCTATTAAATTTACTATTCGCACTCCAGTTTATATTTGTTGGGGTAGGTGCTGGACACTAAACTTAAATAATTTACTATTCCCACTCCAGTCACTATTTAATAGGGGTAGGTGCTGGACACTAATTGACTATTCCCACTCCAGTCAGTATTTAATTAGGGTAGGTGCTGGGCACTAAACTTAATTAATTTACGTTTCCCACTCCAGCCAGTATTTAATTAGGGTAGGTGCTGGACACCAAACTTAATTAATTTACTATTCCCACTCCAGTCATTATTTAATAAGGGGTAGGTGCTGGACACTGAACTTGATTAATTTACTATTCCTAATCCAGTCACAATTTAATTAGGGTAGGTGCTGGAAACGAAACTTATTTAGTTTACTATTCCCACTCCAGTCCATATTTAATAGGGTAGGTGCTTGACACTAAACTTAATTTAATTACTATTCCTTCTCCAGTCACTATTTAATTAGGCTAGGTGCTCGACACTTAACTTAATTAATTTACTATTCCTACTCCAGTCACTATTTAATTAGGGCAGGTGCTGGTCACTAAACTTAATTAATGTACTAATCCTACTCCAGTCACTATTTAATAAGGGTAGGTGCTAGACACTAAATCAATTTACTACTCCCACTCCAGTCACTATTTAAGAGGGGTAGGTGCTGGACACTAAACTTAATTGAATTACTATTACTACTCCAGTCACTATTTAATAGGTGTAGGTGCTGGACACTAAACTTAATTAATTTACTATTCCAGCTCCAGTCAGTATTTAATTAGGGTAGGTGCTGGACACTGAACTTGATTAATTTCCTATTCCTACTCCAGTCACTATTTAATAAGGATAGGTGCTGGACACTAAACTTAATTGAATTACTATTCCTACTCCAGTCACTATTTAATAGGTGTAGGTGCTGGACACTAAACTTAATTTACTATTCCCACTCCAGTCAGTATTTATTTAGAGCTAAGTGCCGGACACAACATGATTAAATTACTGTTCCTACTCCAGTCACTATTTAAAAGATGTAGGTGCAGGACACAACATTTAATTTAATTACTATTCCTACTATAGTCAATATTTAATAGGTGTAGGTGCTGGGAACTAAACTTAATTTAATTACTTTTCCTTCACCAGTCACTGTTTAATAAGTTCAGGTGCCGGACACTAAATTTAATTAATTTACTCTTCCCACTCCAGTCACTATTTAATTACGGATAGGTGCTGGACACTAAACTTGATTAATTTAAAATTCCTACTCCAGTCAATATTTAATTGCGGTAGGTGCTGGAGACTAAACCTATTTAATTTACTATTCCCACTTCAGTCAATATTTAATAGGGGTAGGTGCTGGACACTAAACATAATTAATTAACTTTTCCTACTCCAGTCACTATTTAATTAGGGTAGGTGCTGGACACTAAAGTTAATTAATTTACTATTCCCACTCCAGTCACTATTTAATAGGGGTAGGTGCTGGACACTAAACGTAATTGAATTACTATTCCTACTCCAGTCACCATTTAATAGGTATAGGTACTGGACACTAAACTTAATTAATTTACTTTTCCCACTCCAGTCAGTACTTAATTAGGGGTAGGGGCTGGACACGAAACTTGATTAATTTACTATTCCTACTCCAGTCTCTATTTAATTTGGGTAGGAGCTGGACACTAAAATTAATTGAATTACTATTCCTACTCCAGTCACTATTTAATTAGGCTAGGTGCTGGACACTAAATATAATTAATGTACTATTCCCACTCCAGTCCCTATTTAATATGGGTAGGTGCTGGACACTAAGCTTAATTTAATTACTATTCCTACTCCAGTCACAATTTAAAAGGTGCAGGTGCTGGACACTAAATTTAATTTAATTAAAATTTCTATTCCAGTCACTATTTAATAGGTGTGGGTGCTGGACACTAATCTTAATTAATTTACTATTTCCACTCCAGTCAGTATTTAATTGGGGTGGGTTCTGTACACTAAACGTAATTTAATTACTATTCATACTCCAGTCACTATTTAACAGGTGTAGGTGCTGGACACTAAATGTAACTTAATTACTATTCCTACTCCAGTCACTATTTAATACGTTCAGGTGCTGGACACTAAGGTGCCGATTCCGATCTGGTAAAACGCGGGTACAAATGGTCGTACAGAGCGTTTTCTCCGTCCGACTCGTACCCGGGGAAAAAATGCCTTACAAACTCGCAAGTACGAATCGTACAGAAACACCATTTCCGTATGAGTCGTAAAAAACAACGACCGGTAAAAAAATACATACAAATCTGAGTCTGGACGGCGCAGACGCGACGTCCGGACGGAGTCAGGCAGCGTTTCACGGACCAGCAAGTACAATTCGTGCCTACGTCACTCCGCACGTAGCATTTTTTACGGGAGCCAAAAACTGCCGGGAAATTGAGGACGACGCGAACAAGGAGCACCAGTACGCGACGGACAGCGATGGACCCCAACCTACGCGTCATTCCGGCCCTCATAGCCTACCACCTCATGTACAGAAACCGACGCAGACGCCACAGAAGGTCAGAACAACCCCAAGGGGCAAAGGGGGGGGGTGGAGTGCAAGGGGCAGGAAACATAACCCACACCCCACAAAATACAAATACAACCTGCATAATAATTACCTCCATGGTCTGGTCACTTCGGAGGGCGTGTCCACCAATCCCACGTCCCGCCACAACGGAAGTGGACGTGGACGCGTACCTGTCACCACCATAATGGTGTTACGGGACGTACCCACGCCCCCAGAGCATGGGTACGGTCCGTACATGCGTACCCCTACATCACCACTACAATGGTGGTACGGCCCGCGTGGGTACGGTCCGTATAACCATATTAGTGGTGATGTAGGGATACGCGTGTACGGACCGTACCCACGCCCCCAGAGCGTGGGTACGGTATGTACCACCATAGTAGTGGTGATGTAGGGGTACGCTTGTACGGACCGTACCCACGCCCCCAGAGCGTGGGTACGGTCCATACCACCATAGTAGTGGTGATGTAGGGGTACGTGTGTACGGACCGTACCCACGCCCCCAGAGCGTGGGTACGGTCCGTACACGCGTACCACTACATCACCACTACTATGGTGGTACGGACCGTACCCACGCCCCAGAGCGTGGGTACGGTCCGTACACGCGTACCCCTACATCACCACTACAATGGTGGTACGGACCGTACCCACGCTCTGGGGGGCGTGGGTACGGTCCGTACCACCATAGTATTGGTGATGTAGGGGTACGCGTGTACGGACCGTACCCATGCCCCCAGAGCGTGGGTACGGTCCGTACCACCATAGTAGTGGTGATGTAGGGGTACGCGTGTAGAGACCGTACCCACGCCCCCAGAGCATGTGTATGGTCCGTACACGCGTACCCCTACATCACCACTACTATGGTGGTACGGACCGTACCCACGCCCGCTGAGCGTGGGTACGGTCTGTACCACCATAGTAGTGGTGATATAGGGGTACGCGTGTATGGACCGTACCCATGCCCGCATAACGTGGGTACGGTCCATACCACCATAGTAGTGGTGATGTAGGGGTATGCGTGTACGGACCATACCCACGCCCCCAGAGCGTGGGTACGGTCCGTACCACCATAGTAGTGGTGATGTAGGGGTACGCGAGTACTGACCGTACCCACGCCCCCAGAGCGTGGGTACGATCCGTACCACCATAGTAGTGGTGATGTAGGGGTACGCGTGTACGGACCGTACCCACACCCCAAGAGCGTGGGTACGGTCCGTACACGCGTACCCCTACTGCCCCATTACATGATGGACACAAGGCGTACACACACCACAGATTCAGGCGTACGGCTTGGTGCAGCACATCAGCTGTAAATTGGGGGTGGTGTATGGCCAGGACAGGAGTGTACCACAGCAAGGGCGCAAGTGGGTGGGTGGGTGCCTATGACTCCCAGCAGTGCCCAGACATATGAGGGGTGGGTGCATATCACTCCCAGCAGTGCCCAGACATATGACGGGTGGGTGCCTATGACTCCCAGCAGTGCCCAGACATATGAGGGGTGGGTGCATATCACTCCCAGCAGTGCCCAGACATATGAGGGGTGGGTGGCTATGACTCCCAGCAGTGCCCAGACATATGAGGGGTGGGTGCCTATCACTCCCAGCAGTGCCCAGACATATGAGGGGTGGGTGCCTATCACTCCCAGCAGTGCCCAGACATATGAGGGGTGGGTGCAGAGGACTCCCAGCAGTGCCCAGACATATGAGGGGTGGGTGCATATCACTCCCAGCAGTGCCCAGACATATGAGGGGTGGGTGGCTATGACTCCCAGCAGTGCCCAGACATATGAGGGGTGGGTGCCTATCACTCCCAGCAGTGCCCAGACATATGAGGGGTGGGTGCCTATCACTCCCAGCAGTGCCCAGACATATGAGGGGTGGGTGGCTATGACTCCCAGCAGTGCCCAGACATATGAGGGGTGGGTGCCTATCACTCCCAGCAGTGCCCAGACATATGAGTGGTGGGTGCCTATCACTCCCAGCAGTGCCCAGACATATGAGGGGTGGGTGCAGAGGACTCCCAGCAGTGCCCAGACATATGAGGGGTGGGTGCATATCACTCCCAGCAGTGCCCAGACATATGAGGGGTGGTGCCTATCACTCCCAGCAGTGCCCAGACATATGAGGGGTGGGTGGCTATGACTCCCAGCAGTGCCCAGACATATGAGGGGTGGGTGCCTATCACTCCCAGCAGTGCCCAGACATATGAGGGGTGGGTGCCTATCACTCCCAGCAGTGCCCAAACATATGAGGGGTGGGTGCCTATGACTCCCAGCAGTGCCCAAACATATGAGGGGTGGGTGCATATCACTCCCAGCAGTGCCCAGACATATGAGGGGTGGGTGCCTATCACTCCCAGCAGTGCCCAGACATATGAGGGGTGGGTGGCTATGACTCCCAGCAGTGCCCAGACAAATGGGGGGTGGGTGCCTATCACTCCCAGCAGTGCCCGGACATATGAGGGGTGGGTGCAGAGGACTCCCAGCAATGGACAGAGCCATGGGGGTGGGTGCAGAGGACTCCCAGCAGTGGACAGAGATATGGGGGTGTACATCATTATCAGATGACCACAGCTCCATGGGTCAATGTACGTATCCATAACTTAGGACAATGATGATAGCGCCATAGCAACACATCACTGACAGCAGTGTCCCACTCCCAGGAGGATGGATGTCATTCCCCCACTGCATGACACACCACATGTGGGTGTGAGGACAAATAACACATGCATAACCACCCCTGGCAGATGCAGCACAATACACATACTGAGATCATGCCACAAGACTGTATAGTCATGCCACTACCTAATAAACTAAGAGAGCCAAAAAGAACACACACTGACATGCACATCCCAGGACTGATAGGAATGTTCAGGTGCTGGCCTAGCCACCAAGATGTTGTCTGTCACGGAAGGAATCGGGTGGAGCTCCCACTGATACAAAGGCCACAATTGTGAGTCACATGTTCAAATACCCAGCAGGACAAGTACCATATGTGTACTAGGCTGGGATTACACACATGCATTGTGCGGAAAAGGGACAATGTCTCCGTGAAGGCATGGCAAAACACTCTATACATGAGTACAGTGAGTACCAAGGATGGCACAGACTATGCAGCCGGACACATTGCTGAGCAGGCATGGCCAGAGTTGAAGGGATCCATCACCAGCCAAGGATATGTAGACATAGGGCAACACAACAATTGTGCAACTCTCTGCAGGGGAGATGCCAGGTGACACAGAGGAAAGAACACTCCTTGGGACAATGTCTCCAAACACAAAGAGCAGACACGACAAAGAATCTTTGCAGAGACCTTGTGATGGCACGCAGATACCAGGTTCCACCCCATGAGCAGCAGAGTACCACATGTCCCTGAAACATAACACATGCCCACAACCCCAACTCCTGTAGCATCAGTATCAACATCAATACCTGAAATGCAAGACAACGAAAAATAAAAGGCTTTATTCAGCAGCAAAATAATAATGTGTAAACGAGACTATTCACAAAGGCCAATGGCCAGTCCATTACATGAGAGGGGGCCACATGGCCATACGTCTCCCCTAGCTTGCCTGCACATCACAAGACTGTGTCGTCGACTGGGGGGGGGGCATCATGTGGGAAAGGACCAGGCACCGCAGGGACAGGAGGGGGAAGGGGAGGTGTGGTGGGTGCAGGGACGGATGACTCCACCACAGGGGGTGGGGCAGCGACAAAGGTGGAGGCAAGCTCGGCGCTGCACACTTCTGCCAGTTCTTCAAGCGTCTCCCCTGCACCCGGAGAAACAACAGGCCCCAAGGAGGGGGGGGGGGTCGGAGGGATGGGTTGCAGCGCTACTGGGGGAGGTGGTGGACAGGTTGGGGGACCTAACTCCCCTACCCGTGGAGTGCCTTGACCGTTTCCGCCCAGGTGAACTAGTGGGGCTGAGGCCCAGCCCAGCAAAGTAGGCCTCCTTCTCCGAATCTGGGGCAGGGGAGCCAAGGGGAGTGTCATCGGAGGGACTGGGGAGTGAGTCATGTGGACGAGGACTGTGGCTGCATGCCTGCCTGTGTGCCCCAGACCCAGTGGGTGTGCCTGTTTCCCCCTGAGTGTGCGTGTCAGGAGGTGTGCGCTTGCCCTTATGTGGTGGTGTGCTGCTACTGTCTGGTGGGGTGCGTGTGTGTGGATGTCTTGATGTGAATGGGACAGGAATGGTTGTGGGACTTGTGGATGGGGCAGGGGTAGGAGGGGGGGACGCAGCGCTGCAGGTGATTTGCTACTGCCGTCAGTGTTGAGTCCATGGACCTCAGCAACCTCCGTTGGTCAGACATCGCTGATGACATGCCCTCCATGTACGAACCCATCTGTGTCAGCAGTCTGGTGTGGCCATGGAGGACAGTCAGGATCGATGTCTGCCCAACTTGCAACTGCCGCTGAATGTCCACAGACTTGGCAGCGAGGGCAGTAGGGGGGACAGGGGTAGGGGGTGCGGTGCCTGGCACGAAGGAGACATGTGGGCGCCTAGCACGGACAGAAGGGACCCGAGCAAGTGGGAGGGCGGTGATGGGAATGGAGGGGGCGGCGAGAGATGTACTGCTGCTTTCAGCTGTGGGAGCAGCCTCCGCCCCCTCTGGGAGCTCAGCCTCGGACCCGTCTGCCTCGTAGTCTGTGTTGGTACTGGGCAGGTCCTCCGCCTCACTCCCCTCGAAGGTGTCCCCACACTCAGAGACATGTGAGTACTTTTGAAACCCCAAAGCAATACATTGTGACTCCTGGAGATTCACAACCCTTTACATAATGGACATGTCTAGCATGTGTGAATGTGGCACTCTGTGAACACAACACACATGTGTCTGTATAGCAGAAGTCACACAAGGAGGTGCACACCAAACTACATGTACACAGTCATTGTCTGAGCTGCCAGACTCATTCAAATCAGCCACTGTTAGGCAGAAATGGCGTATCAGTAAGTACATATACATGGCACCAGGGTGGTCTGGATGACTTGACACACGTAAGTTGTTATCAGCAACAACCAAGGACGAACCCAATTGCTAGCACACTGTGGGAAGATGTATATGTATGAACTCCAAACAAGTTGTGTTCAAACTGTGCCTTACTGTAAAATGTGCCAGCGTGTCCCTGGAAAGTGTAAAGGTGGTGTCTTCTGCACTTCATTGGGAGACATCTGGCATGCAGGCACAACAAAACAACAAGGTCACGCATATGAAACATTGAGACATGTTGACAGGTGTAGTGAGTGCCAATGGACATTTTCTCTGTGTAACAACTTGAATCATGTCATTTGTCACATGGCTATCCGTCACCTGATCACACAGTTGGCTACACATATGACCTACTGACTGTCATCTGGAGTGGCACACATGTCCACACCCAGGACAATGCATAAGCTAATGGGCCTGCAATTGTGTAGCAAAAAAGCCTAGCTGTACTGTGGGTTCCTCCTCATGGCAAGCCAGAAAGTACCCACAGATGTCAGCACACAAAGTCACAACTGTGTAGCATCTGAACCACACACAGGTGGCAAAAATGTACAACCAGGATACATGATTGTCAAAAACTGACACTGGCAATAACGCACGAACATTAAGCACTGGCCAACATCACAGGGGCACTGCACGATGACTGTCTGTACTACGACTCATCCCACACAAGTCAGAACTGGCAATGAAACATCAGAGTTGAAGATGTTCGCCCCTCCCGCACACACCCACCCATACCTGAGTCAATGTGACTGATACCGATCAAGAAGTGACACCTCTTATTCAGGGTTACAATAACTGTGCTTGAAAACTAGCTTCATTAACACGACATCACCTTGTAGGGCTGCCAAAACATATTGGTCACAAACAAACATCAACAGATTGTTGTGAATAGCCACACAGGCACTGCCCAGTGTGAGTATGCACAAGCAAACTGGTGTATCCCTGTCCAGTGGACAAATGTATCACACATGTGAAAAATACAACCTAGGCCAGGGAACAATGCCACAGAGGCAGAGCCATGATGTACCCACAGTGAATGTGCACAGTGTTGGATGACACACATGAGTAGGAGGGCAGGCTGTGTCAGGGGACTGTAGTGTGCACACTGCTCCATGGTCCTGGAATGAGCTGACTGTCGCAGGAGCAACCGTCCCGGCACTAAGCATATGTCCCACTCATGCACATCATGTCTGAGGCCACAACATTGGTAATGCATGCTGCAAGTCTGTTCATTTGAGCCCTCACACTCCTATGTTGAGACTCAGCATCAGTGCCAACAATTAAGCACCCCAAAATGACCAAACAGGACAGGGCACAGGCAGACCACCCCCACACATGATGCTGAAAGCAGTGTGCACCTTGATAAACTGGCAGCCTAGATGACCATGTGCAATAGTGATGGCACACAGACCAGGTAACACATGTCAAGGAGGGGAAGGGAGGAAGAACAGCACAGGTTGACTTTGGGGAACTGGATATGCACTGCACATATATAGCCTGGCAGTGTATCCAGGCAACTGAGCAGATCAAAAAGCTGGCGACACACAACAAACACACATGTACCTACCCCCTTCCTGCTGCTGTAACTTCCGTATCCGCCTATCCAGGTCAGGGAAGACCACCGTCAGGACACGCCGCATCTGGTGGGTCAGGCGCCATGCTTGCGAGGCTCCTTCTCCTTCAGCATGACCCGGGCGATCCAACGGGTCCAGCACCGGATGTCCTGCCATCTCTTCCTCACTTGTGGGGGGCCGCCTGCGACCCTCCACCGATTGCACGGCCTTGACGGCATCCTTCCAGATCTTCCCCTTGTGGTAGGTGGATACCTGTGTGGATGACAAAGTGGGACAACATCACTACACCTGCACCATGTCACAGAGACACACATTTGAACATCTTTGATCTGTTGAACAGGGCATAGTATGCTGGCAAGTAATAGCACCTTAGTCATAGGGACTTTTTCCTCTGTGGGCGCACCAATGCACAACATGGCATAGTAAGTGCACAGGTTGCATAAGGGGTGCGAAACACTCCCTGATCATGGCACACACTGTGCATCCCAAGCAACAGAAGGCTGATGGACAGCACCGAAAATCAGTCACATGCCCCAGGCCACTGACAAAACCTCAGCAGAGTACACAGACACACACAGGCACACATCAATCACCTGCCATTGCCAACTGTGGATGCACACCTCACTCTGCACATGTGCCACTTGCCAGGGGGGGGGTCATAGGTGTGGGGCTACCTCAGCAAGTCAGACACACAGCACGGCTTACTTCACACATCATATGGATTGAGCAGTTGCCTCCTCCATGCAGCT